>NC_047537.1:1967500-2673750 GCF_012275295.1 Melopsittacus undulatus | reverse complement strand
AATCTCAAATACAATGTACAAAGTAGCTATGAAGAACATTAAGCTTTGCTAAGAGTTTTACCTTTCCAAAAGGATTCCTTTTTTCTGTTACAATATTTTTCAATACCTTGATCACATTTGTATCTGGTTATAAAACCTCACAATTGACTTGGTTTATGTTTTGGCACCAATTTAACCATGAAGTTATGCAGATTGTCTTTGGGAGTAGGAGGGGGGTGGTATTGTGCTTTAAGTGAACTGTTCGATGAAATTGTTCATCTGAGAGAAGTTTAACTTGGGGCATTTTATGGTAGGAAATGCAAACCTGCCAACTGCAGACAGCGATCATAAAATAACATTTAGTATAAACTGGTGTGAGTATTTTTGATGAATATTGCTTCTAGCATGTGATCCGAGTGAGACAGAGGAGCACCCATTCATACTCCCATTCAAATGGAGTTTCTGGGTATTTTTGTGAACTTTCACATAAAACATTTAAATTACTTCAAGCATTTGGCTGCTTGTGAGCCGGACAGACGCTCTAACTGCTGCTTATTTACTGACCTGGTGTTTAAGGCCCCCTGGAGTTTGTTTGAAAAGTTAAGAGATTTTCACAGCAAAGGTGCCATTTCTGAAATTTAAAGTGCTCTTTTCACCAGGAGATAAGTTCTCTCTGATTAAGTCAGTAATTCTTACTAAGCCATGTTTATAGAGGCCATAAACAATGGGTTCAGTGTGCTTGTTAAACCAGCTTTCCATACCTCTCCACTCTTTTAAAAAGAGACATTTAAAATAAAAGGCAGGTGTAGATGTTAGTTCAATTTGATGGTTTTTAGATGATTAATTATGGCTCCAAGTAATTTGGTAAGGATGGTTAAGGAAGGCTTGCAGTAAGTGATATGTGATCCGCATTTTCACTGAATCACTTCTTCTGACTCAAAAATCCCCAGTCTGTAGTAAGGTTAGATAAGGAAACTGTAATGTTCTCATTTCCTCTTGTTCTTTGCTTCTTCACATTTTTTTCAGCAAAATATAAACATATTGAATATAATCCATTCCATTTAACAGGAATAACTTTATTTGTAATATTTTGCTTCATATTCAGGGAGTTGTGAAATATGGAATGTGACTCTATATGGCTAGTGGCTGTCCCTTTGTGCTTTGATAAAATTACGAGAACACACACTAACAGTGAAAATTATCTACATGGAGTTGCAGTTCATAGAGTCCAATGGGATTACTGTGGGAAATGCAGTTGAATGCTGGGAATCTTTACTAAACTTCCAGCAAGAGAGTAAATACTTTTATTTCTCGGTGAGATGGGCTGATAGGTGCTATGTTTGGTGAAAGAACCATGTGATTATTTGACAGAAGCCTTTATAACTATCTGGTGATACCTTTGTCAAAGATTACTGTGAAGAGAAAGATGATAAAACCAGGTAAGGATTAAGATTAACTGGTCAGTCTGCGTTTCTCTAGGACAAGCCACTGTTGGACCACTGAAAAAATATATTTCTTCAAATGCATTGCAAGATAGATGTTATAAATCACTTTAGTCTCAAGTGTTTTATTAAATTTGAAGATTTGTCTCCAGGGAAATTCTCTGTCCTAATACAGATATTGAAAACTTTTAAAGTAATGGTGTCCTCTTCACAGTGTAAATGTATAGCACAGCAGATTTTAATGAGCCTTCCTTTCAGTACAATTATTTCTGGGCCATGTGTGGGGATGATTACACTGATCAGCATTTATAGTTCTTGCACCACAAGAATCATCCCTTTGTAGTGGACCTGTGGCCCTGTCTGCCACAAGCCTGTTCTTTGCTACAGAAAAAGATATTTTGCTGAAAGGAAGGTGCAGATTTGTTATCAAAGTTACAAAAACACCCATTGACAAGTTTAAGCACACGTTTGTTGCTTCTCTGGCAAGAATCAAGAGGAGGTTTTAATTCCTTCTGTCTTGTCCTGCTAGCACTCGATTTTGACAAGCTTCTGGCTTTGGTTAAGTACATTGCAAGACCTTTTTGTTGGAGCTTTTTAGACTCCTCTGAGTATAAGTGAGATTTTTAATTTTCTGAAACAGGAAGGAGCAAATCAGTTTGTCTGGTGCTTCCGGACTCCTAGAAGGAGTAAGACTCCTGGATTGCTTTAGAGTTTATCAGATGCAGCCAACAGAGTGACCTTTGGTTCCTGAAATGTAGAGGAAAGTACCTGGTTTGTCATGCAGTGCTTGTGCTTTTTATATGAGAAGCATTAAATGTAATATTCCTCCATTTAAGTTAAAGACATTTCTCATGGAAGACCTAAAATTAAATGTCTACAAAGTGGTTTTTATAGTTGTTGCCTTCCCCCTCTGCCCCCAAGTACACAGCAGTTTTCTTTATAGACAGAGGACTGAGCCTTGAAAACCAAAGGTAATTATTTAGATGCCTAAGGCTCAACTTTGCCATTGTTTTAGAGCTTTACTTCCCTTTTTTTAAAGGAAACAATTCCCCCCACCCTGCCAAACCTTAATTAAAAATGGAGTATGGTTTTGTTCATTTTCCTCCCCAGGAACTTGCATTTGGTCCTATGTGTAGGTATGTTGGAACTTAAATATTTGTTTACAGTTTCACTGGGACATTTCCTTAATAACTGTATTCTGTAGTTCCATTTTTCCTGCTTTTCAAAGCTTTATTTGAAGAAGGCTTAAATATGTATGATCAGTCAGTCAAAAAAAAACCCCACACCTCAATTCTCCTGTTAGTGAAAAAGTGTTAAAATAAATATTTCAGTGCTGCTCTGTTTCGTATTAGTGATTCATTTACTGTTGTTTAAGCAGGGAAGTAAAGTCTGACAACGTTTAAATTTGCTTAGATCACCAATAGCTTTAGACACTTAAAGTCAACAGTACTAATGATCACTCTTTTGAGAAATGGGTTGTGCTTTTCTTTTGTGTGTCCATGTACTGTTACAGATGATGTTAACACTCAAATTAGATTAGAACAGTTTCTTTCTCTCAATTCATGAGAACGGGATAAAGAGTTCAGACTTGCTGAACATTAAGTGGCCAGGATATGGTGTTCTTTTTCTCTTAGCTCTTTCTCATTTTTATGATTTGTTTGTTTACTAAACTGTGGTAGCAGCTATTTTACTTAAATACAGTTGTAAATTTGCCTCTATTGAGGTTCTAAAATTCAACCTGGAATTTGGAAACCAGTTCCCAACCCTGACTTACTGCAGCTCTTAACTCCTGGAAAGGCCACTGTTTGTTGTTATTTGACTCAGTTAGAAACTGCTAAATGTGCAGACAGGATACCAGAATTCAGACAAACCTTAGTGGAGGTGCTTGAAATAAATCTTCTCTTGAATAATCACAAACAGTAGCTCTCTAGTTTCAGAAATTTTAGTATGTACAATGTTAAGGACTTCCCTCTGCAAATTGAAGGGTAATTTTTTAGCATTGTAAAATGTAAATGAATAAAACAAATGGTGACAGAAAGACAGGAATGTTGGTTAGTTTTAAAATGCTTTTGTAGTGCCGTGATGTTACACTGTGACTTGTGTCCTTTGTGCCTAAAATTTAACTCTTCATTCTTATATTTACCTTTTCTTGAATTTGTTCATATTTAGAAAGTAAGAAACATGGCCCTGGAAGATGTAGTGATTCTTAATGTAGACACCAACACACTGGAAACCCCTTTTGATGACCTTCAGAGTCTTCCTAATGATGTGGTATGTATGAAATGATTTATCCAACTATTCCATTACTTAAAATAGTAAGTCCTTGTGACCTGTTCGGTTTCTAACTGAGGTGTCTCGTTGTGCTGCTGTCATTATTATGAGTAAATTGCTTTTACATCAATTCTTTCCTGTTTTGAAGTGTTAAAGAATGCTTGTTTGAAAATTTGCAGTCGTATTTTTAAGCCTCCTAATGAAAATTAGCCAATGCTCACATAAGCTGGCAATGCTGCAGCAACCCAGTTTCAGTTTTGGAATGGCACAATCAGGTTTCCCGTCATCTGAAGAGTTGGTCTTCTGTGGGTAAAAAGACAAATGAAAAACATGAAGGTTATGGTACCACCAAGCAGGAAACAAAAATTCAAACTTCCTTCTTCATGGTGTGACAAAGTGCTACTATGTCAAACCATTTCACTGGGGGGAAAAAAGAATCCCTTTTTAGATGCCTTTTGTTTCCAAATGAAATTGTCTGGATGTTTTCCTGTGCCTTCTTCCAGGTGAGCTTACATGAACTTTGTACATTTTATATCCTGAGTTATGATAGCAAAAGGATTATTTCATATTAACTTCTAGCCCTGCTCAGTGCATATAATTTGTAACTTTCTTTCTCTTTCAACGTTTTTATTAGTAATTTATTTATTTTTTAATTACGTAATGTCAGTGTTGTATAAATACTTGATCTTTCCTGCTAATGGAAGAAAAATACACCCACCTTGCTACTTGCTGCTGTAATCATCTTCACTAAAGAAGCTGTGAGGGAAGAACAGTAATGTAAGAGTATAAGAAGTTATTTTTAAGTGAGAGGGTGACTGTTTAGGAGAAAATGGCAGGGGGAAATCTGGATTTCTTTTACTAGTTCAAAATATTGTGCTGACAGTTAGATCTATGCCTTTTTATGTGTAGTTGAGAAATAAAATTGATACGCAGGGAGCTCAATGTAAGCTGGGTCTGTCTGAGTTAAAACACAAGTAATGGTGAATATATCCCATGTGAATATACCTCCTCCTGTGAGATCCTGTCATTTCTCTGTGATCCGTTCTTCGAAAACAGTGAGCTCTGGATGAAAGGTCCATCTTGATTGTGAACATTTTGGATTTAGTCAAGCATTTAGTCTATAAAAGTTACTTCCACAATTTTTTTCTGGCTTTATATAGTTTTTCATTTTGATTCCACTCCCAGCATCCAAATGTGCCAGCTGGTCATCGCTCGCGCCATTATCCACAGCCCGGGGAATGACAGACTTGTAAATTTAATGGAATTATGTAAGAAATGTCTGGATACAGTGAGTGCGGGGCCTCAAACATGTATATGATTTGTCAACAATCAAGTATTATATTAGATTTTATGAGACTTCATTAAAGGAGCTGTTGTAGGCGCACTGTAGAACATCAGAAGAGACTTCAACAATAAACACAGAACTTCAAGCTTTGGAATGTAATAAATTTTAAGAGACTTCCTTCCTTTCATTATTTACTTTTACTCCACTTTTATAACAGTAGAGAGTTGTGTTTTATTAGTTCAAATTTCTTGATTCAGTTTTCCACAGGTCTATTTAAAAGCTACATTTTATCTTGGAGGATGTTTGGAGCATAGCAGAGGAAGTGCTGCCAGCAAATTCAATTAACTGGCATGGCTCGCAAACAGCGTACATGGTGTATTTTTTTTCACAACTGCTATATAAATACAGCTGGGATTAATATTTGTCGCAACAAAGCCTTAACTTGAATCGTGTTGCGTTGTGTAATTAATGTTTGGGATCAGTGTTTATGTCTTATTTAGCTTTGTTTCATTATTTTAGTTACCTAGATAATGAAGTATTCTCCTCTAGGTCTTTCCCTTTCCTTCAGACTGCTTAATATTTGGCTTTGACCACTAGAGAGCAGCTGCTCTTCTTTGCAAGAATTGAATTTCTGTCAGTTCTTTCATGCATCATGTGTTTGGAACTGTAAGTGGATCAAGTTGTTCATCTCAGCAGGGAGACTCTAAAGCCAATCCATTATACTTTTTTTCCCTTTTTTTTTCTCTTCTTCTACTTGCCTAGGAGGATGGGGAGATTCTGGGAGCAGATCTCCCCCCTGGTCTCAGTCTTAAATAGATGCATGTATGATCTGAGGAACTGAAAATATCTTCAAGAGTTTCACAATCATAAATGGCTCCTATGTCAAACTATTCTGCCTTTTGCTACTTCATGTGAACAGTGAACAGCTGATGTACTACTGAATAGACCCAAAATTTACTTTGCTAGATTAGATCTATCTATATTCAACAGGGAGGAAAAATGTCTTCTGTGCAGTGTCATCGCCATCAGGTAATTAATCCGGGGGAGGATCTTTAAAGCTGTTTTCGCCTCTCCTTGAACAGCTGTTATAATCAAGTAAATGGAGTCCTATGGTTATTTTAGAGCTTCAGGTAGTGAGTTGTGCTTGAGTTTAATGGTAGTGATGTTGTGACCTAACCCGTTGATTCTTGGGAATCTAGAAATGACTGTTCTTTAGTCTTTTACTCCCAGGAACCAAATGAACATAGGCTACAGTGAAGTGTCTTTCCAGTTAACATTTGTGCCACACAAGCTGGCTGGCACTGAGGCAGTTCCAGCAGAGTCAGACTAAGCCACTTCTTTGCCCAGTTTACCTCGGCAGTCCCTGCTGGCACTCAAGGTGTGTACTACTGCGTTTCTGATTAACTATTTGAAATGTGAAAAACTGTCCCTCAGTCACCTTCTGCTTCTGATATTTTGCTGAAAATCTGGCAGCATGAGAACGCCCTGGGAAGTAACTTTCCTTTTAAAATAGTCAATATTAAAAAAAGAGATTTATTAAGGACTGTGATTACAATAAGTGCATCTGCTGCTGACAAGTCTCCTACACCACCGTCTGTGTTGCAAGGAATAGCGAAGAGGGGGTAGTATTTTTTTTTCATGCAACCCTTATGGATTTTTCATGTATTTCCAAATAAGTGTCATCTTCTAGTGTTCGTTGTAGTCAGAGCTTCATATTACAAAGAATAAAGCGTAAGCTCGCTCTGTCAAATTGTAGTTTTTATTAAATGAAGCCCTGATGCAATACTGTGTACTGGGCCAAAGAGATCTTGTGTATCTGGTGGCTGCGAGCGTATTGTAAATTTGCTCTAGCCTATGAATATCTCAGGCTGTCAGTAATTTCCTTGTGTATGCTGCTGTTGTCCATTCATTAACAAGTTACCACAAGTAGGAAGCCTATGTTACTCTTTTTCACTTAGTGGGAAATTAACTGCTTTTAGGACAGCAAGAAGCACTAAGCTACAACTCTGTAGCACAGCCGTTTTCTTAAAGGTGAATCCGTTTTGATTTCTTACACTGTGTTTGCAATAGCATGTTCCTTGCTTTATTCATGTTGACAACTGAAAAGCCTTGGACCTAATTAAAAGAATTTCCACTAGCACCTTTACTGAACCATTTCATTATGCTGCATTGCACAGATTGCATTTTGAAACATGGTGATAGTTTAAATCGGACCTTTAAACCTGAACTGCCAGAAGTATAAAAATCGTCTTTAAAAACACTCTCAGGATAGACTGCATGTATATGTGTCTGCTTGGCTAGAAATCTTCATCTTTGTGGTCACAGCCTGGTTTTTAGTATTACTGCCTCTTTAGGCAGGAAAGAAACATAGTTGTGCTTGTATAATCTACTTCGTCTTATGTACTAAAGTATTCCAGAGTAAACATGAGTTATTTTTTTCTTGTTAGTCTCTTTGAGTATGTTGTCATTAACAGTTTTGTCTTTTAAAAAACACTATGACATGCCTATTGCCATAATCCTGATTGAAACATTAAAAGTGTACATACATAAAATAGACATCCGACAGTGTTTGATTTAGTCTTAAAAGAGAACAAATGATCTGAAAGCTTTAGGAGGTAGCAAAATACATATCAATATTCTACTTCTATACCAAATAGGGAAGCTGAAACACAGAAAGGCTGTGACTAGCTTCCTGAACTTTGTTGTAAAATGGAGCATAGAGCCCTTCTATGTAAATAGCAAGTTCTTTATCTCTATATGAATATGAAAATCACTTTAAACAACGTTTGAGATGGATTTGGAAGTTACTCAGAGCTGTGAACATTTTATTGCACTTTTAAGAGCTACCTTTAAATGGTTTACCTAAGTTGCTATAGGAAATACATGTGCATTTCATCCCTTCAGCATCAGACCCCTTCAAAGATGGAGAAGTGTGCTGTTCCGGTTTGAAAATCTGATGAAGCTTTTACATTTCAGAAATAACAAAGCTCCTTGAGAAATGTTATCTCAGTGAATAGGAGAAGTGAGCTTATTTCATGGGCATGATCAACTAAATCTGGTATCATGTATTATGTTAATACGCGCTTTTGAAAAAGGAAGATTTGCTAGTTATTGATGGAATAATTTTGTTGCGTTCACGATATGGATACTTATGGAGTCATGAATGTTCTTCTGCAAATGCGGATGACTGAGGATTTCCTGGCTTTCTGCCTTGCTTCTGGAACTGTGCTTCCCTCCTGTCTTCTGCAGAAGGTCTCTCATCAAGCTCAGGTTTTGCACATGATGTGACCACAACCTCTCAAAGCATAAGTTGGATTCCTTTTAAGAACCAGTGCCCAGACTGTTGGGTTTGTATTGCTATGTGTTGTGGGGGAGATAGCTCAGAACTTAGCTTGTCCTGGTTCTGTCTGTAACACTGAAAAATGGATACTGACATAGCTATTTGTTAATGATTTAAGGTAACCGGAAAGTGTTGCAGCATAGGCACAGTGAGCTTGATGTTCGTATTTGAAAGGGGTTTTTATCTGCTTTCTCAGCTTGTGTTAGGAAAGAGGAATGCTGTCACAAACAATAATATATAGATACACAACCTTACATCAGTATTTACTGAGCTCTGAGGACTAGAAAAGAGACATCAAACTTAAGTCACAACCTTCTTGCATGTATGAGAAATTCTGAGGCAGAGAACAGTGATGGATAATCCTCTAAAACTTTAGCCCTTGGTGTACACAAAGCAAAGAGTATTCAGGTAACCTGCGTTATGGTAGTTTTAACTCTGCATGGATGTGTTCGTTCGTATTTGTTAAGTTGTGACTGGTGTCTGAAAACGGTATTGAGATGCTTAGGGCCCTGTTTGCCTAAAGCACAGCTCTGTGACTCCTGAGGTAATTAAACACCTCCACAGTGGGAGAGGGCAAGTGAGGGTTAAGAGCAGAGCCATCCCCATACAGGTGAGTCAGATGTAGTGGGAACCAGGAAGAACCCCCCCTTCGGTCGCCAGAATGTCGTTGTTAATTCGGGACTTAAAACCCCTGCGGGGTTTGTGCTCTCTATTGCACTGGCTGCTGTGGGCCCGCGTCGGCCGTGAGGAGAGGGCGGGGCGGCGGGCGCTGGACAGAGCCGGTTCCAGCCGGTTCCTGGGCAGAGCCGGCCGGGCACGGCAGCGGTAGCGCTGCCCCTCTGAAGCGGGTGTAAGAAAGGGCGTGAGGAGAGTAAAAGTGTGAGGAGGAAAGAGCTTAGGGGTGAGCTGTCGTGGATTGAAAAGTGTGCCGCTGAGGGAGGAGGTAGGAGAGCTAAGAGGGAAAAAGGTGAGGGGAAGAAGGTGTTTTAGTTTCTTTGTTTCTCAGCACCCAACTCCTTTTTAGTTGGCAATAAATTACATTAGTTTTCCTAAGTTGAGCCCATTTTCCCAGTGATGCTAATTGGTTAGTGATCTCCTTATCTTTATCTCTGCCCATAAGCTTTTTCTGTGTGTTTTCTCCTCAGGTCCTGCTGAGGAGGGGCATGAGGGAGCAGCTGGGTGGGAGTCTGGGAGCCAGCCAGGGGAACCCACCATATGCACAAATAAAACTCTCATTTCGGTGTTTTCCTCTGAAATACAAGGCAATATAACCTTAAAAGAGAAAAAAAAATAAACCAACAAAACATGTATTTGTGGCAAACACATTTTTCGGTCCTACAGAATCTGTTCTTAGCTTTGGTGGTGATGGATGGCCTGATCGCGCTGAACAGTTTCCCTATTAATTTGATGTTTGAAATGATGATGTTAATTTAGCTTAAATTCTTCCATGGATCCTAATCAAGATGCAGATCTTCGTGGACTACCTGCAAGAGAGTGTACTCAACAGCATGTTAACAGCTGATTATAAGTTGGAGGGAAGGTTGAAATGGAGCTTTTTTATTTTCCGATCAGTTTCTGAATAGAATCCAACCATATCTTAGAGAAGCAAAACAGCTTTAAAAGTAATGCTTTTAGAACTGAAAAATTCAACTCTGAATTCACCATGTCACTTTTTGTCATTGCTGCTGCTGTGGTTAGCACATTTTTCATTTAGCAGTGCCCCAGCGTGTCAGGCTTTGGTTTTGATAAGAGAGTGATCTGGTCCTGTTGTGTGATTTCAGGTTTCTGCACTGAAGAGCAGATTGAAGAAAGTCTCTACAACCACTGGAGATGGTGTTGCGAGAGCGTTTCTCAAAGCACAAGCATCTTTCTTTGGGAGCTACAGAAATGCCCTGAAAATTGAACCTGTAAGTAGGAACTCTTTAAGCATAAGAGATGTAAATCTGCAGCTGTGGTGGGGAAACTTAAGGTTTCAAAGTGTGGTATAGCCTGCTTTTTACTAAGGCCAGTGCTGTGACTCTCTGGCTGAGTAGTAGTGAGAACAGTGTTCCAGTTTCCAAACCAGAAAGAGGTGTAACAAGCATGATCAATCACACGGGGAGAAAATCACTATTGGTGTTGCTTGGGTTTGAAGACAGTTAAATTAGACAAGAGATGATAAGAATGTGTAAATTAATGATCATAGGAGACTAGTGTAGAATGGGCCGTTTTCTCTCTCTGCACAACCTGGTGTTCATTGTATTATTTTAAAGGTAGTAAGATACTTTTTATGCTATTTATGCTTAACTGTGATATGTGCATATTTATGGAATCATGAAGTTTAAGAACATAAGTAGTAAAGAAATTATGCTTTTACAGAAATACGAAGAATGTCTGGAGTTGTAACTATTGACGATAAATGATCCGTTAGGAAAATTCTATCTCTTGGTTTTGTTTCAGAGCTGATCTCTATTTTGCAACAATTAAGTGCCATCTGAGAAGGGAAGGTTTTTTCTGTACTTCATCTTATGTTTTATTGCTTCTAGTGAGGCATCTGTTCCTGACTTACTGCAAGTAGCTTCATGGACTTTTGATACAAATCAGTGCAGACAAATTAATGTTTTTCCACATGTTTTGTGGCACTCTGGTTTTGCTGTTGTGTACTTTGTAAGTTCCTTTTAAAGTGTGTATCTTTTGCTGATAGTCAGTTAGAGACTGGGTAAGTAGTATCAGAATATTCAGGTGTAAGTCCTGAGATATGTCCCAGATATATAGGGATGAAAAGTACTAATTGCAGAGCAATCCACAAAATATTTCCAAAATATCCTATTATTCCTATTCCTGAATCAGGGGAACTAAAACGTGTGCACCACAAATGCTCATTTGAAGTACCGTTGTTTAAGACCTGTGGCTGCTTAACAAGAAGATCTCTGTCAAGGACAAAACGTACTTTTGTCTTAATACATTCTTTCATCTGTAAGCATTGGGAGGCAGAATGGAACATTGCTGGTAGCAATGGAGAGTTTGAATACCCCTGGGAGAAGCTGAGTTCTGAGTGTAAGGGGGGAGGCTAAATGAGTGGACTGAAAATGAAGGCTTACTAGTTGAGGTGTTGTATTTTGCATTCTTCTGCTCTGTGAAGATTAATGAAGAAATCTGCTTGCAGACAATATATCTAATTTTAATAATGGTGTTAAAGGAAAAAAACAGTCGGACTACAAGCATAGCGTTTCTTAAGGTTCAGGATGTTTCAGTAACTAAAGTCTCTTCAGTACTATAGTTTGTGTTGTTATTTTTACAACCCAAAGGAAAAAATAGCTTACTCTGAATTTTAAGCAGTCTAGTTATCACCATCAAATGAGCATCATTCCAGCAATTCATATTCAGGGTTCAGAAATTACTTTTGAAGTCAGCATGAGTCCTTCCATAGCTTACTGGGGGAATCCGTGTGTTGTGTCTGTATTAAAAATAAATTGTTTTGACTTGTCTGTGATTGTCTGGGTCTAAGTGTTGGGTTTTTAAAGCATTTAAGGTGTAATAATGGGAAGTGTTTAAAATGTTGTACATATAAATAACAAAAATGAAACTAGCAAGGCACTCTGGCTGTAAGCCTCCTTTATCTGTGCTGGGGAGATACTGACTTCCCTTCATCCATGCAGGCTTCCTTGTTCTCCAGTGCTCCTCCCACTAGTTGCCAGGCAACTCTGGGAATATTGGTGTATGCTTTGCCTGGATATGTGTGTGAGATTAACTAGTTAAGGGTTTTGTGAAGAAAAATAAAAATCTAAATTGCTTTTCTGGAAATACCATCTGGTATTTTGAAGGCTGAATGTTCAAGATGAACATTCAGAATCAGTTGACAATGGCACACCCCTGGAAAGTGCAACTTTGAGGGACAGCAGTCTTGAGGAAGTAAAAGAAATTGTTTGGTTTGCTTATCATTCCATCAAAGAAAACTTGTAAACGTAATTGCACAAATATGTCATTAAATCCAATTTTAATAATCAGGAAGTGGAAGTTTTCAGGGCTTTCTTTGCCAAGTCCTTCTATATACTAAATTAATTCAATTTCTGGTTATACATTTCTATATTAAGATTTAGATAAAGAAAATTTGCAAGTGTTTCTTGTGCTGAACATGTTAGAGTGAAATGACCAGCATTCTGTTTCCAGTTTTACCACAGACATCCTGTTAGGTATTGGACAGGTCATACAGCTACTTTATACCTCACTTCCAATTTAGAATATGCGAACAATAAATGCCATTGCCAAGAGACTTCTGTTAGTGCTAGGAACATCACACTTAAAAATTACTTTAGTACTCTTAGAAAACCTGATCTTAAGAAGATGCAGCAAAACTCTAAACAGTAGTGTGTAATGAGTAAAACAATTAGGAAACGTATTGCTAGCTTCAGAAAAGAAAATGTGATTTTAATTTAATAACAAAGTATTCTAACTGGCAATTAGTAAAGGCACCTTGTAATTTAAATCCCTGTGTTTCTCTCTTGTGCTGCGCTTCAAATGCTGCACTTGAAATAGTCTTGTGTATGCTCGTGCAATTCCATCTTCTCTACAGCCATTCTGTTCATTGTTATTTCCTGTCAGCTGATGAGCTCACTTTGCTGGGTTTGTGGATCACACACTAACAGGTACTCGGAGTGGTCGTGATACACATCTTGTATACAGAGTGGTGGGAGTTGTTGAATAGTGGAAGAATATTAAAGTGTATGCAGCAGCTCTTTAATTGTTCTCCACTGATGCATCACAATCTACTGCCCACAGTGGCATAATTTGCTTTAAAATTTTAGTGTCCGTGAGAAAATATTTTGAAACTGTTAACTGGTGTAACAGTTGCAAGTAAACTCATTTCAGTGTGTCCGAGACAAATAGAAAAGCAAAAAGAAAATATGTTCTAAGAACAGTACATATTTTCAAATACCTCCATTGTGATTTTTCTCTTGCCACCCTCACGTGTAAAAATGAGGTATAAGCAACACCAGACATGATGTGGTTCTTTGCATTTGATGTCCCATAATTGGAAAAATCTGACTGTTCATTTAAAATAATTTCTAATCAGGAAATAAATTCAAAGCAGCAGCAGCTTCTCCTCCTTTCATACTTTTTGTCTCAATAAGACAACTTAATTTCATAGTCCACCTCATCTAGTACAAGTTGACTTTTTGGGATAGGTGGTGGAAACTATTTTTCATTATTCTCTAGGCTCAGAATGTGTCACAGAGCAGACTTTAAATTCACATTATACTTCAGCGTGATAAGAGCTCCTACTCTGTTCATAAGCTTTTATTTTAAAGATACAAATATATTTTATGTCAATATGAACCAGCAAACCACAAGTGCATGAGTTAGTGTTGCCATACACTTTGAGGCTTTCAGTTAACTAGAACTTTTGCCTGTAAAGACGTAACCAGATACTACAGTTTGCAAGTCTAATTGCAAGATTTAGGTAATGAAGTTCAATTATGTTTCCTACTGTGTATTTGTTTTCTGTAGTTGCATTGAGGCCGGATTTTAAGTGTGGAAGAGTATCTGTTACATGTGATGTACTTACAGTCTCCACTGTCCTCTTGTTAGTAAGTACAGTAAAACGTGTAGAAGCAGTGTATTTACTTGACTGTACTGAGGCAGATTACCTTCATGAATATTACCTAAATTTCTGACAGTGACACTGGCCATGAGCATTTTGTTCATTTGAATGACTTTTTCCTTAATTTCTAATTTTTTGCTGTTTGCAGGAGGAATGTTGTTATCTTCTAAATATTTAATTCACAAAAGTAGGTAATCTTCAACAGAAATAGCTGTTTAATTACTGTGTTTGTAAAAGTGGTTTGTAGCACTAAATAGTTGTGTATATACTGGTAACGGGGAAATGAGACTCAAGTTTCCTGCAGCAAAGACGTTGACTGTGCACTTTCTTTTGCTGACACCTAGTGGTTAGAGACAACATTTTATCGGTGGTGTTTTAAGAGCAATCTTTGTTAAGAAACAAACATCCTAACAACTGTGAGTAAAGGTAAGCTCAGTGTGTATCCTGACTGAATGCAGTGGCATCCAGGGGAAGATACAATAGTGGTGATACAACTGGTGCTGGTACAGTTAGGCTAAGCCATGTGGATGCTTTTTCACCAAGCTGGGTAGCTTAACAGCATGCTCCAGATTTGATATAGTCTTCTCAAATGACAAGTTTTGTCTGTTCTCTGGGTGTGTGGTCACTCCAGTGAGTTTTGCAGGGGAAACTGCATGTGCTTAAAACAACACTTTGTAACCTGACAGATTTGAAAAGCTGCGTTATTTGTACTTTGCTTTAAAAGCTGTAGATTCTGAACAAGTATTTCTATTTCCACATTTTGGTTCATTTTATCTGTGTTTCATTGCTATAAGACAAAAATTATTGTGCTTATTTTGCTTTTGCAGTGCTCCTGGTTTTTGTACAGATAATTAAGAGGGAGTAATTTTAACATTCTTAACCAGAAAAGCTGTCAGTATCTGAGTGCCTCTGCAGGCAGTTTTCACTTTGACTTTGTTGGTTTGCCTTGATAACTTGTATGCAGGCACTGTAAAATTTGGTGTCTCTTTCACACTACAGTATACATGGTATACTAAGGTGAGAGGTATATGCACTGCAGTGTGAGCAGAAGGAGCTCGTTTTAATTCTAATACACTACTGAAGAGACATGTCTGTGCGTGAGATTCTGGCATTTGTTTGGATTTGAATCAAGATGTCCTGGTTTGTTTTTAAAAGGCTGAATTAGTTATATGAATTTATTACTCTAGATAGGAAGATGATGAACTCTGCATTTTTTGTAAGATGGTTTCTTGTGTGTATTGTCATATTAACTAAATCTAGACTTTCATTTATAAAATCCATGTAAAACTGGTATTAGTGGATTGTGAATATGCTAGATATTTGTAATTTTGTATCTGATACTGGATTTATACACTTGCAAGATGTCTGAGTATTTGCAGTATGTGCTAGTCTGTGGCAACAATGTCTCTGATTTGTGGCAAGGTCTCTGAGAAGGTGAACAATTAATACAGTTGCATTACTGTAGCAAGAACTATCTTCCTGCTTATTTGGCTTCATACTATTTTCTGAGGGCTGTCCAGCAAGCCCAGCAAGATTCTTCTTTGCTTTGCTTTCCTTGAGAGGCCTTTTCTCTCTGTGAATGAATTGGAATGAAGTAAGAACAGGGCTGTGATCCCTGTGCATTGCTGAGGGGGTGTTGCTGGTTACTTGTTAAGCAGCAGATTTTGCACTGTTTCTAAACAAAGTAAGTCTCCAAATAGGGAAAAGAGGGTGAAGGGAACTGTGATGGTATTAAAAGTTTAATTAAATTGTTTGTGAGGATATTTTGAAATTAATGTCAAAATACAAACAAAACCAGAAAAAATCTTACTCTATTTTAGCATCTTATTAGTGCTGAATACGTTATTGAGGACTTTTTTATATTTTAATCAAACTTTTGTTTTCAGTGCTGGAAAGGCATGGCCAGTAATGGTCACTGTTTGCAGATTCACTGGAAATAGTGGTGTTCTGTTTTGTGATGTTTCCCACAAGAATTAAGGTGTCTATGTCTATCTCAAACTGAGGAAATATGTTGTTATTTAAAACATCCACTAGTTCTCAATGATATTTAAAATATATGGAATAGTAGCTGGGAGCTTACTGAAGCTTTAAGATGCTAATAACAAAACAGAACCATTTAAAGTTACTGGCACTGCAGTGATTGTGGTACTTTTGGTAACTGTTGCAGAGTGTGAAAATTCCAACGTAACCTACATCTTTCAGATTGAATTGGGATCATAAAAAGTTACCAGTGCTAACTGGAATGCATGGGAATTACTTACAATAAGGGAATCTCTTCAATGAAACAGCAATTAATTTCTTTTATGCCTTCATGGCTAGTTATTCAGTCTTATTCAGGTTTATTAGCCTGAACAACCGTTAGTTGTATGACTGGGTAATTTCTGATTACTCATTCTGAATTGCTTTGGTTTAAATTTAACCTAAATCTTCCTTAGATGCATCCATTTATGATTAAATATCTCAGAGGCAGTCAGTGTACTTTTCTGCTTCCACACTTTTAATGTGCTTTCATTGGTGAAGTTACTTGCTAATTTGTGAGGTGGAGAACAATGTGCTTAAGACATTACAAAGCATTATCTAATCTTGTTATGATTTCATTATAGAAACTCTTGTGTATCTGGAATATGTATCGTATTCCAGTTTTCAAAGTGCTGTAGCTGAACTACACTGGGTGTATGCATATATGGTTTTATGTGTATACACTGCTGCTTTAGTGCTGCTATCCTTTATATCATTTGTGTTTGCATTCTAGAGACAGCAACATACTACCAGTTTTCATAATTGTAGCTAATACAATTTTTTTTTGTTTTGCAATTAAGCAATAGTGGGAAAAAAGCCATTATAGATAGCAGGAAATAAAAGGTTAAGATTTATTTTTCAACACAAGATTCAATTCAACTGAAGAAAATAGTGTAATAAGCTACAGGCTCATTTGTGCAGGAGTGTAGAGACATTACTGGAGAGTTCCTTTATACCCCTGTTCTCTTCTGGGTTTCTGTTATCCATCCTAGTAAAGACAACACTTGTCTGGTTATCCGTGCTGCAGCAGTTTATCTGTGCTGCGGAGTGTCCAGTGCTGACCACTGCACCCTCCTCCTGGCTCAGCTGGCCCGTGGGTCCTCCCTGTGGTGCCTGCAGGGCACTACCTAGCTGATCCCACTTACATCAAGTACCAACAGCAGCACTCCATCTGTAGGAGGAAGCACAAAGATGCTCTCCAGTTCTTTTTTTCCAACATTGTATTGATGTAAAGCTCCTACAGTGCAATATATGTAAGATGAGCTGCTGCCTTATGTACTGTTAGTAGGTATTAGTTTTGATTCCATCCCTGTTACGAATTCCTTCCTCAGAATCTGGGCCCCTGTATTATCAGTATCACTGTATGGATCTTTCCATGTGCTTGATCATTCTGTGCTGCTGAGATACAGCTGAACTCTGGAAACATTAATGTTTCTGGGTAAATTTATTCTGAATTTTAACCTTGAGACATAGGATCACTTTCAAATGATGTAAAAGTTTCTCAAAATTTTTTAGGAAATGACATGCAACTTTGCAGTTGAAAGTAATTTTTAAAAGGCATCACCTGCATTCTGGACAGGACACAGCTTGACAAGTATCCATTAAAAATTAGTGTTGTAATTTCCTGTATTTGTTGTAACCTCTTACTAGAGAATCTGCCTTAACAGCTGTTGCTTATTCTCGATATCAGTACGCTGGTGCAACCACTGAATTGGTACCTTACTTCTACAAAAGTAAATATTTTTTCACTAATCCACTTGCACAGTAGCAATTTCCTACTATCCCAGGGTATTATGTGTAACATCTCATCAATCTTGGTACAGTTGTTCCTCATATGAGCTCTGAATGGATTCTTATTATCCAGGCTGCTGTAGCTAACTATAATGAACTAAAGTATTAATGTTGTTCTGGCATTGTATATTTGCTGGCTAAGGACTGTGTATGCTTTATAAAAAAGCTGTTAATCTGTATGTCTGTTTAAATTCATGGCCAAGGAAGGTAAAATTAAGATTAGTCCCAGAGATATTTAGGTCTCCAACAACAGTGGGAGTTTCAGAGTGTTTTAAGAGGACAGTTACTTTTTTGTTTTTTTAGACTATTAACATTTTTTTTCCTTTCTGGATTCATAAGTAATACCATGATAACAGTAACACAAAGTGATAAGTTTCTTGGGAGACATTTAACAGCAGTGTGATAGCATGACATAAGGCCACTGTATTAATTATTTTATATCAATCTCTTGCCCAGGCTTAATACTATAATTTCCTTCAACAATTCCAGATCCATGAGAACTGAGTAGGACAGAAGTCAGAAAAGTAGATGGTGTGTGGTACAGAGTAGAAAAGCAAATGCCAGTTGAGTCCAAAAGGAAATTTTGTTGAAATATGTGTGCAGTAACATAAAAAAGTGCCTCTTACATACTGGTGCATAATTCATTTTGAAAAGGCTTTGCAGCATTCAGTGCTTTATGTGCTGTGAAGTATGATTGTTGCCATGGTGAATTATTTTTTTAAGTTATTCAGTGGAAGAGTAAATAGTTGTTTCCAACTCCCAGTAATTACCACATCCCAGTTGCTTCCTCTACATAGCCAGCTTTTGCATAGCTTTTTATTTCTGCATGTATATTTTAAAGGTATACAGTATGTACAGATGAAATCTTGCCTTTCACCAGAGCTGTCTCCATAGGTCAAGGGTTTAGGAGTATTTGACCATATATAGAAAAAAAGGAGGAAGATCACTAATGCTTGTGTTAGGTGTGTACAAACTTGTTTAAAAAAACACAGCCCCAACTGCAAGGGAAACAGTGAGCAGAAGCATGTATTAAATAAAGCTTTTTGGTTTATTTGCAATTCTGTTACATTCCTTGTAAAGTCAGTGCTAATGTATATATAATAGAAACTTTCTCACCCATCTTTACTCTTCTTCAAAGTGCCATTCACTGTCAAAGATATGCCTATATAGACAGTCTAGTAGTGCCTAAATGATGGTAGTTTCTAAATCTCATCCTGATCACTTTACTACCAGATAGGAGTAGACAATGACAGTGATGCTGACAGTTCCAGTGTGTAAAACCTTATGTTTGTATGATAAAAACGGAGATAAATTGGATTTCTCTATCATAGAACTGAAACTTAAGACTTTTTTTCTAGTGAAGATTCTGTGTTTTGTGGCATTTTGAAGACCCTAGTTTTTGACAAGTTCACTGGGAAGCTACCTGTAGCTATTGTTAGGTTTTACCCTTCAGGGGAAGTGTTCTAGAAGACAAACCACCCAGCATTCAAAATCCCTGACTGAAAAAAGATTTATCGAGGAGAGACAGTTTTGTTTGTTTTCTGTGTAGTTTTTGTTTTCATTTCAATCCTGGTGCTGTGTTTTGTCTCTGAGCATTGCTGTTGCTACAGCCAAGTTCCTGCTTTTGCTTTTGCTGTTGTAAACCTTAAAAATGGCTCTTTTTCTAACAAGCATTTACTGTTCTTCAAAATGCATTTAATATTCTACGTCTAAATCTGTTGAGATACACATATGTTAATGAAACCAAAAAGACATTCTCTTTAATCTCTTATAGCAGTCTGTTATGTAGTAAATAGAATTGTTTTGTAATTTCCAAACTGTTACAAGATACTGTGTTGTGTAATTCTGTGTGCCATGCTAGGGAGGAAAATTAAGATTCTGAGGGAAAGGTAATAAAAAATCCTATTTGACAAGGTTAGCATGAGCCTCTGCTGAATATGGCATTTCTGCCACAAAAGATTCAGTCAAACTTTCCTGCCCCTCATATGTGTTAAAGTGGAAAAAAAAACCCAACACCCAAAACTAACCAAACTAACAACCCCTCCCCAAAAACCCCAAGCCCATCATGGACATGGATTTGTACTTCAGTCTAGACACATTGCCCAAAGTGAGGGATCGAATTGTTTGCATCTCGTGTTGCACTAACAGCAGTAATGGATGAAGCATTGAGTTCCTTCAGATGTGCTTCTCATAATGCTGATGTTCATAGCGCTCCTTTGGAGATTATTAATGTTTACCTGCTTCATGCTGACATTTAAGTGTTTGTGCTATGTTAGTTTGTTGGAACCTGTTAGAAAGCTGAAGAGAGTATCTAGTGTTTCACTGTAGAAGTGACTTTGCAGCCTCTGTCGCAACCATCAGACTGGACAGGGTCACTTGTTGTCTTCTGCGTTGGTGCTGCAGAAATAAAAGTAGCTTTGTTCAAAAGCCTCTAAATCTTCCTATTACCAGGAAAGGTTGTACAGTGAGGAGCAGCTCTGTGATACCACAGCTTTACTGTGGATGGATTTGTACATTCAACTGACAAATTATTTTTCTGTGCCTTTCACACCTGATTCTCTGGTTGGGTTTTGTTTTTTGGGTTTTTTTGTGCTATTTTATACATAGGGTTTTGTTTCTTCTCAATTTGTTTGAAGCCTTTTTTGTGTATTTTAGTCTGACTTTTTTCTGTGTTTTCATTGTGTTTCCTCCTGATACTTTGCTTATAATTGAGAGCTCACCGTCTCAGCAAGCAATGAAGCAGTGTGCAAATGCCACCAGGCAGGAAAAGTTGAAGATATTTCCTGAACTAATAAAGCGCAGGGGACTTAGAAAAGAACAATGAAGCAAGTAAACAAACACCAACCATAAAATAACATGACTGCTGAATTCAGCTTCTGTGTAAGGCATTCAGTGCTTGTGTGTTTCTTAAATGAGCTGCGAATAAGTTGCATTTGGCATTAGGAAATAAACCCCAAAACAACATCACCCCTTCCCAAAAAAAAACCCCAAAATGCTAAAAACCCTTCCCCAAAAGATTGTTCAGACAGGTAGGTAAAGAGCAGAGTTCACACTCTCACTAGTATGAGCAGCTGTACAATTGCACAGAAAGTATGACTTCCCTTGAAGGAACATGTTAGAAGAGATTTTGGTGTTTGGATTTTGAAGTAGATGGCAGTAGCATGTCTTGATGAAGTAATGCTAAACATTAAGAGTATTTAAGCAGGTTATGAACAAACTAATGGAACAGCTATTCCACTCTGGTCTTTCACCATACACATCGGAGATTGTGTATGAATTGGACCATAGCATTTGTAATGTTGCAGCATAAAAAGAGTAAAGTGAAAGGCAGGAAATCAAAATTACTTGTAATGATTTGCACAGATAGGTGATAGAGCTCCTGCAATGAAAGCCTGAAATGCTATAGGGCTAAAGGCACAGTGAGCCGTTTGTGTGTGTGACAGAAGTGACAGTTCAGTTTGATTGCTTCCCATGGCAGGCAGCACAGGAGACCTGCTCTCCTTCAGAGTTGTCCTTCTCTTCAGTCTCACATTGAGATATCCTTATACTGCCCCCAGGCTTAGCGAAATCATGTGTGAATGTAGCTTCAGTAGTGTGCCAGCTACTGCCAGCTCCATTCTTCAGTCCTGGGGAGTATAGGGGGATCCAGCTTGAACTTGCTATTTTTGCCTTCTGGAAAAGGAAAATGGGAAGGGGACTGTGCCCCTTTTCTGGTTTGGGTCTTGCATATCATCAGAGAATTGGGCAACTTTTTGTCACGAGTATGTTGATTCTGTATGGGCAGAACATTAGTGAAAGATAAATTCTGGATAAATGTGTTCTTTAAAACACACATTACTTCAGTCTAGTAAAACATCAAATGAAAACATTCTGTCTTTTTTTATCTTTCCCTAATTTAATTCATTGTTTTCTGTTCTTTTCATTCACTGAGTAGCAGCTTTTGGTAGTGACAGATACTGTATTGTGACTGAAATATGCATTTTGTAAGTCATAACTTGACTTGGTATTTAAATAAACTGTGTATGTACAGCGTGCAAGATTTATGCAGAACACAGCTGGAGGTATTCTGTGCAGAATTCCTATGGTTTAAAATGTCTCTTTCAAGTTGGAAAATGTGTTGTGAAGTAGATCCCATTATGATAATTGGACGTTCAGCTTCTCTGTCTTGCTCTATTATTTTTTTTGAATACAATTAACACATCACATACACTTCACCTGGTCTCTCCTCATTTACCTCTGACACTTCCTTGATATTTATTTAGACACATGTGGTGTCTTTGCTTTGAACTCAATAGTTGGTATATTCACTAGATTTTTATTTTTTTTAATAAATGTTTTTCTCTTTTAGAGATATACAATTAGTTTGCATTGTTAGAGAAAACTGTACACATTGATGTTGATTTAAGTCTTTTACTTATTTGTTAGATGATCCGGACATAAATTGTATAAGGATTTTAGAGAAAACTGTGATTATTTTCAAATCAGATACCTGCTGGGAAGTTGCAGAAGCAGCTCATTTTATTGTAGTCCTCACAAGGGAACAGTATAGACAAGATATGCAAAAAGATATCTAGAGAAAAAAAATATATATATGTATAAAAGAAGACTATCTTTAATTTGAAATTGTTGTATTTAAGGTGGCAAAACCGGAAAGCACAAAACTCAATGTTTTGTTTGAATTAAGCTTTATTCTTTTAGATTCAGCAGCAATGCTTTTATTTCTGAAAACAAAAGAGAGTAAGTTATTTTTCAAAATAAAGCCACAAACTTAACCAGGACTTAATAAAGTACTGTTGGTGTAGTATATCTGAAATAATAAAAGTAGTCTGCTGTGTTGTGTAACATGGATAAAACTGTTAGTTACATAATGCCAGTATCCTCCAGAATACAACATGAAATTATATGAAATAGTTTTGGTAAATTTTTTTTTGGGAAAAAACCCCCAAACCCACAACCAAAAAAAAAACCCACAAGGAAAGTACCTGATAGATGAAATGTTAGTGATTCCACAGGAGAAGAGAATATGAAAATACCATTATAGTGTATATTTCATTTGTGGAAATTAGGTTTGGAGTTTCCTTCCTTTTTTAAAATTTTTGTTGTAGCTTTAGGAACACTCTCAGGGCCTGGAGGTTTAATAAGGAACAAATCAAAAATCCAGTCACAGCTTGATTCTCACAATAAAGTAGGAAATTATTCTAGATTATTTCATTAATTTTAGCTGCAGTTTGGAATAAACTGGAACTGTGTTTTTGTACAGTTCCTGTTCACAGCCCATTCCATGGTAGCTGTTTTCCATAAAATTTTCACTACTCATATTACTGAAAATATTTGTAAATTAGTTTATTACAGGAAAAAGGTGTCATGTACAGAATAACAATTCATTTTCTTTGTTTTAAAATTGAATTTATCAACTGCAAGATTTTCAAGTCTAAGACTCCAAGGTTTTCCTATGAAAATTCAAAGCTGTTCAGAAAAAAAATGGGAAGTAAGCTGAGCCCTTGAATGAGTTTTAGATAAAGCATGATTTTTATCCTTACGGAAGGTTTGTATGAGTTCTCATGCATGGCAGAGAGTCTTCCTTGATTCCTGCAGCACCTCTTAGTTGTGAAATGGAAATCTGCACAGTGTGAAGGGTTCTGAAATGGTGTCCACAACAAAGGGACCATGGTGGTGACAGAGTACAAAAATGAGGTGTGTTTGGTTGCTTCACCGTAGCCATCACCATGGAGAGATCCATTGTTCTACCCTTGCATCTTTGCTGGGTTGCTTAGGGAAGGGCGTGATGCAGAAACCATTAGAACTGAGCATTTCTAAAGGAGACCTATGTCACAATAATGCAAAAGGAAATCTGTGTTCTTTTGAGATACCTTTGACTTTGGCTTCCCATTTTCAAAATGCACATTTAAAATTATTTCTATATAGAACTACTTGGAAGACTATTTTATTTAATTTTTTTAATGAAACCATTCTGTAATAAAATATTTCGAGTACTGGCTAAGCTGTAAAGCTTAGGGCTGATAAACAAAGCATCTGAAGCCAAATGGCCCCTTAGCTAACCCCAATTAAAATAAAGATTTCATTGCGCTCTGTCCTGACAGAGAGGGAACATATTGTTGCCTTTAAGGGAGTTTGGTTTAGTTAATGAAAGAATTTATTTAATTTTTTTTCAAATACAGAACCTAATTAAATAAGTTTCAACTTGACTTGTAGTTAAGGACATTTTAACTCCTTCAAGGATACTTTTGTGTCCAAGGGTAGCTCTCTTTTGAGTAATTTCTGGTGCAATATTTAGTTTTGTGATTTATATAATAAAAAATTTTACAGCCGTTCTCATGGGAGTAACATGTTTTAAATATACATATATATATGTTGTTGATACTAAAAGTGTTAAACTTAGTATTGAGGTTACTCTCTTCAAGCATCCTGCTTGGTGTGAATTATTACTCAGAGATAGTAACTTACCCTAGATTCTTAAAAGCAATGTGGACATGGAGGTTGCATGGTTTTGCTCTGAATGCACTTTAAAAGCTGTAAATGATATATGTACATTGCTTACTCCTGCTGTTCAGTGAAAGGGAAGATATATCAAAGAATTATTTTTGGTGAAGCTCTCCAAACAGTAGTTAAAATCTGTATCTCTGGAACACTTTTTCTTAGGATTAATGATGAAAATGAAAGCAATTTGTAAGGATTACAAAGGTGGTTAGCTTGCCTTTCTTCAGGATCCGTCTGTACTTGTATAGGTAAAGTTCATCCCCCATTTGTCAACCAATATAATAATTTATTACATATTCTCCACTAAAAATATAGGAAGAATAAAGAACACTTTTATCTAAAGAGGCTTTCTTTTTACATGCAAGAACATTTTCTACTTCGCACTTGAAGGCAGTCACTTCCCTTAATTTCTTACCTAAAATTTGAAAAATGTCAAATGGCTGCTGTGTCTGTGGTAGTAGAATCCAGTGAGATGAGGCATAGTCTCCGTTGAATAATAGTGAGTCATGCTGCTCGGCTGTGTTGTTCATGCTTTGTTCATGTAGTACCTGTAATTAAAGCACCAGGCCAGCATTGGTCAGAAAGTGGTGTGTACAGTTAAATTACTTGGTACAGAAGCTGAATCTACTCAAGGATGTTCATGCTTAAGATAAACAACTTTTAGTTGTAGCAGATATGTAACTATTTCCTGAATGTATCTATGAAACTGTACATACATATTGGTTTGGAGCGTGGCTTTCCAGTTAATGGGGAGGATTTCTTGATCAGAATTTTAAAAACATACGTATTTTGCCTCCTGGGAGTTTTAAGCTGATGTTTGGAGTGTGTGTTCTCTTCCAAATGTCATTTAATCATGCGTTCTTCTTTACATGTTGAATAAATTGTATTCCAGCTCTCTTAAAATGAGTTTCCAGGGTGAGCGAAGAAGCAGTCTCCAGCAAAGGGCTATTGATTTCCCCTAAGTCAAAGCCATTCCCAAGGCTTTTGGCTACTTTTACTTCAGATTCTGGATTTGATTGTTACCTTCACCTATGGAGGTAGATGATGGTTAAAGGATATCCACCTGTGTGAGAAAATGAATTCTGTTTACAGATAAGTCACAAATACTTCAGGCTTCAGGTTTCAACTTTTAGTTGAAAAAATGTGTTGTTTGATGCAGGTGTGAACTTGAATGAAAGTAAGGACTCGATATTCCTGGAGTCCTAAAAGTCTTTATTTGGCATATGTTACAGATCTTGAGATAACTGAAATGCAGTGCTGTTCTTTTCAGTGAATTTCTGTAGAGCATTATAATTAAGATGTTTTTCAGAAATCTCAAGAATAGTTGCCAAAGATAACCCAAAATAAGAGTTCTTGATATCCTCGTTCTGCCCTACAGCTACATTTCCCATCCATTATCTTGTCATAGCTTATTGTACTCAATTTTAATTAAATTACAATAGCAGTTTTGCAATCATAAGTGACATGAAAGTTTTCCAAAGACTATTATACCCACAGGATATCTCCGTGATATGTTTTTCTTGTTTTTCACCTTGTCCAAATTCTGTTCTTTGGTGACAGAGAGCATGGAACAGAAAATGAAGAACATGGTGTAGTGACTTGATTGACAATTACCAGTTTACAACCAGAAGTAATCAGTTGAACTTTGTTGTCTTTGAGAATGTTTATTTCAGTAGTCATATAAGAATTCTTAAAAACTGATGTATTTGATCAGGATCTTGGCTTTCACTTAATTTTATTTATGCTTAGTGTAACACTGGGTATTCTATGTTTAGGTTTCAACATACAGATGCTGAATCTTTAAATATAAACCCTGCTTTTGCAGTGCTGCAACCTGCAGTTCTTGCTTTTCTGCCTTTAAGGATGTTGTACTCACAAATGTTACCCACACGTTTTCCTTTGATATCCCAGAGTCTGAAAAGTCACTTTTTATGCTTTTAAAATAATAATATTATTGGATCATCAGTCCTTATTGTTGCATAGGAAGCCCTGTAATATTAATTGCTTGTCAAATCCCTAAGAAATAATGAATTAATGTGCTTGATCATAATGCCCTGTTAGGAGCTGAAGTTTGCTGATGTCCCCGGCCTCTCTATTTAACACAATTACAGATACACATTCAGGACGTTTGAGTGGATTGCATTTCATTAATACGATTTGAGCAGACAATACCAAGTTGCTGTTGGGCCTGCTCTGACAGCTAATTACTGAAATGAAGTGTGTACATGGCTAAGAAACAATGGAGCACTTGTCAGGAACATTGAAACAATGCAGAAATAGCACCAAATCTTGGAGTCAATCCTATTCTATATAGGCTAGGTAGTAATCCTGCCAAGCACTTTATCAAATGGTATTGAGGAAGTTTGTATTGGTTTGGGGGAAGATTGGAGGGATTGTTACAATCCCTGATTGTAACAAGAGCCACCTCTCAGTGGCTCATATTATTTAATCTGTTTGTCTTGAAGTTCACAGGTAACATGGAGACAAGGGAGTTTGTATTAAGTACGCTTGAGCCTTTATTACATCAGTGGCACTTGCGCATCTTTCTGGTTTAGAAAGGCGTTTTTCTTCTTAATCCTTAAATATTACCTAGTAAACGAAACCAGAGGAAACTGAGATGTGTTTTTCATTCCAGTGACAATAAGGAATATGTTCATTTAATCATATTTGCAATCTAGTGACCTGTATAAAATTGCAGCTTAGTTTCTTGGTTGGTATGAGAAGGCATCTTTTAAAGTGCACCACTTTTAAAAGCTCCAGAGTTACAACCAAGATACTTGAGAGGTTTTGCTTTAGTGTTCATTAGCGGGTAACTCAAGGATACACTACAGGCCATACCATCAGGCAGTAAAATAATTGCAGCAGAAAAAATATCCTATTTCTTGTTGAATTTGAATTGTGAATCAGAAATGTTTAGATTCATCTGCAGCTTCAGTTGAAGACAAAAAGTACAGTTGCAGCTTGCCTGTAAAGGGTCTGTCTGCCTGATCAACTTAAAAATTCATGGTGAGGTGCTTGAATAGTTTGCCATTCTTGCAATTCATTTTACAAAACAAGTTCCAGACTGAGCTCTGCTTTCATGTATTCTCTCTCCATGGAAATTATGTCCTTTTTCTCATTTCAAATTAGATGAGTACAATGAAATCCTTATTTTACATATTTATTAACAAGGCTTTCATCCCTGTGGTATTGTAACTATCCTCACTACTGTATGTGAAGAAATTACAAGGAGAACTCTCAAACCTTTAAGAGGAGGTATGTGTGATCACTGTTTTTCAAGCTCATACCTGTATTCTTGCATGTTGCTCCACCAGCCCTTATTTGCTGGCCTTCCTTTCCATGCACTGTTGCTGGCATTGATTTTGGTTTTCCCAATTCTGAAATACATCACATTACAGACCTCATGCCATGTTGAAATCCCTTTGGATATCCATTGTTAGAAAATTGATGAGTGAAGTGACTCCAGTGCTTGGCATGTGGAGGGTTAAGGGAATTTTTAGCCTCACCAAAAAGTATTTGGTCAGGTACTCAGGTGCTGGAAATTTTCTTAGCAACATCAGTCACTGAGGAACACAATCATCTGCTGTTCTGGGGTAGAGATTACAGAGCTTAATGATTAGCTACTAGAAGCTGCAGCTGATGCCAGACTCTACCCCCTTTACACCTAATTAGCCTCATTAATGAGCTCTTCTGCTCTCCACAGAGAGGGCTTCCTCCTTGGAATAGAAGGCAAAAATACTTCACCCAGGTAGATGTGCTGAAACCTTTAATTATTGCCCACACCTGCAAAGTGTTGTGTCTCTGACAGCAATATTGCTTAGCTGAAATTGTGCTTACTTCCAGTGACCACAGTGCAATGTATTAACTCTTTAGCACCTTAGGAACAGTTTTTAAGTATTTATAGGGTATAAGCCTATAAGCACTTGAAAATCATACACTTAAGTTGGGTGTGTTTTATGGGGGTAGGATGGTTGTATGTCACAAAATTGTTTCTGAAGTTCCTGAGTATTTTGTTTAACCCTGAAAAATGAGTTGAAATTCCTGGTGAATGTCAAGTAGTGCATTTCCAGAACTGAGAACACTGTTAGGAAAATTATATTCTTTAAATGAGCAACTTTTGCATTTGGGGCAATGTGATTTTGTACTGCTAAAATTGAAATATGGGCACATCCTCATGTAGTAATCAATATAGGTGAGCTAATTAAGTGTTCTGGTGTCATTCTCAGCTGCAGCAAGTATTGGTAAATACTACATCCTAGTGTTTAAGTTTATTGAAATCTGATAACATTGTGTTGTGTTTGTTGTTTATTTGTGTTAATGCTAAAGGAACTATTGTAGCATTTCTGTATGCTCAAACTGATTGTGCCCTTTAGAGCCAACATCGATGTACCTTTATCATATTGGCTCAAAAGATGGCTGAAGTCAATGCTTATGCTAGTTTTTCATGGGTAGAGTTCAGAATCTTCATTTCTCTGTTCAAATACTTAGGTTATTTAGTAAGTTTTACCAGAGTAGCCAGCTTGCCTGAGTTTCCAGCAGTAAATGTCTACTGTGAAAATATCTGTCATCCAAGATGTGTGTCATCTCTGACACCAGAAATAATGTGATCTAGGCCCATGGAGTGCTGAGCTTCCTTCAAGATGGAGTGAGCAGGGGGCAAGTGCTTTCATACTTACCTTGGCTTTCTCAGCTTCCAGCTTGGCATTCCAGCACATGAAGCAATTGGAGAGAAAATCTTGCACTATGTGATGCTCCAAGTTTGCAGGCAACTGTAGCCACAAGTTGTGGTTCTTTCTGAGGGAGTTTGTGCCAAGAAAGTTCCTTTCCTGGAAATTCATCTTCTAAAATTAATAGAAGATTGTGTGCCTCCTGCAAGGTGCGTTCAGTGCCTGTGCAGAGTGATGGGGCTTTTCTGCCGAAGATGAGATATTGTTAGTTTTAGCCAACTTTCCCTTAAAGATGTTCTTAGCAAAATGCTGAGTTGATGTGAGCTAAAGCAGTACAGTTTAATAGGAATTGGAACAGAAAATTTATTCATACAATTGAAAGAGTATGAAGAAACTGAAATTAGGGTCTCAAAGCTGTGAGGTATTGAAAATAATAGACATCATTATTAGCAGTTCTTGAGAGTATGTAGAGCTAAGTTTGTTTTACTTTATTAAGACAGCACCAAGCCTCACCAGCCAAGAGGTACTAATGTGCTATGTGAATCAGAAATTCATGTGTATTTTCTGTGACTGCAGTTTGTATTGAATGCCAAGATAAAGCATCAAAATTAGTGATTTTTTTCAAACATTTGGATAACGTTTTGTCAATTGTTAGTGCTCTTCCTAACTATTCCATCAATGGAATTGAAGTCTGTGGACTCTTCTGATTGAAACCTTTGGCAGGTGTGGTTCTGTTTCCTGGGTGGCAGAGCCTGAGGCTCCAGGGCAGATGAGAAGGACTTTTACAAGATAGAAATTATCATAGAGGGCATGTGGGTCTGGAGGGGAGCAGCATTGGTGTTGTTGGCCCAGCGAATATCTGCCCATCTGCTCTCTGTCAGAATACGTTAGAAGTGCATCTGGGTCTGTGCCCCAGAGTTGCAGCTCCGAGCGGGTTATGTGCTTGTCTCCACGACAACTCAAGGAACTGTGTAAACTGCTGTGCTCTGAGCCAGATGCTTCCTTGCACATGTGGTCTAATTAGATGGCATTCCCCCCTGCCCCCCCAGAAGAGTTCAGAAATTTTGCATGGTTTCCATGTCAAAAATGTGTCGCTGATGTAATTGGGAGTCAGGAGGAGTCATGTGGCCAAACACTAAATAATTACACTTACTGCAAAGCTCGGCTTCAGTGTGTATGAGCTCTGGGTTTGCAGGAATGCAGAGCAAATTCCCTTTGGTTGTTTCATCATGGATTGAGCAAAACCTGTGGGGGAAGTGTTGAAAGGAAAAAAAAAATATCTAGGTTTTTTTGTATCCTAACACTGGATGCAACTTGCTTTCTGTGAATATACCAGGAAGGAATTGGAGGACTGAAGCAGATTACATGTCTTGCAATAGATGCTTGCAAGACACAGCGTTCTCAGCCTCCCAGAAGCAGGATTTCTTTACCTTGTTTCTTTTTTTTTCAAGGGTTTTAATAGAAACTGCAAGGAGTGAAATGTAGAGAAGAGCCTGGAGAAGGAAAACCAAACCTGACTTAGAAAAACTAACACTATCTAATATGGCAGTATCCTCTACCTGTTGTGATATGGGGCAGAGGGCTTCCTTTAGTGCCAGTGATTGAGGAGCTCTGTGAAATGTAATGGAAAAGTAGCACAGGTTTTGTGGTTATACTAATGTGGCTTTTTCTGTGTCTTCCCTCCTTGTGTGGTAAAATCTAAGCCTCTTCATAAAGTGAAAGGATAATGAAGAGTTCTTATTTATTGTAAAAGGGAAATACTTTACTTTGCTTTTTTCCACCTGTGAGAAGTATCGTGGGCAGTTGTGGACTTGATTTCTTAGTTCTTTCCCAGAAATCGTTTGGGCATATATACAATATACTAAAGCTCTGTATGAACAGTGTAGAGGCAAGTGTGGTTTTGGTGTGGCAAGTTCCAGTTGTTCCCAGGAGTGGATGCTGTTGCATCTTTAAGAGTCTAATGATATAAGTTACTGATTTATAATCTTACATCTGTGATAAATAACCATAGCAAGCAGATGTGCATATGCATTTGTATATTAATCCTTGACCACTTAGGCTTCCCCAGAGACTGTTACATGACTTAAACGGAAAGGAATGAAACTTTTTTCCAGTGTCCCTAATCCATTGCCTTGGATTACCTCTCTCAGGGGACATGATAAATCCTTTCTCTAAAGTGACTTTTTCTGGCTGGATTTGTTCATGGCACTAGTTGAGGCTTCTACACCAAATTACCAAGTGGCATAACATGATGACAAATCAAATCTCAGTGAGTTCTAGAATAGTAATAGCATTTCCTTTGCAGATACTATATGGAGGTGGCATTGCATATCATGTTATCTTATATGTTGTGCATTAGTGTATCTATCAGAGACTGGATGTCTCTAACTCTGTGAAAACTTAAAGTTTAATTCCATTATATCCATTTTATTTACAGAGATGGAAACTTTCTTATTTAGCCAAGAGAGTGGGGTTTAATGACCTGCATTTATGACTGAAGCCCCTCTCACCTGTCTTTAGTGATGCTAAAAATATTTTATTCTCCTTCTACATCTATATTAGCATCTAAATAGCATATTAAAATATAGATTTTGAAAATAGCTGGTTTATTCAATGTGCTTGCACAAACCCGTATTTTCAGCATACTTGGGTGAATCCTGAAAGCTTCACTGATTTAGATGAGTTTTGGCTTTTTACATGCACCTAAGAAATCAAACCAAAGCAAAATACTAACATTTGTGACTTTTAGGCCTATTGGTAATTTCTAAATCTTGGTCAATTATTTATTATTGTTGCAGACATCTATTTTTCCATATTCTAGCAAAATATTCTTGAGTTTTAATAAATGAAACAAAAAGAAAATCTTTATCTTATAAAAGTCATCTATCTCATAGAAAATACTTTGTGTAGATTGTGTTTCCAAGCACAATTCTCTATTTTGTCATGGTATAAAATAACTCGTATAAAGAATTGCACTGTAATTTTTTCTCCTTTTTTGTATTGTCACTAACGTTCTACAATAGCTAAAGTAGGAAAAGGCTGCTTTATTATAGGGAGCCTGAATTGGTAGCTGCTTTGCATGCAGAACATACCAGCTTCAATGGGAGTATTGCTCATGGAATGATTGCAGAACTAGGCCCTGAAATTACCTTGCCAGCTAATGATAAAATCGCATGCAGGCCACAGGGGTTTTTGTGGAATAAATATAAGAGTGGAACAATATACAGTACACATTATACCAGTAATTTAAAGCATATTCAGGACAAAGAGAGAGTTCCTAGTGCAGGCAGCATCATAGAGATTTGCTGTATCTGATAAAGATTAGGTTTCTCAGCTCATAATACCATACTATTACTTTTCTTTTGTTAGTCTTTCAACACCTACACTCATGCATTGACACAATATCAAGTAGGAAGAGGAAGAATAGCCTCCTATTTAAGGTACTGAACAGGGATTAAAGAAATTTCGGTTCTTTTCCCTGGCTCTGCCAGAGACTTTTGTGACCGTGTACAAGTTACTTATTATTTTCATGCCTCTATTCTTGATCTGTGAAATGGTGATATTTTTTCTTACCCCCCTTCCCTTCCCCCCAACCCCAAATGCTGGCTGGGAGGCATGGAGGGAAATCTCTTTTCTTGTTGGCTTCTTTGCGCTTTGTCTTCCAGGTTTGTGGCTTGAGTTCCAGAGACATCAGGCTTAGAGATAGAAAAGGCTGGCTGGTGCAGGTGATCTGGATGTCAGGGCTGGCAGTGGCTTGAATTAGCCATCTAGACACTCTGAAAGGTGATTTGCTCTGTCACTCTAAAGTAGTTTTGTTATTTGTGAGTATAGCTATGTATTACTTACTTGTTCTAACAAGAGAATGTCAGGTATCCTAATAATCTAAAAGGGTTTAAAAGGAGGAGCAAAAAAGTTGCTATGTGACATAGTTTTTTTTTTCTAGTTATACTTTTTTGTTAGTTTCATCTTTTATTTGAAGTTGGTTTTATGCAAAGTGTGTCAAATCCTGATGGTCTTGGGTATAACTGTCTGAAACCATGTGTAAAAGGGGTGGTGTTGGACTTTCACTGAATCTATCAGTGTCTAAGCTGGTTTTCTTACAATGTTTTAATGCAAATAAATTTTATTCTTTATTTTTTTCCCCACAAAAGTTTCATGGTAAATTTAACACACCTAAAGTTTTTGATCTGAAGGCAGTTTGGATGTTGTAAAATGGATTACAGTTTAATGATGCATTGCATTATAATAATACATGTATTACTTGGGTTCTAAAAGAAGCACCAGCCACAGAGTTCTTATTACAGTGTTAAAAGTTTTTGATGAAGTTTGAGTATGTGGAGATTATAATTTCACATTTAAAGCTGTGTGTTTAAATTGCTGTGACTGTCTAGTCCTGTCCAGGTTAGGAGTTTGGGAAGCACATGGTAGAAGTTAATTTGTGAACTGTAAGATGTGTCTCACCTCCTGTGAGTTGTCTGTCAGGGAATGTTTTGGGGAAGTATGCTCTAGGCTCTTCTAAGGGTGATGCCTCTGCAGGTAAATACAGCTTGCTGGGTGTGCCTTTACCTGCCATCCGTAGCACAGGTAGCAGCTCAATTTCAACACATGACATTTTGAAGGGGATGTTGATGTGACTAAGTGTTATGATAGATGTCAGCAATTTGACTGACTCACAGTCGCCTTTCTCTGTAACAGTTTATTAAAGGAGTTATCAGATCACATGCAGAAGAATGACAGCTGTCAGAAATTTCAGTTCTCCAGAATGACCCACTGTTGGATACTGTAAACCATATAAAAAGTATAGAGCCTGTAACTCCTATTATAAAATCATGGTAAGGATACTCACTCTTGTTGTCTGTCTACCAGAGGTTTTATACACTAGGGAGGAATGTGAAAAAAAAAAGTCTGAAATTGATAGTAGAAATGGGCATCTACATGAGACCGTGTTTGGACAGTGCAGACCGCATTGATAAATACATGGCTTTTAAATGCTTTTCAAGATTACACTTAGCAATAATAGTTCATCAGAACTGGTAGTCTCTTTTTGAACAGTTTTAATTTAGTTTTCCTTAGAAGAAGTGTAGTCAAATCCCTGAGCACATGATTTCTTTGTTCCTGAGCAGAATCTTGAAATGCTAATAAAGCTGTGGTATCATTTGCTTAATGCAGAGTATTTGATCTATGCTTTCTTTATTCCATTATGACTGAGGCAGATGCAGAGAGCTTTTCTGTGCTGAACGTATGTACCAGTTATGGAGAGGTTATTTGTCGTTGCAATTGCAAACGAATGAGCCAATGTCCTATCAGGTGTCTGTCACCATTTTCAGGTTTTCTTTATGGAATCCTGCTGGCTGACTGATGATCCTTCTTCAGCTGTGATGAGCTAATCTTTCCTTGACATTGTAATCGCAATTCCTGAAAGGTCTGCGGAGCAGTTGCTTGCCTTTGGTTGCTGTTGTGTCTGACATTGACATATATATCCAGATCAGTAGGATCATTCTACTATCTTAGTTTCATTACAATTCTGGATGGAATTAAGGATGATGATTCCTAGGATATCCCTACAGGCTTTACTTTGTCATTTGCAACATAACCAGTTTTAGTAAAGGATGTGGTTATTTGCAATATCTAGGTAGTAATAAACCAGTGATACATGAATCTCTAGCATGTCTGTTCTTGTGGTGTATTTGGGGGTGGCTGCACAGATACTGACATCAGGCTTACAGCTTGTAGACTGTCAGATTGTCATCTTGTTCTGCACCTTTAAATTCCACCCGTCTTTTTTCATTTTGTGGCTGGTTTACAGAGCAGCTCTAATGGCTTGTGTATTTATTAGAGAGGCTTTGAAAGAGCACCTACACGGTTTAAAGGCATGCATACAGAAGCACAAAATTCATTACCCTGCACCGCATGCTGACCATGATAATGCAGAAGAAATTGTGTATCTCTTCTATGGCATAAGTTTTAGCATTGTCTAAACAAAAGTCTTCAGGTTTAAGTAGTTGGTCGGTTTTGTTGTGGTTTTTTGGGGGTTTTTTTGTTCTTGTTTGTTTGTTTTTTTTTACTCTTAGAATCAAGTTTTGTGAAATCTTTGCTTGTTCAAGAGAGTCTCACTGTTGACCTAACTCAAACCCTGTCTCTGTTGTCTTAATGTTTTCTCCAGCAGTCACAGCCTGGCTTTAAAATTCTGTTACCCAGATGCACACTTTGGAATCTTATCTCTTGCAAAAAGTGGGAATAGACAGACTTCCATGAGTTACATGGACACCTGTGTGTCTTTCCAGAAGTATCATTTCTGTTTGGCTCTTCCCCTTCCTCCAAGTCCTTCTCTAATCTGTGCTGTTATGTCCTACATATCTTTGATCCTTTATAGTCACTGTAAAAGTCACTGTCATGGCCTGGCCTGTCTGTGAATCTGGCAAGTTGGATAATTCAGATATGATGCTTCTGACACTGACTGTCTGAACAACGTCCTGTACCCTCTTCTGAAAGAAGGATTTTGTTTCTGAGGAAAAGTGGTTTCCTTGAAAGATGGGGGATCTTGGTAATTTTTTTTCCAACATAGCTGATCAAATCAGACCTACCTTTCACTCTGCATTATGGCTTCTTAAAATAAAACAGCAGTTTTCATGCAATTTCAGAACAGTTTGACATAAGCCCCAGACTTGGTTTGTTTTTCACTTGCTGCCTTAAGTAGTTTTAAATAGTATTTTAGAATGTAACAGAATTCTAATTTAAAAATAGGGCTGGCAACAGATCAGGTGTGGCTGAAACTTCAGCATTTTCGGGGTCATGAGATAGCAGCACTGCCCTGATGAACTTCATTTATGCCATATGAGTATAAAATATTCATATAAAGGGAGGTTTGCTAGGGCATAAAAAAGGTACCTACGTTTTCAGTGCACTGGGAATCTTAAATCTTAGTTTTATATTTTGAAGTTACTTCTCTGTGTTAAGATTGCAGATTAAATGTCTTTGAAATGTGCAGATGTTTGTATTTAAGAAATAATTTTGTCATCCAATCTTAAAATATATGTGAATTATCTGATATTACAGATCAAATCAAATTCCTCAGAGTCATATTGTGCACATATTCAGAGCATTTGCAATGCCGTATCTTAGTCTGTTACACATTTACAGTTGGAGAGGGGAATAGTGGATATTTAAAGTATTGATGAATCAAGGCCTAAAATCTAATTGTTGGAAACAGCAAGTTTAGGAGTTGATGGATTTATCAGGACAAGTTAATATGATTGTTATACATGTGAGCAAGACCATTCATTTCGCAAAATATCTGCAGTTCTTAGCTTGTCCCCTTGTGCATAATGTCATCTGTCAGTAAAAGTAGAGCTGATCAGCTTTATAGCTTATAGTTAACTAAATCTGTCAAGAAAATGGTCTTATTGTCCAGCTTGTCTTTTTGTAATGAAGCTGTGGATGGGGGTTAGCAACAGTGTGTTCACCCACTTGGAGGTCAGGGAGGATGGAAGATACTAATGCATTCCAAGCTGGAAAGCTCACGCTTGACCTTGGTGATTAAAGTTTTTCCTATCATCTAGCAGCAGTTGAGCCTGAATTGTCTTTTAAGAAGTCAAAAGGTCTAATCACCCTAATGAACAAACTCAATCATTAGTACTTTGGGGAAGGAAGTGTGTTAACACTGCAATAACACTGGTTCCCCCTGCTGTAGTGTGTGTGTTTGTAGGAATGATACATAGCTTGGTGGTAAGAGGAGAAACTGGTGTCGTTGTGCTGGATGTTCAGTGGAGTAGAGGAAGCTTCTGCTGGGCAAGGAGTAAGTCTTTCCACCAGGTTCATGCTCTTCTCTGGCTATGGGAGAAATTTCTGGTTTTTAAGTGAGGATTAAATGAAATCTAAACCTTCCCTTGGCGAAATTCTCTGATCATGGACTTATCTACACTTTTCTTCATGTATTCCTCCCTGCTTGTTTCACACTGTAGATTGTGACTATGTCAGACAAATATTTTTCATTTGTTATGTTGTAGTAGATGAAACTACTGGAAAGCCTTTTTCATAATGGTCACATCGATGTTAACATGCTGTTGTTTGTGGTACTGTTGCCCAGGCCCTGCTTTGGGAGTGTCTGTCACTACAGTTTCTGTAGTCACATATATATTAGCAATCTCCTAAAATTTTCCCTCCCTAATTGTAGTGCTATGTAGTATCCTGACTATTCCTTCCTGGTACCTGAAAGAGACTTTCATTTGCCAAGTTACCTCTTGCTCATGGAAGTTTTGACACTTCCACGTCATGCAGAAGTTCCCTCCCTTTCTGATGCTTACTAACATGAGTGAGTGAGCTGTTAGTCTTTTAAATTAATTAAAACCTTTCAGACATGCCTTGACTTTTGAGGCAGAACCTTTGTCCTGGCAGTGGTCACTGTGTCATGGAGACTGTCACCAGCATCTTTTTACAAAGCTCATGCCAGCCAGACCCATTTTACTAAACCTTTTTCCTTTGTTCACTTTGAAACATTGACTTGTAATTCCTTCTCCTGACATGAGACCAAAGCCACAGGGGAAATAAAAAAAAACAAACAAAAGCTTTTACTCACTTATGTTTTTTGCCTGGAAAGATTTTGAAAGGTTGTTGGGATTTTGTTTTACTCTGCAAATACCTGCTTGAGTAAATCAGAGAGCGTGTTATTATCCTTAAAACTAATTATCCTGAAACTGTAGTTGCTGCATAAGAAACCTGCTTTCTTTTCCAAATCTATGGTATTTCATTGGCCCAAGGAAAAGGTGACAGGAAGAGTGACTTCTTGCCCCTTTGAAAATCCTCCAACCTGTGCTTAGATTGCTAACATAAAAAGCTTCTCAAAACTGGAATGAAACCACCATTTTAAAGGGGGTGCTTGAAGGTTTTTTGCTGTCTAATGTTGATTTTGAACAGTCAACAGATGAAGAGACCAAATATATTTTAATACGAGTATGAAAAAGCTTCTATATTAATTATGCATCAGTATGATTTTATCATTCTTTGTTACTTTCTTGATTTTAATTCAGTAAATATATATGCTTGCTACATAGAGTATTTGTAGATTTAAGTGTGGGGGAAATTTGTGCCCTTATGGCAGATGCACAGCAGACTTCAGCATTAACATAACTCATTAAAATAAGATAAAAGTAGAGCTGCAAAACAATTTCTGTCTTTTGCCAACAAGATTGTGAAAAAGGGATATTTCCCTCATTCAAGAAAGTCCAATCTGAACTGGGGAGAGAACAGAGCATGCATTCCTGATTTGTTTCTGCAGGTTACCTAGCTGGGTCTACTGAGGCAGAGAAGCACAGTGTACAAAATTAAGAGGACTGTGTGTCATATTTTGGGGACATTAAGTAAAATTATCTTTCTGGATGATGAAAGTTCCTTCACCAGCATCGCAAAATATGCATAAAGCAAAATGTGTTTTATCTTGATACGCAATTTGCTGGTTTTCAACCTGTTTCTCAGTCACATGGTTGAAACCTGGAAAATAAACTACAATTTACTGGATTATTTGTGAAGTCAATTCATCTACTTATTTTGGGAGGGTAGTAGATAAAAAGGGGGCTGGATTCAAATGGATTCAGAGAAAGCTTTTTCTGTTTCAATGCTCTAAACTCTACAGGGTGAACCCATCACTTTTTGTGAAGAAACATTTGTGTCCCATCGTTCTGCTGTCATGAGGCAGTTCCTTCAGAATGCCATTCAGCTCCAGCTCTTTAAGCAGGTACCAGCTTAATTGCTCTAATGTAGAAGCAGATTCTTTCACAATACAACTGGTTGGTTTTTTTGTGTGAGATTGTTCCTGTAGTCCTTGATCTGTCAGCCACATAATGAGGAAAACCCATACAGTTGTAGCACCTTACTTCCTGCTTGCTGCCTTTTCTCAGATGCAGGTGATGAGCCTTTCTATATTTTAAGAGGTGTGTGGGTTTTCCCCTAAAGGTCTCTGTTCTCAGTTTTGATCTGAGCATACCTAGACCAAATATATCTGCTGTACACTTTGTACAGAAAGTGCATTACTGTTAAACATGACATTACTGCTTCAGGGAAGCTGAAAACATACATGCATAGGCAAAGACATGAATGCTGTTTTTTAAGTGAAGCAGTATTTTGCAGTGGTAAACATTTTGCCAGTTTAGGTTGTATTTTCATTCTATATAGAGTCCCTTCCCAGTAAGAACATTGATTTTATTCTATCAAATGCAGAATAAAGTCTTTCTGAGAAGGTAAAGAATGGGATGGTTGATTTGTGTATACTCTCTTTTAACATTGGTGTAGTTCATTGATGGCCGTCTGGATCTTCTTAACTCTGGTGAGGGCTTCAGTGATGTTTTTGAAGAAGAGATAAATATGGGAGAATATGCAGGTAAGAAATTCAGTATTTGAAAGTAATTTCAGATACTGTTCTTGACTTACTGTCTGTGGGCCATTGTGATGTAATGGGTCATAGTGGTTACATAAATAATGGAGGCTGCAGTGATCCCTATAAAGTGTCCTAAATTTTTGTTCTTTCCTCTGATGAGAACTTCAAGTAATGTATTGTAGTTTAAATGAAGTCTTGTCAGTCTTAGAAAACCTCAGCTTTCCCACTTGGCTAAATACAACTATAAGAGTTCTTGCAGTGGAGGATACTGAAAAACTTTAGCTTTACCCAGAACCACCTCACATTTCTCTTAGCAATCTTAAAAACAAAACAGTCAGTGGTCTCAAATGTCTGAAGGACAACCCAGCTAGAACAGAAATGCCTCTTAGCAAGTAAAAGAAAAGTTGTAGGTATCGCCTCTATTATTTGTTGTTGTGTTTCCCTTAAAAGAAAAGGATGATTGGTTGTCTGTTCTGTACTGTTCATGCTCCTAAAACCACTAAGTGCTAACATTAACATTTCTGGCTTGTTTCTATTTCGTAGAGTTACAGTTTGTTTAATTTTGTGATTCTTTCTAGGTAGTGACAAATTATATCACCAGTGGCTCTCTACAGTAAGGGTAAGAACGCAGTCTTCTTCCAACAGGCATTCTAATTCTTGTTGGACCACTCTACAGTTCTGGATGGCTGTTAACCTCAGTTCCCATGCGCAGGACTGTGTTGTGTCCTTCAGTGTTCAGCTTTTACCAGCTCAAGTTTAGCTGTGAAAAGCCAATGCTCTCTTCAGATGCAGAACAGAAGAAAAAATACACTTAAAAAACAAATCATCATAGTAATTCTTAAGATTTGAATCTTTTTTTCTAATGTCTTAGAGACATCTGGAAATAGGTTCTTGTAATTTTAGAAAATAATGTGTATATCCCTTTTCTTGTAACAGAACAGGAAAAAAGGGAATATTGCCACGCCACAAAGCTCATTGTAAAATGGTGCGAAGTGCTGAACAGGGACAGCCCTGTTTGGGAGGGGGTTTGTATCTCTTCAGTTTAGTTCTCCAGTTTTATAAATTAAAAATCTAGATACTTTTGGAGAATAATATCTTGTTAGAGCTGATTTTGCAAGTCTCTTTTGATGCATAACATGTAATATATTGGAAAACAAAATATTTCTTGCTTTGGGTACAAAGTCAGTAAGGAAGATTGAATTTTTTTTCTGACAGAATTGAGTTTTGCAGCATTCCACTTGCCTATTGCTCTGCTTATGAATAGAGTTGTGCTTACACAAAATGCTGAGCTCAATGTTATCTTGGTAATTTCAGATGAAGTGTATTTTGTAACAGTAACTTTAAAAATCCTATCTCATAGTCAGATAAATTTATACGTAAGTATATATAAATACAGATGACAAGTAATTTAAAAATTAAGAAGGGGAATGGCTGAGAGTGAATATAAAACTGTCATTAAATTCAACAGTTTGTATTTTTTGTTGAAGATTGTCATGTAGGAGCAGAAGTAGCAAATCTTAAAACTGTGTCTGATTATATCTCACCTCTGCAAATACAATTTTGCACTGAAATAAGAAAATATAAAGTTATTTAAGGTTTTAATCCTTGGATTTTCCTCATCTCCTGTGTTTGTCAGGTAAGGTACTATACAGCAATGATCAGCAGTGTGTGAAAGATGTATAAAACACCAACCAGACTAAAACATTATTCTGCCTGACATGTTGCTGTCTTACGACTTTTATTATGTTCACCACATGCAATTCAGCTTTTCTGGAACTAATGTTTGTGACTGTAGTTAGATTTCATTTTCCCTCAATTTATCCCTTTATCACCTACTTAGATGCTTTTGATAAATAGTATTGTGGGATCATGAAAAGGAAAATAAAAAGATCTTGTATCTTCAATCTGAAGAAGCAGGCTTCCCTGAAGTGGAAAATTCACACGGAGTATTTGTTAGGATACTTCTGTCTTAAACTTGTTTAGATTTTAATGCAATGTACAGGACACCCTTCAGGCTGAGGGAAGCAGTCATAGGACACTGTTTTGTGAGATGACCTGTCAGATAAGGGCTCTTGGTATTAGGAGACACTGACATTTTTCCAGTGAAAACTGCTGTATTGGGGTTCCTTGGAAAACCAGAGAAATATTTAATATGATTTACTTATGTTCTGTTTCTTTGAATTTACCATTTTAACTCAGCTCTACTAACAAGCATAGTTAATGCTTTGTTATTTTAAGTTAAGAATGATGGAGTTTAGATTGCTGTTTGCTTTCAAGAGCTTTGATAAAATTTCTTCTATTGTTACTATAATTATAGAAAGGAAGCGGAGCCATTTTAAATACAGTGAAGACCAAAGCCAACCCTGCCATGAAGACTGTCTATAAGTTTGTAAGTATCAAGTACTGGCTTACTACTGAGATTAAGAGTCTAATTATGATTCTCTTTTAACCTTTCAAATGCAACTCAAGACTTACATTCATTCTTATTAGACTCACAAAATGACTTAAAATACACATTCATCTAAATCTCAATTTTAAATGGAAAAGTCATTTTGAAATTTAAACATAATTAAAATGCAAAGGAGAAGGGGAACTTGTGATTTCCTTTGAAAATATAGATGATAAATTCTATTACATAGAACTATTTCTGAGAAATAATGCCTATATGCTTTACTGAGCCTCCCTACCATCTCATCATTACTCTGTTGGAAATCATTGTTACCTCAGGTTTCTCTGCTTGCAGTTTCATCGAAATAAGGGAATCCTCTCATTTTCCAAATTGTTTCCATCTTTTCTAAATGACAACTAATTTTCCCTAGAGATTTCTTATACCTGCTTATTTAGACCCCAGTTTAGTGAGTTATTCTTTAAATGAAAATGTTTCCAGTTTTGTTAACAAACAGCTAGTACTGTACTGGGTTATCATGCGTGGCTGCCAGTTCCACTGTGCAAGATAAACCAACAGAAACAAGTGAGGATTTTGTGTAAGGTCAATTTTAGGAAATAATGCCACAAAAAACATTGAGATAACTGTTCGAACTTTTTCTGCTGCCTTCCTCCAGCCTGAGAGAGATGAGTAGGATGAGATTAGCTCTACTATATGGAACTGGCATCTAGTGTCCTGCAAGGAGCAAGCTTGCAGGCTTACTGTTCCTGTTGATTGTTAACTTACAGCAGACAAGAGAAGAGCAAGTCTGTGGAATGCAAAAAGCTAAAAGATGTCTGTGACATCAAAGCAGAGAAAACTGAATCTTTGCAATGAGGGAGGAGAGGGGAGGGGTTTGTTTGCTTGGGATTTTTTTAGCTTTCTATTTGTTTTAATGTGTTTTCAGTATCCTGTTACAATTTCTTCCTTGCCATTTTTAGTAACTAGAGAAGGTGAATCCTGATGCACTGAAATCACTGCTTAGTCACTACTAGAAATAGAAGGGGATTTTAACTTAAATTAATTTTTCATGCAGGCAAAAGATCATGCAAAAATGGGAATAAAAGAAGTGAAAAACCGCTTGAAGCAAAAGGTACTTGAAGTTCTTACTCAAAATGTATAAGCACCATGTATGAAATACTTAGCCACAAAAAGCATTATGTGATCAATGGGAAGCTGTTTGATACAGTGTTGTTAGCACACTTCAAAATGCATTACCAGCTGTCCTGGATTTTTCACACTGTTATAAATATTCACAGACACACACAAAAAAATTGTCTTCAGACACATTAAGGCTCTGACACAAACCCACGAAAGCCAGAAAATTGAGTGTTCTGTTTGGAGTGGTCCCTCTCCTGTCCTTCGTACTGGAGCATTGTGGAAGCACACTCTGTGTGAACTGGGAGAGCTTTCTTACGGCAGTGGCAGTGAACTTTCTGCAAATGGCAAATTGTTGTTATTACTACAGTAATCAGGGAAAAAAGTGTATGTCTGTCCTTGGGAAAAAAATTGATACGTTTCTCAAGTGTCTCTTGCAAAGTTTAGACATAAAGGAATTAGAGCTGGTGTTCATTTCACATTTGAATTATTACAGAAAAAAATACTCAGGCTGTTTGTTGTTTCCCCAATCTGTCTTTGTTTGTAAACAGCACAATTCCAAGAATGCTGAATTGTGTTTAAACAATGTGTTATCCAATACTAATTGCTCCTTTTAAGCCAAAAGTATAAACTCTATCGTGGGTTTATTTCAGGTATTATTCTATAAAGCAGAGCTATTAGAGTCTTTTTGGAAAAATGAGGTAGCTAACTTGCTCCTAGAACTGGAGTTCTTATTCAGAAATCTTGATTCAATTTGTCACAAATAGTTTTGGGTTGTTTGGTGGTTTTTAATCTGTGCCATCTCAGTAAATTTCTTCTCTAAATTCCTAGACCACTGTCTTAAGACATGACTGCAAATACATTCCCATTGCACAAACAGAAATCTACCTGCATATGTCAATAAACTGTTAATACAAAGGGATTTTTGTGCAGGCAGGTTACCGGCTGATCAAACTGCGTGTACAATCCAAAGGCTGTTCACTCTCTGATACTGTGGCAGATTGCTAGACATTTTTCAGGAGGATAAAGTTGCTTCAGATGCTTTAATGCTATTTTATTTTATTGCACTTACAACTTTCACATGACTGCTTTAGGTATAGTATGAAAATATTAAAAACACGAAGCAGTTTTCATGTACATGGAATTTTTTTCTCTAATTCCATGCGTACCACTTCTGGATATAACCTTCATGAATAATAAAATGTTTGGCCTTCTTGTGTGCATTTCTGAAGCAGTTGGAGCTGCATAAAATGACCAGATTGTTTTCCTGTGTTTTAAATGCTAATATAATTGTGTGCTATTCCCTGACATTTGTATGAAAGGCTGAGAAATGCCTCATTCATTCTTTGCATTCTTTTCTTATGATGGTTGTCTTCCTAGTCCTTCAAGCAGCAAGAACTCTTTAAAAACACACCTAACATTTACAAAGAAATGGCCCAATTTTGTTTCACCTTCCTTCTTATGTGGCCTTTCTGTAAGTACGGTGGTTAAACATGATTGTACAACCTGTGCTTTCACAACAGTTTAAAGATTTCTCGGAGCAGTTGACATATTGCTCTACCTCTCGTTCCTTCATTAAGTCTGTTCTTTTCTACCCATCCTTTTCTCCATTTTGAACACAAGGCAGGAAGAAAACTCTAAAATGAGGTATTGCTCTGTTTGAAGTGATTAAAATAGCAAAAATTGCTTTGGCCACCCTCAGTTTTAGTCTAAATGTCTGTGCTGCTCTGTTGACAGTTCTTTTAGTGCATCCTCACCAATTTTTGTGTTGAGAACATTGTATTTTTCATGCGTTTACTTACTAGTGTGTGCAAGTCTTAACAGTTTGAAATTTTGGCATCATTAAATGCTTAATTTTTGCTAAATTTGGGATGCTACTCTTTCATCTTCTAAGGATAACCTAAGGTTATTTTTAAACTGAACTTACTATCCACTGCATTTTAACATACTATTTTCCATTATTAATACAAAAAGTATGCAGGCCACTGGTAAAGAAAAGTCAAATATAAACATCCCTTTTCCAGTTTTCCTGCCAAATATGAGCAGCTTCTGTACAAGATAGAATTTAAAAATGCAATAAAGCTAGAGGTCTGCTTCCTACAACTCTGCATAGCAATGGTGACCTCTTAAATATAATCAAGAGCCCATTTTGCCCTTGGTCTGCTCCAGTGTTGAGTTTGAATTGCAAATGAGAAATGCAGGATTGACCTGTTGAGAGGTCACTGTGGTGTGTGTAAGGTCCTTCTTTAATATGATAGTAGAGATTGAATGGGGCTCTATTTCCATCCCTTGTTCATTTGTGGTACAGTATTTCAAAGCAACAGAAATAGTTTTCAGAGGATTCTTATGAGTGATAGCAAATAATTGTTAATAGATACAGCATGGCAGCTGTATTTTGTATCTGATACAGTACCTTTTCGTTTTCTTTCTTCTTTTTTTTTATTTTTGCTGCTTCTTCCCCATTTTTTTTTTAAGGCTGCTCTTTCCATTTCACAAATGGACCGTGGTGGTCAAGTCGCTCACTCTGTTATTGGCTCTTTTGAAGCTTAACTACATAGAATTAGGGAGAAGGAGGAATATGAATGGTACCATCCTCAACTTTCAGTAAGGAGAATGTAACTTACTGAAAGCTTCTGGAAAAGACAATTTATATAAATGGTTGGGCATTTGGCATTAATGTATTCAATAATATTTTACTTAGAGCCCTGTGTGGCTCTAGTTAATGCCTGTTATCATTGAGCTACCGTCAGTACTTCATTATCAGCACAACTAGAAACAACTCATTTTGAGGTTTGTAAAATAACCTGGAGAATTCTTGTAGACACTCTGGAACGTGCTTTTTGCTCTTCTAATAGACAATATTTGTAGTGCATTACAAAAGGTGCCTAAAAAGATTACTAATCCTTATTTAAACAGAAGAAAACCTTGCTCAGTTTACTGGGTAAACTTTACATATCATTCAATCTCTGAAGTTCTTCCTTCATAAGGTATAGACAGTTTTTAGGGGAAGCACTGTTTATACATAGAGATAATTATGGTGCGTGGTTCCCAGCTGTTTGTTGCCTTGGTTGGAGGCACAGCCTCAAGCAGAGCTCTGAAAGCTCTGATGTTCTGGGAAACTCCACTGTTCAGTACAGGTCAGGTGGCTTTGAATGTGCTGGTCACCCTTAGAGTATATGCATAGAACGTCTGAAGCTTAGTGCCCATTTAATGTGGCTATACTTGTATAGAAATGCATACATCAAGTTGTTATTTAATGTAGAACAGTATAGGTTGCTGCCATAGGTTCTGTGATTCCCAAACTGACCAGATCCCTTGGTAGCATATTGTTGTTTTGGAGCTAAAGTATGAGTTTGACAGAAGCTTACCGTTCTTGTCACTGAGTTGGTTTGGGGCTCTTTGTTGCTAATTCAGTGCCCTTTGTTGTATTTTTTGAAGACAAGGTAGCCTTGTGCAGCTGGAGGATGGGGGGAGGAAAAAGTTTTTCTCTCTAGTTTGACCAAGTTGTTAATTTCCCCACGATCCTCATGCCCATGTTGGTGAACCACTGCTCTGCCAGCTGGATCTAAAAAGGTCTCCCGGCTTCTCTGTGGAGCAGACAAAGCCCCTTAGAAAGTCCATCTAGCTTTTTGTTTCATTTGACCTAAACACATTAGGTCAGTCTGTGTCCAAAAGAACCATTTCTAATTGGCCATCAGCTTACATGTCTCATTATTGTACCTTCTCAAGGCGGAAGCTCGAGGGGGCATGTCAAAGGTCAGTGAATCAAAGCCATGGCAATGTCAGCAGCCACCCTTAGGTCAGTCTTGCAGAGCTACAGTGTGTGCAGGTTTCTCTCTATATTTACCCAGCATTATTTCCTTGACATTGTTGCAAAGAGATGTAAGGTTTGGGGCCCACTGCGTTACAGACTATTTCTCAACTGACTTTCAAACTCTTTTCTTCTGATTCCTTATGTCTACATGCCTTTGTCTTTTTCAAAACCTATGTTACATATACCATACATCCACTTGCTAAGTCTTCTAGCTTAGGTTGCTGGGTCACTTCTGAAGATAAGGACTAATGTCAAAAGCAAAACAAAAAAAAACATTCTGCTAGGCAGCAGTTTGTTTTATACAATCTCCTGAAGGCATATTCAGTATACACAGACTCAAAGATAAAATGCAAAGCTAAGTTGTGAGTTTCACCTCTTTACCACTTCTAAAAGTAATTGTTCTACTGTATATAATTCATGAAGTGCATAAATAGAATGACCGTTTTCATTTAAGCTTACAAAAAGCAGAATAGCCCTGTCCCTGAATTCCTGGAACAGAAATTTTAAGCTGTGGGGTTTTTTTTCTCCTTATGTATTTTCTGGCTTTCGCATGTTTAAGTCAGACATTTTATTGAATGTATCTGTGTGCAACATTGTTATTAGGAGCAGAGAGTGATTATGTACAAGCTCTGATTGACAAAGTACAACAAAATGTTTTATTCTAATGATGTTTTCTTTTTTGTACTTTGGTGTTTTTTTCCCCCTAACATCAAAATTGTTAGTCAGCATTATCCTCTAGTGTCTCCTTTGTTCCCCTTACCCTTAATCAAGAATGTTCCTGGCCATGCTATTCACCTTCTCCTACCATGCAGGACATTGCTGAGAATGGGTGTTCTGTGACACCAGAGGAATCCCTACCAAGAACAGCACCTTCACCACTGGTTGAGAAGAAGGACCCTAAATTAAGAGAAGACCGCAGGCCAATCACAGTACATTTTGGTCAGGTATGTCTTAGTGTTAGGTGTCTTTATATTGTGTCACTCAGGAAAAGCAGTTCAGAGAAAAGTCACAGTAATGAATATGACTAGTGTTTAATTCTTCTTTGTAACTGAATTGCCTTGTTATAGGTTTGTTTCTGATGTATCTGTTTAAATGGAGTTCTAAAACCTGAATTTTCAGGGGTTTACTGATGCTTTTTGTTCATACTATAGTTTTGAGGAATATAAATTCTAAGTGAATGGGGGAAGGAAGCATAATTATTATAGTAATTTTATAAACTATTTTGCTGTTCTTATAGCATGCAAAGTGCAGTAGCCCTCAGGACTGAGGAAATATAATTTAAAATGTTCCCTGTTATCTAGCCAGATCATTAGTGTCAATATAGACCATCCAATTCTTAAAGCATTTTAACATTCTCTGAAAATTAAATGCTATGAACTAAGATGGAAAAATCAATTAATAGCTTATTAATGTTCTCTGTATTTCAGTATTGACAACTGAGCTATGCACATTAGTTACAGGATTTCTTTTGATAAGTCTGCAAAAGAGTGAGTTTGGTCATGGGGCTTTTTTAAGAGCTAGTTACTTAGAAAACCTCATAGTTGCTGTGATTTTCATGGAAAAAACGTACAGTATTTATTATCAGTTTGCCAGTGTTCTCCTGTGAAGTGCAGCCTGACTCAAAAAATACCATTTTTTGTGTTCACAGTTCTCTCGTCTTTCTCTATATCTATTTTTTGCACTATAATGATCAGAAAACAGGAGTGAATATCTGATTTCTTCGAAGGAAACATAGTGTAACTTGAAAACAAATGTGAAATATTGGGAATTACAAGACGTGACGCAAACCAGCTTTTTTAGCAAAGTGTCTGTTAATAAAAATAGTTGGTATAGCTGCATTGATGATTCAGGTATTGGACAGGGCTACACGAGATAGAGTCGTTGCTCAGAGCAGTGTTGCCTGAATCATTTTAGAATTAGCTTTTTTTCTTGCAGAACTTTCACCACTGAAATGTAAGTTCTTGGAGACTTTTTTTTTTATTTAAACTGATTCTCTTCCAATTAAGTATTTGCAGGCATGATTTATTTTTCACTTACTGTTGGTGCCAATACACTTGAGAGGAATTTGAGCTACTGGAGAAATGTAGCCATCTAGCAGGAAAACCTTCCGTTTCATTTAAAGCAGTTAGAAATCCAGATAACATTATAATCTACATTGTGTTTTCTCCTTTAGGTTTTTATGCAGTATGGGTGGTTCAGATGTTTTGGTAGATGAATGAGATACATAATCGAGTGGAAAGTGCGGGTTTAAATTCATGAGCTTTTTTTAGTGGTCACTTTCAAATCTTTAATGATCGCTTTCTCTGTGTCAAAAGAAACACACATCAGCTTTCCTGAGCCACTGGCTATGGTGAAGGGCTCACTTGCTAAATGCTTATTACTGTCATTATATTACAAATGTTGGTTTCCCAAAAATGATTTAACTTAGCTACTGTAGGGCTCTCTCACAGCCTTTGTCCTTTCACAGGGCTGCTTTTTTTTTCCTGTTAGCCCAACTCCAAAAAGAAAATGGAATATACTTTCATTCAAAAGGAATAGATGTTCAGGTTTATGAAATATAAATTAAGGCTTTGGGGAGAAAAAAAGCAGCAACATTTACTCTTTAAATGGGAGATACCTTCTAACTAGTGATTAAAGGGAGAGATTTTAGTGTCACTTTTAACTCTGTCTAGAATACAGTAGGTGGGAACAATTAAAAAGCCACAAGAACTCTGAAATAAGGGCTGTTTGTGCATTCACAGCTCTTATAAACTGAAGAGGATGAAAGAGGCTTTTTTCTCATTGTCACTTGCTTTCTACGTCTGGTAGTATTATGCCAGTGTATATGGCAAAGGCAGACTTTTTTAAAATGCATGCATGCGGATTAGGGTCAAGCCCTGTGTATCAGTAATGCAGTAAGCCTCGTCCATAGCACTGCAGTGAGAGAGCCTACCAACAGCAGCGAGATGCTTTAATTGAGACATGCTGTCAAAGTGACAAACACATTTGCATACAGTCTATTTATTTTCGTTGGAAAGGTCTGCAGTCTGCTGTTGGTTGAACATTCTTAATCAGCTCGCTGTAAGTGAGCCGGCAGCTAGCTGTCCTATGCTAGGTGCTTCTCTTCATTACATGACAGATTAGCTAAAGGGGGATGGGCTAGCAAGCCAGCAGCAACCTTTAATTTTAACTCATTATCTCTCACCCTATAGTGAGGTAGTTTCTAGCTTTTCCGAATACAGTTGTGTAGCTGCAGTTGTTACGCTACAAAAAATATCAGGAAAATCTCTTGCAATGTCTTTGAATGCACAGCACCTCAGCTGATTGTTCTCAGAGATTTAGCAGCAATTACCTGGCTGTGTGAGGTTCTGCAGTGGTGTAGCTCATTGTAGCCAGTGCATTGTTTGAGAGGATTGTTTATTACTGAATTGTTTTAACAGTGGTTTCTGTATGACTAGGACATTGTGGGAAATCTCTCCTTGATGGTGCAAAGAAGGATTTAGCCTGACAGCTTAGGGCAATGCAGTAAAGATTTAAACAAAACTGAAGGGAAAGTGTGACCACAGCTTTTTCTCCAATTTGACTTTGTGTGCTTTTTGGTTTACTTGGAGTGTACCTTTAATATTGACCCTCAGATCAGCCAAATATAGGGAACTGTTGTCATGGGCTCTGAGGCAATACAACTGCACTCAACAAGTAGCAAGAGCAATACAGGCGATCAAGGTTTAGTGTGTAGGGAGAAGAGGGAGCAGTTGTTAAGCGAAGAAAAGGATTCAAATGAATAGTATGTAGTGCTAAATAGTACTCTGTTTTGGGGAAAAGTAAAGTTAATTATAAAAGATGCCACGCATCTTGCAAAAGTGTTACCATTGCTTGCTTCCAGCTTTTTGTCTTAAAACCTTCTTGGGGAGTAAAGGGAGCACTGTATTTTCCACAAATATGCCTGTTTTAAACATGTCTTTCTCCTAATGAAGCTTGTGCTTCTATCCACAAACCTTCCCACTCCTCCGCCCCTAACTAAGCCTTCATGCTATTCCTTGGAAGCGTTGCACTGGCTGCCTCTACAAGAGCCTCCTGGCTCATACAGGATCACTGCCAATGCCCAGGCTTCCCATCAGTTGTTGAGAAGAGGCGTAGGCACAAGAGGAGGTGAGCCCAGAGTCTGAAAAGACAAAGCTATACCAAGGAATGTTCTTTTTACTTAACACAACTCATCTAGTACAATTAAAACAACAAATTATAAGCTGCTGGAAGCATCATTTGTTAGGAAAGGCTATCATTTCATTAGGAGTACATTATACTGGCAGTTCCATTCAGCACTTTAATTGTTTCTATTATAATTGAATGTCTTTTGTCAGCTTAGGTGTGTTTATGTTTCTGTGTCTTGCTTTATTTACCAGAAAATTTTATATCTTACTTCATTTATGTACCAAAAGGGAAAACTTCAGAAAATACAAGACTCTTCCAAGTATGTCTTTACTTAAGAATTGAAATCATATTCCATTCTTGAAGAATTAGGGGGCTAATGTAAATAACTATGAAATAAATGGAAAATATATACTCAGATACTACAGCAGTTTATCTGACTCTGAAAAGACTTATCCAAATTCTCTTAGCTGATTCTTACTGCTGTTGAGCTTTACAGGACATAACATGGAAATTGCCATCTTATTTGTTGGTTTGATGATTTGCTGTAAATGAACATACTCGTTTTTGCTATTCATGATCTGCACTTATACGTGCAGAACAAACAGCTCTGCTTTGTAGGGCAGGTTTCTTCTTCAAGAAGATTAAATGGCATTAAGAGGTCAGGGGGAAGATGGGAGAAAAACAGCCAGCTACATTCCAGAAATGCAAAACGGGATCACTGAGGCCAGAGGCAGCAGGGAAGGATTATCTCCAGGGTAGAAGAGATGAAGCAAGGAAGGGAGGAAGGCTCCTTTGCCAGACCCTGTGACTCCCTTCACACTCAGGTGCATTGGAACAATAGCAGATTCCCCTGGATCACAGCAGGCTTTGTGTGGCACTGAGGTAGAAAACAAAGGGGAAAGGGGAAAACAAGTTCATTTTCTAATATTCCTGCAACTGTATGCTCTGGTTGCAAAGCCAGCCTCCTGTTCTTGCCACTCTGAACTGTTCTGACAATAGAGATCATTCATTAAGAAAATGAGCTTCCATTCCACTCGTCCCCACTGATGAGCAGTATGGTCTCCCTGTTCCTCTGCTGAGCCATGTGGAGTTCCCTCCTGGTCTCCATTTGATTCTTTGTGGATATAGCGTAAGTATAAGCCTAGTTCTTTAAAAGTATTTCGTCTTCAGAAAGCATATTTTGTACCCTCATTTCTTCTCACTCCTTTCTTTTCCTTTCAGAAAGCAATTCACTGTTGCTTAGTAAAAGTGACCTTGCAAGAAAGGCAAATGTATAGGCCCAAAAACACTTGTGCATCAAATGTCTATTTGAGACTACTCAGATATCCCATCAGATTCTTAGGGCACGGTGTTCTTAGTCAAGGGAATAAAACCAATGTCAATAATTCATTAGATTGGGATTCTGCTTTGTGGTGTTCAGGTTTTGCAGAAATGGCAATCCATGGGACAGGAGTTAGCTAACTAAAAAGGCTTGCACTCTTGTCATGCGTGTAAATATTTGACAAGTGAGACTTGGCGCTCTCTTTAGGAAGATGCACAGTACCTGCAGAGCAGCCCCAAAGGTTACTGCCTCTCATGCACTCACTTGCAGTGTTTTCTAATGAGCAACAGGACAGCTATTGTCTTCTGCAGCGACTACAGCAATGTGATATGCCTGTAGCTCATGCTATGTAGGAGTTCATGCTTTGCCATAAGATTGTGTGGCTCCAGTCCTCCATCCAACAGATGTATTCATCCACAAAAAAAAGCACATCCTGGGCTGCTGCTTCTAGTGTTTTCCAACTGTCTTGGTATTTCAAGCACTTCTTAAACAGGGATGTTCAGAATAAATATACTGCCCTGGGTACATGTGAGTCAGATGTCATAACACTTGGACATATGAAGGAAATACTGTGTCTGAGCCAACCTCCTAGGGCTCTGTGACAAGCAGCAGCAGCTGTAACATGTCTGCAGAATTTCCTTATTAGTCCTGTTATGTTGAGGAACCCATATCTTGTCTCTTGGTCCATCATTGCTGGCATGTGGAAAAAGAATTGTGCTTTATAAATAATGCATACGTATGAAATAAATACATCAGTACATGCAAGGCTAACCAAATCACCTACATTGACAACTTGAGAAAAGCTCAGAGTGTCTTATGAGTGACTTACTTAGTCTATCAATGTAGATCAGCATCCAGAAGCTTCTTATATATTACTTACAAAGTTGATGTGTGCAGTTACACCAGAACTGCCTGAATTGACCTCTGGGCCCCTGGATTAAGCTAGAAGATTAAAGGGAGAAAGTGAAACATACAACTCTTCTAACTGCTAACCCCACTGTGATTGCTAGTTTGGCCAGGCATTTTTGGGATTTACATTTCTGAGGTGGGCTGATTATTACCAAGTAAAACTATTGTGGAGTGCCCTACTACAGACAGAGAAGCCATGTACTATTGTGTGTTTGTGCAGAGGAGTATCCCCTAATTATGTAGACTTCTTCAGTGAATTATGAGGCTGAGAGAAGGAGTCATTGCTGTTTATAGAACTCTTTAAATGAGAGACCATCTTTCCCCCCCTGCCCCGTACAAGTATTCTGCATGCTAGAGGAAAATAGCTGTTAAAACATAACGGATATATCCATTTTCAAACACCTTAAACCATTTGTTGCAGGATCTTGATTTCATTTCTAGCATTGGGCCAACAGAAAGGCCAATGCAAGGCTGATGAAATGACCAGTTAAAAAAGAAAACACACACAAAATAGCATGGCTTTTTTCTTTAAATTTAATATTGCACTGCTGGATTTTCCAGTATTTTAAATGAAAAATATATGTAGTTAGTTCCATGTTGACAATGTCCTTGAGGATTTGACAGTGAGATTTTCCAGCAGTTGCTCTTCGTTAGAATCCTGGTGATGTTTAATAAGGCAGCCAAACTGCTGGCACCTTCGGTTCTTGTTTGTTCTCCGAGGGCTCGGGGCTGCTGCAGTAAGCACATCGACCAGGGCTGATCATTACAAGGGCGTACGCCACCATGAATAAAAATGTCACACGTTTTCCCATCTCACAGCGGTACAAAATGTCAGTCCTGTCAAACAGACATTGCAGGTAGCAGTGAGCAGTCAGTACAAATTGGGAAGCCGAATATTCCCCCAGCTTTCTGATATTCTTCATCTGAAGCAGAAGAAAAACAGTTGTTAACCTATTAGCTGTGATTTTAAACTCTGCTGAGATAGTAGATGGATAGACTTTAACACATGGGGATAAATATATTCCTGGGGTCTGGGATTTTTTACATGTCTCTTCATCCATGTATGTTGAGAAACAGGATGAAAACAAGCACTGCAAAATACACCTCATTTTGGTAGAAGTTCTTCGGAAATTGGAGCATCATCTCAATGAGATTCTCTCTCAAACCCTTCCCTGATTTCTCTCTGTGTATAATTCTGAACAAAACCTCCTTGGTGTTTGGCTAGTAATCCCAAAAGGGGACATGGTCCAGTGAGTTAAGGGAGCTTTCTTTCATGGCCCTTTCATCATGCAGAAAAGTAACAGACAGTTGTGATTTATCCTCCTGTACACACGAAAGTTATGCTGCTTTCAGGCTAAGGCATATTATGCAATGTGGAGTCCACAGGATATGTTATTTTCTGGTTATTAGACATGCCTTAGTACCGTGAACATACCGGTGTGTTCACAGAGTTATCCACTACGATTAAAGCATGGGCATTGTCAATGCAGGATTCTGCTGGTACTGCAGGATCCAGAAAAAAAATCTGGTGTGGAAGGTGAGATGTAAAGGATGGGACAAAATGTCGAAGAAATGACAAAAAATGATAGTGAGTCACCAGTGGTTTTCCTAAAGGACAAGGAGAGCAGGTAAAATGGGCTGTGGGGTTCTGTGTTAAAGCAAGGATCTCAAAGAAATTCACTTGGAAGTCATTCTGTAAGTAGAAGTGTCTTGAGTTTTTCTCTGATACCTTCTCAGAACAAAAAATGGTGTATGAGTTGAAGCTTGTGAGTCATTGCAAATTACCCCCTTCCCCAGACAGCACTGCTGGCGGAAGCAACCTGCAAAAGGAAGGCTCAGCAAGGGACAAGTGTGTCAAAACACCACAGAAACAGAACAGACCAGTCAGAAACTGGTTTAAGAAGTGCTAGCTTCCTCCTGCCTTATATATTTAGCTGTTCTCAGTATGGTTCTTTGTCATCTAAAACTTCACTATGTATAAACAAAAAGGAAACAAAATGAGTGAGGCTTTTTGAACTAGAATGACTCTAGATTGAATTCAGTATTTGGTGTTCTGTAGGCATCTGTTTCCTGTGGGAAGAGATGCCTACTACATAGAGCTTAACAGTGGTTTTCAAACTGGTCTACAGGCAGCTGGGATCTGTGCCAGGTAAATAAGAGGCTGTTGACAGTCATCTCCTTTGTAAAATGTCAGGAGTCTTCAAACTGGAAAGTGTTGAATAATACCAGTTTAATAGGGTTCTTTTACAGCATTTTAGAAGACGTGAATGCAGGTATAGATGGAAGAATGTCAGGATTTATTTTCAATTGCACAGCAGATAAAAAGTGAGATAAAAGAACTAAGTGGTCACAATCTCAAATTGTGTTAATATCATCTTTTGGGGGGGTTGTACTGTTGGGTTTTTTTTTGTAGTGTGTGAACTTTCCTGTCACTGGAACTCGGAAGTAATCAGAAGTCTTGACAGGTCCACAGATAAACCATAGATACCATTACAAGTTAACCACTGCTACGTAATATTCCTGCCATCAACATCATGCTGCTCTGGGGCATGGCCTGAATCTGTTGGTCTGCTCAACACTTACTGCACACATAGAAAAATATATCCATTTAATTCTCAAAATCCTTCCTTTTTTCTGTAATTGCAGGCAAGAGAAATAAAATACCATTTAGTTCTACAGCCAAGGGGTTTATTATTTAAGCCCTGTGTTTTTAGAATAGCATCAGTTATAAACAATAATAATACACAGCAGGGTTACCTATGGTTTTAGGATTTGCTGTCCCTGTTTGTAATACATAACAAGCAGATTATAAGTTGTAGCTAAGGGGCCTATTTGCCTCATCCTGGTGGGACATTTTAACTTGACAAGATCTATGTGATCCTGATGTCATGCTCCTGCTTTCATTCTTGGTTCTAGCAGAAATCTATATTGTGTTAGCAACATGTAAGTCCTAGATGCAAAGCAAGCTGGTATGTTGTCCGTTATCATATCTAGTATTTTCAAAAGTTAGCTATTCTCAGTTTGTTTGCACAGTGTGAGATTAATAGATGGACCTTGTCAGCACTGCCAAATGAGGAGGAGTTCTCAGTGCTCTGTGTCTAGATGCACCATGAAAAGGTAATTTTACCTTTTATGAGAATGGACAGTTTGTCTCAGCCAGTAGAAAGAAGCAGCGAAGGTAGACTTACAGAAAACCACCTTCTTCCCCTTTAGTAAAGAGTGAGTTTCCTCTCAGTGGCTTTGGGATGGACCAATGCATTTTTGGCAGTATCCCATGACACTAGATATGACTCAGATGCCTGAAATAAAGGTTCTCACTCAGTATTAGGGAAAGCAGGTCCTTGTTTTTTCTCATTAAACTAATCAGTGTTTGATTGTGGCAATTCCTGCTCCTTTCATGAATTCTTGGCAGAGCTATAGGCATTGCTATGATTTTGCCAGATTCATTCTACCTTCCCAATCTATGAATATGGCTTGAAACTAAGGCATCCCTTAAAACATGGAGATTATTTTTATCACAGCACCCAGCAGATTTCTGTTGAAGTATTTCAGAGTGTAAATTAAAAATATATGCTGTAAGGCATGCACTGTTCTTGTCATCCCAGTTTGTGAGCTGTACATATGGGAGTATGTAAAGAGTAGTGTGCGTGCTATTATGTGGATGGATAATAAAACAGCTGCCTCATAGATTCCATCTGCTTTTGTACTGAATCTTTGTAGGTACCATGCATTTTTCAGTGTTGTTATTTTCTCCCGTTTTTTTATTGAGTATTCAGTTGAGGTCCAGCATATTCTTCCAAAGTCAGCACTTCAGATCTTTTGCAGCATGAGGTGTTTGAGCATGGGTACGTTCTGGATAGTGCATCTCTCCTATGTCTGAATGTCTTTGAAACATGCTAGCAGTTTTTAAATCAGACCTGAGTTTCTGAAGGAAATAAGATACTCATGTAGAAAAGCTTTGCTTTGGAAATTATTAGCAACACCCCTTGCTACTAATTGAGAATGAAAACTCTTAGTTTCTGTATGTACTGACAAACCCCTTTTCATCTAGTTGTGTTTCCTTATGCATTTCTTCTAGTTGCACTTGTTGCTGCACATGAAATAGCACCTCTAATTTACTCATAAAGACTGTTTTGAATGCCACTTTAAAAATATCTCAACAGACATCCACAATTAGTTTGAGATAATATTCTGCTCACAAGCTGTTACCTCGCAGGCTAAAAGTTATCTTTTCTTAATGTCTTCTTTAGTATAAAACCCCTAACTAGCTGTGTTGTTAAAGTTCCTTGCACAGATAATAGCTACTTTGAGATGTGAGATCTGTAATTTTTAAATAGTATTTTTTCATAGTAAAAATGAAAGTAAGTTTTCTTCACCCAACATCTCATTGCTTAAAATCGCTCGTCTGATAATTAGTAAAACAGTGCCAGATCTGCAGTGATAAAATTGGCTTTCTGCAGATTTTCTGTCTTGTACGTTCAAAAGTATTTAGAACGTGACAATTAAGACAATACCTAGATTAGAAGGTATGTTGGTAAACAGCTATTGGTGAGAAAGTGCTAATTTAGACATTTCTTCTCTTCATAGAAAAAAAGCTATAGTATATACATTTAGGAACATACCTAGAATAGCAATTTAGCAGCTTTTAACAATGTAGCCATGTGGTGTTTTGTACCCATTCATCCTTACAGCACAGGTAATTAAGTTGATATTCCAACACAACTTCCCCTACTGACCTTTTAGAAACAATGTGTTTTGCTGCATTAACAAATTAACTTCAAATCAGTGGCTTTTCCAGTAAATATGGTCTTCATATAGTTCGAATATACTTGCTTATCCCACTCTTGTGACACATTAACATCAACATTAAAAATGAAACTCTGGTAAAGGGCAGTTAACTGTTATCTCCTGGGGCACCTGCACTTCAGTTACTCCTCACTGCCCTTTGCCTATTCCTTTCAGTGCTTCAGAACATTGATTTAAGCCATGCTATTTCCCTATCCATATTTAATGGAGAGAACACGCTCCTGTGAAGATATAGCTTTTGTCTTACTATTCTGTTCATATCTCTTTAGAGTTCAGAAATGTAGTATGTGGTGCAACACAAAATTATCTGGATTTCTCATAGCACTTTGGTGGATAAGATAAACATAAATCTGAGTGTTGGATGTGACTGTGTTGTTACAAGTACTGAGGACACAGTTCTGAGAGTTTAACAGAATGACTATTTAGAAGTCCAAGAGACGCAGAAGTTCCTATGCTTTTAATCTCTTCCCAAATCCACATTTTATATATGTCTTTATTGTGGAAACATATAGAATCATTTTTTTCCTCAGAGGTGAAGGCTTAATTTAATCATATGTGGTATTTGCATCTCAGCTGGAAAAAATAATCCAGTGCCAGGATAAAGGATATGAATGTATCAGCTCCTGCAAAGGAGGAGTTCATTGTTGCTGAGTAGGTCTGCCTGTAACCATCACCCAGAGAAAACTGCCTCTATCTGATCAGAAATGTCTGATGGACATTCTCACCTTGTATTTCTTGTGTCTGGTATCTTGTCACTTGTCGTCTGTTCTGGAGGAGAAATAAGATAGGTATAGAATATTAGCTGCTGTCTGAGGAAAGCTTCTCAAGATGCTGGTGCAGCAGATGTCAGTGAGATAGCAGCTATCCATCCTTTCTTTCACTGGCAGATCTTGTAGCAAGGTCATGAATTTGAATGATGATGATTTTTTTCTTAAGGTAGCTCCATAAGGAGTTTAGATTATGACTCTTCAAAGCTATGGATTTATCAGTAAATTGTGGCTGGACTGAATTCCACCTGGAATTCAAGATGTCAGTCTGTGTGGCATTGATTTGCCGTATGATAACTTCAGTAAGGGAAGAGGAAAGTTCTGTCAATGCAAAAAGTAAGTTTAGAAGAGCAGCAAGATGAATCAATGGTAATAACAACAGAAAACTTAGTAAAAAGGAGGAGAATGCTGGGAAGAAATGACTGCAGATATGACATCACAGCTGAGCTTATAGGTTTAGATTGTGTTAAGAAATAGTCCAAATTGCAAATAATCAAGTAAAGATTTTTTTTGTTTGTTTTTAATCTCCTATGTCACTTCATAAGGCCCAAATAAAATGGAAGCTGAGATAACCTCAGCAAGTGTATTTGCATATATCATAAACTTTGACAAAGTCTGTCTTCAGTATTCCTTGGTCCTAGAGTTGAGTAATGAAAAGAGAATCACAGCTCATAGTAAAGGGGAGAGTTTTTGACCCTCTTGAATTGAGAAAATGTTGGAGGCAACATGGGCTTATGCTTACCTTTCAGAGATCAAAAGGAAAGAAGAAGTATACACAGTTTTGAGTTCTAGGCCAACAGCATGATGTTTTAAGGTCTGACTTGTAATTGTTGGTCACTTAGGACTAATGGGAGTGAAATATTAGTGCTGTATGTGGTTTGGCTGATTCCCAAATCAAGGAAGACACTGCTAGCCATGGCTTTAGGAAAATATTTGAATTTCCCACCTAAATAACCTGCTTGAGAGTTTTTAATGTAGAAATGTTCACAATTTCTAGGTAAGTATAAGAGGAAAAAAATAACAAGGGGAAATACATATGCAGGAGGCATAAAAAATTGAATAAATTAATAATAATTGTATCTTGGTTTCATTCTTCATCAGATACTTTGCCTAAGCTGTTAGGTAGTACATGAAGCCCTCTAAAGTAACCAGAAAAGTGCAGATTTCAGGTTTTTCAGCTGTTTTGTTATGCTTCTGAAGCATAATGGACAGTAAGTATGCTGTGGTGCATAATGGAAGTTAGATATATTTCAAGATTGTGCTCTCAGCCTGAGCAGATATGATGGGGAGCTACACAGCAGCCTAACTCAGCTCCTGTGACTGACCTGGTTAGTACAAGGGGCAGAAGAGAAACAGCTCAGTAAGGCTAATGGCAACCATCTCAGCTAGCCACCCTACCATGTCTCTCTTTGTTCTCTTTGTTTTCATAGCTGCTTTCTTGGAAAATACAGAGGGAAGCTATCACATGGAATAATTTTGGCCTTGGCTCTCCATCTCAAGTGTCCTTTTTTGGTTGTGGGTTGGTTTTTTTTTCCTCCCCCACCCCAGAAAGCTGAGCCAAGTACATGTGTGCAGTCTGGCACTCCTTCAGTGACAACACAAGTAAGGAGAAATGAACCAAAGGATACAAAAATATAACTTAACGGGAAATTTGAACGAAAAGTCTGAAAAGGTATAAGAAGAAAATGAAAATGGTGTGAAAAAGGGTAGGCTGGACTTGTACAATGACACAGTGTAAGGGTAGTTGAGAAAAAATGTCTGTCAATCTAGAATAAAGGCTATGATGGTGAGAAGCTGAGAACTGCAGAGATATGAATCTGGAATATTTTTTGGAAAGAAGTACAGTAATCTGCATAAACTCTCTTTTTCTGTCTGGAAAAGCTCACTCCCACTGCCAGCTCCTGTTCTCTGTATGGCTGACAGGTTTTATCTGTGGAAGGCACCATGGGCTAGGGCAGCAGTGATGCAGTAATCGGCGTTCAAAGACATTCCCATGTCCTCCTCACTGAGGACTCCACTGCTCTCTGGAAGTGCCAGTATGTGTACAGAAGCTGCCACAGAGAGGACACTAACTGTGATCTCATTCTCAATATCAAAGCTGTACTGTAGGATGGTTTTATTTAGAATCTCGTTAATTGCCAGTGAATTCCTTGTCTAACAGAGTATACCTTGAGGTGCCATCTGTGTGAGGAGAGTCATGATGCTGACTCAGTCAAAAGCAACTGGATTGGAATAGCTCCAGTGCTGTTACAAAGCTGTGAGTTGGCCAACTGCTAATTTTAAAAATGAGAGACCAAACCAAGCATCTTAATGCACTCTTCTGTCTTCGTTGGAACTGTTGGTGATGAGGCTTTTAGTTTTCTTTAGAATGACAGTACACATTTTGCTCTAGGTGTTGCGTGTAAACCTTGGTCCAATACAGCGTCTAAACATATGCTCATGTTTAACTGTGTGAAAAGTTTAATTGCCTTAGGGATTTTTCTTGTACTCTTAAAAGTCTTTTCTGGTTTGAGGCATTTACCATGAGTTTTCACAAGCACTGAAATCACTCTTGATATTTTAGTGAAAGCTTTTTTGAATATCCTGCTTTGCAGGTTTCTTTCCATTTGCCTAAGTATTGTCTAGAACACTTGGACCTTGAGGTCTAACAATCCACCTTGAGCATTTTGTTGTCTCAGTAAATTTTAGATGCTCTGGTCTGGAGTGCTGATCCTCCTACCTTTTGGTTTATGTTAAGCCTACATCAACAGGCAGCTATGGCTATGGCACTCTGTAAGTCATGAGATTTGTCACTGGTTTTAGGGGGGGAAAGAAAAGGAAAAAAGAAAAATTGTGTTTTGTGAGGTGAGTATGAAGTTAAGGTAATTTCATGTTGTCATCTACTCATACTGCTTTTGCCACGAAATCAGAGGTGTTTTCATGTAGGTGACTTTAATTTAGTTTCCACTTTGATACAGCAGCAAAGACTCCGTCCGCCTCGGCCACCACCTCCAAAGATACAGCGTTCATCTAGGCCCGTGAGTAGTTGGTAGTTTTGTCTCACTGCCACAGCTTAACACTGCCTGAATTACGCTCTTAGTAGCATTACTAAACCTTGGTAGTTTGGATTGTCAAACTTTGCAAAAAAGCAACGTGTGAATTATGCTCCTAAACTCCCTTCTTCTCTGCTGCGGCACAGCCCTGGGACCTGCCTTTGTTCTGCTTTTCTTTGACGAGTTCTGAAGCTTTCAGTCAGTTCTGCAGGTAACTGATGCTGCTCTTGCAACATTTGGTTTTATTTTTGCGGTGATTTCTTAGAGTCTTGCTAGGCCAGCATAAGTTTTTAGCCAGTGAACTTTTGAAGACTTGCACTAACCTCAAATATGAAAGGAAGCAGAAGTCTGAAGAGACTTAAAATTAATTTGGGATGCTTAATTTTTCTCCATAAAATAGAGGTGTGAATACACATGAAGAAAGCAAAATCTGTATTAGGGTGGTAGAACATTAGTATCACATTGTGGATGATATATGTAGACTCTGTGGAACGTAGTGCAAAAAATGTAGGCACAGCACATTGGCGAGAGGAAGTGACTCTGGAAGAGAAGAACTACGCAGATATTATTGTCAATGCAATACCTGTGCTGTGTTAGGCAGGGATACCTTATCTCAGCAGTTTTTCATTCAAAACTAACTGTAGGACAGTTGTCACATATTAAGTATACCAGATGGCTTTAAAGCTGGACACTCTGCTGCACCAGCGTTTCTTTATTAATTTTTTTTAGTAGTATAGGCAAGCAGTATCAGCTTAGAAGGGGTGTTGGGTTTTGCAACAGCCTTGGAAGATACTTATTTCTGTTTTGGACTGTTGCTTTATGAATACGGTTTCCCCAAAGGCAAATACATCTTACTCCTTGCTTCCATATTACATACATGTATGTGCATAAGAAATAAATGCAAGTTTTCAAATCTAATCTTGCTAAAACTTGTTAAAGATATGTTTTGGATGAGCAGGCAACTGGTTAACAAGTGCACTTGGGTGTGTGTTAACTTTTGATCTTTGGTGCATGTTTCCTATGTTACATTTCAATAGCATGTGTTTCTTTTCCTCCCTCTTTTTAACTCTGGGTGTTTAGCCTAACAGAGTCACTTGTATGGATTCCTGCTCTGAAGATTTCTGTTTTCTGTGTTTAAAAGGTAGCATTGACTATGCTTGTATGTGTTCTCTTAAATGTAATTAATGTGGGAGACACTAGGAATGAACTTTCCATGGTACTATGAGGTTCCTATAGCCCTCTTGTTTTGTGTTTGGCAGGTATATGAGGGCACACTGTGACTCTTCTGTATAAAAGTTGCTGAGCAGTATTGTTCAGATTGAGTAATTTATTTTACATCAAGTCCTGCTAAGACTGTTTAATCTCCCAGCTGTAGTGCATTAATAGTCCTCGCTATAATGTGTTTGTGTCAACTGTCTTTGCTCCCAATGTGATTGATAAAAGGTTGGAAATGTAATAATAAAAGCTCCTGTTGCATTCATCTAGCTGTGTCAGTAAGTGGAACAGAAATGCTTCATTCATCAAGAGGAAATTCAAGATAAATGCAAATGATTATAATCACTCCCAAAAATATGCTTGTACCAAATATACATAAATTTGTTGTTGTTCAGAACTGTTATTTGGCTTTTAATAGTTGAAACACATTTTTTGTGTGTGTAAATAATACTTTGTGCAGGCTGCTTTTTCCCTCCCTTAGTCTTGGCATGTATTACAGAGGTGGGTATCGGCAAGTAATTTACCCCAGGCTTTTACAGCAAGCACTGAAAGAGGAGACCAGGTCCTGCTCTTCCAACCAAGTCCACGTAATACCAGAATTCCTGAGAAATCCTTACTGGTTTCAGGATGTATCTGTTAAGAGGAGGAAACCATGGGCACTAGTCCTTGCATTATGAGTCATTGCTAATGCTAAAAACAAAAACAGACCAAAGAAAGGTTAAGGAAGCAGAACAGATATGTTCTTTACATTCTGCTGTTTTGGAAATGTGTTGTGGTGGTATTACGAGAGAGAGAGGGTTGTTGCTTATAATTAATAGAGATCTGTTTGGATTAATAGTGGCTGTTTGGAAACTTCAATTAGAAAAAGTAAAAATATAATAATTATGCATAAAGTTGATGAAGACAATAATAAGCACATTTAACCCTTCTCTACTGGATGTTTACCTTTATTCTTTTAGCTGTGTGCTCATGTAATTGTATTTCTTTCGTACTTTTGCATTTGATAAGCATTTAACCCTGCCTATTTGTCTACATAAGGCTCCAAATCCAGCAAGGAATTGGCTTGATTCCTGGCTTTCCCTTCAGTCCCCCATGAACAATGCTCTAAATCCTGCTTAGCATGTCACCCTGCACTTCACTGGTCTGGTGGCCCCTGGAGCCATCCCAAACTCTCATCTCTCTCCGCCATCACCCTCACTCCCCCGAGGAACCACCCAAAAGGTGAAAGTGTTCACAGCATGATGACAAGCCCGCTTTACACATCATCTTCCAGCTCAGATTTAATTAAACAGGTTTCTTTCTTCCTCTCTTTTTCTCTTTCCCCTTCTCGCTCCCTTCTCCCCCCAGTCCTTCTCGCTCCTCTCCCCCCTCTCCTGCACGCACTGGCTCTCTCGGTCTCTCTCTGTTTTATCAACCCTAATGAAGCAGTATTCTTCATCGATTCTGCTGATTGCCAGCCCATTCCTTTTGTTTGTTGGCACCGAGCCATTCTGCCGCACTCTGACAGCTCAGCTCATCTAATTAGCTCTGTTGTTCTTTTCCCCATGTTTCACCACGTTGCAAGTTCAGTTGAAGTTGCCACAAACTTAATCCTTCCATTCCTGCCATAAATTCACATTCTTAAGCCGTCTTTATTGTAGAGAGCAGCAGCCTCGTGTGGGGACTGATCTTCAAGACCTTAACATCTGACCTTTTCATAAGCCCTTTTTCCTAAGAAATAGTGGCAATACATCTCTGGATTTCTTCATCATATCTGCTGTACACCATTTCCTTTGAAATGAAAATTCAGTACAATAATCCTGCTGCTATTTTCTGCATACTTGTGTGTAGTGCAGAAACACAACACACATTTCAGTGGCTTTTTCCTGGCAAGAAAATTTGAGGTTTATATGCCTGGGAAAAGGAAAGAAAACCTAAAAGCCCAGAAGGTCCCTATCCTAAATAATAAAAACACAAAAGCAGGGGAAAAAAAAGCCAACAACAAAAAAAAACCAACAAAAACTTGCTGAGGTGGGAGAAAATCTTCATCTATTCTGTCACTGCACACAAATTCATTAGTCATCCTAAGAGCGCTTATACTGTCGGCCTAAACAGCTTCCTTTATATTGTGGCTATTAAGGGAGCACAGGAGCAGGGAGGTCAGGAGTTGAGTTGTATTCCTAACTTTACTTGAGGGATTTGGGGATTTCTTTTGAAACTAGCATTTAGCTAAGCCAACAAATTGGACTCCGTTTCAGGTAAGGTAGTACTTGTTTAACAAAAAAGGGAAGCTTCTTCATACAGCCTGACCTTGATATTGCAAACCACAGTTGGTTCGTAAGGATAGGTTCATCAACAGGATTACTCACTAGCATGGGTAGGCACATCCATAATCTTTGCCTATATAGTAATCATAAGCGTTTGTACTTTTTCTTGAAGTAGAACTTGTTTGCTTGTGGAGTTAGTGTAAGTAAGTTTGATTTCTGACCATTAGAAGGTGATGGATATGTTATTTAAGATTGTATTGGTAGCAACATCATCTTCCACAGAACAGCTCTAGATTTTATTACACACGATAAAAGATAACATTAGGGGTGAAAATGATAATATATCTGGCAAGGGTTTCTGTTCGGCTGCTGAAAGGAAGCAGATTTTTAATGAAGAATGAGCTGTGTTTTCCTTGTTACAACATTTATTCTAAGTACAGATTCTTGCAGTGCTGCCTTACACAGAAGTCTTGACTTGAGAAGTTGGGTTTTATCCTCTTTGAACAGGAGGACAAAAGGATTGTGATGTCCAAGCTGAGCTCCAGTTTCCAGTATAATGTACAGCAACACACAGGAGTTTCCAGTTTTACTCTTATTAACAAACCGTGTAACAGGAAGCTCACATTTAGGGTATTTTTAATCAGAAATTTAGCCCACACCAAACAGGACAGTGGAACAAATTTTTGTTGCTTTGCTAATAGCTAACAGGCAGTGACAAGCATATATATTTCATTTGCTAGACAAAACCATGTGGGGATTTTTTCTCCTTACAGAAGTTTTGGGTCCCTGTAGTTTATATTCATGCTGTCTTTTCATTTGTATATCTACTTAATATGTAACGTTGTGGCACAATAAAAGACACACTGAATGGAGGATACCTTTAAGATAACAGTGGTTGCACGTTTTGTTATTTATGTCTGTTGTTTGATCTATTTGATGAAATGTCTTCTCTATGTGTGTGTCATAGGTTCGTCCACCAAGACCTCATGTTGTTAAGAGACCTAAGAGTAATATTGCTGTGGAAGGACGAAGGACTTCAGTCTCCAGTCCGGAACAGTAAGTACTTTGCTGCTCTGCTTCTCTCTAGTTGTGTCAGCAAGCAGTGCGTTCAGAACTAACCAAAGGAGAAATTAAAACATACTATATATCAAAGGCTGATTTTTGTTTTTTGTTTTATTTTGGTTTTTAACTAAGAAAAAAATCTGTTTTCAAGTTTTGGAACATTTTAGAGGAAGTGTGAAAAAGCAAGAAACCAAAGTGTACTTCTTGGAATATTCTGGATTGCTAGGTTAGACATCATCTGATAGCCCTGCTGTGGAAAAGTTTTCAGGTTTTGAAGATTTGTTCATTTCTTTTTTTGTTTTGAAGTATGCTTTAAATGCAATTGTGAGCCACCTCCCTGCAAATCCACTGTTTCTGCCAGGCTTTATCTGGAAGACACAGAATTATTTGTTTCAGCGATGGCAGTAAGGGTAGTCACCATTAACAGAAGGTCTGTAATGAGCTCTATAGTGAAGGCTTATAGAATTTAACTGCCTTGCATGGTACTAGCGGATTTACCACCTTCTTATATTTGACTTTCATGTAAACAGGGAAAATGTTCTGAGTAATTTGTACTGGTGTAGCCTATTGCTCATGTATAAAGTGTTGGTTTCCAACATCTCTCTTGCTCATAGGAACATGATATTCTGTTACCTTGAAGATCTGTTTTTCCAGATAGTTTCATGAATGTCACATATTACTTTTTTTCAAATAAGATAGTGTTGTATATTGCTGCAGATATTCTTAACATGTTGCTATAGTTGAGTTAGCAATAGGCCATCAAGTGAAAACCTGAAAAGAGAATGGATATATTGAACCTTACCAATATAGCCCAAAAGACATTATAGTGTGTGATAAATATACGTGTAGGCTGCATCAGTGCACATATTGGATTTAAAATTATTTGGATTCTTATGAGTGTAGCTATTTAACTGCTCAGAAGTACATAAGAGTCACCAGCACTATGTTCTGGTTGGGAGTGGAGTGGCATTTTCCAGATGTCCAGTGTTGTGGCATTGCCTTGACATGGGAAGTCACACTGGAACCGCTCAAAGAATAAAAGCAGAAGACTCAGGGGCTGCAAGATGGTGGTGCAGGTCTAGTCTGTCACAGAGGTTTCCTTGGAAGTTGTCTCCACCTGCAGCACAAAGTAATTGCTTATATCATAGCCACTATGTCCCATACTGTGGTTGCTTTATTGTCAGTAAAGCGAAATGCTTTAGCTGATGAAGGTTACAGGATATTTGTTGTATTTGAGGATACTCAAATCCCATAAAAATTAAAATGGTTGGTTTCTTTAGACACACCTTTTCTCCACATATGTGCCAGTTCCCTGTCACCACTGTTACAGGATAGAGGTTGGGAATAAGAGGTAGAGGTTGGGAATAAGAGGTAGAGGTTATGTCCCTTCTTGTCCTTCCAAAGTTAAGTGCGTGGCTTGGTTTTTCCCAGCCACTTTAGCATGGGGAGGTGCTCTTGCTTTTAGCTTAAATGAATGGTCACTGTTCAATTCTACCAGATTACTCATCCATTTTGTAGTGGAATTTGGTTGCCCTCTTGTGGAGCAGATTGCAAATCCTGCAAAAAGGTTTATGTGGTTACAGGGTGGTAACTGGCCCTGAACACATTATAGCAATTGTTAAAATAAAAGGTTTTTTCTTAATTTCATGTGATGACTTACTGCATGTAGGTGAAAGGTAACTGAGTCAATTTAACTATTATATGTGTTTCATGGGAAGAAATATGGATCTTGGGATTGACATTCCAGTGTGGCTTACTGCTAACACGTATTTTCAATTTCTGCCAGTATCAGACCAGCAACAAACATAAACCTGAATTATAAATATAGTATTTATAGTAATGCTAGCAACACACTGAATTAAAATTATTATTTTACTTTGGTTTAATTTATTGTTGTTAAGTTTAAAGTCTTTCACAGAGTAAACTACTAAAAACAATTGTGAAAATAATTTACAATAATCTACAAAAGAGAATGAAGATTCTGCTGTAAACTGACGTGTTTTGTTTCACAGGCATTTTACAGATACGTTTTTCTTTCTTATAAATGTGGAAGAAAACCAGGTAATGTGTTCATACCACTGACACTGGCTATATGGTACCAGTTGTGGTCTCTTCCTGATCTTTCCCAGTTTTCAATGTTTTATCCAGTTCAGATACAGTGTCACAGCAGGATTGGTTGTATTTTCATTCTTCGCTGTATCAGCTTCAAGTGGCAAAGCAAACTTTGACAGAACTACCTCCAGTCTATTGCACTCAGCTACATCTCCCGTAAAGTGTTTGCTTAGGGTGTTCTAACAAAACTAAGTTGGGGCAGTAGGGAGACAGGACACACAACACACACTGATGATGACAACAACACTAAAGTTGTGTTTGAAAGTACAAGTGAAGGAAATATCTAACTGTGTAGTTAAATAAAGCTAAAATAAATGGCTAAATTAAGAAATAACTTCAGGTGAATGCTTTTGAAATAGGTAATGATTCAATAATCCCGACCTTTTTCCTTACTACTTATCTCAAAATTACATTTAAAAAAAAGGAAAAGTATTACAAGTAGTAATTAAGGATTTTCATGACAGGTTTCACAAACTTTCTGCTTTTCTGTCTCAGGAAGAATCTTTCTCTGTTGTTCTGAAATGAAAACATAAAGTCAGGAGAGGGTGTTTTTCTTAAACAAAACTTTACCAGAACTAATTAATTATTAGTACTGGTTCCAAAGCCAAATAATTATTAGCCAGTTACTTTTTCCAGGTACTCACACATGGGATATGTTTTATGAGTAGGAGCTTCCGTTCAATGAGAGGCTTCTTTCTGCATATAAAACTACCGCTGTCATTTTGGTATTGAATGTGACTACTTGGAGGCATCAGAGACTTTCCTCAGCATATCCAACTCATCAGCCCAGGCTGCCCTTATTCATCCTCCCTCCAGTCTATGGAGGCAGGATCCTGGGACAGGTACCGCTAACCACGGACACTCTTGTTTCCCAGAGAACATGTTCCACAGGGCAGCCTCTTCACCATTTGTAATGCTGCATGTCACCTCCGAAAAGCAAACCCTTATGTAGAGGGCCTTTCAGTTGTTACATTTGTTAGTACATTTCTTATGATACAAGAAAACTTGTATCTTCAGTTACAAAGTTAAACTTTTTTATTTGTATAAAAGAAAACTGTTGGTTTGGGGTATGTGTGCTCATTTCTAATCAGTCTTCAATTAAAACACAGGAGGGTGGGAGCAGTGACTTAAAAGAATGCCCAAGATGATGGCCAATGTCTATTGTTAAACCACTCTATTTAGAAGAGCTGGTGGAAGAGCTGTTGTTTCCTTCATCAAATTGTTCAGTAGCGGGTTTTTTGCTGTTTCAATAGAAAGATTATTCTTTTACAGCATTATTGATAATTCAAGGTTTGTGATATTCATCATTCTTCAAATTCTGAAATTTAAAATGTATAATTTTCTAAAAAAAGTCTTTTAGTTATAAAATAACAGGAAGGATTTGTAGATGAGAGGTCAGAAAGTGCTGGATTACCACCTGGGGCAGTCCTAGACACGCGGGACATTGCTCCTTAAATACAAATTAGTTGTTCACAGAAATATGATATTGCATTTTTAACAGATAGGCAGGTTTTTGAGAGCTCTCTTTTACACCACAGCAAGATTTCCTATTAAATGTAGAATAGGCTTCCAGAGGGCTCTAGGATCTGTCTTCTGTAAGTACCAACTAGCTGGCTTCCAGGGCATGCAGAGTGGGAGGAAATTAAAATAGGAAATCAGAGGGTCAGGCTCACAATTAACAGCATGTCAAAAGGCTCTTGGGCTGGCTAAACCCATGTCAGTGCTGCAGCAGTTCATTATGGCTTTCCACAAGTCGGGTAGGACTTAGTAGAGAAGCTAATGGCTTTCCCTTGTATCACCTGAATGAAAATAGGCTGCAGTGCAATAGTGGGTTATTACACTGAATTTAGTATGAAGTCAGCATGATGGCAGGTTTGAATGATACAGGCTCATAAAGTACATTAAATTCCAGTTGTTGTAACCAGGCTCTTGCAGCTCTGACACACAGAATGTGTGTGTATGGTAAAGGTTTTCCATTGCACTGCTGCAAGCAGAATCTCTACTTAGGAAGTTAAGCCAGCAAGTGCCCATATGAGCAAGGATGGCTGCAATCAGAAAGAAAATACTGAAGGGTATAGCAGACAGGGCTCACTGTGTGTGCTTTTGTTCCTCTCCCTTGGGAAGACTGGTGTAGGGGAAGCTACATACAATGAAGGTGGCACCAGGACAGCAAAGGGACAGCAAACAAGAAAGAAACATTCAGAGAGCCATCAGGTTCTGTTGCAGGCTTTGCTGAGCCCGAACCACGGCACAAGGCGAGCAGGGCTGCCCTGGGGAGCCTCGCTCTGTCCCAGTATGATGGTTTAAAAGAAGCTTTAATTTTGGGGCCTATTTCCGCTGTCTACTTTGGAGTGAACCTCCCAACTGTACAAATGTAACAGCCTGCCTTTGTCAAGGGATGAGATCGCTGCAGGGGAAATGGGTGAATAGATCCTTAGTACCGAGTAATAGGACAAAAACGTGAAATGCCTTTGTAGAACCTCATATCTAGATCTGTCAGAGCAGGCAGAGGTGTCATCCAGCTGGTTCCCACGTTAAATTCTTTGTTAGTATCTCCAACTCTGTAGAACATTCGTAAAAAAGTTCATAAAGACTATTAGTCACTGCCGTTCCTGGGTACAGGGATTGCAAGCTGGTGCTTTTGCTGTCTGGTTGGATGACTTGTGATACAAATTGTTTTGTCGTTTCTAATTTAAAATATCCTTTATGCTAATGTTTTTGGTTTTGTGGAAATGCTCTGCCCCTGTGAACATTCACAGTGTACCAAGTGGCACTTCCAAAATCAAATGGATATTTTACTATTTGTGTTAGCTCGCACTCAGGCGTCCTGAGTATTCAGAGTAAGCAGGAAGGAATTCCAGCGATAGGTCTGGGCTTTGTTCACATTGAATAGTTACTGGGTAATCCCCCTCAGTCCCAAGTCTCCTATTTCATACTGGCAAGAAAAAGCCCATGCATCCAAATTCCTCATTCTCTTCATTTTACTGTCTAAGAGGGACAAATTCCTTAATTCCCTTGAGCTACTGTAGAGTTATTCTTTTAAAAAAATAAATAATTCACCCTCCAAATTGGGAAGCCCTTTTTTAGGAGGAAAATGACAACAAGTGCATGCTGCCCCTTTGTGCCATGATCTCTGTAGTCAGGGAAAAGCAACACGGTTGTTAAAAAACACAAACTTAATTTTCTCATAACCAAAATCTCTTTTTAAATTATTACAGAATTCTCCTTATTAATTCCCATCCCCTGTACTCACATTTCTCTGTATATTTTTTTTTCTATCTCAAGTACATTTAGGTGTCAATTAAATTTGAAATATCTACATTTGTCAGCATTTCATTTTTGGCCAGTGTGATGTGCTGCTGATTTGTCCATGCATCCTGACACATGAAAAAAGCTCCTGAGATGCAGATCTTCCTCATTAAAAAAGAAACCCCTACTATCATAATGGTGCGCAGAGCCATGGAGCGCATCCCCAGCTTTATTGCGCTGTGTTTCTGACATGATATTTAAAAAGGAACAGCCACGGCTGTCAGTACTGTCATATGCTGGTGCTAACCGAAGACATGTTAAACTAAACATTAGAAAGAGATCAGCAAGTCATCTGCATGGTAACTCAGCGAAGAGATTAGGTAGGCAGGAGCTGGTGCAGTCATGTGGAGATGATGAGGGTTGTAGTGGTGACGGACACATCCTTTTTTCCCCTCTCAGGCTGCAGCCGTGCCTGCCTCGTAGCCGGGCGTGCTGTGACCTGCCTGCTCAGAGACGGCTCTTTGTGCAGGGGATTCGAGTGAGTGGTGGGTGGCAGACGGCGGGAGAGTTCCCGAATTGGGTTAATGAGGGAATAGGCACTTTTTTTGGATCTGACTGCCTTGAGCTAATAAAAAATTTAAACTTGGACAATTTTAGATTGTTCATCCCTTCTCGTGGGCCAGAATCATTACAGAGCACCCCAGCAGTGCGACTTAAGTGCTTCCTTGCTTGTAATTAGGAGATCCCACTTTCATTTAAGGAATCTTGCAGCAGCAGTAAGCCTGGTATGTGTGAACTTACCCTGTGCGTAACTCTATTTGCACTGAGCTGCACTGAAGTGCAGTTGATGATCTGGCCAACAAGATCCTGTCTTATTTGTTCAGAGTTTGTTCCCAGTTTAATAAATGTGTGCACACAGACACAGGCCATTCGAATGTAGCATAGTGTGAAGGCAAACAAAAGGTATCAGAGGCAGTGCTTTAAGGGAAACTGCACCAGTACATTTGTTCTGTGCAGTTACCAGACATTTCGTGTACTGGTGAGATATGTACAAATTCAATATCACTCTTGATTTCTGGAAATCATTATAGATTTTCTGCAATCATGGTAAATGTAATTTGTTCTCCTAAAACAAAAAGATGTGTATGTAAGTTCAGAAATATTTTTGAAGTATCTTTGATTCCTGGTTTATTTTAGGTGGAGCCTTTTGTTAATGTAAATTGAAAATAGTCACTTTCCTTAAAAAAAGGGATGGGGGTTAAAAATAATGGTACAGCAGTTTTTTTCCTAATGCAGTGGCCTCACCTCACTTTCCCAGATGCCTGTTGTAGGAGAGGAAAAGAACAGCTATGCCACAGCTTTACCTGAGGTACCCCAGGCTAGGATCTAACACTGCACAACGTCAGCATCTACTGCTGCCACTATTTGAGACTTTTTATTAATGAGCTTTGACCTGATTGTGGATAAATATTTGTTCAGGGTGGCAGCTTGGGCCCTCTGAGCTGCTCCTTACTGCGTCCAGCTTCCCTTTCCTGACATACTCCTTTGGCCTGATTTTCATAACTTCATCATATAGTTGCTTACTAATTGAGATAAAAGAACTAAAAGAGTGAAGGCTGACCATGAATTCAGATGCCATTCAAGATACTTTTAGTACTGTAAAGGAAACAAATCCAGTTCTTTCTGTCCATACTTTTGGTCTTGTTCTGATTTCAGCATATCCTTGTCTTACCTAGAACGTACACAGTGTGTAATACATCGCATTGCTCTGTGATGTCTACAGGATCAGCACCTATCCTTTTGTTCACATGATGGGTCTGATTCTGTTTGCACTGAAGAATTCTATTCTGGAGCTCAGTAGTAGCAGAAATAAGCTTCCACCTCAATTATGTATTGCTTTGGGTCGTCCATGGTGTATGTTTTGATTCACTACAATAACTAGGATATTATCAGTGATGTGTGGTTGGTAAAATGGAGATGTTTGGGAAAAGACCTCATTCAGACAGCTAGAATGTTTGCTTTTATAACCCTAGCTATTTCTTTTCCATTGATGTAGTGATGAGAGGAAGGAAGGAGAGACCTGGTGGGTTTCTGCCTTGGCTTCCTTTGCAGTGTGGCTGTAATTGCAGGTCTTGGTACCCTCCCCAACTAGATGGCACCTAAGATGCTTTTAGAAGAGTTGTGTTTTCTGCCTGAAAAGCAGAGCTCCACAATCACCTGCAGAGCTCTTTGCAGTGCAGCCTGTCACGCTAGGAAATGATTGAGAGCCTGTGGACTGCTGGGTTTCTCTCTCCTCTGGAGCTTTGATTGTGACAACTTGATAACTTCCTTTTCTCTTCCTGTTTCCCTCAGCCTTGTAAAGCCCATGCGACACTATACAGTCTTCCTCTCTGAGGACTCTTCTGACGATGAATTTCAGCAGGAAGAGGATACTGTCTCTGGCTTCTCTGAAAACTTTTTCTTCTCTGCTCCTTTTGAATGGTCTATCCTTTATTCTTTTGTTGTATTAATTCAGTCTCCGAACGATGGTTTTTGCATTGGTCAGGGTGCCTGCTCCTGTACTGGGACTCTTGGAAATGCTCCTTCGGTCTCTGTACAGCACTTGATGAATGTTCAGCATTTCTCCTGCTTGTTTGTTTGAATATTTAGTGGCATGCAAAAGCATCCTCCTGCATGAAACACTACACAGCAATGCAGAGTTTGTGGTTTCACATCAGCTCTGTGGGATGTAACCCTTCCTCTTGCCCTTTGTTGCAATGTGCTGCTTATGTTCCTGTCCACACCTTCTGCCACCTGGGTTTGTGTGGTGCTTGTTGTGCTTTCTGGATTGTCCTTTGAGCCTTATTGCAGTGCAGTCACCAGCTTTTCCTACTTTCACTTGTTTGATCTCAGCCTCTCTGTTCTATCAAGTACCACATCCGCAGTGATGATGGGTATTCACCATGCAGATGTCATCTAGGGGTTCTGCATGCAGTCTGACCTAAAATTATTATATGAAACAGGACGCATTTTTGTTGGGTTTACTCACTGTGTTATTTGTATCCAGCTTTCGAATTTGCCAGTTCCCAAACCTCTGTAACTTTGTCTTGCCTAGTTTTGTACATAGTGCTGAGAAGCCTGGCCATATTGGAGCCACCAGCCTGTGAGAGCTGTACATAAGCATTGGCTGCAGAGCTCTGTCCCATGTTGGGGGAGCGGGAGCTGGCAGGCAACACTTTTACCTGGACAATCTTCACAGGAGCCTGAGTGTATTTCTTTGAGGTGAGAGTAACACTGGAGGTGCACAGGGACTCAGGTGTAGTAACTACCTCTTACTGTGTATTTGAACATACCAACCCTGAGGGCAGTCTTGAGCTGAGGCTTTACTGAATGTCATCCAGAGGGTTTGTTCTTTCCTAATTCACCTGCTTGAGGATTTCTAGGGAGAAACAGTGATAAATTGCATGGAATTACACTCATGCTTTTAACAAACGCTGTTGTTGGCTTGACCAGAACCTGTAGGAAGAGGTGCCAGGGCACTGTGAGCCACTGATCCAGAGATCTGTATGATGCCAGATCCAGGTGGTTCCAGGAGATGGGACTGTGCCCAGCCACATCAGAGAGCTGGAGCTGAATGGAGGTGTGTTAGACTGGCTGGAGAAGGAGGCTGCTGGTTGGATAGTGGAGTCTCTAGTTGCTAAATCCTTTGTGTGATACAGAAGGCAGGTCCAGGACTGACAGGGAAGTGATGGGCCTGCAGCAGTTGGACATGGGGAGATGGACAAATGGATTTAGTAGCAAAGGGATGGAAAAGTGTTCCCACTCTGCTGTTTGGGGTGGCAGAGGCCAGGCTGCTAGAATAGTTTGCTTGCAGAATATTCCTCAGGGGTTTTGCAGTATGATCTGTAGTGCTTAGCAGCTGAGCACGTACTGTGGGAGAGACTAAAGATACAACCAGGATTTGCAAGCTCACCCTCTTCCTAAGGACACGTACCATCAGCTGTCTGTTTGTACTTGCATTATACATTCTTGTGTTGCTAGTTGAATGCCTGCGATATGTGTTGATGAATGAAGATGGGCTGTTTATAAATTTGCATGATATAGATGTATTATAATAAAATAAGGAAAGAGGAGGAAGCTCCTTCCGTAGGGTCTGTTTTTGCAGGTCTCACAAATATTTTCTTTTAATTGAAACCTTGTTTAAATGCCACAGTAAAACTGGCTGCCAGTCAAATGTCAATCACCACAGCTACGTGTGGCACTTCTAGTTATTAATTGGCTGCACATTATGCTGCTGTTCTCTGTACACAGAACCAATATGCAAATCTGCTGGTGTTCATTTTTTGCTGAGGTATGTGCAAGAAAAGCATCCTGCAAACTCGGCCTCGGCTGTAAATGTAAAATAGGTGTCTCCATAATGGATTGTGTTGTTTCTTGATAAGATGACACCAGTGTAATCATTGGAACTCTGCACAGTATTCCCAATTATTGCAGGAAAACACTGAATTATGTTCTGTGCTGAGTTAGCTTGGAGCAGAAGAATGGCAGTGCCTGCAAATCACAGGGGGCTTCGCTATGTGCTGGCTCTGACTTGCTGTGTGGAAGGGCATGGGAGCAGTGATCTGCTGAGGGGGGGTGGTGTCAAAAGGGAGAGGTGTTGTCCAGTTATTCCTGCTCTGAGAGGGAGATCCCCCCTCAGCCTGTCTGCAACTGCATGATCACAGCTTTCCTCTGAGTGCTTCCCACCTCTTTTTTCTTTCTGAAAACCCTCAAGCACCAGGTCATCTTTGTGTGTTCTGCCCTTGGTCCCTGCTCACATTCATGTTGTTTACAAAGCACTGGAAACTGTATTTTGCCACCCAAAATCCTTTTGTGAAGCCATCCAGCTCCTTAGTAAGTACTTGTTAAAAAATAGTAATTAGACAGTCATTGGCAACCTGATTTTTTGTTTCTCCCCAAGGCCTCAACCCTACCGGGCCCTAAAAGAATCCGACAGTGCTGATGGGGAAGAGGTGATCAGCCCAGAAAAGTCCAAAGAGCCTCTGCCTCCAAGCCCTCTCCTCTCAAGCAAGGCCACAGAAATCAACCTCCTTGAAGACATCTTCCCAAACTTAGAAGTGGAAGCACAGCCTCAGCCTCTCAGCCAAGCCAAGAGCCTGGAAGACCTGCGGACTCCCAAAGAAGAGGGGGATCAGCGATGTACATTTGATTACCAGGTTTGGCTGGGGTTTTGTGTGCACTGGGTTGCACAGAACCAGGGCTAGCTGTCTTTCCGTTATTCCATCCCTGGCAGTGTTCAGGGCCAGGTTGAAGGGGGGTTTGAGCAACCCAGTCTATGGGAAGGTGTCCCTGGATGTGGCAGGGAGTTGGAACTAGGTGAGCTTTAAGGTCCCTTCATCCCAAACCATTCTATGATTCTCTGAGGAACCTTTTCATGTCATTGAGTAGATGCATCCATTTTCCAGGCATTTGTTCATGTGTCAGAATTCATCTCTGGATTAAGAAATACTGGGATGGGACTCAGTTATATGACAGTAACTTTTTCCAGTAAAGCCTCTCAAGAAAGAGTTATCTGCCCTGCTCCTCAGAAGGTGTTTTGTCCACTTGGTGTCACACACAGTGATCTTTGAAGCTGATGCTTGGCAGTGAGAAAGAATACCTGGGAAGTTTCAGGTCCCCTCCAAACTGCATGTTTTTTTAAATGAGCTTCATTCATTCTGGGCAGTTTGGTCAAGGTGTCATTTGAACAATCTGGATTGTAGAAGAGAGATTCTTCATGAGGAACTTCACTGATTATGTGCAGCTTAGTGCCAAACTAAATCAGAGTCTGAGATCTTCATGTGACATGAAACAAGAGAATGGCATTTCCACCTTATAATAATACTTAATTTAGTGTTACATCCAAGTACTTCATTTGACAGCTTCTCCTTACAGCAATTAAAGCTTCTCAATTCCTGTACCTTAGATAAGGTACGTGCTCCTTACTTGGCTAACAACAGATGCCACAATATGTCATGGCTGAGCAATTTGTTAGAGGCAGAGCTGGACTTAAAAACTGCAGAGTCTTGCTTCTGATGTCCTGCCTGTCCTAGACTGCATGTGCCTTCCCTCTCCAGTATTGGTAGCCTGCCTTTATGCTTCCTTATGCTCTGTGTTGTGAGGACATCAGTGAAAGTTAACATATTTTTTTATGCTTTCTTCAAGAGAATGGATCTTGGCGTGTCTGAGAGGAACAGGATTGTGCCACCCATGAAGCTGTCTCACGCTTACAACAAGCTGTGGAGTATGGGTCATGATGACATGGCTATTCCGACCAAGTATTCCCAAAGCTCACCGGAAAGGTCCTTGACTGCACTTGGTAACATGCCGCCCATCACAAGGAGACCCCTGAGCAAAGACAGCATCTTGGCCCCTGCAGAAAAGGATGAATCAAATCCTGCCATTCAAGGGAACATCACCATTCCTAGGCCACAGGGAAGAAAGACTCCTGAACTGGGGATAGTGCCACCACCACCAGCACCCAGGGCTTCCAAGCATCAGACTTCATCTGGGCCAGCAGAAATTCTCACCCCAGGACGTAGCCATTTGGTTTCAGATCTTATCCCAGAGCCCTTTGGAGCTGGTAGCATGTCCTTAGACTCTGAAATCCAGCAGTCTGTAAATTACGCCTCTCGTCCATCTCAGCTTTTGCCCAGTGCTACCAGCACTGCTGAGATGCTCCAGCCTGTCAAGGTGCAGACAGAAAACACAGGTAACGAAAGCGACTACCTTCTTAATTTACTGGATCCATTAAAAACAGCCAACTGGCAAAGCAGTGGCCCACAGCAAGGTCCCCGCAGCCTGCAGAGCTCAGCTGCTTCACCTTCTGCAGCTGGCTTTGCCTCGGTGGCAAGTGACTTTGTGCCTACTCCAGCTGTCCCATTTGTCCAGCCACTTGGTTATCCTTCCCCAGCACCTCCTACTTTTTTACAGCCCTCTCCTAACCCATTCACACAAACAATGCCAGGAGCCCTTTCGCTGTCTCTAGTTAGACCCCCAAGGGGCTCTTTTACCCCCTCTTTAGGTCATGCCTATAGCTCTAGCTTCATAACCCCTAGTTCAAGCTTCTACCCACCACAAAGACCTCAACCAAATATTTCAACGCTCTCCATGCCAAACTTGTTTAGCCAGGCTCCAGCCATGCCACCGGCAAGCTCCTTACTGCTGCAGAGCCCTTCTCCTGCAGGCTCTCTGCAGCCAGCACATTTGAGTGGTCCTCCTAAAACCAGAACGTTACAGGTGGGCCAGGCCAGCTCAAAGGTAGATCCCAAACAAGCACTATCTCTCCTGTCTAACGAACCCCCTTTGATCCCTGCCAGGCCAGCTAAGGGCTTAGAGTCAGTGTTACTGTCCTCAAAATCTGAGGAGACAAAAGATCCATTTGAAGATTTGCTAAAAAAGACAAAGCAGGACGTGTCATCTGCACCAGGTAAGGTTGAACAGCTCCGAAAGCGATGGGAAACCTTTGAGTAACGCTCCTGATGGCTTTTGATGTCCCTTTGGAATTGACAGAGGATTTCTGGGTTTTTTTTGGAGCCAGCATAAAACCAAGCATTTCTTTCACAGAAGGCTTAACCAGGAGAGCTGCAGGACCATCACTGTGCTGCAACTGACACATGAGTGCTTTTGGCCCAGAGTTCCCCCATTGTCCTGTTCCCTGCAGCTGCTTCCTCACTCTCCACCACTGGAAACCCCCAGGACTTGCACTGACCAAAGCATAAGGGTAGTGGGATTGGGTTTGGTTTGGTTTTCCACACAAAGCTTTTTCAGACAACAGAAGTTGCTCCATCCCTTGTATTTGCAGTCCTTGGCGCAGGTGGGAGCATGACGTGGCACATGCACTGGTGTGGTGTTCCCACAGGGGGAATGGTGGTGAGGTTTTCCTGTCTTACACAATAAGTAGAATCTTTTGCTTTCACGTGTAAAGAGTAGCAAAGCAACCGAGCCCTGTGTGCTGCACGGGGTGCATCTGTTAGCCTGTGAGTTCACCCTGTCTCGAAATGCATCTGTTCATTTAGGTTACGATACTGGATAAGCTTTTATTGCAGACTTTTATTTCCTCCCTGGTATACTGAGAGGTAACAGGGACTCCTCTGGTGCAGAGGTGTTGTAAGTCCTTGTTGCAACAAAACCATGGCACAGAGCAGTTGCTCAGGGTTTGGTCCTGCATCTCTGTTGGGAAACTGGAAACACCAGCAATTGTTTTAATTTGGGGGGGGGGTTGTTTGGTTTTGTTAAATCTGTCAGAAAATAGAGGCCATAAAGAGTATCCTAGTTCTTATATCTGTGTATGTTAATATTATATATAAATACTATAAATGGCAGTATATGAATGGAATGTAACAATATCTATCTTGGTTATTACAAACAAAAAGAGAAAAAACTTGGGGTTTGAAAGTTCCCAGCTCATGGGTTCGTGTTAGAGGCCAGTGTGTGGACACGCCAGCAGCGTGGTGCAGGAATACCCACACCTGCCTTGGAATCAGGGGTTGGATCTGGCCTGCGCCTGGCTCTGTCAGCCCGTCCTGCAGTGCTGAGACCCGTCTGCTGGTACGAGACAGTGACTGGATGAGGAAATGGACTGTGAGGCCAGGAAGGAACAGCCAAGCCCTGGGAAGGTAACGGGTACGTTCATTGGGATTTTCTGAGACACTTCCTGTGGCAATAGTATTCAAGAAATGTCACCTTCATCTCAGCATCCCATCTCCAAGCTGCTGTCCCTGCAGTGAGCATTTCTGGGTTCATTCCGTGGTGCTTCTTCGTTTTGTTTTGTATTTGGGCACAATCTGCTGTAACCCATGTTACTCTCGAAGAGGTAACCACATCACCATTAGCCTTTGATAAAGGAAACCATTTTGGACACACGGGGAAATTCTTGTAAAGCTTTATCTGATTTCCAATGTTTTAGTCACATAATCTTGGAAGTTTTCTTACTCAGTGTATGACGGTGGCTGTCTCTGCGATCGAGTCTGACGTGCCAACAGGCTGGGGAGACTGTAGTCTTACATTAATACTACATTTCTGTACAGTGCTGTTCCTGACGAGCCACTCGGTTGGGTTTGTATTTTCCTTTTGTGTTGCAGACGGATGGTTTTAGTATTGCATAGTAAAATATTAAAAGTCTCCGATAAGAGCTCCACTTGATTTTATACAGTTCAGACTATGAATGTTATCTGTAAATTGAGGTTGGAATCTCAGCTCTCCTTTGCTATGAACCAGATGATTAAACTGTCTTGGTTGTGGTGTGAATGTGCAGGCGCCAGGAGGTTCCGCATGGGATGTGCCACTGGAATTGCACATTGGCTTTCATTCATAGCTTTAATGTCACGCAGAGATGATAAACTGAGGAGGCCTCACCCGTGCTCAGGTAATTTTGTATCATTGTCCATCTCTGGTCATTTTACTCTGCCCATGTTAGAGAGTATTTTATGCAGTGGGGTTTTAGACAAACAAGCACACTTGGGTTTAGCTTTTAAGTCAATTTGAGGCACTAAAAAGCATTAACTCTTCAATAAACGCATTAACCACCCTTCACTTGGGCTTGAGGGGCAGGGGGAGGTTGGACACCCCTCGAGATTTTATAAACAATAAAAGGAATCAAATGGGCAGAATTTAGTGTTTTATTTAAAAACTCAGGAATTCCAAATGTGATTCATTCCGGATGGAACCCAGGTGTGCTTGTGTGGGGATGGAAACGGGGTGTTTTCTGCTGTAGAAATATTTCTGGTGCTTTTTATCAGCCTGGATCAGTGTTCCTGGTGTGATTCAGCTTTGTGCATTGCTCCTGTGTTCCCCATGGCTGGTTGGGAAAGCTTTGCCCAGTTACAGCAAATCCTCAGCATTCTGGCCCAGCTGCTGCTGCACTGATGGCACAACCAGGCTTATGTCCTGTTCACTCACAAGGTCAGAAACGTTTCAGACACAGGCACTGGAAGCTGTGGAGATACGAGAATGTTGTTGCTGAAGAGTCCTCCTTACCTTCTGTGTAGGTTTTATCTACAAGAGGTTTGTGATTCCCCTGCCTGTACTGGGGGCTATTTTGTAGTAACTTGCAATTAGAATCCAGCATCCAGGTTTGGAAATTGTTTGGGTTTTTTCCACTTTGCTTCTAATTGTTGGGATTTAACACATGGATGGATTCAAAATGGGAAGCAGGGCAGACAGGAGCTGCTGCCATCCCCTCCTGTCCTTTGGGAACGGCATCATGGTGATGTCCAAGAGAACTTCTGACATGGGGAATGGCTGCATTCCCCTGCACCGGTCAGAATCAGCCATCTCCTCACTCTTACAAGAATCAACCACACAGATCCAGGAGAACTTTCCTTTTTAACCAGATTTTATTGTAAATTTCCATGAAGGACATTCTAACCTTTTTACAAATTACAAGATGTACAAAAGAACCAGGATCTGGAACCACAGCAAATGCAGTTCTGTGAAAAAATAGATTCCAAAATTAAATATCAAAAGAAAGTTCAGTTCATGATTGAAAAACCCCAAACTTTCATAAATTATCTTGCAGAAATGCTCAAGACACTGACAAAGTCTTTTAACACTTTTCTCATACTGGCTTTGGGTGCTCGACATGGACACGGCTGCTCTGTAATCCTGGGAAGTGCCGGAGCAGGATGGACCCTTCCTGCTGCTGACCTGGAGCTGCAGACACCTCCCTGCCTGCCATTACCTGTGTTCTATTGCGGAGGGGGGTGTAGCTGCTTGTTGTCCTTCAGGCTATTCCAGTAGCTTAATCATAGTTCTTGTAAGAGCATTCCAGTTTTCTTCCCCAATACAGGCTGGAGTAACACGGGTTCATTTAGATCCTGTCGCTGCCTTTGTTTTTCCATAATTTAAATGGAAAAAGTGGAGTGGAGCTGGAAGGTAAAAGCACAGGCCCCAACCTGGAGGTGAGTCAGGTCTGAGGCTGCAGAACCCAGAGCCAAGGTGAAGGTTCTGTGGTTGATTGTAATTAACCAACTTGTAAGTTGGAATGGAATGAAGAAAACTCCACCTACAGTGAGGACTGCACAGCTGAGCTCAGTCCCAGCCCTCTGGGGACAAAGCCACCCTTCCATGGGGACAGGGCTGGGGTCAGGGTGGTGTTTTGTGTCTCCAGAGGCAGCACAGGCCCTGCTCCTGTGGAAGAGTGCTGCCTCCTTCAATGTGTTCATCCTCTGGTGGCACAGATGCTGCTGAGCAAGGTGACCCTTGCCTTCTTCCTAAGGTTGCAGTGTAACTGGTTCCAGGCAGCAAGGGTGTGACGGGGGCACTGCCTCTGTTCCACAGCTGTGAGAGACCTTCCTAAAGAGCATCTGGAAACTACACAGCACAATGAATTCATAGGCAAAGTATCAGCAGTGTTATTACTAATAAATAAAAACTGAAGTTAGGGCATTTCTTTATCCTCTCCAACCCCTCACCAGAGCAGGGTCAGCGCCTGCTCCTACAGAGGGAAAGTTTGTAGTAAAGTACTCATTGTCTTCTACTTTCCAAACTGTTTCTTCTCATCTTGTCAGTCAGCAGCTGCCTGTGCTGCAGAGCTGGTCCTGAGCAGTTAGGTTTACTCCTCCCTTTACTCACAATTACAAAGTCACAGCTACAGCAGAAATACAAACAAACCAAAAGCAAACCAGAACAGGGTTTTCCTCCCATCAGCGGTGAGGAGCAATGGGGGCAGATTCACACCCTGCTGCTTAATAGTGTGTCAGGGATTAAAAAGCAGCCACTGTTTGCTAAAATACTTGTCACTGATAGTTGTAATTACCCTGACACACTGGTGATTCCAGACCCTATCTGGCCTCCTCTGCTGCAGTTCTTTCCCCAGGTGAAGAAAACACCACAGCTACAACAGACCCAATGGAGAAGTGACACCACAAAATAAATACTCTTTTTAGCCTCTCAATGTGCTACTCAATGTACACTCAATGTGCCTCACTACCACACAAATGGCAGGTTTGGATTAAAGGAAACTGTATTAGTGAACTAAATCCCACTCTCCTGTACTGAGAAGCCCCAAATCTGCCTGTCTGAGAGGAAAAGGTCTTTAATTGGCTGTTTCCCTGCTCCTTACACAAATAAACACTACAATGTTCAAACCTTCAATCCCTTAGGAAGGTCCATTCTGCCATCATGCTTGTGCAGTGCCTGACGCAGCTGTGCTGCTGTCATCATCCTGGTACCATCACCCAGCTGACCAAAGGAAGTGATCCATTTATCAACATACAAACATCCTCCTTCCAAAGAGGGTTAACACTGTAACTGGCAACTCATGCTCAGAAAGGCACTTAAAATACTCCTGTGGTTTAGTCTAGGCCTAGGAAAGGTTTTAGTAGAAGTCCTCAGTGTCACACAGTGGTATTCAAGTTCTCATGTCACAATGTGCACTCTACAGTGATGGAAGGACAGCAGCAGCTCTAGCAAACACATCCCACCAGCCAGTGACCTCTTGCAGCTCTGTGGAGGAGGCACAAGCACACGGGTTTGAAACCACCCCATTATTCACATTATTTCTTAACACAGTGTTTAATTCCCATTAATTTGACCTACCTCACGTATGTGCAGGTGCCTTTCACAGTGACCCCATGGCAGAGGCAGTCGCTGGCCTTGCTCTCTGGTGACACGCAGCATGACCTTGTGACAGTGAGCCTGTGTCCCACACTTTCCTCCTCCCTCCCCCTCCGCATTTTCTTCCCCTCCCAACCTTTACTGGCAAATCGATTTTACACAATTATTTATGGGATGAGCTGCAATAACCAAGCTCATTCAAGCAGCTGAATCTTCCTGCAAGTAGTGACAGGCAGGTGCCAGTACCCTATAAAGTAGCTTAAAGTACAGACCTGGCCTACAAAAACACATCCCATGACGCTGTTGTGTGACCCCAGTTCTCAAATCAGCCGCTCAGTTGGGGGCATCTTGATGACGTTCCACATTTCCACTCGAGCCCCATCTTTCTCTTGACGGCTTGGGCTGTACGTTCCCTGAGTTGCTCTCCTCCTCTTCATGACAATCGTCGTGGCTGCAACCACTGCCAGGAGCAGGGCAGCGCCTGCAACCCCGACTGCTCCCACCACGGAGGAGTTGCTAAGATGGGCCCACACCGGCTGCTGCAGCAGAACAGGGGGTTAGAGCTTCCACGGGGCCAGTGCTGCTTTTCACATCCCTCATTCCCCTTCCCCAGTGCCTCCCTCTGAGCAGCACTGTGCTGACAGCAGTGCCAGACAGTAGCTCCCCCCAGTCCTTCACTGTCACACAAGAGGCCAGGGCCTGCAGAGCAGCCTGGGAATCCTTTCCCTGCTCCTCTCTGCCCACCCCCAGAGCCACAAGCTCAGTGAATGGCCCAAAACGTGCCCAGTTCTGACCGCGGTACCCATGGGAATGTCTAACAGCCATCACTCCATAGAGCATTGATCTGCACAAGGAGTTCAGTCATTCCTCGCAGTTCCCTGTAGCAGGGTGGCTGTGGCAGGGCAGGAGGTCACAGCTGCTGCTGCTGTTGAAGGCTGCTGGCGAAACCCCACACACCTGAGCTGGGAAAGCTTTGAGTGTTCAGTTGACAGAAACAAACGAGTATAGACAAACCAACCTTAAACACCCTCTACACAACACTCCTTAAAGGCATATATAGATCTGAATCTGTAAATTAGCACCTAATTTAACCCTGCCATTTAAAGCAGATGTAACTATGCTGCCCGAAAGGGGGAGTGGAGCCAGAGCTCCTCCCCAGCCCCTGAATGGCTGGAGTAGTCCATGGGGCAGGGAGGGCAGAAGCAGAGCCTCTCATAGAGCCAGTGCTCTGCACTGCCTTGGCTCACTGAAACCCGCTGGAGCAGCCGCTGCCTGCACATTCTGCCTGGTCCTTCTACGTCCACATCTTCATCACCACACATGCCTTAAGAAAACTGGGATGGGGTGGTTCTGCTGCTGCAAGTGCTGGAAAAAGGTCAAGGTCAAAGCAGACCTTGTAGGTGCATCTCCTTGTCACTGCAGGGCCTATATTAACCGCTCTTCAGGTGGCACCTTTAGGACACTGTCCATCTCCAGCCGTGCTCCTGCCACTTCTTGCTGACTCGGGCTGTAGGTTCCCTCTGATTGGCGCCTCTTCCTTGCAGTGAGAATCATGAATATGAGACCAATACTGAGTAGCAGTAAAGAGCCACAGGCTACAGGGACAGCTACTTCAATTAGTGGGGAGGGGAAGAGAGCCCCTGGAGTCCCTTTCTGTAAGAGAAATTAATGGAGAAACAATGAAACTCCCGTGGTTACAAAAACTGCAGTGGAAGAAGCCAAAATGGTCAGATTAGGGCAAAAAGTTTTCAGAAAAGCAAGGATATCCTGTACCTGAATGGGAAAGGACAAGGAAGGAACAAGGGTCTGAGGGCACCTGCACAGAGAATGCTCCTGTCCCTTCTTTAAGCTCTCAGCAAAACATGTTCAAACCTGGCATTAAAAATAGTCCATTTTAAAAACCAAAACCAGACCATAATAATAATATAATGGGCACAGTGAATGGTGAGTACAAGATCTGTTGAATTCATAGTTTAAAACTTCTCACCAAGGCACATATTTAATGTCCCCACGGGATAAAAATGCTTGAGGACAATTTGTAGCAGGAAGGGGAGGATGGGAGATGGAGATGATAAAAGACCCAAGTACTGAGGACAGAAACCTACCCAAACACACATGCTTTAGGTTCTGGTGGAATTAAGAATGAGTGGAACACAACAACAAAGAATGAAATAAAACTGTGGCATTTTTGTCCTTAAAAAAAAGCTTTAAAATATTTCTTACTGCTAACACACACTGGTATCTGCCACCTTAGAGATCACACCAGAAGAATTCCAGCTTATTTCCAGCATTTGAACACCTTACAGCTTATGCTAATGTCACAGAGCAATGCAGCTCAGGAGGAATAATCCCCAAGTACCTGGAAGCCTTCTGCCATTTTCACATGCCTGAAGCTCAAGTGGATGCTCTGAGCCTGCCAGAACTCAAGGATGCGCTCGGGGTTAGTTCTAGCTTTGCACAGCATGCACAGGGTTAGTCCCAAGTACCAACACAAGAGGCATTTCCCTGCTGCTTGTTGGTGGGAGGAAGAAAGAGCGAGAGCACAGCTAACACCCCTCTGCCTCCACAGCTATGTTCACAGCACCCCCAGCCAGCAGCCATGCCCTGTCCTCCTCCCTGCCCCACCAGGCCCTGGCCTTTAAAGAGGGAAAGACAAGACAGTCCTGCAGAAGGTGCTGGGGAAGATGAAAATGGAAACAAGGAACCCACAAGAGTGTCCTGGGACAGAGGAGAAAGATGCCTGAAGGAGTCTATGCATGCAAACTGGAAATGTCAGTGACCCCTGGCACATGCATTACAGAAGCCTCAGCAACAGCAACAGCAGCAAACCCCGCCGTGGCGCACAGCCTTGTCCATGCAGTTCAGGTTAGTACATTCCCAGGTTACCAGACAAGCTACCACTCCATGCAACAGCTCCCCAGAGAAAAAGCAAGGCTTACACGCTGGGGCCTAACACGCAACAGCACTGTGAAACAAAAGTCATTTCCCACTTTGGGTTTCCTTGGTACCAGCTGATTTCCCAGTGGTGCTGACCAGGCAGCCTCAGTGTTCCCCACCCCTGGAACTCTGCATTCTCAGCAACCTGCTCAAGTGAAAGGTGGGTTAGAACCCACCTGTGGCAGGGGGTTGGAAGTGGATGAACATTAAGATCCTTTCCAACCCAAACCATTCCATGATTCCATGATTCTATGATTCTAAGTCTACTGCTGCTGCACCTCACAACCCAGTTTGGGAAAACAGGAGCACAAGCAAAGGGAAGTGCTTACGTTGATGTCGCAGCGCTCTCCGGTGTAGCTGGCGCTGCACAGACACTCGTATTTGTTCTCAGAGTCCTGACAGGTGCCCCCGTTCTGGCAAGGGTTTGGCTCACACTTGTTTATGTTAATTTGACAGCTGGAAAGGAAAAGCACATTGAATTCAGTGAGGTTTGTCACGTGTGTGTTTGTGCCCTAGAACACAGGATCACAGAGTCTAAAATAGCCTCATTCATTTGAGAAGTTCGTGTTGCACTTTTTTCAGGTGCTCCCTCCAGGGTCCAACAACACTGAATTCCACCCCCTTGATCCCGATCCTCCTTTTGTCATGTCTGTATGACTGAAGCCAGTTTGGGTCTCTAGCACAGTTAATGAATTCTCATGAGGCTCAGAACTACTTGGAAGCAGTTCACACTGCAAGAACCGGTATTGTCAGCAGGACTGTAGCAAGCTGCCTCTTGGTAAAACAACAGCTCGTGCAGTTCTGGAGCAGTTGTTTGAATGGCAAAAGTACCAGAGGAGGAAGCACTGAACCTGCTCAGGCATCCCCCTGATGTAACAACTGGACACCAGCTCCTCTGCAGGCATCACAGAACCAGCACGTACTTCCTTCCGGTGAATCCTGGCTTGCAGGTGCAGTTGGCTCCCCAGCTCTCACTGACGCACTTGCCACCATTCAGGCAGGTGAAGTTCTTCCCACATTGCTCAGGTGGGAATGGCCATCTGGGAAAAACAAGAGACATATCACGTAACCGAAGCTCAGCCATGTATTTGTGTCAATGTTCAGTCTGAACAGGCACAGGTCTATGGAAGTCTAAGTAGCATGTTGATTCCTACCTCCTTTACTGATAAGAGGCATACCTTGGTGACTAAAATATGCTGGATTTTTGCCATACTAAAACAAATGCTATAAATACAGACTTTATTGAAAATCCCCAGCCCTTCTCCTGACTCCATACTCATTTCCCACCAGATTTTACATGAGCTCCACAGAGAGGTAAGGAAATGTGCAGTGCTAAGCAGTGCAGGCAGCAGGTGATGGGTAAATAACCTTTTTCCTCCCAGTCCGTATTTGATAAGGAGCAGGATACTCAAATACACATTTTTTTTAACCAGTACACAGAAACAATGCTCATAGTCTTAGATCCAATGACAAAATACAACCAAGTCCTTTGTTGAAGGAATGCTGTTAGCCAGTGTAGGAGTGCAGATGTATTTTTATCTAGTATTACAGGAAAGAATTTGTCAGGGTCAGGCTTGTTTTCAAAGAGGGAGTAGCAATGGGCATTTCCATAAATACCCAGTTAGGAACTCCTCCTACAGGTCAACTCTAGAAACCCAGCATCAAAGGTTTATCAAAGCCAGCATTCTCAGCTGAGGTTGGACTGTCCCCCTATTGCCCTCTGCCCAGGAACCCATCCCACTGGCACCACTCTTGTCACTCCAGGACATGCAATGCACCTGGAATCTAGAATACAGGACCTGCACTTTAAACAGCTCTGAAATGTAGCAGGGGGATCACCCACAGGAAAAGGAAGGACACATCCTGTATGAGTCTGAGCACCTGACAGGGAGGACTTGGACCTGGACAGCACCTTCCAATTCACAGCACAATTCAGGTGCTTCACCTACCAGATACTTGCAATGAGAAATTCTCCCAAAGCACCCCAAAACAGAAGTCCAATTTATGTGCTGCACCAAACCAACCAAGGCACTTACTCGCAGCGAGGTCCCGAATAGTGAGGAGGGCACTTGCAGGAGTAGCCATAAACCCCATCAATGCAGGTAGCCCCATTCAGGCACTGGTGCCGCACGCAGTCATCCACGTTGATGTCACACCTCTTCCCAATGAACCCCCGGAAGCATTGACACTGGAAATCTGCTACTTCATCAACACAGTCCCCATGCACACATGGGCTGGACTGGCAGTCATCAATGTTAGCCTCACAGAGCAGCCCCCCCCAGCCAGCACTGCAGGCGCAGCTGAAGGAATTGAACAAGTCCTCACAAGTGCCAGCATTGAGGCAAGGGCTGGAAGCACAAACATCAGCACCAGTGCAGCCCAGCTGGATGGTCCTTCTGCTGGACTGCTGGAACTGCTCTGCCTGGGGGTATGAGAGGTGGCCAACGAATGGGAGGTAGATCCCCCCGATCCTCACTTGTCCGAGGCAGCCGGTGAAGTTTTCAGCTACAACAATGAGTGCATTGTTCTTCAGGAAGTCCAAGTTCCCAGCAGTTCCCTGCAGAGTCATATTAACAGAGTCATCCAAACGAATGAGCCATCTGGAAGAAAGGGCAGATGGCTCTTCCATGGACACAGAGATGCTGTGCCAGGCACCGTCTGTGACAGAATTCTGACTCAGGAAGCTGACGCCTTCAATGCTATTCCCACTCCTGATGTCAACAAGCAAGGAAGAGTTCTTAATGGCTATCTGCAGGGAATCCACTTCTTCCACAGCCCAAAGCAAAACAGCATCTTCATCCCTGGTTCTGAAGTCCACATGGAGGCTGCTCAGAGTCCTAGTCACTGATGCACTGCTGGTAAATTCAATTGCAGCATAACTACCAAATGTGGCATTAGACAGACCTAGAAATAAAAGGGGTGGGGTAGAACATAAGGGATTTGAAAGACAGTTGGTGTCATGTTGGAGACAGACCAATGGCAAACTCCTGGCATGTTCTCTCCTTAAGAACCATGTAAGCTCAGTGTGAGTAGGATTACAGCCCTAGCTGCTGGCATCCTTAAAGCCCTTCCTGTTTACAACTGTACCTCTAATAATAATATCCAGCTCTTGTGTAGCAATTGTACTCAGCAGTCTCACAGCACTGCACAGAAACACTATTCCCCTTTTACTGCTAAAAAACCCTACAGCATAAATCAGGGAAGTGACACATCCAAAGCTGCTGAGACAGGATGGCAAAGCTGGGAACACCCCAACACCCAAGTTCCAGAACACTTCCTAGCCACTAAACATCCCTCCCTCCACATCAGGGCATCATTAGCCAACTAGTTTGCTTGTTCTCTATGGTTCTGTCTTAAGAGAGAACTCAAGACACATTTGAAACACTGAACTGGTCCTGTGTGGTGAAATAACCCAAGAGTCTAGAAATGGCTGAACCTTACAGAGATTACAGACAGTGAACATTGGGGATTTTACCATCAGATAAGCAGGATAACAGTACTCACACACGTATCCTGCTGGAACATCTACACAGGTGGTAGCTTCAGGACATGGGTCACTCTCACACCAGACTCTCTCTTCACAAAACTTCCCAGTGAAATTTGCTGGGCAGCTGCAATGGAAATCATTCCAGGTGACAGTGCATGTGCCCCCGTTCTGACATGGTTCAGACTGAAAAACAAAACAGCAGAATTTAGAGGCAGAGTAATTCCTCTCTGCATCTAAGTGAATTTGGTAGAAGGAAACATGATAGCAGAGATAAGTACAAGCAGGACCTGAATCAGGAAAGAAGGGTAATTAAAACAGTGACTCAACAGCAGTGAAGAAAGCACAAGGGTCTCTCCACAAGAAATTCCCAAGACCCTTCCTCTCCCTGTGTGCACTGGTGCTGGGGAGATACTCCCCAGGCAGAGTTCCATCAATTTAGAAAAGATCAAAGCACTAAAGCAAAGGTGAGAAACAAAACAAGCTGCAATGCTCCTGAAAAGTTCTGTTACTAGGAAGACACCTCTAATACCAGAAGCATGGCAATATGTTACAGCCCCATGAGCAAGAAGGGCAAAATTAGGGAATATGGTCACCTCACCTTCACGTGTGGTGTGAAGGAAAGGCAGCTGCTTATCTAAGAGCACTATGGAGACAGTTCCTTGAACTGCCCTTGCTGAAGCAGCAAATTCCTGAGAAAAGAGGTTGTTGTGCAATTGAAACAGGAGGAAGGGAGGAGCTGGAAATGTTACTGCTGTGAGGCTGGAAACTGGAACAAGTGTGCAGGCTCAGCAAAATGGAGATAGGCCACATAAGAGAGGGACTGCCCAAGTTCTACAGACTATAAAAACTACAGAGAAAACTTGGTGCTAAAATTGTATGTAGATTATTGAGTGACAAAGGAGCACATGGGACTGTGTGTCCTCCAAAACTTAAAAATAACCATCTTCCTGGTATCAGCAACAGTCAAACTTTTCTGTAAGCACAGAACTATAACAAACAACTGCACATATGTAGAGCCAAACGAGAGGCATCATACCTTACAGGTGTTATCAGAGATGCAACCATTCACCAGATTACCACTCTGAGTCCTATTGAGTTCCTGTGGCAGACTGTAGTTCTCAACTTGAAGAAGCTGTATTTGGTGGCTGTTCAGCTGGAGGTCTTGCAAACAGCCTTTAAAATAACCTCCCCACATATCTGCATTGTCTGGATTAGGATGCCCACCAATATACACTTCATAACCAGATAAGAGAGGTCTTGCTATGAGCTGTCCCAGCTCCACATACGTGTCCGATTGGTGAGCACCAACAATTCCTCCTTGGAAAGAGAGAGCTACCAAATGTCTTCTCCCATCAACCAGATTTTCTGGAAATGTCACAGTATCTGCAGACAACGTCTGTATCTGCAGCCTGCCATCCCTCAAGTACATGGTGAGGCAGGGGGCAGTTCCACTGCTGATCTGCAGTAGCAAACCGTTAGGTTTCCGAGTCCGAATAAAGAAGGAGATGTTGAAGTTTGTACCAAGGCTGTCAGAGAGGCTGAAAGAGGCAAAGCTGGTGGAGTTCTCTAGGCCAAATGTTGCTGCTGGGCGCTCTGGAAGAGAAAAGAAACTCACATCAGTTCAGTGACAAGGGGAATGAAGCTGGCACAGGGATATTCTAAGCAGCGACTCTGTATGAATGCGGCAAAATCTTTCTTCCCAACATTTTCAACATGGATCAGAGTAATTGTGCTCTCTCCCCACACAGGTCTGTGAAATTAAGAAGTAGGTGAATGTGTCCTTGCTTTCTCTGGAGGGCATGAACTCAAGCACCCAGGTTGGAGAAGAGGGAAACACAGGTCTAGCAGAGCCCTTGCCATGTAGCAGATTGACTGAAGGACTTGTAAAGTTCAAAGCTGCTTTTAAAATTTGTGAATTTGGTAACAGCAGAACCACCTTGTCCTTGCCATGCTCTGGGCTAGGGGGTGAAACAAAAAACTGAGCAGGATTACTAGAAAAGCCTTGCAGGAACAGCAGAAAAATGCAAACAGATATTATTTTAACTCAAAATTGTCAAAGAGCTTCCTTTAACACTGTGTTTTATCTATAAAGAAATACACTCCCCTTCATCCTCAACTCTGAAACTCAAGATCAACTTTTCACAGTAAGACAACTTCCCAGCCCTGCTGCATTCACATAGATCTGATACAAAGATAAAGTCAAGAGCCTCTGGCTCAACAAGGAATAACATCTGCATCACAAACTGACAATCATTCCTGCAGCAGCAAGTGACAGGTAAGGGATCAATGAGAATTTTATTCACAGAGGGGTTTGCCTTAGTTTTCTCACTGGTCAAGTACAAAATACTGTTTCCAGAGCTAGCATCACTGCTTACCTGGTATCTTTAATGCTTATCCAGTATCTTTAAAGCATGGGTTGACAGAGGAGCTGGCAGATGTAAATCACATGGCACTTACCATATGAGCAAGCTGGGCCTCCATAAGGCCTGGAACAGTCACACCTGAAGGATGCCCAAAGGTCCACACACAGCCCTCCATGGAAACAGGGCTGGGAGAGGCACCACTCGGTCCGGTCACAGCCCCGCTTCACTGGGGAGGACTCACCCTCAGGCAGGTCTGCTGGAAGCACAGCTTCAGTGTCTACCTGCAGGTCCTCCATGCAGCCAACAAAGCCTTGCTGGCTATGTGTGTTGTTGGCCATTGAATCCTCAGCACCTCCCACATACATGTTCTGAAAGGTATGTGGGATCAAAGCAGTGCCATTTGGGACAGGAGAGCTCTTCAGGCAGACACCTGCATCACAAGAGTCATGCCAGAGCTTTAGCTCCATAGTGCTGTGCAGAACAACTTCAACTTTATGCCATTGGCCATCATCAACTCTCAGTCCCTCCAGAAGCAGCAGGTACCAAACATCCTCCTTCTTCAGTCCTGCATGCAGAATGCCGTCATAGAGCTCCAGGAACAAGTATTCAGCTTCATGGCCTCGGTAAAAAAGGATAGCGCTGGGCAAGGTGGTTCGGAAGCGGAGGGACACGCTGGCAAGCTGATCTCCTGCTACGTCCCTCCTGCTCTGATTGTTCACGGGCAGCTCAGTGAGGAGATACCCTCTGGAAGCAAAGGAAAACGTTGTTGGTGTTGAGCATGTGGCATCATAGAAACCAGGCTGGCACTGGCACAGGTGGCCATGGCTCTCAGCTTGGTAGGTTGGGATGCACAAGGCCTCATTTTGGCAGTCGTGCGTCTGGCACCCAGTGAGCTTGACAGAGCAGTTCTTCCCTCCCCATATAATGCCATCCTGGCTAGGGGCACAGTGGCAGGTATAGTCAGCAATGCCATCCTCACAGACAGCTCCATTCTTGCAGGGACCCTCCTCACACTCATTGATGTTAACAGCACATTCCACACCTGCGAAAGAGATTTAGAAATGGGATCTCACTGCAGGGGATTGTGACTCCCTTTCCCAGACCAAGCCTGGCAGGCACAGGCTGCCCTCCAAGCCATTCTCTTCAGGAAACCACCATAAACCAGAGCTCCCAGCAGGAAGCCTCACGATCACTACAGAGTGGCCTACCACTGACATAAGAGCAAAATAACCCCATACTTCTGTGCTGCCCTCCAGATGCTGCAAAGAAGGGGCTAATTAGAGAACCTCAGCCAGTCAGTCCCCATCATCCACCAAACAGTCCTCTCCCAGACAACCTCTAACACCAACATGCAGAGGACATTAAAGAAATACAACAGCACAGAAAAGGATTTTATGCTTCTTTCATAATAGATTTGCTACATTGAAACTCAAGTCTACAGCTCTGACCAGAGACACTGTTACAGACGGTGTTAAATGGGAAGTTACTGCAAAGCCTCAGTTAACAAAATTCAAATTCTGAAATGAGCCTGAGTTGTAAAACACTCACAGAACTCAATTCACTACCAAATAACAAACAAAACATGCTCAACAGGCATTTTGCCACACTTGCACTAAGCTGATTCCTGTTCTGTCCAGAAGCGAACTGGGTAAGAAGTACTGCACTGAGTACGTCTGTCTCCTGGAGGCACATGTATCCCAACAGAGCTCTACTAAATTACAAGACATTACACTCAAATCTGGCTAATGAAATTCTGCTGTCATTTTCCTGAGTATCTCCAGACTGATAGAAGAGCCCTTCCGAACCAGTTCATTTTATCTAGCCCATAACACTGGTTTTCACTAATCTTCAGAGACAGTCACATAGATAAACCAAGCATGGATTATCCCAACCTAATAGCATTACCCGCTCAAATCTAGCCAGTGAGCACAATGAGGACAGCGGAAAGAAAAAGAAGGAATTTGCACACAAAGGAGGGGAATCAAAACACAAAAGACATTTGGAAAGAAAAGCCACTAGACAGAATGTGCTTGTCAAAGAGATTAGAGAGTTGCCTGAGGGGAAGAGATGAGGGGAGATGGGGCATTAGGAGCACTGGAGCTGGACTTGATGTGTGAGAAAAAAGAATTTAGCAAAGAGACAGGCTTCTGGAATCTTGATAGTTTGTCCCCCTCATGCTCCAGCAACGCCTCACAGTTTGCACAAACCACTAGTACACGGCTGTCTAACCAAACTGCTTTACTCCTTTTTAGCCCCCATGTTTAATGCTGTTACCAGTGCTATCTCTGCAGACTGGTGAAGCTTCCAGCTCCAAAATGTTGGTTTGTGTCACTGTAGGGACAGAAAATGTATGGAGCTCTGAGAAACACTGAAAGGAATGGAAGGTTCTGGTAATTCTGCTCTTCTCCAGCTATGCTAGAGCTGTTCTGTAGGCAACATTACCTCAGATTCCTGTAGGACACAGCTCTACTGAACTAAACTGCTTTAGAAGAAAACTGCTGTGTAGTGCCTGTGGAAAAGCACTGAATTTGGCCAATAACTTCTGCCTTGAAGAAGAGCTAAACTGGTGGACAGATTCAGAGTTGCTAATACTACCTTCAGCACAGACCTTTTTCTCCAGCTTTTAATGCTGGGCTTGCTCAGCACACAGGACCTGGAGTGTGATATTACTTGTAAAGGAAGCAGCAAGGATAGAATTAAGACTTCAACACAAAGCTATGGCCAGACATGAAGGAAATTAATTGAAATAAATAGAATGTAATGGACATCTCTCAGCTTGGAGAATCCCAGTCTGGGAGAAGATGGGAAGACTTCAATTGGAGTTAAGATAAATCAGTAAAGCAGTAGAACTATGTGGCATTTTCTGAGTTATTAGTGGATTGGAGGGCTCTCAAAAGCGTAAAAGGCAAATATGCAGTCAGATTTAAGGGAGACGGCTGTTGAATGGTGTCAGGAAGACAGGTTTGGTACAGTCCCAAATCCTTGAGATGCTGCTCATTTCAGATCAGAGCTGTTGATATTTATCAATGAGGAGGATTAGATAGCATCGGTTTGGGTAACAAAAGGAGAGAAGCTTTCAATCTCTGCATTTCTGAGAAGGCTGAGAGGCAGGGTGGGGAGCCCCATTTTCCACATCACATTCCTGACCTGACCACATCTCCCTTTCCTCTGGCCAGCGTGCTCTGCCCATTGTGCAGCAGCAGGAATCTGGCCTAGGCAGCTTCCCAGCTGATACCTGTGGGCTGAGCGCTTCACACCAGGTGGCAAATTAGTCCCTATGGTGAGTGCACAACCCCAGGCTGGTGGCTAATTAAACAGCAAGCTTTCCCATGGGATGCAGCTGGTTTGATTTTCTTAGATTAGTGGTTTGAAATGGGTGAAAAGAATAAGCTGACACTTCACATCTTTGCACCCTGCTGTCTAACCTCACAGCTTACAACAGGCAAAGGGAAGAAATGTTCAGCAGCAGGAAGAGAGGAGTGCAGCTCTTCCTAGAGGAACCAAACCTACAAGCATCATCTTTGTCATTGTTTCCACCAGCAAACAGCCATCCTCCACAGCACTAAAGCAGGAGGAAAGCACCCCTAAAATGACCCCCCTAGGGCATTCTTGCCCTCCCAGAAGCCAGTGCAGAGCCAGATTTGAATTTGGAGCAGTTTTTAAAACAAACTGGTAACAGAGGAAACTGCAAGAGTTCTGAGAATCTGGTTAACAGCAATTTTTTCCTGGAAGTCACCCCTTATTGAACAGTTACACGGTGCTACATCACTAACTCCTTATGCATCTCTCAGCAGTATTACCCTTCACGACCCAGTGCTCTCGCTCTCTCCCCTCCTCCAGTATCACCAGTGATTTTTGTCAACTGGGTATATTCATAAAATAAGAGGGTGGGAACAACTCCATTTCACAAAACCAAATTAACTCTTAACCTATTCTACTCTGTTGCCTCTGAATTTCTTAGCTCAAATGTGTACTATTGTTTGAACCATCAATAGTAACAGCAATGTTGCCAACCTGCTTCACTGCATCATTAGGAGACTTCAAAATACTTAATGAGTTTCTTATCTAGTTAAAGACACACAAGCCAGTGGAACTCGTTATCTGAAAATCAGACAACTGTTATTTAAAAGGTTGCTATCTGGAGACAAGTATTTTCAAACATTCCAGTTAATTCATCAGTGTTTAAGCTAACAGTCCCAAGGCAATAACCCACAGGGGCAGAAACAGACAGAAGTTGCTGAGCTTTTAGAGCCTGCAGTAGTTTCAAATACACATCTAGCCACTAGATTCTGAAGTGTTACCCATGTGGTGAGAACAGCCTTGTTTCGTAAATCAAGTGTTACTAAAACCCACAAAGCTCACCATTCCCTGAATGAAGGTAATGATTTACTGACTGCTATCAATAAGGATTCATTGTACACAGTGTATAAATCACATACTTCAAAGATACATAGTATGTTCAAAGAATAAACACATAGAAAGAGAAATCTTTTAATTTAGCTGTCATATACCAAAAAACTTAAAGGACGAGGTCTATTCATGGGCCCAGTCTTGAAACATGGGAGTTCAGCAGGGCTTCCCGGCCAGCACCGGCTTGCCCTCTCCCGTAAGACAACAGAATTCCTAGCAACCTTTCCCTGGTGCATCCTAATTAGGGTTTGTATTATTATTATCAAAAGAAAAAAAGAGAGGAGGGAGAGAGGGGGGAAGAAAGAGAATTAGCTGCAAGCGGACCCGACACAATTATATCTGCACAATTACTGCCATGGCAACACGCTGCTTTGACCTCTCCCCCACTGTGCACGACTCAAGGGGACGGTGGGGGAGGAGATGGAGAAGTGCACAGGCCACCAAAGGGGTGTCCTCAGAGTTAAAACAAAAACTGCTTCTCAAGAAAGGAGTTTTACATCATGAAAGGAGAAAGGGAAGTTGCAGAAACCTCTCTAGAAAGCAAACTGAACACCAGGAGACACCTGTGTGTTTACACAGTACTCTGAGGCCAAAACCAGGGACCCATGCCTTGGAACACCCCGGGTTGGATCACTGTAGTGAGCAGGGCAGGACTGCAGCAAGGATGCCCGTGGAGCACGCTGACAGCTCTGCTTTCATCTTGCACAACAAGGAAATTCCTTCCCCTAAAGTTTCCAAAACAAAACTTAGGTCCCTTCAAAATAAAAAACATTCTCCATTTCTAGTCAATTCCTGTCCCCTCTCATGCCTTCAGCTCCCACTAATCGCACAAGCAGCTCCCTGCCCGGGGCAGGCACGCAAACAGGACACACTGCAATTACTCTATAGATCTCATTACCTGCTAGCAGAAAAATTCCCTTCAGGATCACGCCAATCAGCACAGATTTCATGGCCGACTCCTTGTGGACATTTGTGACAGTTGAGGGAAAAAAACGGGGGTGAAAGGGGGAGGAGGAATGACAAAAAGGCTGGACTGGAACAACAGAATGTGTGTAAGCGCTCCCTGATGCCAGTCAGACAAAAAGGGATTGGAGATGGAACCAGCCAATATAGAAGAGCCCTGCTCTGCAGCGAGAACTAATCCAGCCCGGCTCTAAACCTCCCCAGCTGGCCCCTGTCAGTGCTGACATGAAGAATGTGTACTCACAGGGCATTCTCACTCAGTGTGTTGCAGTAATACCCGGCACTATCCACAGCATTAGCTCCAACAGTAAAATGTCAAGAGACAATCTCTTGCCCTCACCACCTCCCAGGTGAATACTCCAAATTCCAGGAACAAAGCCAAAATACGGATTTTTCTTTTTAGAAGCTAAGCCAACACACTGCATTTCCACCACTGTGTAATATCCAAACCATACAAATAAGGAGAGTTCCAAATGCAGAGTGCAACCTGGGCTCTGCTGTACATTCAATACCGACTTAATCAGGGACCAGCCCTTCACGTAGCATCCTTCCTCCATGTGCCCTGTTGTGTTCACTGGTGAGCACAAGCATTTCCACTCTGCAATATCCATGAAGAAAAGGCTCAAGTTTTAATACGTATCATCTATTTTTCTGAAGTCAAACTGAATGGAAGGAAATTCCCTGCCTTATGCCAACTATACTGGTTCAAACACGGGACTGCAGAATGAAAACCCTCTTTCCTCATTAGCCAGCCACCTTATACAATTAACTGTTGTAATCTCTTCTTTTTCCTCTATATTTCTGGGGTTTTATGGGGTTTTTTTAAATGTTCTTTCATATTGTAAAGTTGCTGGAGGCAGAGTTGTACTTTCATCTTGTAGAGAACCCCGAGAAGGCTCTTATTTCTGCAAAGAAATGCTATCTGGGAGCTTTTCCCCAAACCTGGAGCCTCTGTTGGTATCAATGTCAGGTCCAAGCAAACAAAAACTCCCACGTGTCAGTCAGGAATCTGCTGTAGCAGTATCACTTGAAGATATTAAAAGAAAGCATTCCAGCTACTCTTGTAGCTATTTTACTTTCTTCTTTTCACTCAATCCAAACATGCCAGTAAATTTATACAGATAATTCAAGTGGGAGGGATATAGTGAGTGTTTGTTTGGAGTCAGAACTTCTCAGATAGTCATGTCTGGGTCCTGTGCACACATAGACCTATCCGAGCACAGATTTGAAATACTACCTCTCTTAGCTAATGTGGCCTTTCTGTTATTGTTCAAGAGAAAACAAATGGGTAGCTTATGCCCATTCAACTGCCAACTGCAACTATAAAGTGTAACTGTGAAAACTGGAGAATGTTAAATCCCTTCTGAAAGATCAATGTTTTGATTTATACACACACACACACACAGAGGTATATAGTGACACACAGAGTCTACCTGTATATTGTTGATTTCAAATACATCATACCCAAACCCATGTAGCGCAAGTCAGCACAGATTCTGATCACCTGCCACTCACTGCATCTTCTCAAATTCATTACCTGAATATTGCTAATGAAAACACTGGGAATGCTGCTTTTATCAGGGTCAGGTTAAGGATATAGGGTTGTCTTATGGATATGAGGATGGAGAAATACAGTCATTGACAATTCTAAATAGCACACACATCTATATGCACAAGATAAAATACTTAAAACCTCTTCTAAGCCCAATGATGGATCACTGATCATCTGTTTCAAACTACACGTAACTGAGGAGTAACTGCTTAGCTCCTTTAAAACTGGAAGATTCTAAGGAAATTAAAAGCATCAGATGATTCATCTTCTAGAGGTTTCAAGTCCCCATTCTTACACACTGGCAGTCATGCAATTTATAAGATTCAGTCATGGGGTTTAAATTCACAGAAGTATTTTGTGCCTAATCATTTGTAAAACTTCTTGGAGGAGTTCAAGATAAAGAACACTATGTCAGAGGGATCTTAGCAGCAAAATGCTACACAATGGAGAGAGAACTTTGGATCTGACCCATAGAGTCATCTCTCCCTGGTAGGCACCATTACAAGACTGCCACCTCCCCGTATACAGGAGAATTCTCTCTCAGACACTGCTCTGTCCAAGTACTTGCCTGGCCTCATTCTAAAGATGACATTAAGCTGGGCTTCACCCATTTCAGTTAGTAAGGAAGTGAAATTTAATTCTTAAGAGTTACTCCACCACTAATAATTCTCTCAAAAAGACTTTAACCATGGTGAGCTGGCACATCTCAGGCTGTCCATAGTCAGGAAATCTACAGGGCTAGTTCAAAAGAGATTGTGCAGTCACAAGCATCAGGATCTCAGAGGACACTTTTGATCAAAACTCACCTGACACCTAGACACAGCAGGATCTAGACTGACATGTACGCTCCTGTGGCATTCCAGTCAGATAACAGGGAAGTTAAAAGGTCTGATTAACCACGGAGCTATGATCCAGAAGGGAGATGCTATGTGGAATGGAAAGGAAGTGAATGTGGGTCTCTCAAAGTGTTCCCAAGCTTCCTTCAGCTATATTTACCAAAAGGGATTCTGCTGAAGGGGGAATAGTCCTCTAATATCTTTACTATCTTAACCTTTTAGCTGCCCTTTCTGTAGAGACTGTATCTCTAAACCAAATCTGACATCAAGAAAAAGCTGCACAAAAAAATCAAATCTATCCAAAGGTGGTTGGAAGCAAGAAGCATCTCCCATTTATTTCATGACCTGTGACCCTGGAATTCCAGCCTATTTGATCTGGGCTAGCATTACAGAGTAACCATTTATAGCTAACTACACAGAAGGTATCCCACTTCTTTAAGGACAATTGACAAAGACATTATGGCTGAACAAAGTAAAACAGACAATAAGCACTCCGATTATATCAAGATACATTCACAGTCCCAATCACTCCCAAGTTTACTACCACATCACCTTCTGATTCCTCACCAAGGCAGAGGCATTCCTCAGCCATGTGCAAAACAGCTTAGAATTTCATCATGATCACAAGGTGCCACTGTCATAGGATGTCTGCAATTGAAATGATGCTGCTCTTCCCCAATCACCCAGGCTGACCCATGCCACAGCACTGTGCTTTAGGACACTGCCTTTCTAGGGACAGCTTTAGCAGGAGTGCAAATATGAGTGGGGAGGTACCTGTCTTCTTCATGTCCTGGCCTAAACTATTGGCTGAAACCATTCCCATGGATAAAGTATTCATTTTGTTGGCTTTTCCTAATATGCTTCTCCTCCTTGGCCACAGCTGACCTCTTCCAAGACCATAAAAGATTCATTCTCCCCTCACTTCCTTTAGTACCCATGCAATCTTTTGATTCCTACCTCTTTTACCCTCTTAGGGTACATCCTCCACTAAAGCACAAACTGACACATTGAACAGACTCTTCAGGACCTATTATGTCATTCTCTTGGGAATGAGGCAACGCTTTTACAACAACAGTCTTTCAGAAAGAGCTGCTTCATCTCCCTGCACTGCTGTAGCTTGAGACAGCACTGAGGCAGTTAATTTGCAAAGCAAGAATTTCTCCTGACTCACACTGTTATCCCAACACTCCCCAAATTCCTCAGCCTGAAGCAAAAAAGTACAGAAAGAACCCCCTGCTGCCCCAAGAAAGCATTCTTCATCAGAGTAGCAAGTTCACTTTAATCAGCGGAGGCAGTTTAAACCCAAGTTCATGGCAGATCTAAGCTGCCACAGAAATGTGTTTTGAACAGAAACATTATGGGAAGCTTCACAAAGTTGTTCTGTGATCCTAATATGAAGTAATAAGCTGTTTACCCAGCATGACTGTACTGGGATTAATTGACAAAGGAGAGGAGATTAATTGCTATTATTTCCCTGTCAGCTTCACTCTTCCACACACACTCACTGATCTCACAGACTGCTCCCAGCCTTTCACTCTGTTAATGTGTCAGAACTACCTCAGCTGAAACAAAGTCCTTTACCAAAAGCAATATCCAGAAGAGCAACCTGCTTCTAATCCCCTTCCAAGTACTAATGAACCCAAATTTGATGCAACAGAATGAACTCTAGCACTCCTTTGCCATCATTCTGTGTTTCTATCAGCTTTTCTGCCCATGAGCATGCTAAGAATTGGAAAGGATTAAACAGCTCTGCAGCTGTGGCAAAGCACAGTGAAATTCTGAACCCTGTGAGGGTGCTGGGGCACTGAAGGAGGAAAAGGGAACAGGGCACAAATTCTGACAACTAGAATAAACTTTAAACCACCCCTCTGGGCAAGATCTCAGTTCATGAGTACAGCATTGTAACTACCCAAGAAAGTAGCAGTAAAGAGCTTAGATAAAAGCCTATTTTAAAAGGTCTTACCTACAAAAGCATCTTTTTTCTTGGCCCAGCCTAAACTAGGAATCCAAAGCAAACGAGATGGGTCAGAAAACCCCACCAAGAATTCAGCCCAGTTACAGAAGCTATTAACTGGGAGCTGATTTGAGATTCTGGGAGTGAAAGGCCTGTGTAATGGGTCTTCCCAGGAAAGTGCTGGACAGAGTTACACCAACAGAGTTCAACCACTATGACCACAGAAGGAAACCACAAAACTTTCCCATGCAATAAAGGTCTAAGACAGCCCCTGGAATGCTGCTGCCTGCTGTGGAAAGTTAAAGGGACAAGGTTTTCTTTTGGCTTCAAGTTTTTCTTTTTCCCACGAGATGGCAGCCTAGTAACACTGTGGAAAGGTGACTTCCACCTCCAAAATACATAAATACAAATTTGTGCCGGGAATCACCCTTCTTCTAAGCCATTTTTGGTGTTAAATTGCTCAAAACAGAGAGTACACATGGAATTTAAAGACCCAGAAGACTAGGAATGAATATTTTAAACTAAGATGAGGTTTAGTATCAGCAGTGTAGCTTCCAACAGAGCTGATGTGAAATATTCACTATCCCCTAGTTTCTTGCTAGAAAAATGAGACCCATGAGGGTCAGGCAGGGCATTTGTGTAAAAATCCAGACTCCCCATTCCCTTGTAAACAGAGAAGGTTTCATGTGATCACAACACAAAGACCTTTTGACCTCCTAACATAACACATTACTGCCTTCGGCCAAAAATTGCCGGGTCTTATCATCCAGGGGTGTCAGGGAATGGAGATGTTTTACAGATGGCTTATGTGCCGGTGATCCAACCTGGTAGAATCAGTAGCTTGTGACAACTAGAATGTAAAGCATCCCTTTTTCATCTGAAGGCTTTTTTTTTTCACCTTCATAGTACGCATATAAAAAAACCCCACAGTTATCCCAGTGAACTTCCCCTCCAAGAAACACATCCCCTAGATATTCTGAGATTCTTCTACAAAATCTAGCTCACAGCCTATCAACTTTCTTGACCAAAATCAGAGCTTTCCCATGGCATTCACACCCTGTACTGCAGACATCCCATGCTCCCCGCAGTTCATCTCAGCCCTGCCCAGCAGCCTGAGCTACCCAGGGCCGGAATCCAGTCCTGCAGCCAGGCAGTAATGCAGCAGCTCATCATTAGCTAACCAGAAGGACCTGATTTCAGCCACCCCCTTCATCAGCATTACCTGAATAACCTGGTAGGCAATTACAAAGGAAGCCATTAGTAAGATCCACACAGAGCCCTCCATTCTGGCACGGCTGGGACTCACACTCATCAATGTTGGTAAAGCAGGTCTCTCCTTTCAAGTGAAAACACAAAGAAGCATCTTGAGTACACAGGTGCATCATGAAAGAAAGAATCTGAATGACAAATGCATTCAGATTTTTTACACTTATTTTCTGTCACCTAAAAATGCAAAAGAATTTCTTGCACTACAGCATGTCTCTCCAGACACTCTGGCACGTAGATACTATCACCAAAACCCTTAGGGAAAATGGAGTATGACTTTTCCAGCGTCACAAAAGGGAGCAGTGGCAGAATCAGAACTTCTGACCTGTTCCCATCCATGCAATAGTGGGACAAACTCTCTTTTTTCTCTCAAAACAGAATAAAGTATTATTGTTTAGCCCGTCCTACCAGGGAATTTCCCCAGCTGTTAAATCAGCCTTTTATACACATCTACAAACCAGGGAAAGGGTGAAATTTAATTGAATATTCACAGAGCCCCTAGTTCCAAGAGCAAGTTATCAAGAACCCTTCTCCTACCCACTTTGATTATACAGTTTGCTGTCATGAGAGTAGCCTCATCAAGGAAACACCTAGAATAGTTATTTGTGACCCCAGGGAATTAGTTTCCTCTGATGAGGCTTTCACAGATACTCTGTAAGGATGAATTCTGCCATATGCATGAGAGACTGACAAAGAGAAACCACCCTGGCATCTGCACAGCCAGGGGGCATTCATGAAGGCACTTGGGAAGTCCATAGGCTGTTGCCTCAGCCTCAAGGCAAGCTTGCTGGACAGAGAATGACATTCAGACAGCTGTCTGCAATGTATTCCTACAATATGTGAGCAGAAGCACGTTCCTGATGCATCAGGCTGCCACTCCTCTGAAGTGTCAGTCCCCAAGTGATTTTTGTTGCACAAATAACATTGCTCCATTCCTGTCTTCTCAAACCATGTAGCATCTGCCAGGTGCAGACAGTTCGAACATTCAGTGCATAGCTCACCTGCAAAGCCTGGCTGGCACCAACAGAGGAAACCAGCTGCTTGGCTATAGCTGAAATTACTGGGGAACTCAGGTCGTGTCCCATAATAGGCTTGGTTAGATCTCTCAAAGCATACGCCTCCGTTGTGACAGGGAGATGTTGCACACTCATCCACATCCTCTTCACAGTGCTGCCCTGTGTAACCTGCCAGGAGACATCAGTATCAGCATCACCCACAGCTTTACTGGAACTAGTCTGCCGAATATTGATGCTGCCTTGAAGGAGAGAATAAGACTCAGAAGACACTGCAGCTCATCTCGTGAGGCCTCAACTTGGAGTATTGCGTACAGTTCTGGTGTCCTCAGCATAAGAAGAACATGGAACTGTTGGAACAAGTCCAGAGGAGGGCCATGAGGATGATCAGGGGGCTGGAGCACCTCCCATATGAAGACAGGCTGAGAAAGTTTGGGCTATTCAGCCTGGAGAAGAGAAGGCTGCATGGAGACCTCATAGCAGCCTTCCAGTATCTAAAGGGGGCCTACAAGGATGCTGGGGAGGGACTCTTCATTAGGGACTGTAGTGATAGGACAAGGGGTAATGGGTTAAAACTTTAACAGGGGAGGTTTAGATTGCATAGAAGAAAGAAGTTCTTTCCTGTGAGGGTGGTGAGGCACTGGAATGGGTTGCCCAGGGAAGCTGCGAATGCTCCATCCCTGGCAGTGTTCAAGGCCAGGATTGACAGACCCTTGGGTGGCATGGTTCAGTGTGAGGTGTCCCTGCCCATGTTAGGGGAGTTGGAACTGGATGATCTTAAGGTCCTTTCCAACCCTAACTATTCTATGATTCGATCTAGTAGGGAGTTCCAGAGTCCTCCACTTTCTCCACTATGTCAAAAGCAGGAGCCAAATGGTCACCTTGCAGGAAAGCTTTAACCCATGAGAGAAAAACATGTAATGGAAAATGGCAGAAAAAAGAAAGAAATTTTTACAGCTGGGACTTAGGGTGCATTTCCCAGCCACGAGGTCAACTGGATTTTGGGGTGGCCTGTAAAGGGCAGCAGTGGCAGCCTCACTGTTTTAGACAATGAAAAATCACACAGTATGATCACTAATTCTTTACTTCTTCAACACAGCAATTTAGCATGTGCTCTCCATTGCAGTGTGCCTACACGCCAGCATAGCAACACAGATTTCTAACCTACCTGGCCAGCAGACACAGCTGTAGTTTTTGATTCCTTCCACACAGGTTGCACTGTTCAGACAGGGTTCAGAGGCACACTCCAGGATATCCACTTCACAGTGGTCCCCCTGGAAGCCTGTGTCACTGCAGTCACAACGATAGCTGTGGGGCAGCAAAAAAAAGCAATGCATAAGCTCTTCATTCAACTGCAAAGCCCAGTATGAGGGAAGAGCAAACAGAGCTGTCGGTCCTTACAACTCTTGGGGGGCAGAGGAAAAAGACAAAAGGATCCTATCTGCACAAAGGCCATGCTAATGCCAGAGCAACCCTCAGCAACCTCTGAGTTCACACCTTACCTGTGAAGAGATAAATTCAGACACTGGTACATTCTCACCAGTTGCCTTTGCCATTCATGTTGTGCAAATCTCTTCCCCTTGTATCTGATCTGTCAGCTGGAAGCAATAACAGGAATACTTTCCTGTCTTCCTTTAAGCACTTTAGGAGTTCTGCTGCTGGGAGGGGCCTTCTACTTACTGCCATAAATCACTGGGCCCACTGGGAAGTACCAAACACTAAACCCAACTCCACCCACAGATTTCTATTCACAGTTTAAACTAAGTGATTTTTTTATCAGTCCTGGTATCTAATTGTCAATGAACTGTTGATTTCTCACCTGTTAACAAGGTCATGACATGTCCCATTGTGCAGGCATGGCTGGCTCACACATTCATTGATGTCCACCTCACACTGCATTCCTTGATAACCTGGCGCACAGGTACAGGTGTAGAACCCAACGTGATCACTGCACAAGCCCCCATTCTGGCAAGGGTCTGAATCACATTCATCGATTTCAGCATCACAGTTCACACCTTTGTTGCAAAACAGAGAAATATTCATGTTATAAATCCAAAACATGTATCTGTGCTGCCTGGACTTGTGAGCTGGAATCACAAACCCCATGCTACCAACCAAACTGGCTACATAGTGATCTCTTCTAATTCTGCTGTGAGAATATTGAGAGCTCATGCCCAGTGATTCTACAAATTAAAGACCTTTAATTTTTATTTGAAACCACAATTTTTTGTCTAGAGTTTTGGATTTTAGTCCTCTCTCAAAACTAAACACAGCTTCCAGTATTTGTGAAGCTCTAGTCTCTTACACTCAGGTTTGCTGAAGCAGCCACTCAGCACTTCACAAATAACACCCAATTTCTAAGCAAGCCATAAAATCTTGATCTTACATACAGCTTTTAAAAATCTCATGACAGCTGTTTTAGTTTGGGATCCTCTGAGGGCAGGGAGAACAGGGATGAGAAGAATCACAGTGCTAGTCAGTGTTATTTAGACCTTTATATATGATATAGCTCTTACAGCTTTAGTTACACATGGTACTCTTCACTTGTGTAGCATTGCTATTAATCAGATCCAGTGTTCTACACCAGAGGCAGCTGCATTTTGGATATGGGAAGAGTGATCTCTAGCTGCTTCTCCAAAATGCTGTTGCATTTGTTTAGCTGGTATTTATAACTTGCTTTGAGATACTAGGAAAAAAAGCATTAAAGCAGTGCAAAACACTAACTACAGTGATACTAGATATTAGTATGGAATTTTATTATGAAGTGCTATTAAAAATAAGGTGTTAGTTTCAATTCTACTAAAGAACAACAGCAAGTCACTCATTTTTGTCCAAAGTCTCAACTTTCCCTGAAAGAATAAGACCTCCTGTATGACTTCCATGCAATTACCCTCCCATACTATATTCCACCTCTGAGTTGTCCAGTGCCTGACATCACCTCCAAACCTCAGTCATTACAATGGCACCTGCCAATCCATCTAATCTCCCCTTCTTGTGAAAGGCTAACCACATAGTGGACATGGCCATCCTAATCCTGGTGGAATGTGGGCCCCCTAATCTGCTGGTTCAAACCTGTCAATACCAATGCAAAACTTCCTTCACCCAAATTCCAGCTGCAAGCAGCAGGAAACAACTTGCTGGCCAATGGTGCCAGAATAGAGGAAGCACCGTAAGGCAAAGCCTCATATCAGAATAACCTGGAACACAACAAACTCCTCCAGCTGCCTGGGTCATTTTATCACTTCCCTGGCAGGGGAATCCCACAATCCTGAATTGAGGATTCAGCCTAAAGATAAAATAGAAACAGATTTACAAAGACACAGTTATACTTGGTACTTGAGATCAGTAGTAGTAATAAGGCCTACACTGAAATTCTGCTTTTTTTCCTCCTTCATCTCTGTTAATTCTTATCAGAAAGTGAGTCAGCATCAGGGGCTGCATTCCTGATGTTGTAACTTCTCATTCCACTGGTAATCAGCAGCATTCCTTCACAGAAACCTAACTCTTGAAGCACTTAAGCCTGTGACACCAAGGAAGGCCGGGAAAGTTCATGTGCTAGGTGGTACCAGGCAGTCGTGGGCGCAGCACAATTGCATTCCACTCCGATAAACAGCACTGGAGAAAGGAGAACACCTCGTTGCTTCCCTCACAGATAACTCATAGGTGTAAATTACTCTGAGTTACCATTAGCACAGATGCCCCAAAAAGAGATTCTTGTGTCACATGCCAAAAAAACATTCACTGATTGTGTAAGAACTGCAAAAGAAATCTCCAACTAAAAGCCATTTTATCCCAAGAAGACTACTTCCCTTTGAGAAGTCCTCCAGGACAGGACAAAGAACCACAGGCCAGATAGGCAGAGACACCTTATACCTGGAAACACTAAGTATACATTTCCTGATAATAGATCTCTTTCCTTGTCTGTCTCGCTTAATTTTACACTGAGAGGTAATCATACCTACTTTCATCTAGTACTCAAGTCTCACATAATCCACCCACTTCCACTCTTTGATCCATGTCTCTCAACATCCATGCCATCCAATGGAAATCAAAGACTGAACTGTTGGCCAGAAGTCACAGCAACAAGCCCTGCACCATTATTCACACACAATACTACCAAACAGTTCGGAAATGAGTTGTGCATCTCAGGACAGCTACTAACTCTACAAGACAGCAGCAGCAGGCAAATTGTGGAACTACATGAACAGTGAGACGTAACCCAACCACCCGGCTAGTACATGAGCATGAAAGGTACCTGTGTAGCCGGGGATGCACTCGCACACATAGTGATCCATCTCATTGAGGCAGGTGCCATTGTTTCTACAGGGCCGGGATGCACACTCGTTGATGTCTATTTCACAGTTGTATCCTTGGAACCCAGGCACACAGAAACAGCTATACTCATTGACCCTGTCTCTGCAGATGGCTCCGTTCTGGCAGGGGTTGGAGGTGCACTCATCAATGTTGTCTCTGCAGTTGGCCCCGGTGAAGCCAGGCTGGCAGATGCAGGTATAGTCCCCAGGACCCTCCACACATGTCCCATTATTTAGGCAGGGGTGGCTAGAGCATACAGAGCTTTCTGTTTGGCAGCCTTCTCCATTCAGTCCTGTTTGGCATTTACAGGTGTAGCCATTTATGCTATCTACACATTCAAAATGAGGGTCTGTACAAGGGTTGCTCTCACACTCATTAATATTAACATTACAATCAATACCTGTGAAGCCAGGCATACAGATGCAGTCATATTCCAGGAGTCCCGGAGTGCTGTTGCACATCATGTGGGCAGTACACTCATGTTTAGAGCATGCATCATAGAGGTGTTCACAGTTTATGCCCATGTAGGCTACAGGCTCCACAGGGCATGTGCACTTGTATCCCACTTCCAAATCCTGACAGCTCCCACCATTTTCACAGGGGTATGAGGAACAGCTGCTGCCATTTTCAGAGGATGAAATTCCTGTTGAGAAAAGATACTTTTTGTTAGCCAGCATTTGTAGCCCTAAAGAAGAAAGTTCTGCTGATCACTACATACAAGCTAGAGACTGCCCACCCGAATTCCACGTTGCAAAGGGCTGTTCTAGCCATTAGCAGAGGTCACTGGAGAATTAAATATTTACTATAAAGAAGACAACACAACATGCCTTCATATGATAGCCATCAGGAATCTCTTGCTAAGTTGGATGATCAGATGCCTGGTTTTTAGGAGGCACTCACAAACCAACTATTTTATTTGTGCTTATTCATCCATGAGGCATTCTGAGAGCAGTGAAACTTATCACATTATATCCATGCATGAGATGAACTTCGTGTAAGCTTCAATAATCCCTTTCACTGGTAGGGCATAGGACTTGTGCTTGGAAATCCAGTGAGGCAGACAGTATTTCTTACTGTCTCACCTGCTCCTTCTGGAGATACTTCTTTTTTTCCTCAGCTAATCCTCTAGTGATTTGAAGATGCTGCCACAAACAATTCAACCCAAACTGACACATTTCACAGTTTCTGATTACATCAAGCAGCTCAAAGTTTGACAACCACTGCCCAGGCAGCCTCTTCTCGCAGGTTAGACAAGTACATTTACACAGCAGGGAATTTTTAGGTGTTATGAGAACAGCAAAGAAGAACAGAAATTGATGAGATTCACTCTGCCTATGGCATTTTAGGTCCAAACTCTCAGTATCTGCAGAGCCAAAACACAATGTAATACCCAGATACCAGCAACTAATGCTAAGATTCCCCTAAATCCTATTCACTCCAGGCTACATCAGAGAGATGTATCTGGGGTAAAAATACGTCAGACTGATTCCTGCGTGTTAGGAAACATCCAAACTTGGAAGTAACTCTGCAAGCTATACAGCAGATGTTTTGAAAACGTCTATGAAAAATGACCACAAAGCTGAGATAAAGCTCATGAAATAGCAGCAAATGGTATCTGAGAAATAGCTCCTGCTTCTGGTGAGACAATGCTGACTTTGCCTAGCAGTGGAAGTCAAGCTATCTCTAGCATTTTACCTTGGGTTTGGATGCCCAAAACCAGTTAAGCAGCTCTTTGCCCTTTTTGCTGCCTTCTGTAACTGTGAGCCCCTGGTCCACCACTGCTAGCTGAGAAATGTTTTAACATGACATGCTAAGGATTTGCCAGGATCACACACCACAGCATCACTTCTCGGCTGACCTTACACATCTTCTCATTCATGCCATCGTTATCCCAGCCTATTTTTGTCATGTTTGCCTTGCTCTGGTGCACCTTCTACACACCCAGTAGTGTCAGTGGTTTCCTACTACTCACTGCCCCATCAGCTCCTCAGTCTCTTTGTACCTGAAGGTGGAGGCACCCAACTTCAGAACCTGAAAGGGATTTATAGGAGACTTTAGTTTACAAAAGCCTGCCCCTACCCTGACCTCTCCCAAATTCCTCCCACCAAAAGACTATAGAGTTCCTAAGTCTTCTTTTAAGAGGCAGCGCTGATGGGGGGGGAGGGTGCTCAGGGATTCAGACAGCCCTTTCTCTTCCCAGCTTCATCTCTAGGCCCACCCCTCCCTTCCTCTCTCATGTGATGCTGGGGAGAGCCACTGAGCATTGCACTGTCCAGCAATCTCATTATTCTGCCATCGACCCTTTTATTCTCAGATTCCCAGTCAGGCAGAAAACAAGGATGACGGAATCTGCCTGGAATCTCTTTAGCAATTAGAGTGGGAACCCAGGAAACTATTCCACAGAAGAGCTTTACTGGGCAGGAGATAGGAGCCTTTGTACACTTAATGAGTAACCAGCCCCAGGCTGCACTTTCCTCAGGTCAGGAGCACAGTTCCCGATAAAAAAACAGAGGCCAAGTCCACTGCAGGTTTGGAAAGACTTTGATTTGCAGAGAAATCTGCAAAGAAATTCACCTTTCAAAAGATCACCAAGCACTGCTGGTGTAGACAGGCTAGAGTAACTTCAAATGCTACATGAATGTTGTTCTGTTTCCACCCTAAGCAGACAGTCTAAATGCTTCTTACAGATAAACATCAAATCCCTTTGCTATTTCTTGTCTTTTCCAAAGTTCCTTCACAAGAGCCATACCTTTTTGTTCCTCTGCTATTCTGGTTCACCATACTGCAATGCTCAATAACCTGTATTGGTTATTAATGTCTGTCCATTACAACAAAATTTGGTGACAAATACATGGCCCAATAGTCATACAGAAACTTGTAGACACAACTGGGGTGAACTCCACATACCAAGACAAGCAAACACAGAGCTTCCCTAGAACGTCTCAGACCTTCTTGGCTTACCAAAGAACAGTAGAATAGTAACAGGGAGAACTCCAATCTCCTCTAAACTGGCTATGACCATGAACAACACCAGTGGCTAACTAGTTACGTGTACTTGTAATAAGTGGTGAATAACTGGTTATACACAGGACTGAGAAAGGCTCAATTCCTGCATTGTTACTCTATTAGTTTTAGCTACTTTCTACAACCAAATGTTATCTTAGTTACATCTTAAAGTGGTAAATTCAGCAGGACCTCATTTTGGAGGAAAATGTTCCTTTTTTGAACAAATATCCTGAAGTAACACTGCTCATAAGGCACACATGGAGCAGGCTGAGAAGACTGCAGCATAAATCACAAGGAATAAAATAATGTCTAAATACCTTCAAATTATTCTCTGAACTGCAGCTTGCAGAAAATCACCCACGTTTGCCCTCTTCAGTAGAGGTTACAGAAGCAATAGCACTAACTGTAAGATTATGTCATATAATGACATATATAGCATGCCTATGCTTGTACTGGAGTATTTCCCAAGGATAAAACTGTGTAAATATAGCATAACTCTAATATTCATTCAGTGGCAGTGCTAAACTTCTGGCTACATAATTCCACAGATGAGACACAAATTCAAACCAGACTTTGCTACAAAATGATGTCAGAAAGGGGGAATTTCAGGATTGAGACTGAGTACATCCCACGTATGATGCTGCCAGGAAGTTGAATGCAGAGTCTGAAGAATGCAGTAGACTAAAAAGGTATCAAAGACTTAGATCACCACCTAGCTTGAGAAAGAACTTTTAGCTCTGGTTTTGTTATTTTCATCCATCAGCCCTAGGGGATACAATAATTCCTCTTCACTTTGGAATAGATTAATGATTATTATTGTCAATAGCATACAAATACACACCAAATGCTAATTAGCACAGTGAATAATTTTTTCCTGCTGCACAATACATCAATCATGAAAATGTGTAATTCAGACAATGCTGTTCAATTAAAATGGTGAAAATCAGGTCAAAGAAATTACTGAATGACAAAAGAGTTTACAGTCTTCCACAGAAGTAGTTGTTGCAGGACTAACAATGACATTCAGGATTTTTCCTTTACCAATCACACAAATATGAATCAGTGATGTTTTTAAGTGGGAAAACAACCATAAAATATGTTACAGTCATACTATCCTGCAACCCTACCTTAAAATGAAACTGGAGAAGACTCCAGTTTCTTTGAAGAACATGTTCCAGGCATTTAGGGTTGGATTAGCAGGGACTTCAAAGGCTCCCAGAGTTGCATATAAAGCATTCATTGCGCTCTGTCAGGGTGGGTCTGGTTTTACACTTTAAAGGTAGCTGACAGAGATTTTGCCTCAAAGTTGAGGCCTGTGACCTTTTGCATCAGTGTAAGGCAAACAAGCTGCATTACCAGGCTTTGCCTTCATGATTTAAGCATTTTACACTTTTAGTAAATGATCTTTCAAAGGGCAGTTGTAACAGCAAGTTTTGTAACCATTAATGAGAAAACAGGAATTAATGAGATGCTGGGCAACGCGAGATCCCCTGGGTAACAGTTCACTGTCTCTGTCCCAGGGTTCTGAGGTATCTCTTATTTCAGTATCCCAGGACAAGATGCTGCTGCACTGGACTTACAGAGAGTTGTGGGAATTAACAAAGGCAGCGTGGGAGGAAGAGGGTCTCAAAGAGCTGAAGAAAGGTTTCAGTCTTTTAAAAACCAAACCACCCCCCACCCCACCCCCACTTTATCTGTTCTCCATTATCTCATACTTGTGAAATGTCAGTGGTAATTTCCCCCACAACAGGAGTTGCATTGAAGTAACTTTTCACAGCCTCCCCTCTCCATCCTGACATTATGCTGGCCAAAGGTTTTATTAGAGGCCAACAATGAGTTACTAAGACAATACACAAGACAAGGAGCTTCAATCATTTATTACTTCACCACTTGTGAGACACTGCTTTAGTGTTATCCACTGGCTTCTGGTTTTTTGGGTTTGCTTTTCACAAGTTTGTTCTTTCAAAGTCCTGGGAAACCAGGATGGAGGGTGGATGCCCTCGGGCTGGGTTACACCTGACCTCATGGGAGATGCCCAGAGCCTCACTGATAACTACCATAAAGGTGCTCTTAATGGTCACTTTAAACTCCAACAAGGAAGTGACAACATTGGGGTTATCAGCCCAGAGATCAACTTGTTTCCTTCATAGTGAAGAACAATTTTGACAATTGAATGATGGTTTGGGGTTTTTTTATTATATTTAATGTGTTATTCAAATGGAATAATGTAATACCTCAACTGTGACTGCTAAAACCCCAGCCTGATGCAATTCCTACCAGCCAGGCTGTGCTCCTGCTGATCCCCACAGCCCAGCTCCCACTAGAGAAAGATAGTGAGGGTAGAAAGAGAACCCCTCCACCTCAACTATCAGAGTTTCACAGCTACTAAACTCGAATAAAGGAATGGAAAGAGTTATGTCTCCATGACAACAGGAAGGCATGTGCTTATATTAGTAAATCCCTGCTGACCTCCGCTGATCTTTCCCTACTCTGGTCAGTGTAAAGGATTAGCAAAAGGGTACACACCATGGCCTGTTCCCAGGAACCACACACCAGGAAGGAAAAATGGACAGGCCTAAAAGGGGCTTTTATGCTGTTGCCCCTCTCTCTTCTCCATCCTTGCTAACTTTGGAAGGTAATGGCTGAATATAATTGAATCCTTTAGGAAGTACCTTCAGTGTCCTTGTTAGGGAGCATATAAGGCCTTCTTAGGTGGCTTTACACATCCTAAGAATTTACAAGCCCAATTTCCTTATTGACATGGGGAGATTAAACCCTTTCTTCCCAGACCCAAGAAAAACACCTACTACTAGGAACACCAGCAGCAGCAAACAAGGCCAGGAAATTCTGAGGCTACTGACAAGCTCATGACATGTTAATAATTGGCACTGGTTTTTCACTTAGCCTAAAATATTCTATAACATGTATGCCTTGTCCTTTTACATGGTAATGGGCATCTTCTGATAGCTCTTTCAACAGTGGGCTTCTCTATTCAACCTGAGAAAATGGGATGTGGGCATGAGAAGCTTTCCAAAATACCAGTGTTTGATCACAACTGCTGAGCCCTGGAGCTGCAGCAGCTTAACCACCTCTGCCAGCCAAGCTCTGTTGAAGTAACTTGCTCCCACCTACCAGCTGCTCCCTCTCCCCACAGCCACTTCCCATCAGCTTTGTTTGAATTTCCCCATCTCATGCTCAGGTAATGTCACCATTAGGATCATGTATATTCAATTCTCCTCCAGATTCTGGTGCCCAGAGTCAAGTTCTTAATCACACAAACCCTGTATCTTGCCCACTACCAGTTTGGATACTAATTTAAAACCCTCTAGTGACGTCCTTGCACACAGCTCGTATTGTAGCTTTTCCTGTCTAGTGTTTTAGATGGATAGAGTGCTCATCATTTCCCAGCCTACTTTTGACATTGTTTTTCTTCATTACTGGAGAGCAACAAACCTCAAACCACACCATTTGCATGTCCCAGTTTTGGTGTGACAGAAGATTTTCATGTCAGTGATATATACCGTCTACTGTGTAAATTATTTATAAAGACTTCATAAAGGCCTAGACCACTAGATTTTCATTAACATGGGCACAAGCAGATGTAGCTCCATTTCCCCTTGTGAAACATGCAGAGTATCTGTCCCCTTCAAAGAGGCAGAACGTGATTCCTGGCTCTCTCCATCCCAGCTTGCCCACTGAATGGCTGAATGGTGCCAAACGGTGGGCAGCGATCCATAGCGCTGAGCAGTGCCAATATGATGGCCAGAGGTATTACCAGCATTAATCAGAAATATCACTTCAGGGAATTAAACTTACTCAACACAGAACAAGTAGCCAGCCAGCTTGTTTCCATTACCTGTTCACTATTTTAATTCAGATTTGAAGATGTAACTCCTATTATATATTGCTTCTAGAACTTGGAGAAAGACAGGAGCTATAAATCCACGTTTTATGACAGCACTGCATATATTGCCACAGCAACCCTTTGATCTTCTGTGCTTATGACACCCAGTATTTCCCCTTTAATAAACACTTCTCCAAGCTGACCTTCATGGTTTACACATTCTCTGATCTCTCAGCCATTTCCACAGATCAAACATTGAGACAGGGGGTTTCCTGTGTATTCAGTTAACCAGATTGGGTCACAAGCTTTAATTTCCAATTCTTATTTAAATACACTGAGAATCACCAAAACAGCTGACAGGATTGTATGTCCTTGTTTCCACCTTTTGAAGCAAGGAAGATTTAAACTGTCCCTGTCTCTGAGCTAATCTCAAGAGCTGCATTAGAGCAGATAGTAAACTGCCAGAAAACAGGTCTGTTTGCACATGTCCTCTTCTCAATAGGTGTCCAAAGCATTCTCCAGGCCAAAGGTATGTGAATGACTCTGCTCACTGCTGGCTGGAGTTGTGGGAACAGAAATGAGTAGACACTCATTCTGCCCTCCAGAATCTCCTTCAGAGCACAAGTTGGGCACAATAGCTCTCAGCCTACTCCAGACAGTAAAACTGGAGTCACATGCAGAGTCTGTACCACTGTCCCTCTGGAGTTTATGTCACAAGTGGAGGCAGTGTGAAGCTGGCTGTAGGGGGTCTCAGGGTTACAGCTTCCAACAGCCCATCTGGAGAATCAGAATAGGTAACTTGACCACTCTGTGCCTCACTGGCATTTAGACTCAATGAGACATTAAAAAAAGTAGTCATATGCCTCACAAGGGCAAGAAAAGCCATTTTCTTATGGCCTTCAAAGTCTGCAAACGCTCCATAAATACTACCATTCTTTACAGTTAACATCTGGAAAAATTCCCCTTGCAAAATAGGAGCAGGTAGAAAGCCTATGGAAATTACCCCTTCCCTTGAGCTTTGCTGGGCTCTATCAAGATGTGTCATCCACCTGCACTCCAAAAGGAAACAATGCTGTCACTACCCCAGTAAAAAGCTACCAGTGCAATGGCCAAACAGCACAAACCCTCAGAAACATGCCAGCTCCCTGGCAGCCACCTCCTGAACAATACCATGTATGCAATGGGCCTTCCTTCAGCACAACACAAAGCCACCATAATTGTTTCACACTCCAAACCAGTAGCTATGGTTACTAGATACAAAAGACAGTCCTGCTGCTTCCCTGTGGCCAGAGGAATTCCAGGCACTTGGAGTGAATGCACCAGACAAAGGAACTGGTACAAAGAGATGGGGGGTGGGGGAAGTATCAGACAAAAATCTAACCATATTTCGCCTTTCATATTCATAGTCTGAGGTGATCAAAGGAGATTTAGGGAGGCTTCAGAGGGGGGAAAGAAAGAAAGAAAGATAAACTGTTGGGGAGCCAAAGGGAAAGCTGCAAACTTTCTCCAACTCTCAGGAAGTACATAAACACCAAAAACTGATGCAAGAGAATGCCAACTGCAGTGTTCTGCAGGTACTGGCAGAGAAAAGGCTCTTTTGCCATATTTCCCCCATGTTCTCCATATTTTACCTTTACTCCTTCATGTCAGTGATCACTCCTGTCCCAGCTCAGTGGGAACCAAGCAGGAGTATTACACACAGATACTGGCCTGGCAGTGCCAAGGAGAGGATAAGGAGGCTAGTTCAATTCCAACCACACTTTCCAGTAAAAGGTTGGACATGCTCTGACATGACCATATAATCCCTAGACGACTAAAACAGATGTCTAGGCCTCATCTTCAGGCACCATCCCAGAAAAAAAAGAGAACTCTATTTTTTCAGAGAGCATAACAAATCGTATACAAGGGTGATTTTTGGAGCCTAAAGACATGTTCATGTGAACTTGAAGAATCCCAGTATACTCAAGTATATTACTTGGCTATAAAATAAGTTTCAATGTGGAAAACACCAAAACCAACCCTCTATCAGTGCACTTTCAGGATGGATCTGCTTGCTTCAAAATCTGTAAGTGAGAATACTCACGTACTCTATTCTTCCTCCACATTTTGTACCAGAGGTATCTGGCACTTCAGCATATTAACATACTCCCCTAGGTACACTCCTCTTTTGCTTAGATGTATTTCTATAGCACACAGAATGGAAACAAAGCTCTGTATTTCTTCTTTATGGGCATAACCATAAAATTCAGAACTTTTACATGGAGAAAGAGGTTACTACAATAGCTGAATACTTCATCACATGAAAGTACACACACTTCCAACTCTTGTGAATAAACACATATATACATGTGCACAAGGAGAAAGATGAAAGAAAACAAGAAGTAAATAGAAGGAAAAACATATCTGGAATGAAATGCCTGTTTATCTGCCAGACAAGAAGTTTTCAGGCACCAAAGCTCACTGTGAGAGTGACATTCTGTTCACTTGCAGGTCACAGATTTGATCCAAAGTTACTGCATAGTGGCTGGGTAGGAATCAGGCACAGAAGACAAAAAACTTACCCCAAAATAAGAGGAAAAGTGGCAGCAGGAGAGCAGCACTGTACACCCCGGAGGTAGTTTTCCTTAATTCCATGACAAGTCTAAGAGTGGCTGTTCTACAAACCTCTGGGGAGAAACGGTAGGTGGAAACTAGCAAATACCAGCTCTGTCCACATCACGAACTCTGGAGAATTCTCCCTACTACAGGCACTGCCTCCATGCTCCGCCGAACTGGGGACTAGCACTAACACAGTGGACAGAGTCCCTGTCCACTCTCAATGCTTCACTCGTGTTCCTGGAACAAGGAGAAAACGCTGCCTGGATTGCACGGATCGAACTGCACAGAGCGAGGAGAGCAGGATTTACAGGCTCAGGCAGCTGGTGAGTTACAGGCTGTCAAAGGGAGCAAGAAAGGGAAGAACTGGGAGAGTCAAAGCACAGGCAAAAGGAAAAAGGACCCTGGTGTTGCTTTCTGCTTTCTGGTTTTTGAACTCCCCCAATATAATGAAGAAAACAAACCTGGTGTCTCCTCCATGGCTGTGACAGGAGCTCAGAACTGGCTTGGGGGCTGAGGTGGCTGGGGGTGTTTCTAAGATGCAGACTTCTGTATCAGCTCATATTTATAAGCGAACTCCAGATGAGGATGGATCACAATTTTCTGATCAAAGCTGCTTTGTTCAAAGAGAAAATGAGACAAAAGACAAAAGCACACTGTTAATCCCAATCGCAGTTAGCCTACATTTGTCTTTGCTTCTGTCTCCCATGCATCATGAGATGGGTGAACCCACAAGACATATGAACCCACAGAACATACACAAATCCTTTTCCCAACTAAGGAACAGTTACAGAGCTCAACAGGAGAAGTGTCTGCATTACACAAGCACCAAATCATATCACCATCTTTAGATGCATATGCTTAGCTTTGGAAGTGGGAAAAAATATCAGTGTCCATTGTTTTATGAGAGTAACTGGAAAAAGACAGAGCCCACACTCTGCTGTGACCTACTAAGTACCTCTAAATCCACATCACAATTGGATTAAATTAACCATAATAAGAATTACGTGCATTGCCTCACCCTTCCACTGACAACTAGACAGACGGCAGGTAAGATGCCAGACAAATTCCTAGTTTAAACAAGAAATATGCAGCATAGCAAGGAACTGGCGTAGGCAGACCTAAGCTGCACATGATGAAAACAACAGCAATCCTACAATGAGTAATTTGTGTTATCTCAGCATCCTTGCAGAGCAGACAGAGGCTGCTGGGCCATGTGCAGGGAAATAGGTATTTACTGCCTTTGGCTTTAGCTTCAGTGCAGAAAGCACAACAGTCACCAACGAGAGAATTCACCACCAAAACACTGCAATTCAGGAACAAATGGTTCATCTCACCATCCTGCCTTGGAATGCTCCAAAGATGATATATCATGTGTTATCAACCTTATCTGGACCACCCTGCCCCCACTTTCATCTCTGATGTCTTCAGTCTGTTTTCTCAAGATCAGCCTCAGCATTAGTTTCTTGCCAGTTACCACAACCATCTGGAACTCATTTCTCTCTCCTCAGACTCTCTTCTGCTGTCAGGGGATGTCACCAAACACTGACACATGCACAATCTTTCTGCTCAGAATGCCACACCTGCATGAATTATCCTCACAACATCTCACCTTTGCCAAATCAAAGCAAATACACACAAATCCACTGCACAATGTATACTGCAAAAAGCCACTATTCTTCCCCTACTGAATTCAGCCCCCTCTGTAAATTGACTTGTGCAATACCTCACAACTCCTGGGTAATAAACCTATCCACAGTCGTTTGGAGCTCATGTGTCTACTTGAAGGACATGCTCAGCTTTCATAAACCAGAATTAGTGCAACAAATCCCTACACATGAGAAAGTGGACATCCTCCCACAGAAGCTTAGCTCTTGTGCAGCTCTGCTGTGTTGTCTGGCCTGTGTTAATGACCAAGTTTTATTCTGAAGTCTTCATTTGGTTTTTCTGTCAAGTTAACATTGACACGTTCAAATTGAGCTGATAACATGGTTGATACATCAGTTACATCACACATGGTATCAGAGGTACCTTTCTGAAGGCAGCATTTCATCCTTTTGTCACAATAGGGTATATATGGTTCTCAACCAAAATCTTCCACAGACAGAGGTGAGACTCCCATGTCTTATCACTGCCAGGACACACAGATTGCGAGTTCTGGGACTGCAGCAGGTTATGAGGGATGATCCTCTCAAAAACTGTTCACCTGCTCCTTGCAACCCCTGCTAACTGCCAGCACATCTGAGTGTCTGCCAGGACTTCAGGCTCATTTAGTATTGCTCAAAACCCAAGCTAATGAAGCTCACATAGTCAAGACATCCAACTTCCTTATAATAATCAAAGTACCTTAATCCAGTGTCCACCTGTGAGGATATTAGGACTTATTTTCCAGTGTTCATGGTTGCAACTTCCTGAGATTTTGCCAGTATAAATGTCAGACCATTTCTGTACTGGACCCTTGGGCATACAAAAGCTAGCATGGTATTAACCAGCTTAGCCCAATTAAAGGACCCTAATGCAACTCTGTACAGGCCCTGATTTGTCAGGCTTGACTACATTTCCAAAGAAGGAGCACAACTGGGTGGATTTGTTATCTAAAGCATAAGCTCCAAGTCCTTAGTCATCCTTGCTAAAGCCTTCCCCAAACTGGCCTTGGTTTGTGCTACCTCCGCATCGCTGCAGTCCAACGTCACTATAATCTGCTCTTTACCATAGTATTAAAACTAGAGCCAAAGGACACAGCTGCTTTCGTCTGGGTAACACTCATTACAAGAGACTTAAAGCCAGCATAACAGCAAGGCTTCTATTCTCAGCCAGTAGGTAAGAAACTCTGCAAGCCGGAAATGCATGCCATGAAAATGGGGCAGCAGTAAGCAAGGTGGATTAAGAGTAAGAAGAGAAAGTAGGTCTGGGGTACTCAGCAGAACCTGTTTGTCTTCTTATTCTATACTTTTCTGTGTACTTTTCACAACACAATCCTAAACATTTTTCTACGAACAGTTCAGAATGAACTGCACAGCAAAGAATCTAAGCAAAACAGTCTGCACTTTCCATTCAAAGAACAATGTACATTTGCATGAGTTTCACGATCTTTCTTCACATAGGGCTTAAAATAATCCTAATATCACAGACTGGATACTACAGCTTAGATGTGCGATATGACAGCTAACATCACAGACAGAAGCTAGTAAGAATAAAGGCATTCCCATCTCCTGTCATATCCAGTGTAGCTGCTTCAGAGGGGAGAGCCTCACTTTTCCTCCTTACACTTCTGGGATTCATCACTGAATACAAATCTGCTTGTCCAAATTGAACAATGCAAATTGTTCTCCAGGGTCCAACCTCCATCCCGAAATTGGCTCTTTCCTGTAACAACCGAAGCTACTGTCCCTTAGCATGCACTGTCACACTTTTCCATCTGGCCACTAGATGCCCCTTCTGCACTGCACAAACTCAAGCAAAGGCCATTGTGTGAAAACAGGAAAGTTGAAAAGAAATTCATTATCATAAATGCTGCCAAACCAACGCAACCAGAAACATCCAGGAACGCTGTAGGACTGAGCCAAGCAGCCCACTGATCACTATACTGCAACATCTACACATCGGGAGAGTGAAGGAAGAGTTTTGTCTGTGAGTCAAAACTTCAAAGGTGCTCTTAAAACATGGGGAAAAAAAAGAAAATCACACAAAATTTCCAGTCTCAATACAGTCTGATTGCACTTCATACACAAAAATTCAGTTTATTTATGAGAATTTAATAGGAAATATCTGAGTGGATTAAGACTGAACACAGCATACGTATCCCATACATGAAGGTTTAGGGTCCATCTCTTCCCTGCCTGCAAGCCTGGCTATTAGGCGCCATCCTGTGGCAACCTCTGTGCATCTTGGGATGCACCAGCAACAAAGCTCAAATTCATGTTTGGTGTCAGCTGTACAGCTACAAACCGTGAACAAAACCTCAGTGAAACCCAGCCTTAACTGAGCAACTGGGACACCCACAGGTCCCCTCAACAAAACACCAGTTCTACAGAGAAATTACATTTTAAGCAGAATGTTTCCTAATATGCATGACCAGCACTTTTTCAGAAGATTCCTGTATTTATCTCCAGACTATGTGAGGTCCAGGGTTAGGATTTGAGGGGACAAAACTGAAGCAGATTTGCCTGAAGTCTGAAATCACCCACTGTGCCTTGCAACACTGACTGCTTGTGCAAACATCTTTCTTACATGCCTCATTCCAAAAGAAGAGCAAATTACAAGAAACATAACAAGGATATCCAAAAATACATAGTACCTACAGTCTCCTCTCCAATCCATAAGCCCATTTACAACACACACAGACTAGGCTGCAGTAAAAACAAGGCCATACTTCTGCCAAGTTATCTCTAAAAGGAGTTCCAGAAGTCAGGCTCTAGCCATGTATGTACCCTTTGATCTATCCAAGACCCTGCTGGAGTGCCACAGGTCAACTTTAAGTTCCTTTGATCCTCTTCCAGTGCTTACAGCTGCCTTGGTGGAGGTGAATCCCTTCCACTGGGCCTCTCTTGGCAGATGGGGAGTATGTTGAACAGCTAACAGGAAGCAGCAAACAGCATAAGAAAAGGTCTCAGGCAAGATTTTCTGCAGTAAAATGTTACAGCAGGAAGCAGGATGTGTCCAATACATCGACTGGATCTCAGTGTTTTGAAGTTGTGTTGACTATTGAGAGGCCTTTCTGCCGAAACACGCTTGTAAACACCCTTTTCACAACGACCTTCGCTGCTTAGAGAGAGCCTCTCATGCCACTGGAGGGCAGTGCTGGGCAGCTTTCTGATCTACCAGCCTCAAAACAGCTTTGAAAGGCAACCTTCTGAATTAGCATATGTTTGTTGCAAATGTCTGCATTGCTGGCAACCCCGCAGGAGTCAGGCTGGTGCCTAGGGCGCTTAGCAAGCTTCAGGGGAAAAGCTAATGCTCAGCCAGAACCAAAGGAACCTACAATCAGAGCCAAAGTAAGGGAGCTATGCCCTGCAGCAGAGCCTGCGTGAAAGGAACCCTGTAATGCAAAAGTTTGCTCTCTTGTGAAGGCCAAACACAGGAAGGGTGGAAAAAGGAATTTTGCAAAAGCTCCCAGTTGGACCTGAAAAACAAACACATCAAGTGCACCATGTCAGCTGTATGTTCTGAACAGTCTAGCCTCAAAGTCCTGTATGTCCTATGACATCTATCTCTGCCATGGAAATTACACCTTTGAATACTACATAAACCACCAAACTCTTTTTCCTTGCAGATGTAATCTCTGTAGTCTCATACAGTCTGCTCTGTAATGAGGCCTCTGGGAAAAACTAGCCATTCTTCCTACAGTAGGTGGCAAGAAGTAAGATAGATATAGACCATGGATGGGCCAAATGCTGAGGATGAGTAATTTTCTCCAAGAAGCCAAAGATGTAGTATTTGCACCTCAACAACCACTCCATTCAAGAAATACTCTTACTACCTCTAAATCTAATCCAGGTAACTAAACAGACAGCTCTGTCAATACAAAGGTAAGGGACAAAGGTACAGAAACAGCCCAATGTTCCTTTTCCTGACTCACAAGCTGGGGTATTGTACATCAATTTTCAGTACCTGTCTCGCACACTCGTGACTTTATAGGCCATGTTTCACACCAGGATGAGCGTAACCACAGACTGTGCTACAGCAACCAGAGCAGCAAACACCTCTGAAGTTAACTTCTGTTGTAAGAGTATTTCATAGACTTGAGCTCCCACAGGAGTCAACTGTTTCTTCACAGATGTCCCAGAGTAATAGCCTTACCTGAACTGGGTGTGCAAAACTTGCTGGATCTGCTATCACTTGGCTAAGAGGGTCTGGCTGCCTTGCCAGGATTACTACAGCCCTCACTGGCCTGTGGGCAGACATTTCATTTTGCCAAGATACTAAACTCTGGTGTTTCCATAGACATCCATTTGTCAGATTGCTTAACAAACCTTTTAAGAATGGCAAATATAGACCTGTACATACTTGCTGCCAGCATTCAAGCTTCTTGTCATGGTCTGCAAATGGTGGTTTATCCCAGTGTCAATAACACTGAATTTGTTTCATAATTAGAACTTGAATAATTAACTTGTCACCACACTAGCAACAGTTCTTCCAGACCTGCTCTGCATGTGTACACTCCCCTATGAAAGTATCATGTAAGTCAGCAAATTCAACTTAATAAGTATATGTACTTCTATCCCCGACTGTTTCCTTCTGGCATAGGAAGGTTTTGATTATGACCAGCCACATTACTACTCCTCTGGCAGCACTGATGTCAGATCAGAACAATCTGAGCTGAGAGACAATTCCATACCTAGTTAGTGCTCTCATTCTCTAGTAGTACTGCTGCATAATTGCAAACTAAAATCAAGGACTAGGGACCTACACAATTAGATGTTATGGAAATAGACATTCCCTGCCAAAGACAGCTCAACATCAGTTATGAAAAATACCACAAGTGAATTGTACCAATATATTAAGCATTTTCCCAACTTCAAAATAGTGAAGGCTTATGAGTGATCAGTTACAGGTCTTAAGGTATCAGTAATGTCAAATCAAATTTTATTTCAAAGACATGGTAAAAAATAAACTCCAAAGACATGCCCATCTTAACCATGATCCTTGCAGACTTCAATCAGGCCGATTCCCTCATGCCTAAGTGCATAGCTGGACCAGAGATAAGGGTAGGCAGAGGATTTTAGGACTTAAGCACTTCTCCCTGCCCTGAGGGGAGCTCTAGTTTGTTCCACTTCTTTTAGGGAGCATGGTTCATGCACATTTTCTACTTCACGTCTTGCAACAGCAGGCAAACCAAGCTCCTGCTGAGTGTCTGCAGAAGGTGACATTGATCTGCAACACAAGCATTTGAATCTTTAGCTCTGCTAACTGGTGTTCTGAGTGTACATGAGAGGGAGTTTGTTCAATATGTCTGAAACAAAATTTGCTCAATGGCCTCTGAGAACAGAAAAATGAAGCTTTTATAGCGTGATGAATTAAAGCAGTCTATAATCTTGATTTACAATCAAGAAGTCCAACTATGAATATGATTTTTGGTTAGTCAGAGTTAACCCTCAGGAGCCTCCAAGAGTGCACACTCCATGTGAATGATCCAGCACCTCCTAACTACAGGAACCAACATTCAGGAGTACCTGGATGAGTAAACACAAGGAATAAAAACGCACAGGAGAAAGCCGGGAGTGTTAACAGATTGGTTGTCTACCTTCAAACAGTTCCTTTCCCTTCGGTTAGGAGGTTATGGCCTTCAGACATGAGATTAAAGTAGCGAATCCACTCCTGGCTATTAACTTCAACACTGATACTTGACTCCAAATTTGCTTGTTTATTTTCCCTCAGTAACTTAACCCTATTAGCAATTTCTGTTATAATCATAAAGCTTGTACTTTGTACTCCATCAAATATCCACTGCAGTGAGCTCTGAAGTCAAAGCCATAGTTCATCCTCTCTCCGTAAAGCTCATAATCCTCCACCAAACTAGCCAGTAAGGATAATGATATGCTGATTCTGCCCAGTGGACTCTTGTCTTTTTCTATTGCTTCACAGCAGTGATACTTAAATTACAAGCACATCCTTGTGGGCTGATAGGATCTCACTGTTAGGTCAGAACAGGTTCCTACAATTTAGGAACCAAATAACGTACTTGGGCAGTAACACAAACGAATTGCCACAGTAGCACTGGAGCCAATGCTTCCCAATTCATCCATCCATCTTCAGCTGAAACTGAGCTTCAGGGGTGAAATAAGGCCAAAACAAAGCAAAGAGTGAAATGGAATCTGTCCAACAATAAGCCAGGTGTCAGGCATCCAATCCACAGTGTCTGACCAAGGACAAAACGGTCATTCTGTTAGCTATGGTGGGATGTTGGGAATTCTGAGCAGATGTTAATAGGATGAATAAGTACTAGTGGCACAGCCTCAGAATGATAATGCCTCTGAATACCAAAAGCATATTGATCTCCTGAAGTGCATACTCAGAACATCTAATGGCTCTAGAGAGAGCAGGGAAACACTTCAGGGAGAAGGGGGGGGAGCAGGGAGGGGGGTGTCAGAGAAAAAGAGAAGACGCTTTAGACTGAAGAGTTTTATCAGTTAAAAAAGCCTTTGGGCACACAAGGAATGTTAAAATGCTCCTGCATAAACAGACATACAGTAAGGGATGCCAAGAATGCACACTTTGTGCATAAGAATGGGAGAATTAATTTACAGAACTTCTACAATTGTAACAGGTCTGAAACACTTCTAGGTAGAAGAATCAGAAAGAACTTAGAGGAAAACAAATCCTTACTGCACTGTCCTGGTGGATCAGAACTGTGGGAAAAGAAGAGCTAATACCCCAGTGACGCATAGAATGCAGACACTGTTCAAAAGAAATTCAAATGGAAATTCTTTCTATTTTAATGACCTCAACTGTTATTAGTAATGCAGATTAGGTCTTTGTTCTAAAAGGAAATCTCATTTCTAACCTGCAGTGTCTTTTTCAAGTGTGAGACATTTCAAAACTCCTTTTTAAACAAGGGCTGTGTAACTGGGAAATTCAATTCATTCTCTTTGCTTTGACATCTATTTAGTTCAGCACTATATCTATCATCAAAAGCAAAATGTTGTCCTCCACTCTGCACTAGATGGCCAGCGGTCCCATGGCACACACTCTGCTCCAGTACTGATCCAGTGGTGTCACCATCTCCTTGAAGATGGATGAGACTCCAGAACAACAAGACTGCAAATTACCAGCTTGTTCAGAGGTGGGTTTCTCTTTTATGAGCTACAAATCAGACTAAACTACACTAACAGAAAGATCCTTGTAAAATCTACTCTCAGCCATCATAGCAGCATATTGTAGTTCTACGAACTCTGGTCAATAATATTGTATATCCTCTGAACCACTAAGGACATTAAGAAAACACAGCGAATAGATGAGAAAAGATTCCAGTTGTCCTGAGCTTCCTACTCTCTGACCACAAAACCACACTCTTGCATCAAATGGGGAATGAAACTCAAGGGACATTTTAATCCTACACCCCTGCTCTAATTAATAATCCTACTTTATCAATATTTGATGGAGCTGTTATTGTGTCTCCTCTGACCATTACACTTTTCATATAATGCTCTGAATTATGCTGCTCTGTAGCAATGTGCTCCTTCCAAGGTAATACAGATGGAAAACAGCATCTCCTTTCCTAATGCATTGCCTATCCAGAAGATCCTACTTCAGGACTAAAGTAAGAGATTAGCAATTTATTCAAAAAGATATATTGACTCAGCCCTAAATGACCTTTATCCCACCATCTGACCACTCTCCCACCATCATCTGGAGAAGAGAATACATAAGTATCCTGAAAACCAAACAAAACACCACAGATAATGTCGAGCACAACAGTCATTGTGTACACTGGCAGAGAGTCACACTTAATAAGGTACAAAAACAATTATGACATGAAAAGGTTACAATTTTTTGCAATCTAAAGTGCTAAGGAGGATGATGTAAGACTACTCCAGGGTAAACATAACAGAACCTTCACTGATGTCAACAAACTCCCGTGGATGAGTAGGTGATTAGGTATGCTGTTGTGGTTGCATACCCACAGGGTTAAGAGGTTACTGCTGCTACCCAGTTACTCATCAGCACAGCTCCATGCGACTGTACTCCCCTTCTGCTCTGCACGTGTAACTGCAAATGCAGTTACTCCCACAACAGATGTTGTTAACATGATCAAGAATATTAACTCAGCAATTGCAAGTGCTTAAACTAATGTGAATTACTTCGGTAAAAAGGCAGTTCAAGAACAATTACATGCAGCTACATGAAAAGTAAAACATTCCACAATCCACATTAGACTCTTTAAGGATTCTCTTTGGAAAACACACTCAAAATTCTCCATCAGTGCAGAATCATTACGATTAGTCCCTGCTGCTGAAGAACTGAGACACAGGGAAAGGCAGTACAAATTCATGGATAGAGAAAGGGTTTTTTCTGTACATTGCTCAGTCTCTCAGTTTCTGAATACTGCAGCTTTCCTCTGCAAGGGATCTTACTTAAAACAAACATGAAAAGTAAACCAAACATTTAGCAGAAAAAATAACCAGATGACAGAAGAGAAACACTCAGCCTGGGCATTTTTTCTACAGGACAACTGTTCTCAAAGCAGAGGTAGGGGCTGATGTATGGCAGCACACACGAAGGCTTACACTTATCAAATTGCACATCTTCCCAATTCCAGGCCTTTACTGCATTATACACTGTTGGTATCGTAACACTTAAGTGTCAATTAATGGAGAACGACAGTGAGGGAGCAGAGAAGCAGATGAATTCATCCCAGTTCAAAAGAAAACAGTACTTAAAAGACATCCCCAACTTTCAGTCACTAAAGATTAATCACAGAAGCATGGCACTCTTCTTCCTTAGCTCCCCAGTAGTGATAGGGGATGAAAGGAAAGAAGGAAGTGGGGATGAAAGGAAAGAAGGAAGTGGGGATGAATGAAAAAGAACAGAGTCAAAAGTAGATTTGGGACTCTGCAGAGTTAGATGCACAATTTATTTGTGTGTGTGAGGACACCATGCCAGTTCCTTCTTTCAGAGGGCAGAAACCTGTAAATTTCAGCACCTAGAAGGCCCTGAAGCTCCAAGAATCCAGCCAGGATTTCCTATGCTCCCATTCTGCAGGGAGCCCAGGGGAGACAGAATTTCTGTGGAGAGCAAGGGAAAGGGTTGGACCGCACAGAAATCACAAAGAGGTTTTTGCAGCTTTAGCTTGTGGGACATAAAGCAGAGATACTAAAATGGGAAGATGAAAAGTAACAAGTTCTGAGGTATTCATGGGACAACCTGCAGCAGTCAAAGTGCCAGAGTGATTGGTAATTACTATGCGTCTTCCACACTTCCCATCTGACTCAAAGCCCAGTGAAGTAATTAAAGACAGCCAGCAATTACAGTAGCTTTGGTTCAGGCCCACAGAGAGCAAGCTTCGAGGAAGCTAAGTGCTTCATTTCAACAGATTGTGATGACCCTGAGACCGACAAAGGTCAGAAAAACTTTGGGGAAAGGGAGTAAGTCCTGAGTAACATCTGTCCAATGAGTTAAAAACACTAGATAATGCAAGCTTTGAGGGAACTTTTGTGTCATCTGTTCTGTCTTTAGAAAGAAGAAAAGATGTGGTAGCATTTTATTTTTCACAGCAACTATTCAAGCACAGAACAGCAAACAGATGGAGGTGTCATAAGCAGTGTGAAAACCAAAAACAGGAATAAAGTGAGAGTCCCTCTGCAGGAGATTATCACACTGTGAAATTCTGTTTGCAATGACCTGTCAGAAAAAATGCCTCAATTACTACAGGTTGGGATAAGCAGGGGTTTTGAACCTCAGAGACTGGTTATCCACACCATAAAGGAAGGCAGGTCATGGAACAGGACAGGCTGACAACTGCACACGGTGTAACAGCAGAGTGATGATTTGGTGTTGGAACCAAAAACTGGTATGATGCTGTTTACAGGAATATTCATGCAAATTCTGAGTAATGGAGCTCTTGAGAGGTATCAAATGACAGAGTAATGCTTCTGATTTGTTGTTTCCCCTTACAAATGTGTGTGGGGAGGGAAGGAAGTACAGAAGAGAAAACATCCCATAAGTGGAAGGAATTAAATGCTATCAACTTATAATGGAAAGGCTTAATGCAGACTATCAAAGACTAAATATCCCCATCACAAAACATGCTGGCCAGGCTTGAAAGAGTAGCAAGGATTCTGAGGGAGACAGTTTTATCTATAAAAGGAAGGTTTGGAGATGTTGGTTTAGTCCTTTTGCTAGAAGGTGCTGTGTTGAAATTGCTGTACACAGTAACTTGTTCAACTGAAGAGGCTCTTTCTGCCATGAGCTGTAAAATGACTTTAGTTTTCAATTCTTTTCTGAAGGATGTTGCAGATACTGATTTCCCCCTCATGCTCAACAGATCCTAGGTTTTCTTCACAGTTTCAGAGCAGAGAAGCAGCATTTTCCAGAACGTTTTTCTGAATTTCTAAACAGATCTTTTTTAACGCCATGCTCTCTGGACAGATTTCCCAATACATCTCCATCCCATAACCCAAGAGCCATAACAAACCAAAGGATGTGGCAATACTGAATTGCTCAAAGAAATCTGAGACATCTTTCCATTCATAGGTCTCCCTGAGGGCCCTGAGTGGGCTGCAGTAGCACAGACAGTTGCTCTAAATAGCTTGTACCCAAACACTCTGCTTGGTGGTGATTAAATATATAAAACACATCCAATGTTTGAAACAAAGGCCCAGGGCACCTAAGAAACACTTCCACACAGAGCACACTATAGCACTGGAAATACCATCATGTGATCCACCCACAAACTGGTGCTCTAAAGAAGTGCAGAAAAGAAAGGAATAGTGAGAAAGGTCAAAATGTAGGGCTATTTTTTTTTTGCCTTTTCATTTTCATTCCATGTCTTTGTTGCAGACTTGTATGAGAAAACAGCTGCTACACACACTCATTTGCTACACAGATACTATTCCTAGGAAGTGCACAAGTCTAGACAATTCAAGACAGAGGTTTTTATTGTTACTGTGAGATCTGTATGCTTCAAAAGGAAATCGATTTAAGGGGTTTTTTTTCCCCTTTGAAAAGGCTGTGCTTTCCAAAGGATATTACTTGGACTTTGTTATATACTTAAGACTTTTTCCTAATATAACACTAATCCTGACCATCAGTTGGTACTGATCAGCATTTTGGTTGTGGCTTTCAATAGCTTCTGATTGCTCAGACCATGGTCTCCACTGTTCCAACAAACTAGAACAAAAGGCGAAGCAAAAGCACAGACAAGGCAAACACTGTCTCTGCCTCACCAAGTGATTTAAATATAGGAAAGTAAGTGTGGCTTTATAGTCCTTTAATTATGTATTGCATCTGAATTATGTATGGCACAAAAGGCATACAGAAATTCTGGTAGAAAGAAGCAGCATTGTGCAATAGTAATTCCTCACTGAGCGTAAGATATGAATGTGCCCTACAACAGGTTTGCTCCAGTTTAATGGAATCCCGTAATTCCCAGAGAATGTGCACACACATTCTCACTGCAAGAAGCTGTCTCATGTGCCTAAGAAATTCCCTGTAGCACCCTCAGAAGAATACATTTACATGCTGGTGTGCAGAAACTTGCTCCTATATCCTGCTGTGCTCTTATTTAGCCCAAATACTGTTCAAGAACAACATAATACAGAGGTACTTTAAACCTGTAAGACCTGATTGAATGTGAAGTGTTTAAATACAAGATATACACCATGTCTTTCAGATCAGCCAGTGGTTGTGTGATGTATGGCAATTATCTAATCAGTAATTTTACTGTTCTCTTGAAAAGTATGACTGGTTTTGCTACTCCACCATTTCTGTGAGGGACAGGAATGAATCAACTCTTACAACATCATATAATCTAGCTGTACTTAGGTAACTTGGAAACAGACAACCTTTTTGCATTGTCACACAAGGGACTGCACACACAGTGGTCACAACACCTACATTACCCATCAGAGCAAGTTCTTCCATTGCTACCTATAATGAATGTGTACATATACAAATGACCCATTAGTATACCAACTCCTGTGTTCTATCCTTAATTCCACCCTCTTGTTTACACCTGCTTCTGCTTTCTATGTTCTTCATTTTAAACACATAGTTGTGTATTATACAGAAGTAAATACAGGCTTTTTAGAGAATTGGAAATAGATAAATGATTAATCCTCCAAGACAGTTTTACAGGTTGGTCTGTCCTTATCCACTTCAATAGAGAGACATCAACAACATTCTTTCACCTTCGTCCTCTTTAGATTTGGTCTGTACCTTGCACTGGGCAAAATACTAAGCACTGCTCCCCAGAGTTAAGTTTCAAGCAGAGAACGTAGCTGTCAACTTCAGCTACAGTCACATATTCAGGCTGACGTCTGTTTTGTGCTGGGAAAACTTCTGAAACTCCAGGTCTAATTTTGCATAAAGAATATTTGTGCTTTTGTCTTTCCCTCAGGCACAATGACCTTCCCTTGCACAGGGACAGTGCTGGCTGCTGATTAGCAGTGCCGCTTTGCTGCCAGACCACCACGGATGGGGCCAACGATAGGCAGTGAAATCTAACTGCCACTTGGTGGCAGAGGTTAGATACCATAATTACATCTCTGAGTCCCAAGAATGCACCATGCATGCTTATTCTCTGCCCAAGGTGACTCTCAAGATTATTTCTTGCCTCCTCATTAATTACTATACATATTTATAGATGAATTAAAGATTCAAACTTAAATATTTATTCAATTAATCACTTTGAGTTCTAGTAGAATAAACAATATCAAATCAATTCATTAGCTCAGGGGTTTATGACAATTTAACACATTCATTTTCTGATCCCTCTCTGTAGTATCATGTCTCACACAAGAGTTAAAAGATCAAACACCAGCAGCTCTCTTTCTAAAGGAAAGAGCATAAGTAGTTCTGAACATCAAACCGCTTGCTTCCAACTCACAATGAATAGAAAATGGATTTGCTGCAATAATCAAATTAGGCTGTTTCTACACCCCTTTTCCAAAGACATCCTGCCTGATCTTTAAGTCTCTAGCTGATCATACAATTACTATTGAGAGCAACTATAAACACAGCATATGCCACTTACTGCAATTTGGTTCACAACACGAATAAACAATATTCTACAATCCAACACTTCCGAATGTCTGCTTCATGAGACCTTGCTTAACATTCCACTTCTGAGGAAGCTGCATATTTTATTCCCTAAAAATGCTGCAGTAGCTATGATTCTATATATTACATTCTATATATTTTTAGATCACACAAGTCTCAGCAGGTCAACCAAATCCCTCTTCCAGTCTCTGCCACACCATTCATGAAACCCCTTACAATGCAGCACAGCTTAATTCTGCCCTCGGTATTCCAGTCTTGCATTCATGCAGTTTGGACCACTTCTTTTATTCAAACCCTGCAGACTCTTCTGCTTTTCACATATTTAAGCACTTACGCTTTGCTAACTCATCTTTTTATTTACAGTTCTCACATGGTGTTGCTTGAGTAGACACATGCAGCATGCTACATAGTTTAAAAAAGGATGTAAATGTTCTTAGAATGGCTCCACAGGAACAGTGCATCAGCCGCATGTGGCCCTGGAGCAGAGGCCATGCTCATTGTGCTGCTACCTGCTGAGCACAGCCGCTGGCATTCAGAGCACTGTACAAACAGCATTACTGTAACAATGACAAAGACAGTCAGCCCTACTTGCATGGGGTTTAATGAGCAACACAGACCATGGTTTGTTCGTTGTTGCGGTTTTATAACCCCAAATTTCCATCACCTTCCAAATGATAGTGCCTGAATTAATCAGAAGCAGCTCTGCTCTGAGAAAGTAGCATGGATGATTTCAAGCCCTTCTGTAGAACACACACATGGATGCCTTTCAAAACCAGCATGACAAGTCTTCTGCAGAGAAAGAAATCTGAGAAGATCAGAAATCATTTTGCCTTTACAGAAGCTGAACTGCAACTGGAACACTGATGCCCTGTTATAATAGAGACAGCAGCAGTATAGCAAAGAGAGAATGGAACAATGTTCAGGATAGGGCATAACTCTCAAACTGAAGGAACGGCTCACCATGGACAAACTTCTCATACCAGTTCCTTCCAAGTTTCAGCTTTCTGCAGAAGCAAACCAGAAGATCTAACAAACAAAAATATCTGTGAATTAAAAAAACCAACCAAACAAAACAACTCATATGAGCTACTTCTACTCTTCCCCTTTAAATCTTCCACTAAACACTGCTTCTGTGCCTGCCAAGTCTGTGACCTTGCTGGAAGTGACCAAGCCAGAGATCAATTAGTGAGCACAGAATAGAGAAGCAGCACTGACTGCATCCTGCCTGTCCCCTGGGAAGAGCAGCTGTGCTTCAGGGTACAAGCAGCATAAGCCTGGAAGATCGTTATCCAGTGGAAATGCTGATATGCAGGTTGATTACTAACTGCAAGATGCACAATGCAGCAGAACGGAAAGGAAACAAGAAAATCTCCTTTTTCCTTTGACTTCCACACTTAAAATTTTCCAATAGTTTAAAACCACTTTAATTTTGCACATAATGAATCCTTATTACACTAAATCTACAACAAATACACCATACTGGCTTCAAACGTTTAAATTATCAACTTTCATTAGTACTCTTCCTACTTATGTAGGAAGGAATCCATCCTTTAAAAATATTGTATACTCTTCACATACCCCATTTAATCACTTATCAAATTTGGGGAAAGCCTGCCTGTAAAGATGAATTTGGAATATGCAAAGTAAATCTAAAGTAACCTTTTCTGACTCTCAGCAACAAATCAAATTAGCCACTTGCCTCTTGTCAAGGAAGGAGGACCTGCCTACAAGTCACCAGGATCATCCCATCACTTGTTCCCAGTAAAATTTCACAGCACCTTACCAGAGACTTGACAGAGGTCATGTAGCACTATGAGGAAAAGCCAACTGATGACATAAAAGACAGAACTCCTTGGGACATGGAACAGGAAAAACACGTATTTTAAATATGAGCATTTTAAATGCTATCCTGAAAAAGTTGTCAGGAAGCATAATGCATGATGATGATCACATGTTACTTCTCTATGCTGCAACACTTCTGTATGTGCTAAATTTCACAGTCTTGTTATCTTTCTCCTTGACTACACCAGCACTCCAATAGAAAGCCAAGGACAGTGACTCAGGCCTCTGTGGCTCCTAGCAAAGGGCCCCAATTGCTGAATGCCTTCAGAACACAATTGTGGGGCTTTACACTAAGAAGATTCAACTGCTGACTGACATATTAGCCTCATTCTTAGTACTGCATGAATTCCAGCTCTTTGGTATTTAAATCAGTACATAAATATTTCACATAGAACTTAGCCTAAAATAAGCCACCTGCCTGGTTACTACAATGTTACAAGAGTCTGTCTGCTTGCCTTAATTTGCAGGCAACTATAATGCTATTTGTGTGATATACTATTCCGTATGGCCTCCCAGAAGAAACTCGAGAGATCAATACTCCTTAAATAAGTAATTAGAAGAGCTGAAATCATTTGGGTCATGAAATAGCAAGTGGGATAAATAAAAAGTCACAGCTCCATGAACAACTGCATTTAATACAATTTTTACATTTATTTGTTGAGGTAAATGATAGGCTGCAGACCAAAGCATAAGAAGCAGAACTGCTGCGTAGCATCTGTAATAGGATGCAAAACAGGATGCTACACACCTGAATTACAATTATTTGGCAAGTTACTTAAAAAATAAATAAATATACAAGATACATCAACAGTCTTCAACTTGCTGGTGCTTATGCAAGCAAACTCAGATCAAAATTTGAAGGGAACCTTCTAATCTAAGACATGAAACAAACATTCCATGTAACGAGGTATTTCTACCCTCATAGACATGTTACACTAAACATGAGAGAATGTATGTAACATATACTCTCTAGAAAATACAGCTACATTTCCACATCTGTGTAGGCACCTCCTTCCTCAAAACGGATTATCAGAATAAAGTTTGGTACCTTCCTTATTGTATTTGGTTGAAAGACTCTCTAAGTGACAGCTACTCACAGACTCATGAAACTACTGATCTAATCTGACCATTTTGGACTTGCATTTGGAAAGTAAAGCCTGGAAGAGTCTTTCCTGGTATATGAGCATCACAAGGATATCTATTCCACCAAACAGATCGCTGTCCGGGAGACCATCTTTACAGACTGGGCTCAATTTTCCCTTAAAAGGGAAATCTGATATACTTCAAAATTGATAGTCAGCATTGCAGTAGAAACCGTGTGGCTGACTGGGTTTAAACCACGACAATACCTCATATGGCACAGACATCCAAATCTTTCACGGAGTTTCAGCAGCACACACAACTCATATACTAGTCACAGCTTACTGAAATCTCCAGCTACTAAATAGTCTACATTTAGATAATAACTTGGCATATCAAAGTTTATGAAATTTTGGGGTACATGCCTCATGTCTAGAGTATGACCTGTCTCTGTTGCAGATCTGTTTCCAATTTATCACTTCATATGACAAAACTATTTAGTTAAGTAGCAGCATGATGGGTACACAGAGTACAGAGTCTCAAATTCTGAAAGGTTACTCCTAGTTTATGCAATGTAAGGAACACAGCACATTAGCACAGAAGAGACAAAGCAGATTTCAGAAAGTAAGCTTTGTGCTATGATTCTGGTTAGAGGGACATGCCAACATCCATTTGTCAGATCCAGCTTTCAGTGGACTGGATGGTATCTCTTTATTCTAGAAGTTGTCTAGAGACAAACAGGCATCAGAATCACAAACTGCTCTGACCCCATGTTGAAATACTGGATTCGGGTACCAGTGCATTCAGGAAAAACACCAGCTTCTACAAAGTCAGTATTTGATCCCGAGGGTACAACTTGTGAACACTTTCCAAATACGACTGAATTCTGTCCATGATCTCACAAAAATTTTCATGAGGTTATAAAACTGCTTCATTATAAGCAAAATTCTAACCATAGCAAGATTTTTAGACCACAGTTCAACACAGTTTATTTCTCTCCAACAATTATTATTATTCCTAAGAGCTCTGCACTTAGTTTTTTAATTATTATGACTATACTGCCAGCTGCACTCACACACACTCTGATTCAAGTTCTAGGCTTCAGGGTCATCAACAGAAACTCAGCCATTGCTTCCATCGAAAACATACAGATCACGTAAGAAAAGAAACAGATATGGGAAGGTGAAAACACGCAGTTAAAAAACAAAGAGGGAAACCCGCCCCCCCCCCACAACTCAACACCAAAACCACTGAAAACAAAAACTTTTTGTACCACAAACAGATTGAAAACAGAAATAAAATTAGCATTTAGGAATGAAAAGGCCTATTCACTGTTGATGTTAAATACAACACCCGCAGAGATGGAAGCTGGGTTTATTTTTGATAGCAGCATAAACATTAAAGATAAGCCAAAAGCATTTAGAAAATATGGGTGCAGTACAAAGGCTCATGTGATGAGAGGTATTTTGCTTTTAATCCTGACCTGGAAAACCTCTTGTATGACAGAGCCTCTTTTCAGTGGAGACACAGTCCTGCCTAGTTACTCTGCCTATTAGTGATAAAAAGGCCACCCAAGTTGTTTCTACTTTGGAATGATGACAGGTTTTCAATCCTAAACTTCAAAGGAAAAAAATCTAACGTATTTAGATAAAGACCTGCACTAAACTTCTGTCTTTCCTTATCTGCTCCAATCACACTGCCCCCTAAACCAGTAACCCTTGCAACTGTATAACCTTTTTTTTCTAGAAAGGACATACATATTTCCCCACATATTTATCCACTTGCCACTGACTGATACGAAAATACTCATATTGATAGGTCATAAGCATCACATCCTACCCACACAATGCAAAAACCACCTAATTGCCAGATTGGTTCCAGACTGGTTCACCATGCCTACGATCCCATCAACCACAACCCTTGTGAATGTTAAGTGATCACAGGAACAAATCTTAAACATGCATCAGAAAGTATTAAGATTGAAAACTGTGGACACCTCAGTGGAATTCAGTCCTGCTTTGGATGTCTGTTCATACAGGCTGGGCTTCTCCAGGGAGGAAAGTTGCAGACCAACACTCAGTTTTTGAAAATTGATGTCATTAAATTAAATGAGAAACATGCTGTACAGGACACTTCCAACCCCACATGGTCAGCTACAACCTGACTGTAGAACCTTCTTTCTGACACCTTTCCTAGCACAGAGCATACAGGGAGAGATTGCCCTGTAACCAGCTGCAGTCCCTCACTCCTATGTGCACAACAAGTAAAAGCACTTCCATTCACAAGAAAGAAAAAAGTTAAAGCCCAGATGATAGATCAACACCCTACTTCCCAAAGGAGAGACCTTAAGAATGAGGAGACCTCAGATAACTATTTAGGGCACCACCTTTATTAGAATTTTTAATTTAATGCTTATTGAAGGTTGGTAGTATTTGTTTCCAGGCCTTTCTGTTGCATTAAGCGATGCTCTGTTGGGTCAGATCAATGCTCCCGTGCAGCCCGGCACTGTGTGTCTCAAAACAGCAACAGCAGAAACCACTCAGAAAGCCTGTGAGCCTGGTTGCTTCCCATAGTCTGTTCTCTCTGGTTTTCCCCACAGTCCACAACTGCTGTGCTAGTGATGTTAGCGGGTATGAAGTCAGTAACTACCACTTGTCTCACTTCCCTTTCTTCAGGGACTTCCATCACACCATCAACAAGTTTGTTAGATTCCACCAACCTGCAAAAAACACTTTGAGACAGGAATTAAATCTACTTGTTTTCCATTCATGCTGACAGGAGTGACCATGTGCCCTCTCCTACATCAGCGCTAAGCGGTATGGGGCAGTCCTTTGGAAGAGTTCATTTTCTTTATTACCATTTGAGCAATGCAATCTGTATTTTGAAAACCAAAACCAAACATTACATTAACCACAACATTTTCATTTCTCAAGAAACACTCCTGGGACCCATGCAACAATGAAATAATCTTAGCAGAAAGCATGTCTACACATGTACACACATCTTAAAGACAACTGTTTACTGCAGTGATTTTTGTCATGGCCACTAGTGGAAGTTTTAATTATACATTCAGCAGTTGTCAGATGGGTTGAGAATACAACAAGTGGACTGCAGACAGCACAGTCTACAAAACAATTCAGCTGCTAGAATGGCCAAGGCTACCTACATTACACTGTGTCCTGAGAAGCACACATCAAAACAGAATTAAAGCACTTCTGTGGACAAACGGTTCAGAAAGCTGCTGATCTGCAGGTTCACTATAGACAGCTCCACCTGCGCTGGTTCTAGCCAAACAAAGTGAGGAAGAGACACAGTGAGAGGGTCATACCAAAGGGACTGCAATGCTGAGTGCTGGTACAGTGTATAACAATTCAGTAAGGAACACTCTGTACCATGACACTTAGGAAAGCTAGGACACATTAAACAAAAAAGTGAAAACAGAAGCTTAACAAGTAGAGCAGCACATATTGAGATGTGCATTCTTTCTTTTTTTAACCTAGACCTTTGTTGGCTTTAATAATTGATATAAAGTAGCAAATGACTCACTAATTGCACTTCAAATTGTAACTCAACTTGGAATCAATCACACGTAGCCTAACTTCTGTTCTTATTTGAAGCTAAATCCACCACAGTACATGCAGTAGCCTCTCTAATAATTGCATCAGTCATAATCTGAGAGTATTTCCCACTTAACTTGGTTCCAGTTTTGCTTGCTTTTCAAGCTGATCCTCATCCCTATCACGAAAAAGATCTCTGAAATGTTACCCACAGAGCCTGCTGTGGGACTTGAAGAGCACTGTGGTACATTTCATGGTGTGATTCCTCCTCTTTCAGGGTCTCATTTTGCTCCAGTACCATTTCATCTCCTTTGCTCCAGCCCAAAGTCAAACTATCATTCAGGACTGCACCAGGTATTAGCAAGTACTCTGTAAAACTCTTAGCAATGGGTTAGATACACAAAGACCTGCCAGGTTTATGTATGTCATCTTTTGTTTTGCAGCGCAGAATCCAGGTTTTTAAGTACCCTCCACACTGGATAGTCATCTGCTTCAGTCTCTCCCTTTTATGCCTGAGATACACTTTTCAAAACAATTAATACAGATTTTGCAAGCATTTTCCAGAATAAAACTCTTTGCTGCATCATGCCACAGATTAACCATCTAGTAGCTAAGGGGCAAACAAAAATGAAGACACAATGAAATGAAGTGAAGCAATAAAAACTAGGATCAAGTATACACAAAGCAAGGTAAATTCTGACACCTAGGAACAACATGGGATGCTCGAGGAACAGCAAGATGGCGTTTCAGAACTACCAAATGTTAACTCAGTTCATCACCTTCTTCAAGATCCTCACGACAAAACAGACATGTTAGAGCCCACATTAAAGTAAACCTCAACAGTATGGGGGAAAGGTTTAAGTCACATCAGTCCCAGCATAAGCAGGTATATGGAGAGTTGCCTTCTGAAGACTAAGACCCACACAGAGCTACACCTAGCAGACTTCTCTACCAATACCATCTCCTCCTACTTTTCCCCACTGTGAATCTTCTGCCCACATCCTGCAGTGAAACAGATTTGATTAAAATCTGCCAGGTTTTCATCACTGATTTCCTTTCCCGTACCCCAAAACTGCTGCCAGCAACTGAGTACTCAGATATTTAGTCTTTGGTTTTAATGCAGATGTGCACAAATACTTTTGTGGACTCTAGATTTTAACAAGTCCAGAGTCACCCTATGTGACTGTTTCTGAATGCAGCATTAACCTGCTGAACATCTGGTTTTACACTGACTATATTATAACCCTTTAACTTTCACCTTCCAGTATGTTGTTGGCGTGTTTTTATGCAGAAGCCAGATGACATCATAACTTTCTATTTTGTCTTCTGTATACTTTGGTATTTTACCTCCTTTTCTATTTACTTCTCTCCGTACAAGCAAACACAGCAAGACAGAAAAGTGGCTCTGGACACTGTTTTATGTTGCACAGAATTGTTTCCAACTTCATTTTTGCCATTAAAGATGAGCTGCTCTTTTGAACTTCAAAATTCTTTACATTTGCAAGTCATCTCCTTAGCTTATCACCCTTTCTAAATCCAAGCCTCCTGGGTGGAAAGTATTCAAAGACTGTCCAACTTCAAAGCACACAAACAGCCACATTGAATGCATGATTAGTCCCACTGAAATTAAAGTTAAGAGCATGCAATTATTTGGGTTTATAGATTAAAAAGATGTAAAGTCAAACAAGTTCCTTTCCCAATTCTCCAATTTTTTGTTATTTTTAAGTTCTTGTGAAGATTGAGACTGATTTCATGTGTAAAGGTGGCTTTTCCTATGAAGATTTTTAAATACCTGCCTCATACAGAGTTATTTTTGTCCAATTCGAAGTCTGCCCTCAGACATCTTTGCACAAATCCCATTAACTTTAGTACATGTCTAAAGGCAGAATTTGAAACGTGTAAAGAACTGGGTCACTGGACAATGTTAAGTCTCAAACAGAGATTTCTTTTCCAAGTTATAAGAAGAGAAAAATACCTCTTTCCTCAGGTACTACACAAACATTCCCTTCTGTGTGTGAGCAATAACAAACACTTGAAATTTGATAGGTTACATTTCATCCTTGCTCACTTAAGACTCTTCCCCTTACTACAGTTAATTGCCATTTAGTCCTTAAGGTAGTACTTGTAGCTGACACGAAATCATCCAAGTATACCATGTCATGGAGCTGTCTCGTTGCACATTCCAGTGCATTGTTCACTCCCAGCTTAAACCAGTAGCCAGCAACAACTTTTGGTGACAGTCTCTCTTTTTTTTCTGGTTCTCAGGAAAACTGCTTTCACATGCTGGTCACACACACTAGCTCTTGACTTGCCTCTATTTTGTATTTAATGCTGGTAATAACATTTCCTTAACACATTTATAGAATACAGTCTAAACAGGTATATGATCTACGAGCAGGAAATCAGTCCAGGTACAGGTGGGTTGGTTTCGTATTTCCACAAACTAATTCTACAATTATTGTGTCAGTAAACATCAGTGAAATAATACTCTAAAATACTTCAGTCACCACAACTGTTCTCTGCATTAATACTTCAGATGTGTGTATACTATTCTCATATAATTGGGTTTATTACATTATATACACTTTTCCAGCATAAAGCCTGCACAGAACTTAAAATCAGACTATCCTAACCTAATGTGACCAGTCAGGAGATATAAAGTGACAAGCCAACATGCAGCATTCAGAAGTTATCTGTGAGTTCCCTTTCCACAATGACTTTTCTCAGAAAGTTTAGATGTGCTGGAATCAAAAAAACAAAACTAAAATTCAAGTTACATGCTAACAACGTATACTTTGTATTTCCAGTTGATAACATCACCCTTTAGGTTTCCTTCTGCTCATGACTATGAGGACAGCCCACCAGAATGAGCACAAGGCTTGGAATTCTAATCCAGACTATGCTACTTGTCTGTGTGTGACCTCCAGCCAAGTGTTTCACTGAATTTACTCTCTGCCTCTTCAAGCCTTTATGACTCCCTTAGCTCGGGAAAGCCAGTAACGTCCAAGAATACATGACAATGTCTTCAATATTTCTATGACAAGGTCTGCAGGAAACATTATTTCCATCAGAGATTAAAAGAAATTCTTTCCATGCCAGTATTTCATCCCAAGAAAAAGCATAATTATTGTTAATTATTTTAACTTTCATCAAGGTAACTCTAATTCCATGTTGCTTTTGGCACAGTTCAAGTCTCCACCTCTGAGTATACTCAGAGACATAAACTACATTTTCTCTCTTTTTATTCCATGAAGCCTAAAGACAGATGTTAACTTTTTTCCAAACCTCAGATGTTCTTTTCCTTGTTAAATTTATATCCCTTGTACTGCAGAGCCAAAGCTCTCCCAATCCCCTGTATTCTAAATTAATCCATCAATCCCCTTTCCTCTGTGTTTTTGCCCTTGGCAAATCATTAGCCCAAGGGAGAACTCAACGGAAAAATTCCAAATTTCACTCAGACCACAGCTGAAAATATCTTTCTTCTGCCTCTGCAAGAGCTGCACTGAGATGCCATCCCTTGCCGATCTTTCTCTTCTTACTACATCTCCAGCTTCACTGCACAGCTACTGTTCTTCACAGCTGTCCCTTCCCATCCCACTATCTCCTCCAGCTGCCTCCCTCTGGGCTCTATTTGTACTCTTCACTGTAAAAAGTTTCAAATAAAAAGGTTCTCACATTAAGTCCTTGGACAAGTCTTTGATTTTCTAACTATTACCTTTTCACCCTTTCTTAAGGTCTGCGCTAGTATTTTAAGGGCACAGATGAGATGCCGCTAAACTCGTTTGCTTTGAAACCTCTCGATTCTAGACATGAAAGCAGTAACAGACTCCTCAGATTTGTTTCTCCCTTCAATCCTTAACCACCATGAGATAAAAGTTTGTTACAAAAGTAAAGCTATGTCTGACTGTTCGAAAGTAAGGTGACACTTTAGCCAGAGGCTTGCAAAGAAGCATACAAAATATAAGTTCAATTTGAACAAGCTGGACCTCTCATTCCAGGTAAAGTTATCAACACACATGCATTTTCTACTTCCATCTAATGCTGCAAATCACTCTTTTCAATGACAGTTACTGTTTCACTTCAGTCCTGCAAATCTCCTGATCCTACTGCCTTTTGCCAACGTTACCTCATGGGCTGTTCCAGCACAGCATGTTGTGTACTGCTTGCTTTGGCAAAGAGCTGCCCCGTCAACAGCCTTTCATCTTTGCAGCCTATGTAAATTTATTTCCGAAAAGTGTAAAAAATGTGATATTAAATGTAACTGCTGTGGATTTTTATGTTGAAAGGCACTTAACCAAGAAAACCTAGCACACATTTTGAAGCACTCATGCGAAGATACCAGCCAATTGAATGCTGATGCAAAGCCACAAAGGTTCTATGGAACACATATCCAAAGCCAGAAAAACCCACCAGGTTTAAACCACCCTCCTCATACCTAAAGTTTTTGGCTCATTAGCACTTCTCTGAAGAGTCTGGTGAACAACGGGACCTGGAGCTCACTTCACCGCAGTGCCCATCTGCTCTAGAACAGCCACATGTCTGGGATTAGGAACAATTAACACAGCTGAAAGCTAACTGGAACCCTTTTGTCTTGCTTTCTAGAAGAGAAAGATGGAGAACATCGAAAACTATTCCTTGTGCAGTGCAACCCACCTAAATACACCACAAAGCTGCCTCGACTTTAATGTCCTCAGCCAACCACTGAGGATTCCATGCAGAGAACAGCTACTCACATGGAAACGCTACTCCTCAGCTCAATTTAGGAGACTGCTCTCTTTCCCCACCGCTTTGGATTGTGCAGGGGGACATAAACACCATCAGGGACGTACCCTGCCTGGGTAGGGGGTGCTCGGGCCTCGCCTCACCTCAGCTTTGCCCCATCCTTCCACCGGGCCCAGGGCTGCACCCCAGGCCCAGTCCCGCTCCTTCGGCCGGCAGGGATGGGTCTGCCTCTGGTGAGCATTTGCACTCACGGCCCTGGATCCCTGCCAGAGGGACTGGGTGTGAGTGAAAGCACACGAACAGTGTCCATCGACATGCCCCGGGGCGGCGGCTCCTCCCCACAGACACACACCTGCTTTCCGCCGCGCCGCCAGGCCCAGCCGCCCCTCAGCCCTACAGCGCCGCTTACGCACTCGGCGCCCGACACGCTAGCACCTACGACTTTTGCGCAACGGGAGCCCTCTCAGGTGCAGCGCTCGCGTTGACGACATTACGGAAAATTCGTAAGAAACACCAACCTCTTTGAGGGGCTTTACGCAAGTGACGTTCCTAGGAGCAAGCTTAGCCGCTCCTAACCCGAATAGCGGAGAGCAGTCTGAACAGCCGCGAGCCCTCGACGGCGAGCAGCGGGTGGGATTACGCAGTTAACGTAAGGAGTAGCGGCCTCAGGTAGGAAACCGGACAGAATGAGCCAGGCAGCTTTACGTCAATTCCGTAAAGCTGCGCTGGCCTGCCGCGAGGCGAGAGGAAACGGCCGGTTCCGCGCCGCTACGGAATTAGCGCGGCGGGCAAGCATCCACCCTACGCAGTTGGCGTAAGGCTCTCTCTCAGGTGCAGGGAGGGGGCGGGCCCACGTTGCCCGGCAGCCCCAGCCTATGGGGGCGCGGGGCGCTGTCACGTGCCCGAGCCCCGCTCGCCGCTGCGGAGCCGGAGGAGCCAGGACGGGGCCGCGGAGCCGGGACGGGGCCGCGCCGGGGGCAGCGCCGGAGCCGGCGGCGGGCGGGGTGAGGCGGGCGAGGAGCGGGGAAGGGCTCGGAGCGGCGTCCCGGAGGGGAGGCGGCCGCCGCTCCTCCCACTGCACCGGGCACTGCGGGCAGGAGGCAAGGGCAGGACACGGGGGGGGGGGGGGGGGGAGGGGAGGCGCTGCCGGGGGGGCGGCGCGCAGTGGCCGTTGTGAGGGTCTCGGTGCCCGGAGGGGCCGCGCAGCGCCGGGGGTGGGGGGGGTGAGGAGATGGGGGGCTCGGTGCGCGCGTGCGGCAGCCGCCCGCCCTTCCGCCGGCTGCGCCGCGCGTACCTGGGCGCGGGGGGCGGAGCCGCGGGCGGTCGGTGCCGCCGGGCGGGGGCCGGGTACCGGGTACCGGCACTGGCCCCGGTGTGCGCGGATAGGGGGGGCTCAGCTGCGTCTGTGCCAGCCCTTGGCCCGGTGCTGCGAGGGGCACGAAGTTCACGGGAGGAGCCGCGGCTCCGGTACCTGTGCGGGGCTCCCGGTGCTGCGGTCTCGGTCCCGGTTGTCTCCTGCATCGTGAGTCTGCGTTGCGCTGGGGTTTGTTGATCGTTAGCCCACTGGTTTTTGTGGAGGTGAGAACTTGAGTAACCGTGGAGTCACAGGCAGGCTGCTGAGGAGGGAAACACAAGGTTTGAATCAAAGGGAGAATATGCATTATCTAGCTAAATGTCTTATTATTTATTTAGGTGGCTCTGAAAATGGTGCCATGTGGTTTACAGAAAGTGAGAAGAAAATGTCCTGCTCCGAGCAGCTCACACAGAACACAGCAGTACAGAAACTTATCAAATGGGGGGGTCCTGGATGTGTCTGAATTGGGTTTTTGCTTTATCTGTTTGTTAACATTTTTTACAAGTTTTATCATACTTTGTCCTGAAAACTTAGGAATTCTAAGTGTTGTTAAAGTAAAGGAAAACCAATGTAGGCAGTAGAAGGTGTTCTGCTTGTGGCAGGGGAGCTGGAACCAGATGGTGTTTAAGGTCCCTTCCAACCCAAACCATCCTGTGATTCTGTGCTTGCTGTCAGGAACATAAGGTATTTCAAATCTTCAGCTCCAAAAACCGTTTGTGCAACTTTAACTAAAATAACTGGGCTATTGAAATGAAAATAGCTAGGAAGTTTAACTTCAATTAAAATAGCCGGGCTATTGAACTTAAATTAAAATAGCTGTGTGTTCTAGTGAGCATCCGAAACCTGGCCTTCTAGGGTAAAGACAGAAAATTAAGATGAATTCCTTCATTCATGGAAAGAATGGAGGAGCAGGGATTGCTCACAGAACATGCTCTTGTTAAAAATATGGTAACCAGTGTTTGAGAGACCCAAAGGAAACAACAGTGGAAGCAGAGAGAGCCTGATGTTTGCAGGAAGGAAGGGAAGAGGATGGAATGGTGCAGTCTGTACTTGAGGGGAGGCCTTGAAAATCAAGGTTTTGGAGCAGGAAAGAGGGAAGGCTGCAGAGTGTCTCTGTGGAGGTTGTATTGCTGTATTTGTTCATTTGCACAAGGTCATTTCTCATGGTCTCTGAAAAGCAGAAGTGTTTTCCAAGAATTTCAATGTTCCACCTCCTAGATGGGCCATCCAGCATTTGTAAAAGCTGGGTCGCAGTTATTTCCTGCCAGTGCAGGGAGGAAGAAGAAATCTGTGTCAGCAGATGGCAGCTGGCTGTAGCTTCTACTAAATTCCTGGTCATTTTTAGGAAGTTGGACTTGCCTCTGGAAGTTCTTGGCATGTGTTATTTTCTTCTCTCTGGAACTTTCCAGTCATTTTCCTCTGCTTCATGTTGGTACAGAATGGAGGGAGAGGACAGGGAAAAGAGTGGGTAAGGATTGCTGATAGTTGGGGTTTCGTGTTTTCTCTTTCTCAGAATGTTGATATTGACAGTGCAAGTCTGGTGCTGCTTTGGCATTTCTAGTAGAATCCTTAGTCCCTGCTAATTCTCCTACTCCTGTCTTTATAAAGGGGTTTTGTTTGCAAAGGCTGTTATCCAAACTGATCATTCTTACTTAACTGCTGATAATATTGTTGGCTCTCCACAAACAAAGGTTCTGATGAGGTGCCAGTGCTTGCTCCAAGTGGTTGACAGGCTAAATGCAAGGTAGAAATCTAGGACTTAATTTCTCTCTAGAAACACTTGTGTGTGGAAAGCAGAGGGGAGCCCCAGCTGCGACCTGCTGTGAATGTTGCTGAAGAAGTGACCAAATCCAGCCTCACTGTCCTGGAAGAAGGAATTTCAGACACAGCTGATTTCATACAAAATGAATGGTTCAGAAGCAAATGAGAAGAAAGAGTAAGCATGAGAAGTAGTTTAAATTCTGGTGGATATGCAGATTTTGGTGACCCTTGTTTCTGACTTGAAAGCAGTTTTTTTCCATGGGTAACATGATGCTTAAGGTTGCAGAGCTCTCTCCTTTTGAAGCCCCTCAGTGAGTGTTCATCAAAGGCCTGTGGGTGGACTGAGATACTATTTTTTTTCTGTTTGAACTGTGAAATCCTGTTTGGAAATGAAGGAAAAGGAATCCAAGTCACTTCATGTTGTGAAAAACCTCACTGTAGAATGGTAAAAGCTGCGCTTTTTTCCACGTTGCTTTGGAAGCAGTTGAACTTTGTAACTTGGCATGTAAATAGAGCTCTTTGAAGAGCACATCCATGGCTGGAAAGGGGAGAGAGGGAAATGCCTGGCTGGTTAACAAGCTTTTGAGTGTGTAAAAAGCCACTGTGAGCATGTTTGTTGAAGTGTCTGTTAAAACACACAAGAAGTTTGCAGAGCCCTGCTCTGGGTTGTGGTGATGTACGTACACCTAGAAGTGACCAACGTGTCCAAGTGTAAATATGGAAGAGTTAAAAAAAGGTGGCAGTTTGTGTGTTTCTACAGCCTGGGTTGGGGAGAGCACTGGGGCAGTTGAGAGCAAGGTACCTGGGAATGTGTCAGTCATCTGAGTAAGAATGCAGAGGTTCAATCTGCACCTCACCACTCTCTGTTTCAGTTCTTGGTGAGTTAGGATTCATGGTACATCTGGAAATGCCAACAGAGGACTTCAGCACAGCATGTTGATTTGTGTAGCTCACTTTGTATCCAGGTTGGGGGAGGGAAGACTTTTCTGTTCTGACAACATATCCATGAGGAGCACTTGGCTGATGTGGTGTCCTGGATTTGCTATAAACTGAGCACTATTGGCAAGTAAAGATGGCTTTGCTGCTGTATAGGCAGCAGTGCTGAAATCAAAAGGAAAATTCCTGTTTAAAGTAGCATGAAAACCAGTTACAGATTCAAATAGCAGAAAAATACAAGTCTCAAACACATCTGTAGAAATCCCAGTTTGAATACATTGGTTGTCCTTGCTACATGATTTGAGAAATAGAAACTTTGTACTTCTTATTTAGGGGAACAGAAGCCTTGAGCTGATATTTTGTATTAAAAGTGATAATTGATACAAGCTACAAGCCCAGAGACAATATTATTTCAGTTGTGCTTCTGCATTTCTTGGCACTTGTGTAGTTTTTCCTTCTTATGTGCAAGCCTTTCACTGAGCAATGATGACAGAAAGCAGTGGCACATACACTGTGTCAGCTCACAGAGGGATAGTGTTTCTAGTTAGCTTTGCTGAAAACCTTAATTCATGTCCTTTTGAGAAAAAAAAACCATGCAGAGGGGTCTTGGGAATGATCTGGGTGGGTTAGCATCAACTTCTTGTGCTTTGGCTTTTTGGTCTTTATTTTGTAGCTAAATTAGCTTCTGTTTCTGGTCCTCACCAGGGGTTGGAAGAGGACAGAGAATTCTTGGACCCTGTTCCATGCTGGTCTGTTGTCTTCATACTTTTGCTCCTCAATGCATATACTGACCTTTCTGTTAATTCCCTGTGTGGTATCAGAATGTGGACAAGGTGCTGGGTATAGGAGAAGTGTAAGAAAAGATTCAGGGTATGTCATCAGTTCTGCAGTTACCAAAAGGTATGTGAAGCATGGTACTGGGCTCCTCTCACTCTTTCTCTGCTGCTAAAACCCGGAATGCTGGGACTAACGCACTGTGTGGATTTTCCATGCAGCTGTGTGGGGTTGCTGTATTGCTGGGCCCCTGGACCTTTGCTGATAGGCTTCTCAAGTAATGGAGGCCATAGATTATAAACCCTGTGTCCTTGTTGTTTTACTTCATTGATTTTCTGTAACTATGCAAAATTTTATAGCTTTTGGAGTAAAATATTTTCCTAACATGCTGGTAAATTAAAGGTGCAAATGGATTCTTTGCTATGAGGGTGCTGAGGTGCTGGCACAGGGTGCCCAGAGAAGCTGTGGTTGCCCCATCCTTGGCAATTTTCAAAGCCAGACTGGATGAGGCTTGGAGCAACCTACTCTAGTGGAAGGTGTCCCTGCCCATGGCAGGGGCTTGGAACTGGATGAGCTTTAAGGTCCCATCTACAATTCTATGATGTGAAAGAGGATTATTCCTCTGAAATCCAACTGCTAACTCATTTTAGGGGATCTCTTAGATTGTGGAAACTCAAGTGATCCTACTACATGGGTTGCTTTGAATTAGTTCTCTTATCTTGTGGTTTGGCACACTATTTAAGAGCCTCAAGATGCTACTCGTGATTGACTTAACAAAATGTAGATTATATGCTGTTTTACTAGGGCCTAATTTATCTGTCCTAAGGTTTGTGTACCAATAGCACTAAGCCCTTCTAACAGTAATGTTTCTCTTTCATGTAATGTCTATGTAAGGGAATTAAATTACTCTTAATTGCATGCTTAAAAATAAAAGTAATATTGGGGTGTGTCCGGCTATCACAGCAAATTAAATTGTGCTGCTGCTTGTTGGTTTTGTGCATTTACACTAAATTGACTTTATTGAAAAATTAAATGTTTGAATATTGGTTGGGAAGAGCATTCTCATTAGTAGGTAACCATCAGATATCCCAGAATGAAGAAATCTTGGAAAACAGAACTGATTAACATTTTCAGACCTTAAACTTTGATGTGGTTAGTGCTGAAGAAGTAAAATGATGATTGAAGCAGAACTTGTCATTTGGCTTGACAGTAAATGAACTCAAGTGTTGAGAAAGTGATGCTGCATCTTAGAAATTGTCCCTTAGCAGAAAAGAACATCTTGGTTACTTTGCTGTTTCCTCTGATTCTTGGGAGGGGAGGCACTTTCACTAAACACATTTCTTGTTTGACTTGTAATACTGCAAATTCAGGTGCTAGCAGAGTGATTTAAGGATGGAGCCCTAAAACACCTTTAGTATTACAGGTATGATGTTACATACGGGTATTAGACTGATTATGACCCTAAACAAAATCTGCCCCTATCCTAGTTCTCAGCTGGCAGTTCCTGCCTGCCTGGAAAAGCACCAACAGGCTGCAGGTGTGGGTGAAGCCCAGGCACATGAGCTCTTTGAAGCTGGTTTGGAACAAGTGTTGTGTGTTTTTAGCAATGAGCTTTGGCAAAACAGCCAGGGTACAGGCTGAGCAGACTCAAGGCTTGAGAGCAGCATCTTTCTGGGCATGCAGTACTGCTGATTTCCTCCAGGAAGATTTTGCCACAAAACGGTTTATCCTAGTGCCAACGATACTGTGAAACTGATAGACCTTTTTTTATTCTAGATTTTAAAGGGTTCTGTAACAGTGGATTGTGATAAGTCATGGTTAATATTGGAGGGGAGGCATAAGAAAATTATTACTTGTTGCAGGGTATTGGGTGGCTTTGTTTCTTGTTATGGTGTAGCAGCCAAAGCCTTGTTAGTGAGATCCTGTTTAACCCTTTCCATAAACATGCTTTCTCTCTTGAATGTCCTCCTAGTTGGTATTTTAAAAGACTGCACAAAATTCAGTTGGAAACAACCCATATGCTTCACCCAGCTGAATTTAGTTGCTACTGCTGAAATAGGTGGTGACCTTAAAATTACTAGTAGTATACACCTGGATAAAGAAGGTATCTAAGTTAAATGGTCTTTTTACAGCCTGCTTAGCAGAACATGTCGTGGCTGTAGGAGACATATCACCTGGAGTCTGGGTTAAAGCCTACAGTTCAGACTGTACAAATCAGAGCATTTGAAAAACAAATTACAGGTTGTATTAAGAAAAAGGGCATTTGAGTTCTCTGTCCTGTGGGAGGCAGCTGGCAAGAGCAAAGCTGGTGCTGTGCTTCTGTTACAGTATGTAGCATGATCATAAAGGGTCCAATGGTGTAACCTGCTGGAGATAAGGTGAATGGGATTGGGTTGTGAATGCTTTTGTTAACCATAGAAACAAATAACCTGTTGTTAGTCAGCACTTTCAGATCCACTGATATTTAGTGGATTTTGGGGTTGGGTTTAAATAGCAGCTGTTTATGTGGTGGTAATTACCTTGTCCAAGCTTGGTTGTGGTGCACTGGTGTAGCTAGGAGGTGGTGGGGAGTGGTAGTAGCAGTAAGCACAGCCAGCATGGCTGGTTTTTCCAGCTATGCTGGGAGATGTTCTGATAGGTGTGTGGCTGATGCTGCATCTGGGTGAGGACATCAGTTCTCCTGTGTGAAGACAAGAAGAAAAATTAGTCATTTATTCTGATTTTTTGGTATTTCTGTGCTGAAGGGGCAGCTCTTTGTGTATGGAAACCTGCTCTTTTCCTGTGGTTACAGGGTGCTGTAGTCTGCTCTCTGACCCTCTGTGTGCTTGGTACTTTCCCCCTCATCTACTTTGCTTAATTTCTGTATGTATAATACACCAATTTTTGAGTATTGTGCTTTAATGGCAGGGGCAGCTGTAGATGTACAGCTCTAGGTGTGACAGTGAGTGAAGTACTGGAGAACACATGCAGCCACTGGAAAGCTGGGGGCTGTGATACGATGGGACAAGTAGGGAACATATTGCTCCAAGTAAGATAGGTGAAACAAAGTCCTGTAGAGAATGTACAGAGGACTATGAAGTGTTTGTAGAGAAAATTGAGGATTGGAAGGTACCCATAAAAATCTGGGAAGTACTTGGCCCCATAGTATCACATCCTGTAGTAGTTGTGCACCCCAGAGCCTGGACTGACTTTAGAGTAGATTAGTAAGAAATTTCAAGTTGGATTGTACTTTATTGTAGAGATGGATTCCTGAATCTGACTGTCTAATTTTGTTCTTTGTTTCTGTTTATATAGAGACATGAAAGTTGTGCCTAGGTAGGGGTCATTTAATGAGCAATACTTCAGATGGATGTTAGTTGTAACTCCTCACCCTGAAACAAAGAGAAAGAAAAGCCTCAGTTCTTGGCTTCCGTAGTTCCTTTCCTGATCAATAAGTACACTGAGAACTGGAGTTCCTCCCCCCATAGGTAACCTAGACAGAAATCCTACCTGGAAACCTATTTGCAGCTGGGTATCTGCTGGAATTATTTTGTAAATGCATACAGTATAGAGATTTAGATTGGATTTCTACTCCTGTTCCACTGCCAATCCTAATCTCTTTCCCTTTACTCTGATAGCTGGTTTAACTCAAAGGAGGGTGAGAGGAAAACATAAATGCCCAAGAACTGATTTCTCCCCATCTCTGCTTTGAAGAACACCTTTTCCATGTCACAGATTCTTAGTGACTGTCATATTTTCAGAGAGCTCAAAAGTATTTGATAAGCAGCTATTCAGTGTCCTGATGTTTCATGATCTCTTGATTTGATGTCTAGATAATTGGATTTCACAAATAGATTAGGACTTCTTTGGTTACCCGGTCACGCTGTCCAAGTCTTAAGTCATACTGAGACTTAATTTGTTTCTTTAAATTAATCAGCTGTGCCATTTGGATGACCTTAAAGAGTGTATCACCGGGCTTCAAATGCAGCGCTTATGCATGGCAACTGGGAATGTTATATCACAGTCAAGCCTGGAATAATTGTGAGCATTCCTTCTAAAACTGGAAACTAGTGAAAAGCCCAGTGGGTAATGTCTTCAATACCAGGCACAGGTTACCACTGTGATCCAGTGAAAAAGGTCTAGTGATTAAACTGAAAATATTGATTAGGGGAGCATCTGGCCTCTCTTCAGATTCTGCCACTGATTTACTCCAAATTCCATTTCTTTCTGTCTGATTTTTCACCTATAAAGGCCTGAAATGCTTTTCTCTGTTACAAAAACGGGTATCTTGAAACTGGTAATAAACGTACTCTGGTAAATATGGTGACAAGTGTTCTAGAAAAGCCAGAAAGAAAGGCAAATACTGGGAAAGTGGGGGGAGAGACAAAGCTGGTAACTTCTCCGCTTCTGGTGGGTGAGGGTGAAATTGGTGACTGCCAAAAATATGAGCTCAGACAAGTAGCTTGTTCTGCTCTGAGCCCACATCTGTACACACCTCCTCATCTCTACAGATGGCCAGGAGGCTGAAGAGAGAACACAGTTGTCTAAATTTGTGTAAGAGAAAAGAATCATGACTCCCACCCAGGAGGTGAACAAGAACCTCCTGTAACTGGGATATTTTTGACAATTTAAAGAATTTGATTGAATTTTCAGTCTTAGCAAATGATGTGAGACCTGACACTGTAGTTGCTAAATAAATACATATATATATATTTAATGTTACTTTGTATTAAAAGATGGTTGGCAGGGACTGTACTCTATTCCTTCAAAGCTGGCCTGCTAAGGAATGAATTTGATGTAGAAGTCTCCTTTGCATGCTTATGCTTTACCAACTTCCACGATACTTTTCCCCTTCAGATTTCATACTTATTCCACGGTTTAGAAAAAACAGCTGTCACTGTCTCAGTAGTGATGGTACTGTTGGAATCAGTTGTGATAAAAGGCATAAAAATAAAATCAAAATATTTTTGTCTTTGTGTCTTTTCTACTAACATTCCGTGTGGGAATAAGAATGTCTTTTGCAGGTTGATTATTTCCAGGCAATCTGCTTTATCTTTCAGTCATTTTCCTCTTTGTTAGCTCACGAGATAAAGGATATTGTCCAAAGCAGGTAGCTGAGAGTCAGCATTATATAAGTAGTGAACTCTTGACCAGAAATCTTTTTTTTGTGGATGTGACCTCATGTAATAAACCATAATAAGAGCAGTTTACAAAGTACATATTTGACAGATCTCTGTTTAACCCCTGTTCTTTGCACACTGGGGTTGAATACTGAATGTTCCTGAGTTGGTACTGTGTATATTTGCTTCCCTCCAGACCGAACACTGAAGAACCTGAAACTGGAGACTTCCTGACCCTTTTAAAAACAAATGAGCAGTGTTGTTTAACTTCTTGCTATGGGTCAGGAGCTGGAGCTTCATGCCAAGTTTCAGTGTGAAACGAAGTATGACTGCAGAGCTAAGGAAAAGCTCTTTGAAAGAATGCTTATATGGGACTACTGATAAAGCTGCAACTGTTGAGGCACCATGACTTATAAAAGCAGACTCTGAAAAGGCAAATGGGATGTGGCTGCTCCAAACATTCTTCAGTAAGTTCCCCTTCTTAGCTGAAGAACTTAGCAGCGCATAGGTGCAATGTTTTGTGTTCCTTAATGGAACACAGAATTCGTAATGGATTCTGTGTTAGTATTAAAATAATGGCATTACAGATGGATCTGCTTTTTCTGTGTAGTTGGGTGGTAGCATGCCTCTGGTCTGGTTCCTGCTGAGATGCTTCCAAGTGTGCTTTTAGTAATGCAACATGAGCACAGTGTCACTGTCATAACAGCATTCCACCCTCAGTGAGAACTTGCAGCAGCACCACACAAAGATGCAGTTGGCCTCCCCTTTACAGGAGAGGTCATCCTTCCAGCACCCTGTCTACAAAACTTCTGATGGCTGTGTCCAGTTCCATGGCATTTTGGAGGGGAAAAGTGTGCTGAAAGAATATTATGGCTAAAGAGGATTCAGAAGAGTTTGCGAAGAAACAGGCAAATACAGAGCTGAGCTAAGCTGACTGGGATCAATTAATTGCCCAGTGAGGTAGAGGGAGTCCAGCTGAAACTGTCAAATGTTCCTTCAGCATTTGGAGTATCTATTTACTGATGCTTCTGCAGTTACTGCAGGGTTTGAATATCATTGTACTGGTGCTTCTGCAGTTGCTGTAGAAAGTGTTGGCTCAGGCTGTCTCCTTGCAGTTCTCCTTCAGAGGAAGAACTGCTCGAGGAGAGCTTGTCTGGGTATGGGACTCAGTGGCATGTTTGTTTTCTTTCACAGTGTGATCTGTAATCCTGAATATAAATCCCTTGGCTAGCTTCTTTTGCTAGTAAATGTCTGCTCTGTATGTGCTCCTTGCAGTGATGGAGTTCTCTTGTGCCAGAAGAACAGAGACTTGCTTTCTGTTTGCACCCAGCACTACTGATTTGCAGTAGTCAGCTGTATTTTTTGCCAGTTTTAGCAGGTGCACCTTGTCTCAATGAGTTCTCTTTACCCTCATCATACAGTACAGTAGCAAGTCTCATGCTCAGTACACAAAAGATAGACTTCTGGCTGAGAGTACAGGGATTTGCTGTACTTCCCCTCACTTGCCTTTGCCTTGCTCCATTTCCATTATCTGTGCTCCTCTTGTGTTGCAGTTGGGACTAGATGATCATTGTAGGTCCCTTCCAGCTGAAAATACTCTATTCTAACAAGGTCTGGAATATCTCCTGTTTGCTGTACAGGAGACAAAACTGCTTGCGTGGACATCCAAATATCCAGGATGCATGAAGCCCCATGGAAGCAGAATGTGTTTGCTAAGAGAAGACTGGGTTAGAAGTAGGAAAAAGTAGCATCAATAGAGATGAAAAGTGGCCTTTTGGCAGAGTTGGGCTTGTTGGAGGGATCATCCTATTGAAGTACACAGCCTGTAGTCTCCTTGATGTCGGATCAAAGTAGCCATCCTGAATGAACTCACAGAAATTATAAACTGCAATTAGATGGCTGGAGCTTAGTGTGAGGCAGATTGAAGAGATACTGTCTGAGGTGTGTGACTGGGGTACGGGCAGGGGAAGTGATGACACGTGTACTCCTGGTCATCCAGGAGTTACCAGTTCATTTTCTGATTTGTAAGAGATGCTGCCCATCCTCTTGGACTGTTTTGGGGTGGTTTAGATAGCTGCCTAGTATCTAGGGTGAAGACTGGGGTTTATGGGTTGATTTTGGTTTATCTGAAGAGAGAGAGAGAGGAGAATGAACACCTCTATCCTCCACAGTTTGCTCCTATGCTGTGTAGAGCAAGTGGCAAAGACAACTACCTTTGGTTTTTAATTCAAACCCCAAAAATATGCCACAATTTACTGTCTGGAGTGAGCTGCTCAATGGTAAGGAGTAGGCTGCTTTACAGAGTGGGGCTGCAAAGCTTGCTCTTATCTTGCAAAATGGTTCAGGTTCTTTGCTAGTGTCCTGAAATGCTCTTATTTTCTGGCTTCAATTCTTCGAGAGAACAGACTCTGTGTGTCCTGCTGCCTAGCAAAAGAGGGACTCCATTGTCCTCTTTGGAAAAAGACACATAAGGATCCTGAGTCCATGTCAGTTTGACTTACAAAAGAGTGCTCAGAAAAAATTGATGCCTGAAAATAGGACACATTCTGAATTAGATTCCTGAGCCTCATCACACCACATTCGGATACTGACTTGCTAATTTGAATCTCATGAATCTACAGGTAATTGTTGTCAAGCATTTGCTATGACAGTTTGCCAAGCTGACCTGTGCAGGAGTACTGTTGTCCTGTGAGGGAGAGCTTGAACAGCAAAAGCAGCCAGCAGTGCAGTGCCTGTTCAAATTAAATAATCCTAAGTAAAGGGTGGAAAGGAGGGGAGAGGGCATGCTCCACGCTCAGTGTGTACAGTAAATGAAAAATGAACTACTTTTCCAAGTCCTGCCACTCCTTTACTATGGCACTGGGCAAGTCTCTTTAAGTTATTGGGCAACAGGGTCTCTTCTAAATGCAGACAGCATAACATTTACAGTTATTACGGCAATTGGGGAATTAATGTTTATGAAGTGTTGTGAAATTCTTGTGCATGTAGCTAAGGTCTGATAACATTTCGCTAATAAAAGCACTTTGAAGCTTGATACTGCAATCAAAATGGAAGAGACTGAGAAATGTATTTAGTCTCTGCTGTTTAGTCCAGCCTGAAGATTGCTATCTCCTGCAGGTCAGCAATGGAACGCTGGGTAGTACTGTCTGCTTACTGGTATACAGTGAAGTAGTTTCCCAGATTTCTCTGGTCTGTAACCTCTGAGCTGGTTCATTCAAGTTGTTGTTATGGTATTGCAAAAAACCTTGATGCCTTGAGTAGCTGCAGAGACAATGCTAGTGAACTTGGAGGGACTGCCACTTGCTTCCACAGAACAGCCTGGTTACACCTGCATGTATTGGTGAGTATCTGGGTGCAGGATTGAGGAGTGGGATCAGAGTCTAGAAATATTATATACTCTCCCCATGGTAAATGGAAAAAAATTACCACAACCACTTTGAATTAATACAGTTATGTAAGTGGTGGTATTAAGCAAACTACTTATTTTCCAGTGGAGATAACTGATTCCTCTATTAGCTTTTAATTTTCATGGCAATATTCCAAGGGGAAAAAACACTACTTAAGTTTTGTTCTTAGCCCAGAGATAAATGGGATGTCTCTGTCACTTGTCTGAAACCATGTGTTGAAAGGCATGGTATTTTTTCCTAACAGTTTTGCAGAGTAATAGGACAGAATATGATTTGGATTACAGAAGACACATGCTGGGTCAGTTTAAAGTCTGCCAAGTTCTAATTTGCAATTTCTAGAAAATTTAGAGCAGAAACATCTGAGTGCCTGCAGAAATCATCATTCTAAATTTAACTTCTGGATTTTGTCTTGGTAAAGCTTGAAACTCTCTGGTAGGATTTGTCCACTGAATTTTAGGCACAGGCTTTTTTGTGCTGAGGGTTCTGCACTGGTGGCTCTGAAGTTCTTTCCCTAGTCCTTCAAAGTGTGAGTTCTAAATGCTTTAGAGCAAGATGCTAAGTGAGAAGTGTTAGCCAGGTTTAATTACTTCCTTTTTGTTCCTCTCAAAAGAAGCAAAAAGCCTTTGGAAGAACGTTCTTTCACCTTGGTGTTGTTTTCTTTAATGTATTTCTGCAGTTAATTAATGATGAACTAACTTGTCAAGTTAGTTCTGACTGGCCTCTGAACACTGTAGTGCAGCAAGCGTAGGAGTTGGCAAATATCACCAACAAGCCCAAAACAGAGACTTTTGTCTCACAGCAGAGGAGCCATGCAGAGAGAATAGAAGAACTTGTAAAGCAGCAGAAGTGCTTTCAGTGCACAAAGCAACACATCGTGGTACTTTTTTTTAAAGTTTTTTTTTCTCATTAACACAAAAGTTTCATGTTTTAGAGTTGAATTTTGTTTGAACTGTGGAATAAACTGGATTGACAGCATTAATCTGACAGTCTTTTTACTACTGAAAGTATAGACTTTGAAAACCACCCAGGTTTTTTCTGCTGACAGGACCAGAGGTCAATGTTCTCGTTCTCTTTGCTGTGGCAGCCTCTAATAATGATGTGACATGGACCCATATTTACATACGTGGCCTAAGTAGGCAATAAAAATGTCAAGACTCTAATCTAGTTTCCTGATAACTTCTCACTGAAGGATGAAAGGTTTTACATCCTATTGCCCAGTTTAGGAGAACACCATCCGTTTGTGTAGTAGTTGGTTTTCATTCCGGTTTTGACCCTGCCCTCTGCCTCTTGCACTGTGCACTCTCCTACCCTGACAGGTTTTAGCTTTCCAAATGCACCTTCTTTTGCTGGGATTTATTTTTCAATGATGCTTTTAGGAACAGCAGGTTTCCTGTTATCAGGGGAACTGAAGTGGCTAGACACAAAATGCAGTTAATGGCCCAAAATAAACTAACTTAGATTGTTTTTCTCTAGTCTTTCCCCTGATAGTAATTTCAAGTGTTACTTTTAGCAACTATAGTGTATGAAGGGAGCTTTGGGGAGAAGGAATTTTGTTGTTGTAAATCAATCTCCCCGCAAAGCTCAGAGCACTTTGAATGCTGCTACTGATTGCAGAGTCTATTTGTTTCCCTCAGACCAAACTGGGTATGCAGCCTCTTCTACACTGGAGTTGAGCAGTTTGCTGTGTGCTTGTGGCAAGCCTGTGGCCTCCAAGACACTGATGTTTGTTCCAGCCTTGTATTTTGCTGTTCAGAGATGTGTTGCTTAATGCTGACAGGGAGAACAAGGTACAATGTTCATTACCTGATCTAAAGAGAACAGTGTTGAGTGGCAAAAACTGAAGAGCCTTCTATTAAGAGATGAAGAAGCATCTTTCACGCTGCTTTGAGTGAAGTGGCACACTAGAGATGACATTGTTATCTGTGAAGAGAGATGAAACTAATTCAGAGCCATATATGAAATATAAAGAAAGAAGTCATGTCTGTTCTTAAAACTGACCCCCAGGTGAGATGGGCAGATTTGTGCTGTTGGCTTCTTGCTTCCACCAGGTTTTATGTGGAATTCAAAAGATAAAAACCCAATTGAATGTAACTTCTCAAGATCAATTACTTAAACAGTTGTGTTCTCTAAAGACATTGGAGAATATAGTGCTACAGGTGCCTCAACATAATTTTGCTTATCTTTTTCTACTTCAATATCATATCAAAAATAAGCAAGCAAAAAAGGCTGTGGAATTCATTACTTGTCTCAGGAAGTTCCTAAGGGTGAGACACAGTTATAACCTACACTGAGAATTTAACTTTGCAGCTTAGCTTGTGGTCTTCAAGCAGCACTGCCACCATGATGGTCCTTGCTAGAGTTAGCTTTTTTTTATACTGTTACACAGCTCCGCTGTGCTAACTGGAGAGAAGAATAATCGATGAGTTCTGCAACTGAAGTTGGCAGATCTGACAGCACATGTTTGCAGCATAGATCTGCTGAGGCAAGAAGATGCTGGATTAAGCCAACTCAAAATATTTCAAGAGTCTTCTGGTATTCCAGGAAAGTGGCATTTTTTAAGTATTAGGTTTTGTAAATCTCTAAATGTGTTTGTGGCTCTTATTCTTCCTCTTGGCCAAGCCAGGGCTTCTCTACTACAAAATCTTGTTCAAGACATAAATAATGGACTTCAATCACTGATGCCAGACTAACGCACTGGTGTGGTGGTGTGTGTTACTTTCATAAGGATATTGTTGCTAGCTTTCATGCCTAGATAAACTAATTCAAATCTTTTGGTAGGGTTATCGTGCATGTGAAATAAATAATTGTGTTCTGAGGCTGAAAATTGATGGCAGCCGGAGTACTGTTCCTTGGAGAGATATTCCCTTTGCTTTCTGTTGTAGGGGTTCTTGAACTATATTTGAAATCAAACTTGGTAGCTCCTGCCTAACAGATAGGGTTTCTGTATTTCTCTCATTCTTCCCACTCCAGATGTTTCCGTTACTAACACTGATTCGTTGGTGTTCAATACTGGGTTTATGGAACACGTGCTTTTTAAAAACAATTCTACTAAAAATCCTCCTTTCCCCTCTCTTTTGTATGAATGACTTACAAAGTCAGTTCCAAGTCAGTTATGTGGAAGAAATTCATTCATTAAGCTGCAGGTTTGGTTTTGCTGTAGCTGAGGGCTGTGGTGAGGCCCTGCAGGTGGGAAAGAGGGCCTGAGTGGTGCAGCAGCCAAGACCCTGCTCCTCTGGGCTGTTGAGACTGCACAGGTCAGATCTGCAGCATGGTGCAGGAAGAGTGCTTCAAGGGAGGAAGTTCTGGTTTCTGAAACAGCCCAAGACCATAATTACAGATTTAGTTTCAGATGTTTCTGTGGCATCACATGTTGTCACATTGGGCTTCAGGCTGCCCTGGAAATAATAATCTGGGACACAGGAGAGTGAGAGAAACAAACAGAAAATAACAGGGTTGGACGGATGAGACGAAAAAACCTTAAGCTTAAAGTAACTTAGGACCTTTGACAAGATGTTCTTTGACAAAAAAGGCCAATTAGGCAGTAAAAATTAAAGTGGATTTGTTCAGTAGTCAAGGTGGGACTAAAACATGGTGTAAGTCTGGTGATGGAGGAGGTGTACTGGCTGAGAGCACAAGAGCTCTTTGCACAGTGCTTGCAGAGAGTAGTGCTCTTCTCTTCCAAATCCTATGAAATTATCTCCCTTTAATTAAAAAAAACCAAAAAGGCACTGAAGCAGCAAGAGTGGCAGAGTAGAAAATGCATTTAAGTGCAAAGTTATGAATGTTTAAACTGGCTGTGGAAGGCAGATGTGCACAGTAGCCAGTGTGGATTTGCAATATTGAAAATGCCAGCTTCTTTACATATTGACATGGGAAGAAACTCGAGGGGAGAAAATGTTGCTTAAATTTCAGCATTAAGGCTTGCTGAAACTTTAGTCAGGAGGACAGCATTTATTCTTAAAAGCTTCTTAATACTCTGAAATTGAAACTTTATGTAAACAGTAGAAAAAAGTGAATCTCAATTATTCACATTGTGTTGCTTGTAAGAAAAAAGTACTAATTTTGCTTTATTTACGACACGAATTTAGGATCCACATTGCTTTACTCTTTCATCTTACTAATTACCAAGATATAATTTAGCTTGGGATGCACAACAGGGGACAGCTAGTTTTGCTGTTGCCTCATGGAACTGATGAAAAGTGCAAACCACCAGTACAAGCAGATCCAGTTTTTCTGTAGGTCAGTTTGGTTCTCCAATCTCTCTCTTATTTATTGCCACCATAGTGAGGGAATGCCATGATTTTTAGCCTTTCCCATGTGTATGCCTTTGGCCTCTCAGTTCTGTAGAAGATGGATTCTTCTTGATGCAAGAGTGACATCTTGCTGGCCTTTTCCGCATCCTGGTTGTGTGTGTCAAATGTAGTTAGTTGGTAGGCTGCAGCTCAGGTCAACCTACAGTCTACGGGATGTGAATCATAGCAGGGAAGAAACTGGGGCACTGCAGCTATTTCAGTTGAGCAGAAGGGTGCCGTGGAAGGAATGTGTCCCTGTTCTTAATCCCTTAAACGTTGTGGCTGTTTCCCACTATGGTTCTGGAGCAAAGAAAGCCTTGCAGATAAGGAAGTGGTTACAAATGACAGGGAAAGTAGCAGGTTTATAAGGCTTTAGTGTTGAAGGTTCATTAGTCTTTAAGGTTTATAAGGCTTTAGCGTTGGGATGTGAGTGCAGGACAGGGCTTCCGTGGCAAGAAGCCCTGCATGGCACTGAACTGCTTCGTGTGGTTCTTGAATGTGATGTTTGAATCAGAGATCCAGGATTTTGCTTAAATCAGGTCTGTCTCTGAACGAGTGACATTGCAGATGGTGTCATTTCAGTGTAATACTTTTTATTAATTTAGTTAATTCTTTGACTGTAAATGTAGTCTGTTAGGAACTTCAGATGATCTTAAGTGTGGATGTGAGATTATGGGTGCTTCACAAACAGGTGTGTGCTGTGAAGTAGCAGCGGGTTTGCACTGTCCAGTTTAGCCAGAAGAGCAGGAATGCCCATGTTAGGATGATAGAAGTCAGTTTAACATTTCACAGACAGAGAATCCACTGGTGGTTTCTGCCTTGTCCCAAATGAATATTTTGCTATTAATTATTTATGTATTATCTAATCTGTGATGATTTTTTTAAGCCACCTGCCAAGTGCTCCCTTTAACAACTTAAGTTTCTGTAGTGCTCGGTTGTACAGGCAATTCAGTTTTGGCTGTTTCTGACTGGTTGAGCAGGAAATACATTAAACTACTAATATTCATGTGTGAATTTGTTACTTAAAACCAGACACTTTTTAAACTTTTTTTCTAATTTGCACATGTTCTATCTCTGCTCAGTCTTGCATCTTGACCCATTCCAAGGTTTTATTAGAGACTCTCAGCACTAGCTGGGACTGGTGTGCTGGGCATTGTGCACTTGTTGGGTGACATGAGGCTACATAAAACTCTGGAGGGAGACAGGTATGAGAAATACCTTGAGGACTGCAACTGGTGTGCTGCTCTGAAGAGCACTTGGTGAGTTTGATCACGTATCTTCCTGTCCTCACTAGTGAAGAGTAGCTTGACTCATAAAGGAGAAGGATTTATATTCCTTCCAAAACTATCTTTTTGTTACACGTTATAATTTGCTATCTGTGGTTATTTCTATTAATGCGTATTTCTTTCTGAGATTGGATGTGGCTCTATATAAGATACAGCATTTTCTTCTTCAAGTGACTGTATATATGCTCACACTGTGCCTCCGTGTTCCATTTTTAACCTTCCTGTTAGGCTAGTGATGATTTCCCCTTAGACCATCTCTTCTTCACCCTCTTTCCAGGAGCTAAAAATACAAGCTATGCTCTGCACATCCCTATTTCCTGTTACCTTCATGCATTAATCTACATTAACTGATTGATTGGCTTTATTTCTTCAACTTCTTTGACTACTTCACCAATGTGATTTATTTTGGTTGCTTTTTCATACCTTGCTCTACAATCTGGAGGAGAATCCACGTGTTCTTTACAAGTACTCTGTGCCATCTTTGAACCCAGGGTCCCCAGGTTCTCTCTCCATGCCTGTCCTTGGCACAGCTGAAATCCCTCCAGGAGCTCTTTCTGTAGCTTCTTCCATGCTGACAACTGGGCAGCTGCTCCCTTGAGCACTGCCAAAGCTGTGGACCATGGAAAGATGACTTTCATTTCTCTGTCCATAATTCCAGATCTGTTTATCAAATATGTGCCTGCCCTGTCTTTGGTTCTTGTTAAAGCTGTGTGTTGGGGCTGCTTGACAGAGGCTACTCCTAAGAGATTCCTGAGCACAGGAGCCTTTCTTGAAACATTGCGAGAGCTGAACGGGCAGGAGCAGAGCTACAAGCATTTGTTGTATGAAGTGCAGGGATTTGCCAGAGGAAGTACCTTCCCAGCTTTTAACTGTAGTGTTGCTTTGCAATTATTAATTTGGCTGTAAAATTCCAGTCTTCTCAATGCGAACCCAGATGCAATTTTGCCAGGAATTGCATTACCTGGGAGATAATAAAACTCCTATGAATGTACAGTCTCCAGGTGAAACTGAATGCTGAGCATATTGTTGGAAGCAGGCTGAGTCTCATTAAATACGCATCCCAGTGTTACAATTGCGCTTCTTTACAGAATACTTACACAGTGATGAGTCCCAAGGATTTCTCTTCTTATGGTAGAGAAGAATGAAGAAACCAGCTCTGTGCAGTGTACAGGGAGTCTGGATTTAAAATAATACCTGCACAAGTGGAGGGTCAGTCATACTCTGCGGATTTCTCTGCCCTGTGCTTCTCACTGAATCCTCATGAATTGGATTTCTTATCTGTTCCCCTCAGTTTGTTGATACTTTTAACATGAGGGAAAACTATTTTGATATTTCTCTGTCAGTTATTTTGACATTAATCAACACTGCAGATCTTGTTTTGTTTGGTGTCTGGGTACATCATAAAAAGAGTTGCTGAAAGAGTTCAATTACAATATCAGCATCTCTGCCAAATGTATTGAGCTGTTCTGAAAAGCGGCTTGTCTTTTCTGACCCAGATACACAGTTTCCAACTGTGGGAGATGCTGCCAGAAAGACTCTTGGCAGAAGGCCAGCAATAAAATTATACTGCAGAAAAAACACAACATATTTTCAGCAGCACTTTGGACGGTGTGACGAGAAATTACCTGAATGCAGAGCAGAAGTTAAAATAAGCTTCCAGTTTAAAGCTGCAAAGTTCTTAGTCTGCCTTGGTAAAGGTAAGAAAAAAGGGATGTAAATTCCAGTTCTGTTACTGTGTCTGATACACCTCTGGCTGTGTTAAATACAGGTTTGTTATTAGTAACCTCAGTTGTCCTTGTTGCTCTGTTAACATAAACTTTGAGTGATCTTAGGGTGGTGTACACTGTAAACTGTAGTTCTCATGGGTAGATACTGGTCTAAGGGTAGATTAGGAGGGTGGAGGGTGTTTTTATGCTTCAGCTGAGTATCGTTGGCATGTGCTTTCTTGATGAAGCATTTAAAACCCATTTTCGTGGTGTTCTAGGTGGCCTGGCCAGGTGCCTAATGAGCAGCTCTGAAGTGAGGGTTTGGAGGACTGGAGTCCAGTGACCCTGGTTTTCTCCTCATCATTCCATGCAACATAGCATTGTGCTGCTAGGGGATATCAGGGTGCCAAAGTTTGTCTCTCCTTTCTAGAAGCTTATAGCTCCCTAGTTCTGATGTTACATTCCAGTCTCCATGGAGTGCAAGTACCTGTTTCTCCTGCTTTTTCACTTTTTGCAAGCGCTCCAAGGTACTGAAGCATATTCATTACTTCCGGCTGTTTAAATGTCTGTCTCTTGGGAACACACTCGCCAGATGCACGAATATATCCTGCTACAAAGGCCTCATCCGAAATTCTTTTCATTGTTTGCCTTGTGCCAAAGCATAAACTTATGTGAAGGATGGGATGTTTAATGGAAACGCTGTTAGACTGTCATGATTTAATAACATTTCTAACGTGTCAAATCCCAGTGACTTTATACGCCATTGCAGACTCGACTCAGCTCTTCTGTGACCTGGTTTGGGGGCAGCATGTATTTACTCTTTGTTTTACACTTTAGGGCCCCAGGATGCAGGGGTAAAGTGACTTTCTCAAGGTCACCAAGGTTGTGGGAGCACTAGGAGCTTGTCCTAGGAATTTTCTTACGAGTGTGGGTGGCAGCCCTACTGTGCCTTTTAGCCCAGGCATCAGCTGTTACCTCCCTGAGGATGGAGGGACAAATACCCTGCTATATCCTGGTAGTAAAATGATACTGTTGGATTTATGGAATTGCTGCTCACTTCACATAATGCTTTCTGATGTGTTTGGTGCTGAGCTATGTTCTGCTGCCTTAGTCCATATGGTTGAGCAGATTTGATTTTAGTTTTCCCTAATTTAATTCTGCATGCTGTCAAGTGTACTTTGTTCTGTATATTGTGTCTACACTTTTACAGTAAACTCCCTCCTGTTTAGTGCCTTTGTTGAAAAATTTCTCTCAAAGTCTGAACTATATTTGGTTTTCACTCCTGGGCATATTTGTGTGAGATATTCTTAGGATGTTAATGACTTGAAAGGCATCATATACAAGCTTCAACTCAACTTTCAGGAGTTTCTCTTTCCAGCTCTCTGAGCTGTATAGTAGAGATCCCTTCATAATTCAGCTGGGAATGTACTGTCTCACCATTGGCTGGTGAGAAACAGGCCAGGTAGAATTAATCTCATGAATACCTTCAGTAACTCTTCCTCGTCACTGAAAGTTGAGTCCGTCTTGAAAACAAGATGGTTACTACCCACTTAAGGCAGAGTGTTGAAAGGTGTTGGTGGTTTTGCTTCATCTGTCCATTAGATTAAGCCCTGTCATAGCTATGAAACATTTGTTTTCAGTCTGTTTCAGACTTTCAAAGAGCACTTAGCAATGAGAACTGCACCCTGAGGTATGTCTGTTTCCAGAGCCTGTGGGGTAGTTTGCAGACATGCCCTGAGACAGTCTGCTCAGCAACTGACTGCAGCACCAGAAAGTGCTCAGCCAGTGATCTTTGTCCATCTGCTTTCAATACACTGTACATGCTGATAAGCAACAGCTTGCAGTAGTCTTCGGAGGGAGGCCAGGCTGGAGTGTTGCTCAGAGTCTAGAGACATTGTAGTGGGCATATGCTGAAGTCAGCAACACATTCCAGTGCCCTTCTCTCTGCCTGGAATTGCCAAGTTACAGTTACCAGAGAAGACAGCAAACTGAAAATGTGAAATGTAGGAGTCCTGGGGAAGAAGAGTATGTGAAGAGAGCTAGAATTTAGTTTGAAGAGAGAACTAATTTGAAATAGATGATCTAGAAACATGTCTCATAAAAGTCTCTCTAGCTTGCCATCTGCTGACTCAAAAGCATATTATTATTATTATAGAAAAGCAAACCAAAAAGACCTCATAAAGAGTCTGGTTGCTTCTGGAAATGGTGAAAGGGTATTGAATGTGGAAGAGATTATGACTAGCTCATAGAATAAATAGTGCCAAAGCAGTAATCTTTGCTTATTTTTCCTCACAGCTGCCTCTGCTTGGCTTTCAAGATCTCTTAAGAGATGAATCTGGTCCTATGAGAGACCATCCCCTTCTTGATGTCTTTTGGGAAGCAATTTGGTAGAGTGTTAATACGCTTTGGTGGGTATAGCCTTTGTGATCAGAAGTGAGGTCCTTCAGGGTTTTCATTAGCTTGCTTTTCCCAAGTATTTTTAGTATGACTGCATTTAACTCCCTTGGGATTTCTTCCTTGGCAGTCTTCGGCTGCTGGAGCAAACAGGGTCCTGCACAATGTTCTTGTCTGGCTGCTTTTTGTTTTACTCAATTCTACATCCTAAATGTGGTGTGAGATACAAACAACTATTAGGCACTTGCTGCCAAAGCTTTTGGTCTTGTAAACCCAATTCATTTCTTAACTAGGAAAACAGTGAAGCCGGAATTGTTGCTCCCTTTCCCTCGGCATGTTCAAATCTCTATGGGATGCAACGTTTTAATTATTCCCTGTCACACCCCTGAGGTTTAAGCATCTACTCAGCTTTCAAGTCAGCTTGCCTATCCCTCTGCTGTTACCAAACATGCTTTTAATCTCTGACAATGTCAGGATTCTCTGACAGACAATAAGCAACATATTGCTAGAGAAGGAGAATGGCATACAGGAGAAAAGGAAAACATTTGAGTGTGTCAGTCTGCAGAAATTTACTGACTGGGTTTCCAATTGCTTCAAAACGTTGCTAAAAAGCTGATGCAACAATATGTGCAGTGAAAAGAAAACAGGAATTTTCTGCAAGGACTAGATTGTCTTGCTATGCTTTCCTCTCTGTCACATTACCTGCTGTTATCCTGCTCTCCTCTTGTCTTACAGAGCATTTATTTGCAGTTCCTTATGCTGCCAGTGCTGGTGTTTGTTTCCTAGTTTAGTACAAGAGGGCTGCTCCTGTGTGCTGTGAAAAGCAGTGCAAGGGCAGGAAAGGCGGTGTGGATGATTTCAGCTGAGCATTCTCACAAGTCATATCTTCAGTTTGCTATAATGCGCTTGTCTCTCTAAATAACCACTTACAGCTATTGCCACCCGAAGTCTTAGTTTTTCTAATATCAGCATCTGACACGTTCAGGATCAAGGGCTGCACTGGAGACTTGAACAGATAATTTCTTTTAGATAATGAAATACAGTGTGTTTGATTTTTTATGTGCATGCAACATAAAAATAGAGACTTGAGCTGGTTTCACATGGAGCATATTTGAGATGTTGGATATCCTGTCTTCCTCATATCAGAAGCTTGGATTGCCAGGTGGCTGACAAACCACACTGAGATAAGCTCTAACTGGCATGGGAAAACCGTTACATACGTGTGGGCACATCACAAAAAGTTGCTTTCCACAGTGACATCTGCTTGTTCAGGAATAAATGGATCAGTGGCTGCCTCCCCATCTTGAAGCTGCTTGCTTTAATCAGCGTTTGACTCCAAATGCTGCAATGCACACTTACTGGAATTAACATGCCATTTCTTCTGGTTTCAAGTTGTTTCTCTCTTTTTACAGGTGAATTGCAGACAGTGACTCCCAGAGCATCTTGGCTGTATGAACTCTTGAGCTGTCAAGGGACTGAGAGGCTTATGAAGAGGTTCTGTCAGGCAAAACAGTGCTTAGCCAAGACACCAAGGAGGAGGGAAAAGGAGAAAGGGAGGGAGAGAGAGCTGAAACACTAACAAACCATGGTAGGTATCTGTCATCTTTCACAGAATATTAAGAATATTCTCTGCTGAGAGTCTTGCATGGGGCATGATAAAACCAGAGCATGGGGATTTTCTGACCTTGCACTAAACTGGGGATGGTAGTGCATGCTTTGAGCAAAGCAAATGAGGTTTGATACACTCTCAGCCTCTTAAAACCAGAGTTGTCTTGTGAGCCTGCATTACATGAATTATTAAGTATGAATGAAGGGGATGTTCATAAGGTTTTCTAATAAAACTGGCATTAGCAAGCTGCAGTGAACAGCATGAGTGACCTTGAACTTGCAGATTGCATAACCAAATCCTCATATTCACCTCTTCCTCACAAAAGCAAGTGTTGATTACTCGTATTTGTGTGATTGAATTTGGTTCTATGCAGACTTTGTGAATAGTGTAGCTGAAATGTGTGTAGTTGAATACACTTGGTGTATATTATTTAAGTGAAGAGTCATTTCTTATCTGCTTGGGATTGGTTGTGCATTGGGAATGCCTGAGATGTTGAATTCATAAAGCTGTGCAAGTATGAAGTATTGTGATGGTAAGATTCTGAAGATGTATTCACAAGAGGCAGTAAACCCACCCAGTTCCTGAAAAATACCTGTGGAGAGCAGTTTAAGCATATTTATGTATCTTTACGTCCTCTAAGATTATTACTGAGAGAATGAAAATGAGAAGAAATGTTTAAAATGCAGTTCTCTAACATTTGTGTAGCTGATGACTGCTGATAGGCTGTGTTTATCTAAGACAGGACTTTTACCTGTTACAAGCACAAAGGGTGGAAGACCACCTGTCAGAACAGGGTTGTCAATATACTGTATTTCAAATAGTGTCCCATTTTTGCTATTCTATTTGGCCTAAATTGTAATGAAGAACTGAACTTTTCAGTCTCCCTTTATTAGAAAAGAAAACCAATGTCTTCTAATGTAAGAATTATTAATTTACTCCTGTTTTACTGGCTTTCCTAATTGTATTTTATGAGATAAGAGATGGTGGGGGGAAGTTAATGAATCCAGCTTGTCAGTTTTCCCTGCTGAACTGCAGCTTCTTTCTGTATCCATGTTGCAGATAAGCCACAAGAGGGACCTCCTGGAAGCATTTTCCAGCCTATGAAAGTTCTGGGGATAAAACCAGACCCCAGCTGATGAGGTTCTTTTATTACCCCAGTTGTCCATTTGGGTAGGAGCCCGAAAGTTAGGAAGGGACTGATGTCATGCTGCCCTTCAATGGAAGGGACCCAGTGAATGCAGTAAGCCAGGAAATCCTGACAAGTTCTTTAACAAGGATTCAACCCAGAGGCCTTTGACATCCTTGGAAGGCTCTTTTTGTTGTTAAGAGTGCATACTGTTACAAACCCATAAAGCAGAAGTGAAAATGAAACATGATCAAGGTATTTAATGTGTAGGAGGAAGAGAGGTTTTGGTTCATGATTCCAGGTTCTGGGAAGCTTTCAGCAGTGGTTTGTGTATCTATAAAGAACACGAGTTAAGAGCAGCTCTTGCCAGAGGTCTGTGCTTTGATCACAGCTGGTCTGGGTCACTGTTAGATCAAAATAGTCTCATCTGGATAGTGTGTAGCAAAGCATAAGTCTCCCAGCACAAGCTAACCACTTAAGTTTACCTTCCTCCTCAGTATCACTCAGGACTCCAAGTTTCACGGCAGACTATTCTAGTTGACACTGATCTCTTCCTATTATTTTTTAATTAATTCTTTTAAAGACATTTAAGACATTATTTCAGTCTTTTCTTACAAGTTTCTCTCTACCCTCATCTTCATTCATGCCTCTGTAAATCCCTGTGCAGTTTGCCTAGCTGCTGTCAGCAATATGTATTGCCTACGACTTCATCTGCAGTAGGTGCCATACGGGAATGGTTATTTGATTGCCTTTTTCTAAGGCTGCCATTGTCTCTGGCATAAATAGGGGAGAGGTGACTGCACTCGGCACTCTGAGAATATGCAAAATTGTATTTGGGGAGTATCAATGGCTTTTACAAAATGGGACTCTTGTCCATATTCTCCCTGCCTGCCCTTTCCACGTGCCTTACCTAGTCAGCACTCACCTACATTCTAAAGTTCTGAATTTCCCTACTTGAAGTAAGTTACCTTTGGGGATAAGAACGTGGCTTTTCTCTTTGCTCTGAGCCATTCAGCTGCTGAAGGTTGACACAAGCCAACAAAGATTGCTGAAATTCAGGAACACCTTAATTCCTGCAAAGATTCCAGGGTAGGGAATGCTTTCTTACAGTACTGTAGCTCACAGCTTATATCGCCGTGAGATGTTGTTCCTTTGGGCAGGATCAGGGCCTAAGTGGCCTACTGGCTTTGAAAGCTTAATCTAAATAAAGAAGCTAGTCAAAGGATGAGGGAAGTCAGCCACTTAATGAAATTGGGAATGAAACTCTGGGGTTTTTGTTCCCTGCTTTTGCACTCTTTAATTAACCAGCCAGACCATGCCCTCTTCTCCAAGAGAAGCTGGGCAGGGAGAGGGCAGGGGTAAGTGAGAAAAACAGTGAAAATGAGAAAAGGACTGGGGGGAGTCATGAGAGGACAAGCAGCAGAAATCCCACTTCCTGCCATTGCAAACAGTAATGCATCCTACGGGTTTTAACCCTGTTTTGTATCCAACTCTAGACGTGTGTGGGTGTAGAGTTCTGTCTAGTCCCACACCTAAGTTCTCCCTCTTCCTGATCTGTCACTGGTACACACAGTGTCACAGCCTCCACTGATGATGGAGGTTAAAACAGAAGGTGAAATTCAAGTTGCTTCATTTCTAGATGACTGTAGCAGCTACTGTACTGTGGTTCAGACTTGTGTGGTCACATGTGGGGGGGTGGGGAAACGTCCCTCTAACACACAATTTATCTCATCCTAACATAAACATAAGCTCTGCTCCAGATGTGCCTGGTAGACATAAACAGAAACTGTGCTCCACATGTGCCTGTTCCTCTTAGTAGCCACTAAAAGGGTTCTAGAAGAGCTGAATTTAGCCATCTACTATCAGGTGCCATGCAACCCACCCAAGCTCTGAGATATTTTACCAGCTTAGTGCTGATCTTTGCACTGGTGTTCACTTGCTTTCCTCTTATTCAAAATGTATTTAAATAAACGTAAGAAATCATTCCTGCATGATTGTAAGCAATGATCATCATAAAACACAGTCCTACATCTGTCAGGGAGGATTCCCATTCAGGCAATGTCCTTCTATTGATAATCCAATAACTTTGTTCTTTTCCCCCCCCTGTTTCCCACTTCATAACAGAGATCTATCCGATCTTTTGCTAATGATGACCGCCATGTAATGGTGAAACATTCAACCATTTATCCATCTCCAGAGGAACTTGAAGCTGTCCAGAACATGGTATCAACAGTAGAATGTGCCCTTAAACATGTCTCTGACTGGATGGATGAAAAGAACAAGTCTACAAAATGTGAGGGTGATGTGGAAGCAAAGGAGGAAGCTGCAGAAAGCAATGCCAAGTGAGTGAGTTGAGCCTCATAATGTGTTACTGTGCTGCTCTGAATGGGTTCCTTTCCCTCTAAATAAGAGTCACAGTGTTACTTGATTCTGTTGCATGTGAATGTTCATAGAAGGAAGTGGATATATTTTTGAGATGGAAGCACGTAGGGTGAGTGTAGGGCATAATAATAAGGCCAGTGTGGGCAGAAGTTGCTCTATTTCACTGCTTATTTTACTGTGATGTTGTGAAGTTGCATTTAGTAGATAAACCTTTCTGCAATTGTAAGCAGAAAGTTCTTTCTGGATGTGTTTCACGTGCTCTCCGGCTCAGGTAAGCATCTGTCCGGGTTACAGATTAGGAAGCGAAGCACCAGGACACCAACAGCTACTTTGTCAGAACTCAAAAAAACACTTTCAGTTCTCTTCTCTTCCCGTAATACAATACTTCCCCACTGAGCTTCTTGGGATTTAGCGTGGTTCCATCTGTAGCATAACCTGCACTAGAAATGTAGTCTTTGGGCTCTTTCAGTTTCCTTCACAGTGATGCATGGACTATTAGGAAAGTCCGCTGCTACATGGGCTTTGCCCAGTAAGTTCTGATTTAAAATGACAAAGTGTGATTTTTCATATATGGTCTGTTTTCTGACACTTTTATGGCAGTGAAAGGTTGTGAGGCCTTTTCTAATTGTTGATGTGCTGCTATATAATACGAATGTGAAGTTGTTTGCATTTTGGGATGGTGCAATGTGGTTCTTAGTTCTTTCCAAGTTTCTTGTAAATGTTTAGGGTACTGTTCAAGAAGTAAGGTATGAAGTCCTGCTGTACCTCACTAGCTGGAAGTACTTCAGTTTAGGAACAAGTTATGTGCTGTATTAGCTGAGGCAACCTGTGTGGCAGAAAGCATTCACTGCTTCATCTGGTTTTCCAACAAGGTGGTGGATTCTACTGAACATTCCTCACTTATTAGTAGTGCTTTTCCACGGGTTTCTTTCTTAACATTTAATCTTGTCTCTGATTAACTCTAGGATGAGGTTTTGGGCTTGGGAGCCATTGAAAGAAACTGCTGGCCTTGCATGAAGTTTAAATGCAGCAGTGTGAAGACCATTGTATGATAGCTTTGGAAAAGTAAATACACAAATGGTCCCTCGTTTTGATGCCTGTGGCTTTCTGTGTTCCCTAATGAATATTTAACAGACACAAGCCTGATCACTGGCTTTTTCTGTGTAAGACCAAGCTGTGATATATCACTTTTTTTGTTGTTTTTTGGTGTGAAATGCATTCAAATAGAAATAACAACCACTTCAAATTATGAATATTTTTGCATAAATTAACGTATTAATTAGTTTAAGACAGCATGATTGTATTGGCACCAGAGGATAATTGTAGTGGGTTGATAGGCTGCTTCTCCAAGGAAGGACAATTAAGTTCTGTCATCTTCTCAAGGCAGGTGTTTAAGCTCAGTGTTCTGCTGAAGCACCGTCTCTTTTGATACACTGTGTGCTTTGTGCTTTGTGGTGACTTCCTGGTGTTCCTGGTGCCATGTTTAGATGTCTTCTTATGTGGGTACAGAATGGCATAGAATGGATTCTTAAAAAAAATGTGTCTTTTTAAATCCAAGCCTGCGGAAATGCTTTTGTGACAATTGGACAGCATTTGCTTTCACACCTGTGTGTGCAGGGGTTTTCATGCTTGTGCTGTTACAAATTCAGAGTACAGTTCTTGAACATCAATGGATTATTTATACATATAGAGTATATATAAATGTCTATGCATTTGTTTGGGACAAATTATTTTACCAGTCACTTTACAAGATACTTCTAGGTGCAGCTTAGGATGTATATGACAGCCCTCCATCACAGCGTGACTGGTTTGGGTGCAGGGGTTTTGCTGGGGCTTGGATTTCTTTTGTTTATACGCAGTCCATCCCTTTGGATGGTGATAGTGACAGGAACAGGGATGCTGCCTTGCTGAGGTAGTTTGCCACCTTTCCTGATTCCATGCTTTCTGTGGGGTTTATAGTGGTGATGTGCCATATGTATGAGATACATCACGTGGCAGTAGCCAATGTTGAACTGCTCAAGATGCATTTCTTGCATTTTTCTTATGTTTTTAAGCAATCCGAGCCTTACTAAACCATTTGTTGCATCCTTTCAGCACTCAAAACTAAGGTTTTCTTACATTGCTTTGAAAGCTGCTTGCTGTAGCTCTTAAACGTTCCCCTAAACTGCACTGGAGAGTAAAAACTAGGAGTCAGACCTCTATTTGTCTAGGTTTCAGCTGTCAGATTTGTTGACGGAATTCTGCTTGGAAGACTTCTGGAAATGAACAAATGTCAGTTTGTGGTATGGGCTCCAACTTCCTAAGTCAGTTGAATAATTTTAAATATACAGGTTTGAATGTGTGGATCAACAAACATTTAAAAGGTGTGTGGCCATGTGTAAAGTTGGGATGTCACTAAAAGGCAAATGAGATCACTCTGGAATGCAGCATTTCTGTTAGACGGCTCCTCTAGATTAATTACTGTTACTCTCTCAGTAGATCTGCAGATACTGAATTTGGGCTAGACCACAGTTAATCTTGTGCTTTGCATTTTCTAACCAGTGATACTTCAGCACAGTCAGCAGCCCCATCTGTATCTTCTCACTGTGATAGGATAATACAATTATTCTGAATGTGTGAAAATACCATTTTAATTACTTCAAATTGTTTCATTTCCAGGGATCAAGGTGGTCGGACGCTGTGTGGTGTTATGAGAATTGGCTTGGTTGCAAAGGGCTTGCTGATTAAAGATGATATGGATCTGGAGCTGGTGCTCATGTGCAAAGAAAAACCCACAAAGACCTTGTTATGTATAGTTAAAGACAATCTCCCAGCTCAAATTCAGGTGAGTTGATTCAGGGTAGTTCTCTAGCAGTGACTGAGAGCACTGGAAGCTGTATTTGGGTAAAGGCTGGAATTTGTGCCAGGAAAAAAGACAAGTGTTAGAGATTAAAATATCCTTTGAATCTAGGATGGCATCTAGGGTGTGTATGTAGTGACATGAAGTAGTTACGGACAGAATTTAACATTTTGCTGCTGTTGTTGCCTACTCCCTGTTTGTGATGTCAGTTTCTTGTGGTGGCAGCTAAGCTTTCTCTTTGAGAACTAACCCAGCTGATTCTTGCTCTCTGTTCAACCACTCATATTACCTGAAGTGCATTCCCAGAAATCCTCCAGCATGTGGATTGGTCTGTACTGTCCCCTGCCTGGAGCTGAGGTTCTACACTGCAGCTGCTTTGCTTTGCTTGGGCTGTTCCTAGATCAGTGCCTCTGTACTTCTGAAGTGAGAGCAAGTCACTTGAGGTGGTCGCTCATTTTAGCTCATGTTAATCACGAGCTCATCGTTCTTTTTATTTATGGCTATTCTGATGCTGGCATCCAGTAAAGCACTTGGAGCTAATACCAGTCTCTTTAAAGCAGCTGGGGATAATACCTATTTGACAGTGTCAAGTCTGAATAATCACTCCAGTTTCCAGACTGGCACACACTGCTGCCGAGAAACTGTGCCCTGGAGTATTCCACTGCAAATACGTCTCTCCAAACCATGTCCAAACCTGATCTGCTTCTCTCCCGATCTGCTTTTATGCCTTGTGTTTATTTCCACATAGTACGTGTTCTGCCATTCCCTTCTCACTATTCATTTGTTCATGTAAAGGCCTTGGTTTAATGAGATGATGTTGTGCCTGCAGATGTGGCCTTATCTGTAACTAAAAATGCTATGAATCTTTTAAGTAGTAAATTTTGTTTGAAAATGATGGGGATTTATCAAGCAGTAAAGAGTAAACTTTTTTGTTTGTAGTCAGGTGTGAGATGAGAAGGGCTGAAAGTGATAAGTTAGCATATGCTTCAAAAAAAGTGAGAATGGCAGAATAGTCATAATTGAAGGATGTGAAGACTGTAATAAATTCAGGGGACAAGTAGGTACGATGCTGTGGGGAGAAGTATTGCGAGGGAAGGGATTACAGAAAAGATGACGTAAGAGGCATCTGACTCATGAATCGAGCTTCAACTGTCATGGGCATAAGAGACAGGGAGGGTTCTGCAGAAGCAGCGGGTCCAGCAGGAGAAGGAAGGTCCAGGCCCAAGAGGTACAGAGCTGTTAACAGCTTCTGCTCTGCTTCTTTGAAGGTTAGGGGTGAGGAGACAGAACAGTAAAGGAGTTGGAGGAGAGTAGACTGCAAGAAGGGAAGAAGTTAGAATGTATGGCAGATACATTCTAACCATATGGTCTTGCCGAACCAAGCTCTGTCACAGGCAGAAGGAATAGCGACAGGACTGTGACCCATCTGCAGGGCTCTTTGCCCTTTTGGAGATTGAGGTCAGTCCCAAAGGACTAATGAAAGACCTGTGGATACAGATCACTTGAGATAACACTGGTACAATGCAAGTTAATGGCACGATTTATAAGGCTGTTGTACTATTATCTGCAAAAGAAATCTAAGCAAGAAATAAAAAGCTTATTGAAAACTGTTTTAAAAGCATTCTCTTTACTGGTGTGCTGGTGAGAGGAAGGTCATATTTTCCAGGCATTGTCAACGATCTCCTGGGGCAGGTATTAATGAATGAAGTCGGTGCAGTATTGTCCTGAATCCAGTTTCATGTGCTGTGTGGAAAGGGAGCGAGAGAGGCGGGAGGATGAATTGGAGAAGATCAGAGGAGTGAGAATGGGCACCTAGAAAACCATGTAATTGAAATTATCTGGGTTTGACAAAGTCTAGACTAAATGCAGGTGTAATTTTGACATTAATGTTTGTTTACGAAGGGACAGTGATTCAGTATTTCACAGGACTACCAAATGGATCATGAGAAGTAATCAAACTATAGCAAGGGGCATTTCTACTGCAAAACAGGTCATCTACATTAGATGTGCAGCTAAGAACCAGAATAAACCATTTGGAGAGGTGGGGAAGCCTCCATTGCTTGGGCATCTGAAGAGTATTTTTGGGTTTGTAAGAGCTGGGTAAGGTATGTTTGGTCCAGCTCATGGCAGCTACATAGGCTAGGTGAGCAACTGCAGTTCCTGCACTGGAATCCCTCATCCATTTGCAATGACAGGTACGGTTTCATGGGTCATACTGCCTGTGAGAACTTAACGCTTTTAGAGGAGCACTACTCAAGAAGTGTGGACTTCCTAAAGTGTGTTCTTACGAAGAACAAAGTTGCTGGTGCTATTTTGCATGCTAGCAAATAAAAAAGTGCTCATATAGTGGAACTGCTCTATTCTCATTAACCCTGCTACAGACCTGTTTTTCTTAAGCATGTTATTGGGGATATCCTGTTTGGTTTTAAGGAGGGAGGCAAGGCCTTACTTGTTACTGCAGTGTCTTTCAGGTGTCTCATTAGTTAAGAGGCACATGAATGTACAAAGTTTCTGCAGTTTTTCAGTTGATTGGGAGACTCCTGAAATCTTTCTTGGTGACTTTCAGAAACTTACAGAAGAGAAGTATCTCGTGGAGGAGCATGTAAACGAGGCAGCTATTGTTATTCATAACACAAAGGAGCCCAAGCTGACTTTGAAGGTGATACTTACATCCCCTCTCATTCGAGATGAAGCAGAGAAGAAGGAAGGAGGTACAGAGAGTATTTTTACTTGGTTTTAAGACTGTTCTATCTAAATGCCCTGACTGTGCAGCGCAGGGTGAATTGGGAAGCAGCTTTTTAATTGTACATAATATACAAACTGGATTGGCTACTGCCACCACAAGTTACACTATTTGTGCCTTAAAAAGCCACAGTCACTTTACTTTCATGTAAACGTGCATTATTTTCATTTGCAAGCAATATTGCTCAGTGTTAACCTGGACATACAATTGGGTCTGAGTTGTTTCGCTCAGCCTTGACTCTTGAGCACCCAGAGCTGCACAGTCTCATTTTCAGATTTAAGTCAGTCAAGTGGGATTGGTTCGTAGTATCTTGAAAAACTTATAAAAATGTTTCTCTTTTTATGTAAAACCTCCTCTCCTGCAAAGCTCACCAGCGTGTCATCCTGGCCCTCAAGTTTTATTAGTTGATGATACAATGTGTGTGTTTTGAGCTTTCAGAATTTCCTCACTGGGATACAATTGAAGTTACAGTGCATTGAATGTTGTACCTCATGTCCTTAGGGCAAAATAGAAATAGAAAACTGTATCGTAGTTTCTTTCTGTTCCTTTTCCCGACCTTTCCACTGTAGTTCCATGCCCCTTATTGAAGGAATGCTGACTGGTAGTACTGATGAGGTTGGAACCAACCGAGAGAAACAGAGGAGAGCAAACGTAGCCAGATTTTGATGTATTTTAAAATCCTTGTCAGTAATTTCTGCTTCCGCTTCCCAAACCTGTCCCTAGAAACTTTGCCACTGGATGATGTCAGACCTTTGACCAACTGGCCACTCTCTGTCATGACAACTGAGGCAGCTGGGCCCGCCTGGGCAAGGGAACTCCCTGTCGCTCCTCTCCCATTTCTAGACTTGCCACAAGTCCTTTGCTTCCTCCTTCTCCCACTGAAATACCGGCACAGTGAGGAACGTTGGTCAGTTTCTCTTGGATTCTGTTGGAGGCAATGGCAGGAGGGATCCTCCTCAGTTGAAACAAATGCTCAGTTGGATGCACAAAAACCTTATGAAACAGATGAATGGCAACGATTCCCTAACTGCAATGTCTGCTCACGCTCAAATTAGTAACCATGCTCTTTTGCGAGACCAGTAAAAATAAACCACATATCACTTGAGTTTTCTTCAGCTTCTCATAAGATGCTGAGCTCAGCCCTGCAATAGTTGCAGCTGATTCATGTTACTGGGAAGGAGCACAAAGCACAGAACACACTTTAATGGCAAAGGCTTTGTAATTTTCTCCCAAGGGGAAGCACAAAGGCTTCCATCCAAGAATCTTCCTGCAAGAAGTAATTCTTCTGTGGCAGTGACTGTTGGGCCTCCTGAATTCCTGAATGGGATTTTTATGCTTCCTGATGTTTAAAATGTAGGTGTTTGTTTTCAAATTCTGAAAATATTTTTCAAAATTCTGTACTAATTTTTCAAAATCTTACAATGGTTTCACTACTCTCGGAGCAGTGTCACTGCCATTCTGCACAGTTGCTGAGGATAGTTAATGGATCTGGTTTTAAAGCCCAGGTTCTTTGACATTGATTCATCACAAGCGAAGAGAATCATTTATCATGCTCCCTTTCAGAGGTATGTGAAGTGTGATGTAGAATTCAGTAAACTGAAAGGGGGGGATACCTTTTTCCATAGTATTTCCAACCATATGTAGGTCACTTTCACTTAGATTCAAACCACAAAAATTTGATATACCAAGAGCAAATACTCAGAGAAACTGTATATTGAAAATACACAGATCTCCAAAAGTGTCCTGCCCCTGACTAAAGCCAGCCGAATGTAACTATACTTTCTATATGGGTTTTGAGTGTATTCCATACATTCTTCTGACTGGAGGAGCTCAGAACACTTGCCAGTGGCCTTTCATCTCCCATGGGAAACTGACCAAGGTTTTGGGTTCGGTGTGCCCGGCACTAATCTGTCCTCTAACCAGCGCGGCAAGGTTAGGCGCAACGGACCACGGTACCGGTGCTCCCATGTGTTCTGTAGGAATGCTGTGTGTGCCTTCATGCCCTGATGTCAGAATGTATTGAAAAACATTCCTGGATTTCTCTTCAGTCCCCACCTCTTTGGAAGAGTGTTCATGTTTAAGATGTGGTGTTTGTCCTATTTGTTTTTGCTGTTTGTTAGCAAAAACAAATAGTGGACCAGTGTGTGTGTGCATCTTGGTGTTCTCACAAATGGCTACCCATAAAGCTCTGCTTTCTCATGTCAACTTGAGAAGTCAAGCACCTAAAATTCCTGCATTTTTGCATCACTTTAAATTCTAAACTTAAGAAATTGAATTTTAGTCATAGCATCAAATATAAACTGGGTTTTCCAGACCAGAACCTTGTAGCTTGCAAAATCAGTTGTTGTTACCAAGTGTATAGCAACAACAAGCTCATGTAACAATAAACAAGTTCATTTACTAAAGTGGGGCAGAAATCAACTAACAGTCAACAATCAGTCCCTTGCTGGGCAGATGGGGCCAGTGAACACTCCCAACGTGCCCAGTGCCTTTGAAAGGGCAATGAGCCCCAGAGTTACCTTGCCCCCACAGAGAAGACAAAGCTCCTCAAGTGGCCAGCAGTGAATGAATGAAGTTAGCAGCTGCTGTGTGAAGAAAACACATACAGCGAGTGGGGAGAGAACCACTGGTTCTGTGTTGCACAGTGCAAGCTAATGTCAGGGCTTTGTTATGAACTGTTTATTAAATTTCTTGTATTGATGCCCCTGTTAAAAGCACAAGGGAAAAAGTAAAAGTTTTGCAAACGCATTTGAAAAGTTTGATTGGGTCTCACTTTCCTGACTGGCAGAGCATGAAGAAACATGCCATTCTCCCGAGGGGGTCAAAGGGAGCCTGCTGCAAGCTGCTCGCCCTCTCCACTGCCTGTCCTTCTCCATCTTTCTGTTTAATGGAATCTTGCACCCCAAAGTTGGCTGACTGCAACATCTGTGCCAGATGCTCAGGACATCAGCAGGGGATCAGTAATTGGCAAAGTTCTCCAAGGGATTTGTAATTTCGACCTTTGGAAATAACCTTAATCCCGTAGGCTAGAGTATGATCCTAACTTGTTGCAACAAATCTTGTGAGGTTTTTCATTCAACTGAATGACAAATTGCAAATATTCTGTTGTGTTTTGTAGTTTAAAGGAAAAATTAATATACTTTGTGAAACACACTTTGGCAAAGCCTTGTACCGAGTAAAAACTCCCTGGGCAGTTAAAAGATCCAGTTCATTGTAAAAAATGAATGATTTTGCAATCAGTCACCTTTGCCATTTCTAACGTTTTAAAATAAGATTCTGATCATTCATTGACAGTACTTGTTTTATACAATACATGAGCTTTAAGCAGATGTTTATATTGTCCACCATAAAGTTTTCTTACAGAAATTCTCAGACATACATTCAGTAATTGTGTGCCACAAAGCATTGCTCCTGAAAATGACAGAACTGTAAAGGAAATTTAGAAGCAAACCTTGTGTTCCAAAGTGACCTTTTGTGCTCATAGAAATCCAGTGCTTTGGGACTTTGAAGCTTTTGTTTGCAAAACAAGCGAGAGGAGTGATTAATCCCTATATTGTTAAATGGTTGATAAGGGCAACAGGAAACAATGCAAATATCTGCTGTGAAGTTCACTGGGGTTAGAAAATAAGCTTATAGCACTTGAGTCTTCTGCAGCCATGAACTGTCTGACAAGAGACCTGGTTCTGTTCAGCTTTACACTGGTTCTTTTCTTTGTCTTTGGGCTCTTTTTATCCATCATAACAGAATGTGCTTTTACCAGCGTAACCTTCCCACTGAGCAGCACAGGAGGTGGAAGCAACTTCCAACAGGAAAGATTCAATGCACATGCAACCAAATCTATCCAAAGTAACCCACAAAATGTTCTTTGGGATGTTATTAATAAATTGTACAAACTGTCAGTTTCTCCTAATGTGCCCTAATACTTTAAATGTCTTACTGGAGTCTGCTGATCTAGCATGGCCCTCGTTTTGAATTGGTGTTATATTTCATTTAGCCCTGTGCAAAGGTCTCAGGACCTGGAGAACTGTCCATTAAGAATAATGAAAATACTGTCTTTCCAAATTAACTTATTTTGAAACAAAGAGTAATTCTGTATTCATGGGAAAATAACATATTCAAGGTTTTAGTTGAGCCGTGAACTCATTCAGTTCTTCTAATATGTTGTTCTCATGCAGCTAAAAACTAAAATCTTTTAAATCTGATTTCATGGATAGTAATTTGTTTAGGGTTTCCAGAGAATCTGGACACTAGTAACTCCTTAGGATGGAGATGAAATTAGAGAAGAAAGGATGCATAATGTTCCTTGTTATAGAATAGGATGTGACTGCTAAAAGCAGCTTGTTGCATGCTGGATAAAACAATGGAGGGGGAAAAAAACAAAAAGAAGAAACCAGTGTAAACCTGCACAGAAGATTTGGGTGTCTTGTCTCTCAGCCTCCTTTGCATTTCCTCCCTCATTTCAGTTGCTGTTGGGAAGGAAAGGTTTTTACACGAGGGGACCTCCTCTCTAATCTGGGAGTTACCAAACTAACTTCTTTCATATGTTCTGGCTATATGAAAGACTGATCAAACTGTAAAATATCATACCAGCATTTCTCGTGTATTTCTTTCACTGAATTGTCCTGGCTGGTACTGTTCATGCAATATTATTTCAAATATAGTCTACGTTTTTCTTTGGAATTCTCACTGACTTTATCGATGTAACTTCACTTTCTAATATTACAAATTTTTTAATATCCCCCCCAAGAATATCTCCCTCTTGTCAAAAGAAGGTCATCTCTCTGAAATTCCGTGCCACCTTTGTGGAATAAAAGTCATTAAGAAGGGCAAGAATTAAAAAAAGCTCAATACAACCCAACACACACACAAAAGAGAAGTGCTATATAGCTATTTTCTGCCCTGAAATGTGTTCTACATTTTTAATAAGATCCCAGATTGTCTGTAGCAGTGGCCATCTTTATTATTACTATTATTTTACATGGAGTGAATGCCTTTGCTTCTGTTGCACACGTGCACATTTACTACCTTTAATGGCTTGTTTAAATTAAATAACACAGTGCACTTAAATTCTGGGAGTCTTATTATCTCATTGAGATGCTGCCGCTCTTTTTGTATTGTGACAGAAACCCCTTGGTCAAATTGTATCTGTCTCTTTTTATCCCATTTTTACCAGTAGACAATGTTGCGATGAAAGATCCTCCGGACTTATTGGACAGGCAGAAATGCCTGGAGGCCTTGGCGTCTCTGCGGCACGCCAAATGGTTTCAGGTTGGCTATTTGTTCTTACCTTGTTGTTATTGTAGCCTTATGAGGTTTAATTTGAGACAGTTTTAATTTGAATGCCTCTTTAACTTCTCACTAGTCCCTCATAGAGGAAAGGTCTAGAATTCAGAATTCAGTGCTGTACTGTGCAAGGGCAAAGGTGACAGGTAGACAGCCACCTGGTTGAGAGGTGTCATGAGGCTACAAAAGCAATCTTGACATTTTGCTTCCTTTTTTATATGTCTCTCTAAATTGAAGTATTTTATATAACTTTTTATTTTGCATGAAGCTGATTAAATATTAAGTAATAATAATTAAAGAATCTATCCCAGGACTCTGTGCATTTAAAAAGTAAAGCAAAACTGCAGGCCAGGTTTTTGCAGGTGTATTGGAATCATTTTGTTTGTTTTAGGCCAGGGCAAATGGACTAAAATCATGTGTAATTGTCCTACGTATTCTGCGGGATTTGTGCAACAGAGTCCCCACATGGGCACCACTGAAAGGATGGGTAAGTACAGAAAAAGTTGAAGGCCACGAGGTCAGGTCTCAGATCTCATGAGACCTGTAGCAATGTCTGGACTGGAGAAAACAGTGCACTGTATGAAACTCCTCCTTAACCCCTTTTTGTTTGCTCCCCACTAACCGTAACCTGTGTAGAAAAGTGCTTGTAGAGAAGAAAGAATGTATTTGTTCAGTCTAGAGGGAGACATAATGCTGTGGACCTTGTGCATCCTCAAGGATCTGCAGTAGAATCCCACTTGCTGCCTCCCAAATTTAGCTTTTCAAAACCCTGTGACTGTGACAGGGCTGCTTCTCCTGGAGGTTACTATTCCACCTTAGTGTGTTTGGGGAGGGCTTTGTGCCCTGCATACCTGCAGACGAGCAGTTGGCAGGTCCTGGAGGCAGGAGAACTGGTGACCCTGTGAGAGCATTGAGGTGATTTGGCTTTAAAGGCTCCTACTTTTAGACTTCCTGGGCAGTCAATGGAAAGCAGCTGGCTTCTGCAAAAGGTGACTCAGGAGCAGGGAACAGATGTGCCATGAGCTGTCATCTGGGGATGGCTCTGTCCCTTAGACCTGTAGTGGATTACAAATTAAGTAAACTGATGAGAATTTCCTTCCCCTATGCCAGTCTGTATTTAACTGCAGTTACAGTTACCCTTGTGTCCATACTAATCGTAATTTAATGTTTTCTAGCCACTCGAGCTTATATGTGAAAAATCTATAGGTACTTGTAATAGACCTCTGGGTGCTGGGGAAGCATTGCGACGAGTGATGGAGTGCTTGGCATCTGGAATTCTGCTTCCTGGTAAGGGGCTGAAAATGAACTTCAAGAACACAGAGGGTTGACCAGACAGCCTTAACCTCTGGTGTTGCTGTGAAAAATGCCTGCCCTGAACTCCTAACCTGCAGTGGGGCTAAAAAAAAGAAGGAAGTTGCCTGGCTGTAACTGAATGAGTGCTTCCATGCAGTAGAAGTTAATGAGGAATGTTAAATTTGTTTCTGAATTAACCCCTATCTTATTAAGGGGTTGCAAACAAATGGTCAGATTTAATGACCACTTGTTTCCTACAGATTCATTGAAATATGCATAGCTATCAAAAATATTTGTGGGTTTTTTTAAATTCCTACCATTATACACAATCAGTGGTAACCCCCATAAATTCTGTGGCCATTGTTGAAAGGGAGTAAAATCCTGAGGCTAGCTTGCATTGTAGGATGAGAGAATCCCTTGCTTCCCACTCTGCTGAAGGCAGAGTGTTGCATTATCCCTCAGTCCCCATTTTCATATTGCTTCTGTTGCAATATCCCCCAGCCCCCATTTTCATATTGCTTCTCATTTACTGTCAGTAATCTGCTTTGCCTCTCTCCCTCCTAGGAGGCCCTGGTCTGCATGACCCCTGTGAACGGGAGCCAACAGATGCTCTGTCGTATATGACAGTTCAACAAAAAGAAGCCATTACGCACAGTGCACAGGTAGAAACCTCGTACATCTGAGGAGCTGGGTATGATAACAGGGAGGACTTCACTTCATTAAGACAATTTATTCCCTGCCAGGACAGCTGATTTTATTGGCAGTCCTGACAGTTCTTCCAGTGCACTACCTGGGAATGATTACATGATAGTTCATGAGTGCACGAGCTAAATATGTGTTAAATCTAATCCTTACAAAGCACAGTCTAGTGTCTGTGTGCTGCTTCCATCCCACCTCAAGTGCTTACAGCACAGAGCCCTTGTGTAGGCTCCTTGTCCGTGTGAGATGCACTTTCTATTGCAGAAATTAATGAGTTTTAAATGTTCAGACATTAGTATTTTTTGTAGCTATCACAGAAGCTTCCCATGGCAGAAGTGGTTTTGCTTACACAAACTTATTTAGTAGCTTAAAACAACCAAGGTAAAGTAGTGCTATAAAGTAACTTACTTTTCTACTGTCACTTTATAGCATGCCCTCAGATTATCAGCCTTTGGTCAGATCTATAAGGTTTTGGAAATGGACCCCCTCCCATCAAATAAGTCCTTTCAGAAATATTCCTGGTCAGTAACTGACAAAGAAGGTAGGTGCTGTTTGGTTCAAAAATCTCTAATTGGGTGGTAAACTAGGGATTGATTTAGAATGAGTGAAATTAATGGGTTATGAGCTGCGAATGCAAGGAGAAGGCTTTTCTTTCTGTTAAATGTGATTTGGGGTTGGTGTTTTGATTTGGGGGTTTGGGTTTTTTTAAGTGTTTAATTATTAGAAGCCAATCTGGAGGAGCAGCAATACAACTGTAAAATACAGCTGATGATCTGCTTTAAGCGCAAAGGCCCTTGGGGTCTGAAGAGTAGAAGTAGTGCTTATGATTCTTATGCTGGGTAAGCAGACACCATCAGAAAGCATGGAACAAGTGTCCACAGTAAGAATTACTCAAGAATTCTTCCTAGAAAACAATATACATGTGATACAACTAATTTTCTTGTATATTTTTTGTAAAAACATTTTAGTAGAGGTTTTGCCTTAGATTAACTGTAAAAAAAACAACACTGCAGATTTACACCACTTGTATCACACAATACTGGAAACAGACATCCTGCATGGCATGGTACAATGAGCTAATACTGGCTTATGTGTAGCAGTAAGAAAGTTTTGACTGATGGCTGAGTTCTTTTCATTATAAATATGCAAGGAACAACATGGGACTAATCAGATTCCTGCTGTGGAATTTTGTTTTTCAATAGCAAATCCATATTACAAGGAAATTTATACCGTAGGTACAGGCTCCTCTGCTCTTAAGAGGCCATTTGAAGATAGTGTTGGGGATGATAAAGATCCGAATAAAAAGATGAAGCGTAATCTGAGGAAAAGTAAGTGCAATGCTTCTCTGTTCTGCTTCCAAAGATCTATTGTATGGTGGGAGCTGGTTTAAAAGCTTCTCTGTGTTGGTGTGGAATAGCATGTGAAAAAGTCCTTGGAACAACAAATGTTGTCTCTATCACCCTGCATTTGGAATGTCAAACACATCTCTTATTGTGCATCTGATTTCCCCTGACATGTTTTACTAACTGAATGATTTGCATTTTTAAATGGGATTACTCGTGAAGTTGCAGTGAAATTGAAGTTCCCAAGCAGATGAGGTGTTTTACTGATAATGTCCCTGTATTGTGGGTGGGTTTTTTTGTTTTGGTTTGTTTCCCCCCCCCCCCCCAAATACTGCAGTGACTTTGCTGTGTGGAGATTTGCCTTTTTGCAATCTTCCCCTTTTTGAGTTAGTTGTTGGTCTCTCAACACCTCCCATAAGAACAATAAAATGCTTAATCTACAGCACACTGACACTGCATGTGCACAGACTGAAGTCCCTCAGCACTGCTGGGATCTAGCCGGTTCTGGGAGCTATTTTCATTGTGCTACTTTGGTGCCAGTTGTGGATCTCACTATCTATAAAACTTGTTACTCCTTTACAGCAGCTGGGAAGGCTGTGGCTAACTGCAAAAGAACTGTGTCAACAGTATTAAAACTTGGGTAATTATAGTCGTTACCCCAAAGTAGAATGGCTTAGTAAAGACTTAACAGCCTTATGACCTCTGAGAGGCTGAGGGGTTATTTTGCTCCTTTCTACAGAAGGAAGGCGCTGAAATGCAAACTGTTTTCATTTGTTGTTCATCTTGTTTTGTTCATTTTCCTTCCCCCCTCCTTCCCATCCCCTTTCTACTATCTTGTACTAGTACTAGATAGTAAAGCAATAGATCTCATGAATGCTCTGATGAGGCTGAACCAAATCAGGCCAGGGCTTCAGTATAAGCTGCTGTCACAGTCTGGTCCAGTCCATGCCCCAGTCTTCACAATGTCTGTAGATGTTGATGGTACAACATACGAAGCATCAGGACCTTCTAAGAAAACAGCCAAGCTCCATGTGGCAGTGAAGGTAAGGCAGCCTGAAGTAATCTGCTAACCCAGGTCTTGGAACGTAGAGTATGAAATACGGTCAGAACTAGTAATATGTGACCTCAAAATTAAAAAGCATATGAGATAAAGCTGAGCTACTACCTATGTACTGTAAACACAGCTGGGCATGGCTCAAACAGCATCACTGGTTTATCCTAGCAGTGGGGAGGGAGAACTTTCCAGGGCTCTGCAGCTCAGCCCATGTAAGTTCTGGTCTGGAGGGGTTCAGTTTTGTTCTGTTCTACTTCTTCCTCCTGCTGGTTTGAAAATGGCATGTTGGTGGCTCCCTCTTTCTCCCCTTTCTTCTGTGTGTTTATTCCTGGGTTGTGAGCTCCTGGAAATACGGAGTTGTTACAGTGTTCATTGTTTGAAGAGTACCTTTACACACTGGGGTAGACAGTGTACATCAATGTAAACTACTGGTCTCCAGTCAGTTTTCTAGTAAGACATTAATATCATACAGGTACCAGTCAACCTACTGTTACTTCTTGTAGGTGCTCTGTGTGACAGAGCTTAGCTCTGTAGAGCAGTGACAAACTGGAGCACCCACCATGAACATCCTTGTGTTTCATGAGGGCAGTTCAGATAGCTAAAGGAGACAGTCTGCTGGGTTTCTGGGAAGGGAATTTCCTACAGACAGTGCAGGGTACTGAGGGATCTGGCAAAGTGCTCAGTGATCCACATTCCATTATGTATCAGCAGTCCTTGCTCACTGGGGAGCTCCCAGTGGACTGAAAGCTGGCAAACACGATACCCATCTACAGGCCTTGGCAGTGCTGGGTTAATGGTTGGACTCAATGATCTTAAAGGTCTTTTCCAACCTGAACAACTCTAGGAAAGAAAACTGCTTTTAATACAACTGCACTTATAACAGGAACAAGCCCATCTGTCATTCTGTGCTGCGTTTTGTTTCGAACAAGAATTTCCTTTATAGAAGCTTCATCTGGCAACTTTCTGCTTTCCTTTGATTTCAGTTTTGAAAATCCCATTGTCCCATGTGCTTTCAAGTTCAAAGTGTCCAGAAATATCTGAGGGAATCTGTTGTTCCTCCAGGAAAAGTAGCTCTCTGCATATGTGTCCTCCCAGACCTTCTGCTTCAGTCTTTTATTTTGCCTCCCTCCCTGCAGTTATTAAAAAAAAACCCAAGTAGTACAAAACTTGCCCTGAAAAGCTGTGACTCCTCTGCCCTTGAACCCCTCTGCGTCAGCCTGATCTGTGCTGGTGCCTGCCCAGCTCTGTTTTCTCTACATCTACACATACACAAATCCTGGGCTACACTTCAAAACAGCCATGATTCAAGCCAAGAGGAAATGGGTGGTGTGGTAGAGACAAGCTTTTTTTTCCCCTTTCTTTCTTGTTTTTTTCTAGCAGATCCAGGCCCCGCTTTCCCAGACCTATAACAGGGAATAATGTGATTGTTTCAGTTTCTAGATCTGACCTTTTTAGCATTTAGAATCCCTGAAAATGCAGCCAAACTGTACCACAGCTGTTTCAGGAACAGTTTTCCCCATTGCTATGGTGGTTTTCTCTGTTTCAGTACAGGAGAAAATTTATTTCTAAGCAATCTGCCTTAACTCATTCTTTTGTGTTGTACTCAGCTTTGCATTTATTTCTGTACTATTTTACAGTTCATGTCATGTGGCTCTGTTGTAGGTTTTACAAGCCATGGGGTATCCAACTGGGTTTGATGCAGACGTGGAGTGTATGAGTTCTGATGAAAAATCAGATACTGAAGGTAAAAGTGAAACCACATCTTCAGTCTCAAGCAATAATACTGGAAATTCCACAGCTGACACCTCCGCTACCCTAGAGGTGAGGACTGCATTAGAAAGAAATCTCTGCTCCCATAAGAGGATGGTGTTTTGTTTAGGGTTGTGGGTGAGGAATTAATAAGAGTTTCCAGGCTCAAATCTGCCAGTGGCTTTGTGTCACTGTAGACAAATAACCAGTCTTTGTGCCTCCTTTCCTCAGGTTTAAGGGGATGCAGCAACCCTGACCTCCTAAGACCAGAAATTCTTGAAGGCAGGGGTTGTCCCTTGTAGCCAGTTTATGTATGGTCTGGTGACTGGGGTCATCCTGCCTATTGCCTTTGGGCTGTAGTGATGCAAATGTCATCATTTCCATTTTGCCATGGGGGGTTGTCACAAAGGTGCATTTACACAGTGTTTTAAACTGATACACTCGAAGAGCAATGAAAGTAGAAAAATTCATTAGGAGGTGTTAAGAAATCTGAGACCTAAGCAGGGGGAAGGTTGTTTTGTAAATATAAGTAATTGTTCTGTTCTTTGAATACTTGTCAAGATGTTAAAACATGAATTTCTTCAGTTGGAAGCCACCTCATTTCCGTACAGTGTGTAATCAATTCACAGATGTATTTGGTTCACTGAGACATACCCCCATTTCCTTTCCCTGGATATTTTATACTCTGCAAACTTCCCTGTTAATTTTCACTTAAAATTAATTTGATTTTATCACAAAAATGGGTACTATTTCAAGATGACTAAGGTACTTTCCATGCTGCATAACTTTGGGTTACCATGTTTGAGACATTTCACTTTCAAAGGGCAGGTCCTGGCACTAGGACTCTTGATCTTTATCCAAAATAAGAAGTTGCTTTGGCAAACAGTGCTTTGATCCCTTAATCTTTTTCTTCCTTAGTGAGCAGTCATTTGTATCTGTAGCTGAGTGCATTCTAATCCAGGCTGATATGCCAGTGTGCTGAGATGGCAGCTTCACCTCCTCTCTTCCCAAACAGCTACAGATATTTCTGCTGAAACATGTGACCCAAGAGATGAGACTTCTCCAGTCTGAGCTCAGTAGTGCCAGGACGGAATTAGCCCCAGTAGCAAAGCTGTGTGTGTGAGGCTGGGAAGGCTGATCTCTCTTTCTAGTGATAAAGCCTTCAGTTCCAAGGAACTGTGGCCTCAGCTTCAGCTTTGGATGCTCTCAGGGTTGCAATTCCAAGTGTAGCTGGTGTAACCTTGTGTGGACACCAGGCCATAAGGACAGTAGCTCAACAGTAGAAATAGAGAGGTGTGACTTCTTTTGCAGTATTGTTTGTCCCCCTGCCACTGTTTAGAGAAGAGACTCTCCATCTGCTGTTGCAGCACAGATGTTATACTGAAGGCATGGTAGTGTTGCCTTTGATACAGCTCTGTACCTGGGAAGTGGCCTAGGGCTGCATGTTGGGAAGGACAAGCTATCACAGAAGCTTGTCAGTGATAATGCTGCCTTTCTCCAAGTGGCCATGTGGCACTGTCAGCCACCAGGCTGTAAATGTTTATTTGCCTTTCAAAGAGATAAAGGTTCTAAAGCAGCACTGTTAACTGTTTCTCTAGGTAAGAACTCAGGGTCCTATACTCACAGCAAGTGGCAAAAACCCAGTGATGGAGCTCAACGAAAAAAGAAGAGGTCTGAAGTACGAGCTCATCTCCGAGACAGGCGGAAGCCATGACAAACGCTTTGTGATGGAGGTGAGTGAAGCAGAGCTACAGGGTTGGTGGATTCTGACAGCCTCAAACTACATCATGTCTTGACATGAGGAGGAGGAGGGAAGTAAAATTGCAGCTATCATTTCCAAGTTCCCAATATGTGCGATATAATGGTTCACAGGATCACTTAAGTGTTCTTTATCAGCTTCATCATCTAGAAGCAATGGAAACTGTCATATAAAACACTGAGGATATTTTTGTTTTTATGAGTGTTCTTTATGGGTGGCACACGTGGGTATATCATGATGTTCCCAAGAACAAACACTAGGCATAAACCCATGTCTTGATTTTCAGGTAGAAGTAGATGGGCAGAAGTTCAGAGGCGCAGGCCCAAATAAGAAAGTAGCAAAAGCAAGTGCTGCATTAGCAGCACTTGAAAAACTGTTTTCTGGGCCTAATGCAGCAAACAACAAGAAAAAGAAGATTATTCCTCAGGTAAGAATTGTAATTTGCTTTTGGGACCACTCTGCTATCACAGCTCTGGGTTGTCTGATGATACGAGAGCTTCTACAGGAAGCAAGTGATTTGTCTCTTGTTTCATGCACATGTGTAAGGTTTCTATTCTTCTATAATTATTGTTGAGTAACAATATAATCTGACTGTTTCCCACAATATGGTTCTAACTGAGTTTAAAAGGAGGCCCAAAGAAAGAGAGGTGCTGATTAACTAGAGGAGATACAGTAAGATCAGCAGTTCAGTGAGGATGTGGAAGTCTTTTGTGTTTCAGGCCAGAGCATCTCCTGCAACATGTGAGATGCATAGATTTCAGGGAGGGTCATTTCTAGCCAGGTAAAGGCCTTGTAAGACCTTGGGAAGACAGCAGAGACAGAACAGAGAGGTTCAGAAGCCATAAGTGTTTGTTCATGAGCAGGTTGGAGGTAAATAACACATTCTCAGTGAAGCAGATGTGCTGGGCTCAGTGTGCAGGGCTGGGCACTGCAGGCAGGGACTTGCTCACTTGGTTCCTGTCAGTCTGATTCTCAGGACAGTGCTTCTTCTGTCTGCATTCTGCCTTTAGCAAGATTGGTGCATTGAGCATGTTTAAAGAGATGTTTTTAAACGTGGCGATTTAATGCAGGTGGACTTTCTGTTTCCGGCAACACCTTCACTTTCTGAATTGCTCTTTTTCATTACTCTGGACAGACTAAAGGAGTTGTCAATACAGCTGTTTCTGCAGCAGTCCAGGCTGTTCGAGGCAGAGGACGAGGCGCTTTAACACGAGGAGCATTTGTTGGAGCAGCTGCTGCTACTGGCTACATAACACCAGGTAGGGCATGAAACTGATATCCAATGACAAAAGATACACACACGAAAATGTTAACGAAATGTTCCCTTCGTGGTTCCCCTTACTTTCTAAAGTGTGCATTGTTCTTTGTGACTCTACATGTCTGAGGCTTATAGGTGACATGTGAAGGGAATCTAGACATTGTGTTTACTTGGAATAAGAACCACAGATTTTCTAAGAATGAGATGCTGGAGATTCCTTTGTCAAAGCAAATCCAGTAGCTTCCAAAAACTAAAACTTCATTCCTCATGCTCAGGTTTTTGGATTACAGCATGAGCTTATAATTGTAGCCTTTGGCAGTTCACATGTACTGATAGCACAGCCCTGCTGTTCAGTAGACTTGCTTCCTGGCACAGTCGACAGCACGTCGCCTTCATTGTTCCTGTATGTTCATATGATTATAAATATTAAAACCCAGTAATTCATTTTTAATGGCTGTTAACATTGTTTTTGGAGCTGTCTTTCTGCCTGAGGAGTCATTTATGAGACACTTCAACCTGCCAGGGGCATGCTTCTTGCCAGCGTGGAATTACTCCAGAAAGAAGTTTAATTTCCCAGTCGCTGGAGTTGTTAAGCTTTTATTGGCCTTGGGCTTCACAGATTATTTCTCTTCATCCCCAGTTTTTCTCAGAAATCTCTTACTTTCTGTGATGGACACAAGCAATCCCACAAGAAAAACCCCTGTAAAGCCTTCATGAACTACTGAGATATAGTAACCAAGACTCATGTTACCACTCCTGCTTTTTGTCTCATTCCAGTCATGCTCAGCTCTTTGGGAAAACAGGCTGCTGCTGTTTGCCTTTAAGTATTCAGCTGCTATTTGTGAAACTTACTGTTAGAAATAACAATTCACTGGAATTCACAGGAGCTTTCCTGAGGTGCTGTGGTACCTGCATCAAGCATTTTCTAATGGAAGCTGAGGAAAATGGCTGTTCCCTGCATCTGATTGCATATATAGTTTAGGGTATTTTTTTATCAGCAAATAGGGGATGTTTGGGTCATGCCAGCTCCAACAGTGCAGACTTGAGGGCTTCAGCTGCAAGATAGTGCTAAGGAAAAGCAATGCAGCATTTAACTGATGCTGAGGCTTAAGGTCATAGGGAGGAGGCTTGTTCTTCAAGCAACAATGCAGAAGGATTTGAATGTTCTCAGCAATATTTATATGTATCAGTGCTTGGTTTTTTTGTGGTTCTGCTTCATGTCCCAGTAGGGGTCCCTCCCTGTGTGTTGGTGTGCAAACACTGATTATCTTCAGGTACTGGAGGAAATGAAACCCACCCCTTCTGTGTTTGTGTTGCAGGCTACGGAGCACCGTATGGGTACAGTACAGCCGCACCAGCTTACGGTATGTATAGCCCACTAATTAACACATTAGAAATTATACTGAATCTGTTGTGGCAGTCCAAATGTGGCAGTCCAAGGAGAAAGTCAAAGAGATTCAAGCTCTTAAAACCATGACAACAACACCACTTTTATGCCATAACCTTGTGGTTCTTTTTTGGTTGGAGTAGCTTTTCTGCCTATGCTTTGCCTGGTTCGTGGAAGGACTGCTTGTTCTAATTGCCTGTTCCCTTTCATACTGAAATTGAAGTAGTTCTCTTACTTTTTACAGCCAATCTGTGCTCCATTCAAAGACTACCGAAGGGCCTATTTCAGCATCTCTGTCCTGTGTTTACCTAAATGGCATTACAGTAGCACTGGCAAAATGTTTGTCCCCAAGTGTAAGTGGCTTGTGGACAAAGCTCCCTTAACGCCATCAACTCCATAAAGTTTATGTGTATATACCCCCCCGCCCCCAATGCCCCTGCAGGCTAAAGTACTGCTGCTTGGGACAAGCAGAATGGGTTCTGTGTAGTTTGGACTGTCAGCCATCCAGTCACAAGGAAGCTAGGATGTGGTTATTCACCACAATGCTTTTTACCAAGAACCACAGCGATATTAGGCTGGCAAAGCACTGGCTTCATCCAGACTGTATCAGAGAGCTATGAGGAAGGGTTTTTCTTAACTCAGCTTCTCCCTCCCCACTGGCTGTTCTTATGCTGGACTAACAATGCACACTTCTAACCGGCCCTTTTGGTTACTTTGAATGAGGTTTATGTGGCAATGGGAGCAAAGCCGTTTGGAGTCAGTGATATGTCCTGGCACACGGAGCAAGCCCTCTCCTGTGCAGGGACTGGGGGAAGCCCAGGACATTTCCAGGCCTGCATTTTTCATATGGGAAACTAAGCCTGCAATTTGCTATCAATTTTCTGGCTTTGGTAGTATTTGGAGTACTGGTTCCTCTCAAATTTGTATAGTTTGGGCAACACCAACTCCCCTGATAGCATTATAAAAGTTAAAAATACTTTGAAACAGATTTCCTGACTTTATTTTAGAGGTCTGAGCTATAAACAGGGGAGGAATGCTGCTGCTTTACTGAAAATGTTCACCAATGGGTCCTACTGCACACTGCTGCAGTGAGAAGGGAGAACAGCCCCAAGGGCTATACTCACAGTGGGGGATTCTCCTTTCCAAAGCAAAGTTGACTTGTAGAACTCCTGCCCTATGGGCTGGGCAAGTGCTGTAACAGAACAGCAGCTGACAGCAGGGCTGCCCCACTCAGCATTCTCTTTTGTGTTGCATTACACAAAGAACCAGCTACATGTTTTCTCAAGGAAAAATGAAAGGGCTTACTAAAATGCGTAAGATGATTTAGGGCTAAGATGAGGTGTATCTGCATGTGTGTGTTTTTACAAGCAGCTATACAGAGTGATGTTAAGAGGAACACAATTGTTACCAACTCTCCTTGTAGCTTTTTGTGCCTTTCTCATTCATTCTGTTCTGTGTTTTTTCTCATGATACTTATTTTGGGAGCTGGATTTTTATCACTTAGCTGTGTATATGTGACATATCACTGACTTCAAAGCATTGTGGAATTGAATGCCCCCATTTTTCACATAAAGAGTTTCTGTTTTTAATGTCCTATGATTGTGATGCGAAGTCCTGGGATAATGCTTTTTGGCTGTAAGGTAAACATGTCTCTTTGCCTTTGTAAGCTGTTGCATGTTGGGAAACTTCACTTTGATCATCTGGTGCTCTGGAATACCTGCTGTTGCTGCTTTGTGATTTCTAAATGGACACATAGGTTAAATACTAGAATTTAAATAGGCAAGATTTAAAAAACCAAATCACCATTTAATTATGCAGAAGTCTGCGAGGCCACAAGAACTCTCTAATAATCATGAAATCAGGCAGATATTAATCTTTCCAGATTTGCCACTTCAATACAGGAGAGGAAATGCAGAATAATGAAGCAGATGCAGCATTTACTGTAGGTGCTTGATTTCTGGCTGACCTACCTGGATGCTTATCAGAACTGCTAAACAGTTTCCCTGTGAGTTTGCTTTTACACACAGCAGTGCCTGTCTAGATTACCTGCAGTTGTAACTGACCTGTGATATTAGCTCAGAACATAGGAGGAGATAGTAGAGTTTAGTTATCGTAACGATTATGAAGCAGAGCTTCAAGTCCAACTGCACGCTCTGCTTTTGAGAGTATTGCTTACTTAAGTATTACCAAACACGAGGACAAAAGCAAAGGTTAAGCTAACTATCTGTTTGAAATAGTACCAGTGTCAAAGTGTTTCTGTTTGGGGGACTCTGCACCCTAAAGTCACATTGATTGATCTGGAAAAGGGTAAAGAGAACACAATTGTACACTCTTATCTGACTTTCTTGGATCACTGAACTTATTTGGAGTCCTCTCCCTTTCTTTTCTCTGTAGGTTTACCCAAGAGAATGGTTCTGTTACCAGTTATGAAATTCCCAACTTATCCTGTTCCCCACTACTCATTCTTTTAGCAAATGGCAGAAGCTAATTCCCACTGATTGAACAACACAGTACAGTACAGAATGTTAGAAGAAAAAAAGCCTTTTTATCCTGTTTTCTTTGAACACATACTTGAGCAAAGTCATTTGTAAAGAAACATCTTTTTCCTACTTTTTGATTTTAACAAAATGCAAATTTAGTTCTCTAAAACTTGAAAAAAACAATGTTCTGTGAAATGTTACCTCATTTTCAAATAACTTATACCAGCCTTCTGTTATAGGGAAGAACTAGAAGCTTAAATCTTACGTTTTAAATGAAGTATCCAATTATGTAAAATTAAATTTGTGAAGGATGTATAGAATATAAAACACTGATCACAAATAAACTGTTTTGTTGTAACATGAGAGTACTGCCTGTTTCCTCATGCAGTCACACAGATCCAGTTAATGACTGTACTTGTGGTAGGGTTATTAAATGCAGGGCAGAGTTCTTTAAAAATAGAACAAAAAAACCCAAACCAAACCTACACAATAGCAACTTTTCAGTTAACATTTAACTTTGTAAATATTATGGTGTGTAATAAACTTAGTAAAATATGGGCTAAAATATTGTTTTATCTTATTTTTTATAGTTAAGCATCAGTACCTGAGTTTCCTTTATAATCTTTAAATCAGCAAATTTTAACTGTGATTTCAGGCACAGTCTTAATAATCCGAGAAGGCTTTTCACTTGCACACACTGCAAAACAAGCAGAACAAAGAGAATTAAGCTCAGACTGTCTCTGCATTAGGTCGCATTCTGTGAAACAAGCACTAAACAAAGGAAGTTCCCACAAAAGGACTCTTGTACGTAATTCCAGGGACAGAGAGTTCAGTCCGTATTGCCCAGAGAAAGGACAACAATAATGTTACAATCAGGTTCTTTAGAGCTCAAAAGCTGCTTTTTTCCATTCTTTTCTGTTTTTTAAAAAATAAGAAAGAAAAAAAATAAGAAAAAACAAATTGCACTTGTTCTTGTGGCCTTCTTCACTTTACGATTGTCTGCCCACCCTTGATTTTCCATCCACCATTTCTACAGAAAGCATTTTAGTTGTCAATCTTGTATTAAAACAAAGGCTTCTCCTTTTCCCCCTTACATTTACAAGAATCTAAAGCAGCAACAAGGTCCCCATGAAAACTTGCTATTTAATTGTCCCAGTTCTTGTTGAGTGCTGCTGTGAAAAGTGACACACTTCAGCCATAGGCCAGTACTTTCTAAGAGTTGGTGCTCAAACCGAAAGACTCCGCTTCCCACCAAGGAGTGTGCGTTCCTGTCTGGAATTCCAGGACAGGCACCAGCTCCAGGCTCTCTCCACCTGTTGTAGAGTTCTGCATAAACTCTGTGGGCTCTAATGAGGGATTTGAGTGGTCTTTATTAAGGTATCACCCCACAACATCAGCAATGTTGTTGGTTGCACTTCTCAGGCCTTGCCTGTTGCTTTTCCGTAGGTTTGCTTTAGTTCATGCTCCTTTAAGGAATGCCTTCACACACTGGTTCTCTAACAGGTGCTGCTGCTGAGGCAGGGGGAGCTTTATAGATCAAGAGGGTGTAAGAGCAGTGCTTAAAGCAGTGTGAAGTTCCTTCTCCCCTACACTCCCATTAGAGGGAAAGAAATAGTAGAAAAGCTTATTAAGGGGTGGCTTGTGTAACAAGCTGCTTTTCTGGGAATTAACTGAAGTACTGTGCAGAGGAATGGGTTTGTATCTGAAATGGGTTTCCTTCTGCCAGAGCTCTCGCTTTCGTTTGGTGTTGGTGGTACTTTAATAAAAAACACAGCTGTATTGGCACGTGGTGGCAGCTGTTGTGCCACCAGCCCCAGGTAGTGCTGACATGGAGCAGGGCCTGGGGGACGCGGTCAAATTGAGCAGTGCTCAGAAATCACCATGTACTTTGCTGGCCTATGGATGAAAGGAAGCCATCACGGAGCAGAAAAAGCATGGCTGATAAGAGCCCATTTTTGTTAATCAAATATTCATTAAAGGAATCTTTCCTGTGCACACATTCTTTTTTCCCCACCCCTCTTCTGGAGTTCCCCTGATTGGCAACCATTTGTAGTTTCTTTTTCCCTTTTTTTTTTAATCCCCCAGATTTGTTAAATTTGAAACCAAATCTTCTCTGAACCAATTCTATACAATGAACAGTCATCAGCCAAAGAACTTGTTCCAATTTCAGAAACAAGGAGGGCGCTATGCTCTTTTCCAACATGATGGCAGTCATTTCTGATGATTTATAGAAGTCATTCTTTATTTTTTGTCATTTGTTGGGAGTTACTAACCACATTGTAAACTTGCCCCCTTGCTGCATATTTTACATTTCTCTGCTTTACTGAAATATGAATGAGCTGTCAGTTCTTTGTTTAGAAAGTGGTAACCTTGGAAGTGGTAGATGTTTCAATACCTTCAAAGAATTCAAAGTGCCCATTTTACAATGAAAATTCCACTTGCAGCTGAAAGAGCAGAGAAATTTAAATGGAGCTTCAGCTTCAGCCAGTCTCTTGGAAATTAACATGGAGTTTTTGCTTCTCTGCTCTTTTCCCACTGTAGGTGGTTTTTTCATTGACAGTCCCTATTGCCAGCCTCTCAGCATCGCACCTTTTATTATTCACTTGGGCCCTCAAGATTTCTTCTCTGACTTCTAGAACCATCAGGTTGTGTGGCTCGAAATGGCATTTTGTACATGTCTTAAAAGCAAGAACAAACGTGGCTCGTTTTGAGGTTTCTCAACTTCAGACATGGAATCTGAGCTTTTTTCCTTTTTTAAAGTGTTTTTTCTCACTTCTTGAACTTTGTTCCATTTAATGAAAAGCAATACTTACTCCAAGCCACAGTCCTTTCTTTGGGTACATAGCAATAGATGTGTATATACTGCTGGGTATCTCTTTACACTAGAAGGGAAAGACTGGTGTGTCGGGGGGGAAAACCAAACACCAAACCAAGAACAGACCTTGCCGAGTGCCTGCTTGAAGCAGAATCCTGCGTTTGCTTTTGCTACTGAAGTACTTCAGAATTTTAATACTACAACTGTGTTTGCATGTTTCCTATAAAAATTGCTACAAGGACTTGCAATGGGCACTCCGCAGCAGTAGTGCTTTGTACCATTGCACATGTCAGCAGACATGAAATGTAGCAAAAAGGCAGGAGAAAAAAGTAGAATATATATTTTTATCCAAAATCGAATTAAAATGATATATTCTCTCTCTCTCTTCCCCACATCATTAATATGAGGCACAAAAAGGGTAGGCCTGAACATGACTTTCAAATGGGTTCCTTTTGTGTCTCTTAAAATCATCACCAAATGATAGGAAAATACAGTATCTGGTAAACAGCCAGTTCAGAAAACTTCTGCTCTAAATTTACTGAGGTTTTTTCCTCTTAAGTATTTGTATGTTGATATTTTGGGACTGTGAATCAGCAATAACTGAAAGGTGAATGTTTTTTTAAATGGTATTGGAACATATATATGTTGCAGCTTAAGACTTCTAAGCAGTTTTCAGCAGGTTAATACCACTTTATTCTCATTCTCTCCGGACCTTCATAGCCATATGCACTTGTATAAAATAAGCAGAAATGTAGTGACTCTAAGCTGAGATCGTGATATAAAGGTAAGAGATTTTATTTTCAGCTTAAAGAATATTTTTATTGTGTTTTTCCTAAAAATCTCCTATACCTTGACAATCTTGTATATGGCACGTGTTTATTATGTCTTGTTTAACTAAATGTTTGAACAGGTAATACCTAGGTCTGAATGCCAACTTTGCCTTTTTCAAGGCCACTTCAAATACTACCATTTAGTTAGCAAAGAAAGTATTACTTATTACTTTTAAAAATTTGTTTGATTTTATCAACAGACTGTTCTCCTTCAAGTATTTTTCTCTTGTGTAGCATAAAAAGCTGTATTGATACTGCTGTGTCAGGCCCTGCATTCCTTGCATACCTGTGGAAAACACTGGGTAGGTACCAAAGCCACTGCCATGGCCTGCACTGAATCCGCCCCCTGGTTATAGGTATGTGAAATGAAAATGAGAAGCGGCATGTGTGATACTATCTAAGTAACAAGGAGAGAAATTAATTCCCTTAACTACTAGAGCTAACCTCCAAATAAAGAATGAAAGACTTTGATGATACTGCAGTTAAAATCTGCAGAGATCAAATGACATTAGGCCAAATTAATCCATGAAGCAGCCAGGTTTGCTTTCCTCCTGTGGGCGCAGTGGGAGGAGAGGAAGGCAGGCGGGCAGTGATTGCACTCGGCATGAATCATTTGCTGAGCTGTGGTTCTAAAGCTAGAAATCAGGATACAGCCATCCATAAATAACTGTGTTCAGTTCTGTAATAAATGTTTTAACAAGTATTTTGCTTGGATTAAAATGGGTTTGGATTATGACCTATATGGTGCATATTCTATGTGTTTTACAGTAGTTTTAAAATACTGTTTTTTAATTTGCCTTTATATAACCTTCTGTTATGCAAAGTTGCACAGTGCAGTGCTGCACCACTGCAGTACCTGAAGTTGCTGGAAACAACTTTTTTTATATGAAAATGGTTTAATAAAAAAGCAAAAGGGAGGGAGTTGGTGATGCTGCATTAGCATTTTAGGGTCTCAGTTCAGAGATGAAAGCATCTGAAACACCTGACTGATCACAGTTTATACTGATATAAAATAGGAAAACATTTGGTATAAAATAGCTAGTAGTCTATCAGACCCAAAGCTTCTTGTTTTGCATCAAAATTTAACAGCAAATATAAACTCTATTTCATTTCATTATTGAAACATCAGATTCATTAAATAACTGCATGTGTAGGTTTATCCATTACTCAGGGTATGTCTGGATAGAATTCATAAGCTGATACAGAAAGTAGCTGTTAAATATTGTTAGCTTTGCTGCTGTGGGCAGAAACCTGACCTTGCAGGTGGCCCATGTGTTGGCACCCATGGGACCACATCACCATTTGGTTACATCTGCAGCTGCAGTTGATGAGCCATCAGAATGTCCCTCCCGCTCTGTGGGGCAGGTTTTCATCTGCTGTTATCTTCAAAGTGCAAACCTGGGTCTTGGGCTGAAGCTCACTTAAAATTCAGCCCATTCTTCCAGCCTGTCAGGCTAAGCTGTCCTGATTGTGGAGCAGCAGGCTGCTCTGGCTCCTTCCGCAGACAGGAGTTTAGATGCATCAGGGCAATGTTAAGGTGCATTATAATGAACTTCTCTCGAGTATTCCTTTCCTAGCTTAACTGATGTCAGTCTGACAAGCACTGTCCAGTTCAAGGACTGATTATTAAAATGTCTTGCTGGCTCAATTCAGATCTGCTTCTTTGTGGCTTGTACTTGGCAGCTTAATCTATTTGTATTGCTTTCCATCAGAACTGCTTAAGACTGTGAATTTCTCTATTTTTCTGTCATCACCCTTTTAGCTCTTACAGTCCAAAGCATTCCACTCTGCCGCTTTCAAATTCTCACTTTGTTGTATCTTCTCTTGGAATCAGTGATAAGCTCCTAAGGTGCATGATTTCCTCAGAACCTCTCTCACCGAAAATGGAACTTGAGCAAAACACTCCCATATTGAAGTGTCATGGATGCAGGCTCCGTAAGTGCCAAAGAGCTTGTTGGCATGAGAGAGAGCAGTTAAATTCTGACAGCAGGTTTTAATCTAACTGAAATACCAAGCTATTATCGGATGAGTAATTTGGGTAATGTCTGATCAATATTGCAATAAGCACTGTTTTGCTAAGGCAGAACTAGAACTCCTTTCTTTTGCATAATACTTGCAAGTTTCCTTTTTGAAGCCTTCTCACAGGAGCATGGTCTGAAGTGCCTTTTCTGTGAGATTAGAGGTCTGGTTTATGGCTACTAAGCTCTGTATGTCTGGATATACCCAACAGGCAAATATGTAAACCTGGCTTTGTATGCTTGGTGCAGCTGCTAGTGTCACTGCCTATTTTGTAGCACCTTCTCAGTGAAGCAGAAATGCTATTTTATAGTTTGAATTTCTGGTTCATGTTAAAGAGTTCTGGAAAAGTTCCTTTCAATTAGTACATATATAAATAGGACAGCAGGGAAAGTCTGCACTACCCACCTTAACTCTAGTTTTAGCTAGCCAGATGATAGCATGTATTTTGGGAGATGGTGTCTGGCACTTAAAAGTATGAAAAGAAGCCAGAGATTTACAATAAAGAATTGACCTGTTTAATGTGTTGTCTGTACTGGAGGTGAATGGCATTTCCAGTGACTTTGGAAGAACAATTGTCAGTTTCAGTGGTCTGCTCTGTTAACACTAAGGACAGTGAGGTTGTTTACACAATGGGGAGATGAAATACAGCCTGTTCCACTGTTACAATAGCATCCATTTGCCATTAGCCATGCTTGCATAGAAAACCCACAGTCAGGCAGGTACATGCTTTCTCTTTCTACCAGTTTGTGTTTCATGGACCACATGTGTGGAGATGTGTGTCAAACCAGGCTGCTTCACTGTCTGATGGGTCTGAAGTGTCCCAGCTGGACAGCAGGTCTCTCAGGCCCATCTTCCCACCAGAAAATTTAATACCAGTTGAGTTCTTACACAGTTGTAGCACTGGTGTGAGAGCAGCATTGGTATGACTTTGTTGTGAGATCATATATTCTAGAAGCAGTCTTTTCCTTTGGTTTGAAATAGGTAAAAACTAGATAGACGTACTCTTTAGGATTAGTCAGCACATGACTTGAGAAGACACCTAGTGCTATTGTACACAGGGTACACGTCAGCTGGTAGCTCCTCTCCGAAAGTGCAAGGAGTTGGCACCTCCATTTCACCAGCTGCAGGGTCAAAACTTGAGTTTTAAACAGCAGTCCTTACAGACGGGAAGGCTGAAGTACTGCTAACCATACCTCAGCAGTTTCCCTTCCCAGTGGGTATCATCTTCCCAGATGCAACCATGAATTTTGAAGAAATAAGGTACTTGATAAAATAGCACTTTAATCTCACTTTGCCCTACGAGATTTCTCCAGGCACATTTCTATCTGCGTAAGGTTTTAAAGGCAACCAGATTGGTTTGGAGAGCTTGGCTAGCTGAAAGCATGGTATGTGATCCTTCCTGCCATCGTGCCCTCTTGCTTGCTGTCTTAAGCACACATTCAGGAGCTGGAACATGGTGACCCAATTCCTGGGCATTGTGCCAGCTGGATGGAGGGAGGCCAGCCTGTACTCATGAAGGGAATGTGTAACATCCAGCCACTGTTGCCCAAGCAAATTCTGTTGGACACAGTGCACAATCCTACCCTCACAAAGGCTATTCAGTGCCTGGGTAGGTGGCTCCTAATCTGTCTAATTTGCTGTCACGTAGCCAGTGTGAGCTAATGAGATGATTCAGCAATTGTCATGGCTCCCACTTAATGTGCTGTAAACTTGCTACTGCGACTTCCACTGCAGCTAAATAGCTCTGCTTCTGTGAATGCTGTTCTCCTTCACTGCCTTTCTGATCACCTTCTAACACCCCAGTAAATAACTGTTTCTAGATTCTTAAAAACCTTTAATCAAAAGCTTCAGAGAAACAAGTTTTCCTACAAATATTTCAACTTACTCATGTACAAAGGGACTATTTCTACTCATTTATAAAGATCTTTGAACACTATTCTGGTATCTCTGATCTCTGGAGACTAGGAGTCTTTCTTTGAGAACACTCATCTTCTGTTAGGAAAAAAAGATTTAAAGTGTGTCTCAATAAAGACTGTGCCCTGTAGCCACTGAAAGAACTTAATCGGGGAAAAGTGTACAAATCTAACATTATTTGAGGCTCTTTTCTTTCATTTAACTATTGAGAAAAATTTCCCTGGCCACAAGTTCCTTTCAGTGTTAGGAAACAGAAAATGAAGGGAAGAGGAGCATGAAGATTTTTCACAGGGTCTAGGAAAAAAAAAATCTGTTTGCTGGCTAGTGACTCTGGGACATCAATCTCCTGGCACTTCCAAAACTCTGAGATAGCAATAAGTATGAGCAGCTCTAACCTACCATCCCTGATCCAGTCCCAGCAATGTCCTGAGAGAGTATCACTTGCTTCACCTGTAGTTCTGCATCTGCACTTCTGAAAGCCCCATAGATCATCGCAATCTAGATGTGGGATTCCTGAACATCTCTCCAGAACTGTATAAATGAAGAACAGTACCGTATTTCAGTCTTAGACAAAATTGCAGGCTTCCCTCTGCCTCTTGCTTTGTAGGCTGATACAATCACTTGGTATTAGAACTGCTCCTGTTTAGCTAAATTCTCTGTAGGCAGTTTCCTGTGACTTAAGGTAAAAATATGTCCCAGCTTCAGATGAGTTCCAAGTCACAGAAGCAGCTTACAGAACTGGCTACTATTTCCAGTGGCTCTGGGAAACAGCACAAGAACTCTGCTGCAGTGGATTCTTTTGGCAACACAATGAGTTCAGATTGTTGTTCACAGTTGTGAAGCTGACTAAGACTTCTCTCAGGCATCAAAAGAATGAAAATGAGCTCTCTGCTGGACTCACTGAGGAGTTCTGTTAAGAACAGTTGTACTGTCTCAAAAAACAGTAACTCAGCTAGAATGCTCAGGACACAGACCCTCTTGGGCTTCCTGCTGAATAAATCTACTGAAAAATGAGATGCTTTATTGACTTGTTTAAAGCAAAGCAAAGGGATACTATAGTTCCATCTGCTATCTAAGGTATAAGACATAGCTTACTGGTTTCGTTCTTCCGTTAATAGCACATCTGCCTGTTCCTCTAGCCTGGGGTCTTTTAGAAGATGGTGCTTTTTCTGCTAGGCCTGTCTGACATGGTGTAGGCAATGCAATGCCTTACTAAAAGTATCTGTGTGAATTATGTAAGAGAAAAGTTCATCATACTGTACAGTTTAAATTCAGTAAAGTGTTTTTTTCCTCCAGTTTCTGTGGCTCCATGAACCATTCAGACCACATGTTTACCTTCATGTTTAAGAGCAGTTGAATGTCTCAGAGTGCTGTGTGGAGATGTGCAGTTCAAAAGCAAATTTCTTACTTTGGGTGTTATTTTATCTTGTATTTGGTGCCTTAACTCTCTACAATCTAAGCTTGTGTATACTGTACCACAGGTAGTTTAATAGTTAAGTGTGCTTTAAAAGAACCCCCTCAAGCCTAGTCTACAGCAACTGTGCAAAGACTGAAGCCTTCTCAGTAGAAGAGTTCTCTGCCACATTTAATTAATAATCCATTGATAAACAAGTTGCAAGAACCACAGATTAAGACTATTTATCTAATTTCCATCTTTAAAGGTTTGTGGCAATAAGATAATTAAAGGTGCAGTCTCTTCTATGCTCTGTAAGTAAACACCGACAAAATGCAAAACAGCAAGCCAGAAGTGCATGTCTGTGAAACAGCCCTCTGGACTGTTATCTCTACTAGAACAAATTACGCTAATACTAAAAGGCATTAATTGAATGTAATTGTCCTTCATTCACTGGTACAGGGGAGTTGCAATGATTAAGAGTTGCAATTAATTTTTAATTCCAAAAGAGCACATGGGCTTAAGCCTCGTTCCTGCCTCTTACCTGGATCTCGAAGCTCCAGGTGCCTTAGCTGCTTTGCAGTTCTTGAGGTGTAGTGCAGCTTCTGCCTGAACACTCACCTCTGAACACGTCTGGTGCTGGTAGAATGGACTGAGGCAAGAGAGAGAGAGAAAAAAAACAAATTAAGCTGGAATGCCCTCTCCAGTCTTTAAAGTTGAGCATCAGGGACAGGAAGTTGGAGGAAAAGTTGCACTGCCTTTTCCAAGCCCATTATTAAGAGTCTGTGGTAAAACCAGCAGCCTCAATACACTAAGAACAGGGGGTGATGGTATTGTTTGTCACTTGTTTATAAGAAATTAGACAAGAGCTCTGAGCTATCCACAGGGCAGGCTCAGAGCTGCAAGTGATGTTGCTACAGGAGATAAGCTTTTTTTTCCTGTTATAAAATAAACAAGTCCAAGACGGAAGCTTTTTCCAGAGGAGAAAAAATCCAGTGAAAAACCTTGATTTCCTGATGCAGCCCTATCCAAAGCAGGGAGACTGCTCCAGGCAGTGTATGTAGCATGTAACTGAATTCTGGGAGGGAAAGGAGTAAGTTCCTCTAAAGGAGTACTAGTAACTTATTTTTGATACAGTGCCCACAGTATTGTAGATAACTTGCTTTTACACAGAACAGCACAGCAACAAGGGAAAGTAGATACTACTTCCACAACTACCTGTTGTAACGTACATACTTCAGGTCACCAACATTGGGGTAACTAGTTATGACAAAGAAGGCTCATCTTTGCAGGAAAGCGTATTTTGACATTCTGTCCACTTCTATTTTTAAGCTAGAGGGGAGTTAATTCTAGCACTCATCTGTTTTGAAGGGAGTAAAGCAGAAGGTAAGTTTTAACTTCATACTTCGAAGCTGCTATGAGTAAGTTGTTTAACAGTGTTCCATGGGAACAACCTGACGTACTTCTTTATGTTCATTTCCACATTCTTAGAAAAGCACAAGCTTGTGTAAGCATAATCAATACAAAGTTACTCAGGGTACTGTGTCATCTCAGCAGTGGACACAAACTGCATCTTCAGTCAACAGGCACATATAAATCAAGCTTAAATTAAGAGGAACAGAACATCTTGGCAGGTTTTGCTTTACTACAGGCACTGTTACTATTTAATGATCTATGCATATGGCAATATGTGTATTGCTGCACTCTCAACAGAACTTGTAGTTCTGTATGGGCATCCTGTAAACTAACGAAGTAAAATGTAGTCGGTGTAGGGGAGAGAGTATTCTTTCATTATATCCACAGAGAACTGTTTACAAGCAGACAGAAAGTGATACTGTTCAAAGCAGAAAAATGGTGGGCTGAAGAACAACATTCAGAGCAGTACAGCTTTTGAAAAGCTAGTGATTCTAACTAAGTTTTCATTAGTTATGAAAATTCTGATTTGCTGTACAGATTATTTCCTGTGTTTTCAAACTAGTGTCACTGCTTCCCTGCTCAAAATAACAGGATAAAGACCAGTGTAGCTTTCTAGTAACATCTGTTACATGAAAATACAGTGTAAGAAAACAGAAGCTGTACTGCAGAGAGCATATTCAACTAAAGAGCCATTCTCTGGGCAATGCTGCATAATTCAAGAGTGGGTAAATTTGCCTTCAGGGACAACACAACACATAACAGATGTTACAAAAAAAAAATAAACCACCACAGAAAAAAGCCTCGAAGCTTTGTCCAGTCATACATTTATTCTTCCCTGAAAAAGGGACAAGTACACTCATATGTGCTTAGTGAGTTAAACATCAGACATCACAAAGGTCCTTAAGGACACCTTTTAAAGTTAGTCTCCTTTTGGACAGAAAAGGGAGAAAGTTGACTCTGTCTTCCAGTTCCAAAGTGCAGTGTCTTATTTCTGATCCTAACCCTAAGTCAATATTTATTGATCAAACTGACTAAGCTTTTTAGGTCGACAAGCTCTCCACAAAGCAATTCTGTTCTCTGGAGCCTCTGCAGGGCCCAGCGACTGGTGCTTAACTACTACTTCCACTTCTGTATGCCACCTGTCCTCCAGGTCTCCCAGAGCCAGTCTGGGCCACCTGCACTTCTAAGAGAGCAACACTGCTGGGGGGAACTGTCAAAAGCACTGAAACACTACAGCAAAGTCTCAGTGGGCTATATGCTTTTAAAGTCCTGTCCAGTTCTCAGTGACAAAGTTGAGCATGAAACCTGTACTGCCAAATGTACCAGCCCCTTAAATGAGAAGGAAATCTATGGGAAGCAGTATCGGAAGTGGAGATTTTGAGGAAAGGCTCGTATTTTTCAGGTCCAATTCATGAGATTTTTCTTTTTTAAATGGTTGAGCTTTCACCCACCAAAAATCACCATCAGTCAAATTAATTAAAACTGTTCCTGCTAATCTGAGCTAAAACATCCCTCTGTGTAACCCAAACCACCATCTCCCATCCATCTAAAGAATTCTCAAGCAAAGAATTCTCAGGAGGCAGAGCCCTGCTGAGTCTGCACACTAGGAGGCAGACAGGCAATGTGGCAGTGCAGTATAATGTGACTTTTCTGATGACAATTCTCAAAACAAGGAAAAGACAGGGGCAGTGTTTCATGCTCAGCAAGTTTGTGGATGGAAGGAATGCAATTCTATAAATCACTTGTACTGTATTTCTGTTTCTAGACTTGAATGAATTTCACTTTTCCTTTGTGGGTCAGCACAGTAAAATGTTAAAGAAAAGGTCTATTTTTCTAAATCTCTCTCACCAATAGGGGTCTGGCCTGTAACCAACAGATGGATATCTTTATCCACAGAGGACAGAGTGTTTATTTTTACACTAAGATTGGACATGGCATTGAATAAAAAGAAGTATGACCTTTGAACTATCTAAACTTTAAATACTATTAACAAATTCTACAAATGAGTAATATGGTGGACAAGTCCATCTTTCTTCCCAGTATATCTCTCAGAAGAAGTTACCTAGAATTAAACTTCCAAAGGAAGTACCACAGATCCCTGTGGTCTAATTTCAGACTACTTTCAAAATATTTTAAGATTTCTCCTGATTTTTAATGTGTAGAGAACAACACTTAAGCTATTCCCAACTATAAATAAAGCAACTTCAAATAAAGTAATTTGACAACAACTGTAGCTATTTATAGCATTAAAAAATGTAATCGGAACATTCAAATTGTCTTAATTTGGTAGCATTTGATTGGGAAGAAAAATAACTGCACATTGAGTTTTAAACGGAGCTGTATCTACTCACTAGCCAAGAAAGCCTGCAAATGTAAAGAAAATGGAGCGCTCTTTGTACATGAAGTTGCTTCCTCATGTGATGCTGTACCCTGTACACTCGGCTTCATTTGGCTTCTGTGTTGTGGTTTGTGTGCCAGCCACTGTTATTAACTGTACACAACACTTAGATCTGCACTGTAATCTTGGTTCATTTGCCACTGATTGTAACCCAATGCTACAGATTTCTCTGTATATAAAACCGTAACCATGTCCCATTTGCTTCCAAGAGCATACAATAAAGGCATCTCTCTGTAAACAGGAATTATGGCCTTATGATTGGTTTGGGGTTTTTTGTTTACAGTGAGGAAACTGGCTTAAAGGTTTTTCAAAGCCTGGGAAGCCAAACCACAGAAGTGCATTTGACTTTAGTCAGGTAATAGGTTCAGCACAAAGGGGAGACAGGCTTCCTAAGGCTGCAGTTTTATCAGAGATGAGTATTAGCAAAGTGGTGACTCCAGGATGTAAACCTAAAGCAGATTTTTGCTGCAACAAGCAGAACACATTCCTTCACAAAGGTGGTGGTGAACAGAGTATACAGGAGTGAAAGTGGGCAAGGGCTGCTGCACACAAGTAACCCTGGGGTTTAACCAATGGCAGCAGTAACAGAAAAGCCCAGAGAAGGATGTGCTGAGATGGCCAGGAGGCAAGTTTTACCTCAGACTGAAAACTGGACATTTTCTAGGATCTCGCTAATTAGGAAAAAAAGTATGTCTGTTTTCTTAGAACATAAATTACATGTATTAAGAATATGTAAGGTTCTTTCTCAAACTCTTTTTCTCTCCTGCCCTCTCATTTCACTGTATTTCCTAAACATTAAATTCCTGCCGTCCAAGTTTGCCCTCTGAGGTCTGAAGCAAATCTGAGCAATTTCCTTGTCTAGAGCCATGTGGGCAGGAATTGAAGATACCATGGAATTGTGTGGCTGCTTGCTTGAGGCTGCAACTCATGGTAAGATTTACTGGAATATACAAGTATGTCCAGCTGCCTGGACTTACAGAACAGTTTTCTTCTAAAAGGGAAGACAGAGCAGTCATCATATGCTTTTACCTTTTCTTTGAAGTATTTTTTCTGGTCTTTAATTCAGAATTTAAAGTCTTAGAGCTCACTAATAAAATTCAGAGATCAACCCTGAGAAAGGACTGAAAACTTGTGCGCTGACTGAAGCTCAGATTGCTCTTAATAAAATGAGATGTATAGAACCCCACACCTTAGCGTACATAACTGGAATAAGACAGTGAGAGTCTTTTACACTCAACAAAACAGTGTGCAGCCAGCTGAGTCTGCTGTTGTGCAGCAAACAAGTCAGTTGTGAAGAGCGAGCTATTGAGGGACCACTGTGCAAAAACCAACTAAACTATGCATCACTTAAAAGTCAGAGCTGCATCAAATACTTAGCAAGTAAGATCTATAAAGGCCTGAATACAGTCAGTTAAGAAATCATCATTAACACTTGGCTGTAATAGAGGTAAATTTTACCGTGTTTCAGCCTAATATCATACCTATGTACGTGCTTAATGTTAGTGAGCTTATTAAGAGGTCATTCAGAAAGCTACCTTAGGATTATCATCTCAGAGGTGCTGAGAAGGCTGACAGCTCTTCAGCATAGCCTGGCAACTGCTGGTCAGTGACAGCTAGTGAAATGAGCTGGGTCTACTCCAGGAGCCGGCTGATATTCTGTGACCTCACACGAAAGAGACAAGGGGTAGATAAGAGAGTGGTGCATGGGAGGAGTAACACAATACCCAGTCTAGACTGATAAAGGAGGTTGGCATGTCCTTTTCACTGCCTGACATCTCCTACTTAAGTTTTATTCCTTTCATCCTGTATCTAACCTAAACTTGCCCAGACACTTACACAGCATCTTGCTTGGGATAACAGGGAAGCAGCCACGTGTGGCCGCTTGTACTCACTATTGTTACCACCTTTCTCCCCCATCGCCTCCAAACCTCCAAACAATTCTTAGTTCTGTCTGCTTTTTCTCAGCACACTGCAGCACCCCTCACTATCAACCTGCAGATGAATGCATGCAGTGAAATCTGCAACAGAAAGCCCCTTCATCATTTCCAGGCCCCTCCCAACACTGCTTGACCACTCCAGCCCCATTCCTCGCTGGCACAGCACGGAAGGGATCCATGCAAAAGGAGCCATCTTCTTACAAAGCAGCATGCCCAGCTCATTTTGCTGCAATCAAAGTGCCTTGAAAAAGTTTATTTGTTTAGAGAGGAAGTAGGAAAAAAATACCTAGTGAGTGATATTAATGAAACTAACAAGCAGCCTGTCACTTCCACACGCAAAGAACTGCTGCATCTCCAAACCTGCCCAAAAAATCATAGAACTGGTTCTAGTGTCACTTTACAATAAACACACTATGCCAAACAATGGAAATTTCATGTCCTACTTTCTCTTAATTTCAGTGGCTTCATTTATTGAGATGTCAGTTCCTTTTTTTTCATGAATAAACAACAGATCCCAAATGCAATGTTTTGTAACAGACATTTGGGTCAGTGAGGGCAGACAAAAGCTCTTACTTACTCAAAAGCACACTTCTGGCCTGTGTACAGCAAGCAATAAACCATCCCTCATGCTGGTCTTATTTGATGCTGGTCTGTTTTAAGAGACTTGCAAAATGCTACGGAGAAGCAGTTAATGCAGAGGGCAAATAAAGGTCTACTTTCAAAAGAAAAGTAGGATACTTTAATAGTATCTCAAACAAGGACATCTATGTTCCCCAGGCTCACAGACAACCTTCTACAAGACTTATAAATGGTTGATGATTCCAGGCTTTCTTCCAAAGAAAACTGTATCAGAAGCAGTATGTCAGCATTTAGGTTTGTGAACACTTAGATGCATGACAGACTAAACCACACCCAACTTGCCACAGGACTGCTTAACTGGGTGACAGCTATTAGTTAAAGACTTTAGCATGAGATCAATTCCTATTGTTCCACAAGGAGCAAATCCAGAACCAGATTACAAAACTGACCACTGGATGCCAGCTGTGGTGATGCAAATTTCATGCTCAAAGTGTCTCCCACAGACTACTGTACTCTCCTTCAGTCCCCCCATCAAGTATCTAATAGGAGAGTCTTCCCAGTATGAGAGGAATCGCCATCTCTGTTGCACAACTCCCTGCTGGCACTTTACACTTACTTGACTATTACCTATCCTTAGAGGGCAAGCCTTCAATAAACCAGAAGTGTCCCCTCTGCTAAACTAGCACAAATTCTTCATGAACAGCACCCCTCTTTCTGCAAGAATAGAAGTGTCACCTCTCTTGACTGCTCACAATATAATGCTGACTTCAGTTGTTTGCTGCAGGATTGAGTTCCAGCAAGTCAGCTAGAAAGAATTCTTCTCTTTCCCATTTGCTAAGCTGCAAATTTTCCTTCCCTTTTGTGACTCCAATCCTTGGTACATTCAACTGGAAGAAACTTGAGCTGCTAACACTTCTGGGGCCTTCAATTAATCTTTACTTTGGGCTATATATTTCAGCATATTTATTTGTGAAGGCTGTGTGTACTTTTGTTACAATAATACAAAAAAGGCCCTTTTTGCTCCAGGCACAGGGCAAAAATCTAGAAAGGCCTTTGGATAGCAAAAAAAAAAGGTCACATAACCCAACACAAATAACACTTCCCTCACACCCTCTCACATGTGTGCTTAGATGCCAACAGATACCAAAGATGGGATCTCCTGCTTGCACGAAAGGCAGACTCAGCCCTGCTGGTTAGGATTTAGTCAAAGAGATTTTAAAAATCTGAGTAACTTCTGATTCCAGTAGAAGAGGGAAGGCTGAAACAGGGCAAGATGGCAAACTATAGCCCAACAAATCAAATTAGGTTGCCCTGCAAAGCAGTGCCACCCAAACTCCTTTATTGCTGACACTACAGGTCTTGAGGAAGCAACAAGGTGTTTGCATACAGTACATAGTAAGCATGCAGACAGGAGTTGCATCACACAGGTCAGTTATCCTGGTTTTGAGAAAGATGGTGTTATATGTTGAAGACACAGAACTTCTGTCTGCAGCCTGGGAACTGCAGAGGTCCATGAGAGCCTTAGTTTAGGGTGTGAGTAAATAAACCTGAAAAACAAAAATGAGACCAAATCCCAGTGACTGGAGGAAGGGCGAGGAGAGCTTTCTCCATCTTCTACTAGTACAGTTATTGCAAAAACCTTCCTTATGCTGGTTAAGATTCAAGGCTTAAATCCCCAGAAAATTAAGCCAAATTGCAAGAAACTGCTCCAAACCGACTTTGAGGACTCCGTTTCTATGCAATCAGGGAAGAAAGGTGCTCTTCCAGAGCAAGCCAAGAGCCAGTTTGCAAGCCTCAACCACCAGACCTCATTCCGGTCAATTCCATTTCATCTTGGCAACAGCACAGGCAGAGCCCTGCCTGCACCCTGCTGGTTGAGTGGGATCCTCCCTACACAACAGCTTAGCACTTTGAGTTGGAAGCAATAAACCATTCCAGTGATGCCATGGTTACAAAAAAGGCTCTGTCCCTCACAGCCCTGGGCTGACCTGTACAGAAAGAGCACTATCAGAGATTCCTTGTCATTAGTCCAATCCTTTGTTCTGTAAATTCTGTTCTACATATAGCTGAGGGTAGAAACCACAAAGCTCCTTAAGGGAGGCATCTGGTTTATAGCATCTGATAGAAGCACAACAGAACTGGTCCACCAAGACTGTGATGCATGTCCGAGCAGCTATCTCAGGATACTTTATACTCTATTTAAATTTCTCACCTTGCTTGCTATGTACAAAAGGCACATGGACTATTCAGGGTTGTCTGGGACAATGAACTGGCTTATTTTAATACTGGAACAAATTAAGAATCACACAGGCAATGCAAAAGACTACTCACTCCCTTACAAAAAAATAACTAAATTAAAAACCCCAAAGAAACCAGTAAGGCCAGAAACTCAAGTACATTAAATTATCCTCACTAATTACAAATGAATGAACCCTTGGACATAATTTAGAACTTCCCAGTTACACTACTTTTACTGGCCTCCTCACTCCCTCCCAACCACAGAAGTGAGCAGCACCTGTACCTGACCTTCACCGATCAGAGCGGGCTGTTGTGCTGCTTGTGGATTCTAAAAACAGCCAGTTACTGTAATGCTGAGACTGAAGGCACCCAGGAGCTCCACAGTTTGCTCTTCATGTCTGTGCTAGCAGCAGACATCTCATCCATAATTCATAGGTCTGGCGCAGCCTTCCAGAGCCCCTCTGGCACGCTGGGTTTTCTACCATACCATGCAAAAAACACCTTAGGGAGACTCAGTTATATCTTAGAAATGCCACCCCTTCCCCACCAGACTGGATGAGATCTTGTTCCACAAATGATTCTTAATGGGATTATGCAGCAGTCCCACCATGCCCTGGGTAGGTGGAGAGCTCAGATATACAGTACACAACTGTATGCAACAAACCTTCATTCTCCACCTCTTTCTAATCCACTCACAAGTATTAAATTCAAATTCTTTAAACTAGTATAAGCCTTCAGGGCACAGAAGCCATTAAACCACTTTCCTCTTTTCCTGTCAGCCAAGAACAGTGCCAAAACCACACTGGTTTTCTGCGGTATTCTTAAAAGAACTGATAAAACCTCTCTGCTCACATCATGAAAGATGACAGTAGCACAGCACACAGTCTCATGTCAGCAAGTATTTTACTACCTTTTCTCAGACACAGAAATTGAATGGAATCTGCACGGCAGTGAGATAAACTGGCCAGACAGATTAGAAAATCCCATCAGGAGTCATTCTACTGTCACCTCCCAACATTCATTTAAGACTGTGGCTCCAAGGCTGCCCTTTACCCTGGATCACACAGGCACCTCTATGCATTAACAGATGCTCACAGCAGGGAGTTTAAACACACAGCTTTTATGTATTCATGGTATACTCTGACTGTACACCCTGCATGATGAGGGCTTCTGCTCATATCTGGCAGCCTGCAAATTTCTTAACTTTCACACCCTCTGGCGCCTGAAAGTCCAGAGTGGCTGTGATTCCACCTGAAGTGGTGGCAGAATCTTCCTAAAAATCATTACTTTTGTCACACAGGCTATTGATCATGGTGAACCTCTGCAACATCATAACTAGAACAGTGTGCTCACTTCTATAAAACAACCTGTATTCTTAATAGCCATCCCCTCCAGAGACAGCCATGTATAGATTTAAGCTGCACACTGAAGGCCCACAAGGTGAAACCATGATACAGCAAATGAACAACTAATGTCACATCACCTCCAACTGTCACTCAAGTCAATAAAGCTGATAAAAACCATTTATGTCCTAACATTTTAAGTAACCTAAAGTTTTCATATTCTGAGAAACTTTTCACTATTATGTGATGAACTTTTACTATAGTTTGCTACAGATTGTATCTCAACCAGTATTAGAAAAGCAAGAGAGTAACTCAAAGACTTACAAGTACTCTAAACCAAGTTCAAGACGTATTATAAAAACATCCCACAGATTTACTTCCAGCATGTTTTAGTTTTACTACATATGCTTCAATATTGCTATACTTCCTCCTAGCAGATCTTTTCTGTCCAAGAACATAACACAACTTTCAGAGAAGGCTCATAACAGAATTACATGGAATGTTCTAGTCTGGTAACTACTTGTTTAAGTAGTTTTATTGCTGGTCTGAACTAACCACTGCTCAATTTGTAAGAAGAAAATTCTAAGGCACTACCAAGTGCTCTGCTGACAAGCCAGTGCAAGCCATTATTCCGAAAGCCCATGGCAACTGGCACCCGAGGACAAACACCTCTGATGTTGGCACTGCAGTGCCAAGACAGCATCAATCCAGAATGCTGGTATATGCTCCTTCGTCCATCCCAAAGCAAGGGAAAATCATAAACCACAAAATAAACTGTGAGGCGTATCTGGAAGACACATTTAGTTCATTATGTCATGCGTCACCCAGATCTAGTTCAGAGTACTTTTTAGGACAGAGCTTATGGCACACCTTTCTGTTAGAAAAAGCTCAATCGGCAGTAGTTTATCTCCACAAAAACCCCACTCAGCAGCTTTTCTACATCACCTACCTACAGAATATCAAGCTCATAACAGTTACCCCAAAACCTTTTCATTACAAAAAGTGCAAAGCAGCATTAAAGCAACAGAGTTCTCTGTAGCAAAAAGAAGAGTCATAACAATAGTGCTACAGGATGTCTTTACTGCAAAACCATTTTAAGATGCTCCGGTTAATCCCATTGGACTAAGGAGAGCCTAAAGTGTAAAACCTTACTACTCTGCCCCTGCTGCTGCAAACTAAGGATGTGACTCCAGAGCAACTGACCATCAGGCTGGCTGCAGACCTGCCCCTCTCACAGGAGCACTGGTACACCCAGATGAATGCTGTCACCAGAAGCCAGTGAGAATGTTCACTTGGGAGAGGACAGACCTCTTAGTGCAGCCTGATCACTAGATCAGTTCTACCACACTGTAAATCTGCACCTCATACAACAGAACACACTCATCAGAGTGTGCTTTTTAGCAAAACTGGAGGCTTAGGCCTTGCAGAGTTAATCATTAGACAAGCAGAAACTCAGCACATGTTCAAGTGGCCTGAGGCAAAAAATGCCAAAGTACAACATGCACCTGCATGAAATGCACCTACAAGCGTTTTCTTTACCTCCACTCCAGAATATGTAGAATTAATATGACATGCCAAGCCGACTCAGTAATACATGTAGGAAGAATAAGACAGAACAAAGAGAAATATCTTGAAATCTGCATTTCTGGCTGGATGCTATCTGGCATCCTGACAGAGTTTGTCTTTATTAATTCATTGCCTGAATTACCTAATTGCTGAATTTTATTAAAACAGATTTTAGCTCTCTCAAAGTATAGAGAACACTTAATTTACCATTAAAAGATCATTCAACAAAGATGATTTCTGTTAAGAACCCTGCTATTTAACATTGCTCTTTAGACATCTTGCAGGCTCCAGGACTTTTACAGTGCCATCTGCAGCAATTCCATCTATGCCAATTTAGGCCAAACTCTTTAATATAATTAATCAAAAATACAAGATATTTCTCAAAATCGGGTAGAAAACTGCTCCTGCCATCGTGAGGGGAAGGTCAGATAACTCATTATCTCCTCATTATCTGAAGATAACTCCTTATCTTCAGGAGCAGAAATCTGAGAAGTTCTATTTACAATACTTTTTACCCTATATAAATATATTTGTATGCATTTCATGTGTAAACACGTAAGCTATAGTTATTTTTTTGTCCAGTAGCTCCATTAACACACAAATAGCTTCCTTTTACACATCTACACAAGCATTACATCTCAGTCAGTCTAAGATTTACGGAAGCAGATTTTGTTTCATTACTGTAGCTTCTTGTACCTCCAGCATCAGAATACAACCGATGTTCAGCAGAGCCTATAGCAGGAAGGAGGAAGGCACAGACTGCCCTAACCTGCTCAGCAGTTAGTGACCTTATCGGCCTCTTGTGCAGGGTCTCCATGGGGTGAAAGGTACAAGGCAGCCACTCATCACATTATAGATCAAATTGTTCAAGTGCACAGTGCTTTGTGAGTTCTCACATCCTGTTTCAAAGCTTTCCACTTCAGCAGGTCTCAATTCACTTCTCAGCAAAGCTGGCGCAAGAAAGGCACAAACCTATCTGTATCTGTAACAAGCTGACATGAAAATTACCCACTAGAGTAATAGGTACTGATGCTATGCAGGAGGAGCACTTGTCACCTTCCTCAACCTACTCAAGCCTACACTGTTGTCTCCAAAGGGTGATAAACTATTTAAATGCCACAGAAACAGACAGGAAACTGACATTTTCTCCACAAAGGCAACATACTACTAAGCTCAGCAGAGATTTTCCTCATTATCAACCTCCAGCAATTAACATTTTCTTCTGAGTATTTCAGCACTCTCCAGACAGCAGCACACAGCAGGGCAGATGCCCGCTGAGGGGATCCCACACAGGTGCCATGGGGGAACCACCACACTGAAACCCTCTGCTCCCCTCTAAACACAGGATCGGGGGTGGCTCAGCACCACCCGTGTACCCACACCCAGCCGTCCATCTCCCCACAGCCCCTTCCCCTCAGCGCCGCGCTCTCACCGTTGCTCCGCGCCTCGCCTTCCTCGAACCTTCCAGCAAACAAAATGGCGCCGTGGAGAGGCTGTCGCGAGCTACGCCCAAAGCCAGCGGCGCGAGCCGTCATCTCTCATAGGCTAAGCCTCCTGTCAATCATCGAGCCAGCCTATCAGAGAGCTCGGGGCCTCCGGCTCCGCCCCCACGCCTCAGGGAGGCGGGAGCTGTGAGGCGGCCTCGGGCCGGGTCCCCTGTGGCCTGAAGAGATACCAGGGGTGGGTGCTGTGGCTGCACGGCCCCTGCTCAGCTGCCTCAGCCGCAGTCACCCGCATGTTAAACCTCAAAGCCAGCTCAGTTCCATTCATCTCATGTTCACCAAGGACTTAAAACGTGTGAGAAAACACTTGACTTTCAGTGTCACACCCACTAACATGGTTTCTTAACAGAGGCAATCGTGCTCATCTCGCAGTACAGGCTCTTCCTTGCCATTCCTGTAAAAGGACTGCAGCTGTGTGGCCAGATTAACCTAAAGGAAAAGCCTTCCGTACAGGATTACGCTTGTTCCATTTCATTAGCATGCAGAAAACACAGCAGAATCAAATCCTCATTCCTCAGAGTCATTATGGACACAGCAGTAAATTCTAGCAGGATTTGAAGGGTTTTGTATGCAGAGGCCTTGGCTGGTAACACACAAGGAATCATATTGCACAATTAAAAAAGGGGGGGGAATAGAGGAAAAAAATAATAGAAAACAATCCTCACTGTGCACACATACACCACATTTTAGTTATTTTTTATTAAGAAGGACCTTCAGTTTAGGTGCTGGCCTTGCATTAAGCTACTTGCTCAATGGGTAAACCACTAAGAGCTGCAAACCTTGCTGGATTAAGCTCTTACGTTAGGCACCTCTAAAGTGTCTAAAGTTAGGCAGGATGAACGCAAGCCAAGCTGCTGAACAGATGGAGACGAAATCCTCCTCTTGATAACAGGAACTTTATAGCACTGCCATGGATAAGAAGGGCAGCTAAAAAAAGTCCGGGAGGCAGTTATATAAATTCCAAGGAGGCTTTACCAGCAACGCTTCGTGGTAAAACTTTCCAATAGATCTGGGATACCCACTTCCAGCTGCAGGCCCTGAGCAGCCAAGAAGCTCTGCGGCAAAAAGGAGATTGTAACACTAGAAATACCACCCTATCAAGGCCACAGGAACTTGGTGATGCAGCATGAACACACAAAGCATTAGGAAGTTGAAGCCTGGAGCATGCGAGACCGGATACTCAAGCATCAGCAGAGTGGCACCTGTATTGAGTTCAGTGCACAGTCAGCCGAGAGGCATCTCTGAACAGAAAGAAGGTGATTGACAACCAGCAAATAACCATCTACCAATGCCAGAAATGATACCAAATACACTCACTCCTTTTTGCTTACAGAGCTGTAAAATACTGGTGCTTATAGCAGCATAGGCTCAACATCTTTTTTCTCTTTTACCTTATTTAGTCTTGCACGCCTGCAAATTCATCCTCCTCATCTCAGAAATGACCTGCTTCCTTGTGCTTCCCATGTAATTGTGTTTCAAAAGATGAGTGTCTCAGCACAGGATTCGTTTTCCTTAATTAGCTGTGGATATTTCAGATGGAGACAGATGTGAAATACATTGGTAATATTTATTTTTGAGCATCAAAATCCTTCAGGCAGAGATCTAAAATAATCCATAATGACTGGAAAGGGACTATAAAATGTTCTGTATAAAATGCTGTGCAGCAGCTAGTTTCTCATATGTATATTCCATGTCTACACTAAAATAAGGAGTATATGCTGCATGCATTTTTGAGGTGATGCTTACTTTGAGAGTGGAAGAGACACGAACAATAAAGCAAGTTTTCTCTTTAAGTACCTCAGTTTTGAAGGAAAGTTCACTATTACACTATTTCCCACTCCCTCTGGAGCAGACAAGTGGATGAAGCGCTTTGGCCTTGGGTTGTTTCTTCTTCTCCTCCCTTATTTACATTCAAACTTCCTAATGAAGTTGTAAGTACTGAGGAACAGCAGCGCTGAAGCTACCAAGGGATGCACCTCTCTGGAAGACAAAGAAGCAGAGACTACGCACAACCTTAAAATGCCATTCACTTAGGGCAAAAGTATGGTTGGAGAAGTGACAGTGTGATAACAGCCTCCTGGAGCAGCGCTGCTTAAAGTCACCTTTAGTCATTTTGGTGACAAAAATACATTTTTACTCCTTGTTATCTCTGCAGAACACAGGCAGGCATGGGAGCCTGAACCGCACTGACCCAGTTAGTGCAGCCACCCCACTGCACCGCTCAACCCCCGGTTCAGCTATGACTACAGAATCGTAGTGAAGATGACGTGAATGACACTTGACCCCACAGGATTTGCTACTGATGATGATAAGCAGAGCTAGCCTACATTTGTTTTGCAGATCCAAGCAGAATTTGGAGGGCCATGGGAAAAAGATGTTCTAAATTGGACATTTTTGAGGAATACTGAGTCACAGCCTCAAGCTGCACAAGGTCATTTCTGCAGTTTCTTCTTTTTTTTCCCCAAACCAAACCCTAGATTTTATTACATAAAGCAGTGTTGGCAACACTGAGAATATGCAGACTATTTTAGCAAAGCCCTTTGCAGCATGACTACAGTTTCAAGTCTGAAGAAGCTTGCAGATGCTACTGCTTCTACTTGAAGAAGAGAATTAGTTTTATATTGCAAAATATTTAATGAGTTTCCTGTTAAAATGAAAAGAAACAACAAAATAGTTATACAATTTTACTAGTTTATATTTCAATTCATAAAGTATACACACTGCAACTATGCTACCACAATGTCCACGCATCTACTATTGATGGAGTTACAGTAATTCTTTTTTTTTGGTATTAAACAATAGAGATAATGTATGCAGTTAAGGAAAAAAGCTTGGACATAGCATGTTCTATTCCGTAGTTACAGAGTACATTAGCTAGCATTAGTACAGTAAACAAGAAAAAGGTAGAAATACAAAATAAACCAAATATCTTTATATACAAACCAGTGCCTCTTATTGTTACCAGCTTATACTCACACTGCACACAAAATTTATCCACTGATGCAATAGATACTTCAGCATAACACAAACCATTATAAATTAAAAAAATTACAAGGTGCAAAACTCCATTCTACAGCTTTCTGGTGAGAACTCAGTACAATCCAATGAGTAAGAAATCCAAGCACGTTTAGCACCTATTAGTGCAACTGCAGCGAGTAAAGAATGACCTACACAACCTCAGAACATGTTACCAGGGAAGCGAGTTGGACAGCTAGAGATGCTCGCAGCTACACTCACGCAGCGATTTTTGCCTCATATATATCTCAGTTTATTGTTTCTTTGTCCCATTCATACCTATGTGCAAAACTAAATCCTGGAAGCTTTCTCAGAGCTTCACAGAAGGCCTGCTACAGCCGGGTAAAAACAAACAAACAAAGAACAAAAACCTGACAAAAAACAAACAAAAAGACTCAATCCAATGTCAGACCATCCACATAATCAGTACTTTTTAGCAGTCCTGGTGTTGGGGATTGTAACGCTTGTTGATATGTGGATCAAACAGTATGACACAGAAGTGAAACGGAAATCTGCCAAGAATTCAGATTATTCTTGTGTAGCACTTAGACACGTCTCCCAGCCTCAGGTTGTGAATTTGTTTGGCAGCCCATGCCAAAAAAGCCCAGAGTTGCATAGAATTGATAAGTAACAGAAAGAAATGCCAAACACAGAGAGATGGATGCTGCATCTACTAAAACAAAGTGGGGTTGCTCGACAGGAATGCTGAAATCATCCCCATTCATAAAGCAAAACATGTCACCTCCTACTCTCCATATCCTACCTCTGGGGACTGCTTTCTGGCACTGATGTAGTTCTTGCTAAAGTTGTCTCTTTTTTTGGTGTTTTTTTCCTTTTTTCCTTTTTTTTTTAATTTTTTCTTTTTTTACTTTGTTAGTGACACTTTTCCTTTCAAATAAAATATTAAAAAAGGTTATAACTGTAAAAAAACCTATCATATGTAAACTTAACAGTTAGGGTTTGGTAAGTTCTCGTACCTAGTCTGTGAAAAGCCTCCAGCCAGACCGCAGAATGGAGTGTTTCTCTGAAGAGCTTCAATCTAGCTACATCACCTGTTAAATATCAGTAGTATGAAGAGCCCATGTCTAGCAATAAAACCTTTCGTGTTTCCATCCTCTTTATCACTGACCTATTGAAATCCCGACATGATGTGTTTGTATTTTATTTACATTCTGGTCCTCTCATGTCACAGAATTAAATATCTGGCCAAGGAAGGCAACAAAAGGTGTTGTGTTAAGAAGGTGTGTTTGACAGAACTGCTTTTCAACAAGTCTCTTTTCCTTGGACTCCAGTCACTGTTTTTATAGAGCTTATTGTTCTGTTGAACCATGTTTTCTTTGCAGCTTGCACTTCATTCAATGCCAGACCCAAATGGTGCTCCAAATCCTGCAAACAGAAGAGCCATTTCAGTAATTTGTGGTGTAGTCACAGCATAAGGTTGTATGAGTTAAACTTAGCAGGCTCTAGAACATCTACAATCTGTTGGCCACTTTAGAAGCTAAATAAGTCTTACATAAAGAAGCACAACAAACTGATAAGGGATAAAACCCCCAAACCTCTGTAGAGCAAACCAAGATGTGTGTCATTGCCCTTGTTGAATCATCTTTCCTCACTACATCCAAACCCTTTAATTCTTCCCCATCTAAAAGGAGCTATTCCCACAGGAAGTGGACTTCCTACAAACTAATTTTTACCTTTCTTGTGAACCAGCAGCACTGACATGCCAGTTTTAGGCTGAAAGAACGAACAATGTTGTCATATTTTACACAAATACCTCAAATACCTGGAGAGCTTACCACTCATGTTTTCAGAAACATGTCTAACATCTGTGACATGTTACTTCTCCATTTAACACTGACTGCGAGATAAAGAAAGGCATGATTCAGTACTTTGTCAGAGCTTGGATTTCTTCCAAGAAGTTGCAGAAGATCAGTCAGTAAGTGCTGCACTGCAGCCAGGCAGATGTCTGGAAGCTGTAGTAGCTGGTAAATACAGCTCATGCAATTTCAATTATTTTGTCTGCATACACAAAGTTTCAGACCCAATGTTTGGTTAAATAACCCATACAGGAAATAGCAGGTTACAGCTTCAACCAACAGGCTCTGTTCCAATCCCTCTACAACAGACAAGTTTTTCTAGGAAGGCAGACATCCCCTACAGACTACAAAATGAATCTCCGGAGCATTACCTGTATTTTACATTCCGCCTCCACAAGCTGCAACTTGGTCTGGGCCAGCTCAAGCTCCATTTCCCTCAGCTGGTTTTTCAGTGTTTCCTTCTCCTCGTCTGTGTCCTCGTCTGAACCGTCCTTGGCAGAACTGGCAACCTTCACCCGGCCTTCCTTGTTGAAGAACTCACGGCAGTGCTCGCAGTCATCCACCTTTTGCTAAAGTAAACACCTGATTGTGAACGCCTGCACTGAAGTGCTGGTGCTATGATCAAAGCCTTGTCCTGCCTCTGCTCTGGAAGAGCAGCACAACACGCGAGGGACCATTGATGACCTGCAAACTCAGGAACTCCTGGGGAAGTACAGCCAAGCAGGAGCTCCTGCCACCCCCAGGGTCATGGGCTCCCGCAACACTGCTGTGTTGTTGGTAACACTCTATTGCTACAATAACGGGCTCTGTGCTACCTATGTGTTACTTCATGGTAAAAGACACAGAAATCTCCTTCAGACAAAAAAGACCCCTCAAAAAATTAAGTTAGTGCTGCCCAGCATCGACATTATTATGTAGGCAGTACAACATGGAAGAGAACAGACAGTTACTCATCTTTACCCCAAGACACCCCCCTCCAAAGTCACAAAGGAGCTCTCTTTCAACCACTATTTTAGTAATGAAATAAACTGTGTGCTCACTGTTACGATGTTAATATGAGATTTAAACATGTAACTGTGGATCTATCCGGTCTCTTACCCGTATTTTCTCAATTTCAGCTTTATTTGCTGTTTGCTGCTTTTCCAGTCGTTCACTCAGCTGGGAACAAATCTGACAAGCAAAATTATGTTACCACACCACTTATAAATGTAAATTTCCTCCCAAATGAATGCTAAAGCACAGCTAAATGCTACAGGAATATTAACATGGATAGTCTGAGGGCTTTTAGAAAGCCAGCAAAATTGAGATGCTGCATTACATTGCCTCATTGTACATATTCTCATTCTCTACATATTCTTCTATGCCCACAGGAAAAGGTGCAGTTTCGACACAAATTATTAGCAGCTTAGCCTTGCTTAAAGGAGCCAAAAAAGGCTCTTTTTGTTGCCCTTGGGGTAGAACAACCAGGCAAGACAGCCAGGATAGCAAAAAAACCCAGTTCATTGCTCAAGACCTGTATGATGCAGGCTTCAGAATGTTCTGAAGGTTTCAGGCCCACTAAAAAGATGCATGAATTTGCTCCCATGATACCTAATGCTTGAATTCTGAAGCAAAAATCTTTGAAAGCAAAAAGGCAACTATTACTTGACTGAAGGAGGGAAGCTGGAACATTGTTTTGGTGAATGAGGTGAACCTTTGATGTACACCAGCCCATCTGAACAATGTTAGGTTACAGCTGAGGTTGTGGTGACTGATCTACAAATACATCAGGGAAAAGAGAACAAGCTTCCCATTTAAAGCAGCTAAAATGTCTCCTCAAATGCATGACACAGATTACACTTATTTCCAGAAATCTCCTAAAACACCTGAGAAAATCTCACCATTTGATAGCAAACCACATCACCATTAAGTTGGACTTACCTGTTTGTAGTCACCAATGATAGAGCTGTTCTTTTTGATCTCTGACTCTGCCTTATCGAGTTCCCTACGACACATTTCCTTCAGCTGGGAAATGAAAAAATAAAGGAAAATGTTTAAATATTTGTAAAAATATGCAGGTGGTATTTAAGTCCTCCTTAACCTCACTGCTGTACCTCTACCCCAGGTAACAGCGGTCTTGCTCAGCTCCATGCAGGCAAGGAAAAGCCTAACTTAGGTGGCCGTCATTATTAGAAACGCTGACTAGTTTAGAGAAGAAGGTATAAAAGAAGAGTGCTGACAGCTGAAGTCCTGTTCTGCCTCTTTGTGCAGAAATCTCTGGCACAGTTTGTGCTTTCGTGATTTCAAGTTAAAAATTCACTACCCTATGAAGCACCTTGCAGGAAGGTGAAGAATCCTGCTTTGGTGACGTCCTTTACACGACGGAAGAGGGACAAACATGGCTTAGAATGTTAAGCCCTACCCATACTTGTTAGTTTATTTTTATAAGTGTGTACTGCCCAGAAACGTGAAAATGACAGAAATTCCCCTGACCTGAGCTGATTCTTCTTCCAGGCGCCTCTTTTCTTCCTCAGCATCAATCAGCTTCTGTTTGGTCATTAGCAGTTCCTTATTCAGAGCATCTGCCTTTTCCTCCGCCTGAAACAAAGAGTGGAGTACAGCACTGAGAGGGGCACTTGCTGTACCAAAGCTGCTGTGCAGCCACAGGCTCGGGCTGCAATAGGACACAGCCAAGTCTGCAGCTCTTTCATCCTTATTAAGGGCCTGTTCATTGTTATTAATAACAATAAAACATTATTCTTCACATTCTTTTTCTAAAAATCACCATCTGCAATGGCAAAGCAGCATCAAATCAGAACTAACAGAGTTATCCCACCACATTCCAGCACTCCAAAACTCCTCCTTGAATTCAGTGCTTAGAGTTAGCAAAACTGGAGTAGGGATTGCTCCAAAGAAATACAATAACAAGAAATATAAAGAAGTTTTTCTCATCCAGACTGGAAGATGACCAATACATTTGGAAGACAAGTCACAGAACAGCTCACAATGTGCAAGATCCAGAAAAGACTAGAGCCAGCTTAGACCCAAATTCGATTTGCAGACATTCAGCCTTGCAATGAAAACAGGATTAATGAAAAATAGACCATAAAAAAGCCTCCAGAACTCTGTGCACTTACCAATGGATGTGATACCATCTTTGTTATATCACCCAGGAAATACTGCATGAAAAAGCTTAGCTGCCAAAGCAAATGGAAGAGTCAGACCCCTCTCTCCTTTCCTCCTTAAAGATGTCTCCCCAGAAACCACATAAACCTTTTGTACTGGAGGTTTTTTATAGACTAAAGATGTATTGTTGAAAAATCTCAGGCTCCTTATAAGCTAAAAACTCTCTCTGCAAAGTTGAGACACTTTTCCTGTCTTATACACAGCAATGCAGTACTTCCCAACAGGTGTATGAATTCTACATAAAAATAGATCAATAACTCAACTGCTATAGAAAATCTTCAGAAAGCAGCTGTACCAATTCCCTTCAAAGGGAAGAAAATCAAAAAGTGGATTTTAGTCCCTTAAAGTCCTGCTGATCTTTTAAAACAGATGGCAAAGGCAAAGAGAACATCTTTTCATTATACACTGGTTTTAAGCTGTTTTAAAGAAAACTGGGATGTGGGAGTCCAACAACAGGAGGAAAATGAAGCCTATTTTCTGGTCTAGTGCAAAGGATATTAAGGAAATTATTTTATTTCCAAATGCTTTGCTTTGATCTGTTAGGTTGCAAGATTTCAGACACGCCATGAAGGTATTAGAAAAGGTGAATTAAATGGTACCCTTTGGTACTTTTCTTTCAGGACATCTGGCTTGCAGAACGAAACTTATCAGTTCAGGATCCAATTAGACGAATGAATCAGGGTCCTAAAGTAGATCAAACGTACCTATGTATTCCTGGGGGATAACCCAAATGCTGCCAACATCATTGACCATCTTTGAAGGCATGACTATTATACATCCAATGAGGTATCTCAAAGATTTGGCTTAATTTTGTTCCTCTCCCACCTCTCCATTTAAACGAATGGATGTAAAAGCATAACTATGTCTCATACAGGTGCAAGCAACCACAAACAGTTAACAGCTGATACAAAAAGCTGCTTTGGTACATTTTTTTGCAGGAGTTCACCCCATGAGTGCAACTGCTGGGCAGCTACATACCCTTCTAGAAATATCTTCAATGAAGTTGGCAAGCACAGGTAACAGGATATGAATATAACCAATGTGCTGTGAAACACCGCTTCTAGAACATACTTCTATGATTCACAGATTTGAACACTAAAGAGCAGTAGACGTAATAAACTTGAAAGTCATAAACCAAACTTCATTAAGAACAACATTCACCCACTGGCATCAACATTCACTAGGAGGATTTTTCCAACAGCAAGGTTCCAAGAGGCCGTGGGAAACCTGAAATCCTCTGAAGCAGATAAGCTGAAACATTTTAAAGCCTGTCAACTCCTGCACTGTAGGATTTCTGAAAGTCATTTTCCTTTGAGATTTCAGAAATGCACTTATCTTGGTACAGAACAAGAATGGCAAAACATGAGCACTTGAACTCTTCCTCTCCCCAGGCAGACAGGCTAAATGTGCTCTACCCTACCATGTGCACTGAAAATGCCAGATATGTCTGTCTCTGCATGTTCTGTTAAAAAAAGGATATCCTAACACAATCTCCCAAACTTAAGTATACAAAGAAGGGAATGGGACAGCAAACCTACTAATAAAACATCTTATAACCCAAAGTTTCCTCCGGAGAGCTCTACTGATCTGGGAAACAACCCAGGATGATGAGTTCACATGGGCAGATTTCAACAAGCCAAATGGAAACCACAATAACATTTTCAGAGTTGCCTAAGGTTATCTGAGAACCTGATTCCACTGAGAGCCACACAGACTCAGGCTTTCAAGTTTATGAGGCACTTTGCAAAAGCCTGTCTGCTGTGAAATCTTATTCATAAGAATACCAGTGGAAGGAAACCAGAAAACAGCATCCGTGTTATTATCTCTGCAACAATTCAAAGATTTGACTTAGCCCCTGCTAGACTTCCTTTTAATATACATAGAGAAGGAAGCAACTACTCAAGTACAGGCTCAGAACCACTCCTCTGCCTCAAGTTAATTTGAATGCTTTTCAGAGTAACTAGTATTTCAGTCACCAGTCCTGTTTCCCATGGACATCAGTCTGCAATGAGGACATGGAGGAAAGAATCCTATCCCACCCAAATAAAAGACACTCTGCATATCTCCTCTCCAATGAAGCCTCCAATGAGGAATCAGCCCCAACACTCTGTCTCCACTAGGCAGAGTAAAGATGTGTCTTACATTGTCTAAATCTTTTCGCAGCGCAATCTTGCTGGTCACCAGCTCATGGGCAAGATCATCATTTTCTTGCTCAAGCCTCATGTTTGCTTCTTGTAGGCGCCGGTTCTCACGCTGTGGGAAACACACAAACAATTATCAGGAACAAGATCTTCCCAGGTCTTTGTCTTCAAACACAATTCTTCCTGTGCCTAAGCACAAACACCCACCTTGCATCTGAAGTATGCAAGGACAAAACTAGCCAGACATATTGTAAGTGTAATATTAAAGAACTTTAAAGCATTAATCCTGAGAAGAAACCATGTATAAATAACCCTGCTCAGCTACCTCCTGTTGAGCTCCAGAAATGTTTTTGAAGAGGTATCATTCTGCCATATATACCTTGCCAGAAGGTTCCTACAAATACTGACTTTTCTTGGCTCAAAACAGAATTTGTGTGCTGGAAACAGGTGAGAGAGGAGGATCCAGGCAAACCCACTCTATTTTCTGCCTCCTGTTACAACTCCCAGCAGTTTACATACAAGTTTTCAGCTTAAAATATATAAATGTATATATGTGTGTGTTACTTTGTTCCATATATGCATAATTTGACCTATAGGACTTATTCCTGTGTTTATTTTATAAATAAAATATTTATTAATTTATATACTTACTGTAACATCATTTGAAATAAAGGGAGGAATGAAGGCAGCATTATCATCAATAGAAGGCAGAGTCATAATCACTTAGGCATTTTCCTTCTGTTCATGGCTTTTGGTGCAATCATCATGCTACCCAAGCGCTAGAAATGGGCTCAAAGGAATTCAAGTAGGAAAATTCCTGCAGGCACTGTGTGTTAAATCAGACTGGAGTAAGTCTTACCTCAAATCTTTCTATAGGATCCTCCTGTTGAGCTTGCTGCTCTCTCATGGTATGATATTCCTTCTCATATTTCTTCAGTTTCTTCTGGCTAATCTAAATTAAAGCAGCCCATTAGTTCCTACCCAGAACACCAATAAAAGAACACAATTCACAAAGGGTTATGGGACAAGCTTTAGGCAACTCTTGCCTTCTACAAAACACAGTCAATATCCACACTCAGTTTTCAGTATCTGACCCTTGAGAAGGTAAAAAATTCTATTCCACTCAATATCATGCCAGAAGCATTCCTTCCTCTGATCCGTTTGTGGAACACAGACAAGGCTTTGAAAGGCACCCACAGGAGCATCCTACTTGAGTTTTCCTTGGTGCTGCACAGGTATATTTGATGCTCCAAATACCACAGTGGCTTCACAGGGCAGATCACCCTGAAACCCACAAGATGTGTTTGAATTCTGAACTAGCACAATGCTGACGTTACCTCAGCTGCTTTCTCAGCTGTAACATTTATCACCATGCACAAGGCTTTGGTTTACTTTACATGAGACTGCAAACGCTGAAAGGGCAAGGGCAGGCTCAGCTGACATTTCTGCTAGTGTCACTCAAGCTCAGCAGGGAGCAGTCCAGTCCCAGAGCTGCCAAGGTGTCTCAGCAAGCAGCAGCAACTCAGAGGCACATATCCTCTGTCACCTGCTGCTCTGGGAAGTCAGAGGCTGGAATCCAGTCCTTGGCTCTGACAGACAACACTGGGAAAGTGCCTCCCTCAGGGTCCCAGTTTTCCCTTCTGTGAGAAGGGAGAGAATGGTGGTGTTGAATTTGGCATTTTGTATGCACTGTTCAAGTCCTACAGGGACAGAGAACCGGTATCAGATCCTGACCAGCACCTTTCCTGATGTCACCTGCCAACTGTGCCATATGCTATGATGGTTTGGCGGCACAGACCATGCCAAGACTACTGTCGGCATTTCACGTGCAAGCTACCATGCATCTAAATTAAATCTCTAGTATTAAAAACTGCTCCTGGACCTTTATTATTATTTCAGTAAATCAAACCAATGACAAAGCTGTGGCTACGTTCTCCTCTTTAAAAAGGCTCCAAGAAACACATTAAACAAATTCTACATGCATAAATGACAGGCAGAATGAAAAGCATGCTTAGTTTCTCTTATCTTTGGTTTTATCATCAACAACCTTACTTGAAATTAAGGGTACAAAACTGGTAGCCAGGCTCCCTCTAGCGAGGGCTGCACAGAAACATTTCACTCTCCTTCAGCTGACATTTATCTGGAGTCACTCCAGCCACATCACAACTGCAGAAGTTACTCTTACTCAGCACTCCAGTATTATTTACTTACAATGAAGCCAGTAACTCGAGTAGGTTGTTTCACTGCTCTGCCCCTGCTCAAACACTGCCCAAATTATTGGGTACAATACACCAAATCTCAAGCTATGTAAAGGTTAGATCTTGAGAAGTGAGGCATCCAGCCACCTGAGAGGAAAGGCAGGCACAGCACTGTATTTTCATCTTATACCTTCCCAAGTGCATGAAACCAGTTTTGCCTTTGGATACCAACAATGAGGTGATCCTGAGAAGATTTGCTATTGTCACTCATTCTGGCCACTGGAGCCCTAGAGGGAACCATGTCCGGGGGGATTCATCAAGGCCCTTTGGTTTGCATGGCATCAGAAAGCACAAATGAACACTCAAGTCCCACCACAGTTTTTCATGGCACAGGAAGTAGCAGCAACTCTGTTAACATTGACAGCAACGTTCAGGAGTGACTTTAAGTCTCAAGCTGATCATTTACTGACCTCCTTTCCAGCAGAATGCTGTTGTAATCACAATGCCTTAGCCACACTAGTTCTGCCTTCCTATAAATGATTTATTTTGACATCAGGCCCTTTTCTGCTCGAAAACACTTCCAGATACAGAGCAGGAGATTTCTACTGACAGCAAAGGACTTGTATTTTAGGTCAAAGAAAGCAATTACATACAGCACTCACATCAGGGCAACATAAATGGAGGTGCATCTGTGCAGAGCCCAGTAGTGCAGTCTTGACTTTCCCCATAACCTCCCATTTAACCCCAAAAGCCCCACACAGCACTCAAGGAAGCAGTGGACAACCTTGCTGTGGACTGCTCAGAGAAGACTGTTTGCTTTAGCTACTTCACACAGCATTGGGAACGCAGGGATTTGGGCAGAGTGGGAAGAGGAACAAGGTGCTCTTTGGAAATGTGAAAGGCAAATACACCCATTACATATAATCCTAACCAGATGCATGTGAAACATCTGATCTGTGGCTAATGGTAAATGATTGGAGAGCTAAAATAGCTTTTTCTTGATTATTCCATCATTTCTACACTAGTTTCATATAAGATATACTTGCACTCTAGGTAGAACACTGTTATGTGTACTGGTACTACACCAGGAGCACCAGATGCTGTGAAGCAATACTAGGGAAGTTGTGTACTTACGTACTGATGCTACAAAGAATTCTTCTAAGTGAATCTTAAGGAAAAAGGATACTTTGAACCATCTCAGTGTATTTGTCTAAAATTTGTCTACATGAAACTATGAAGAAAGATTACAGCTTCCTTAAAATACACTAAATAAGTTATCAGTGTTCCATTTTAGAACACAAATAATTACATCCATAAAGAGGAATCAATAACCTCCTCACTGTAACTTTTCTTGGAAATGTCAGTTTAAAGGCTTATTCCCAAGTGCCCACATAAAGCTTTAGTTACTATATCTACTAATTAGAAAAGCAATTGACTTGCAGTCATGAGGTAATGCAGTATTTGCTATATATAACTGGAGTCTTAATGGCAGAGGATAAAAATGTTATTACATAGATATATATTTAAGAAATAGGGCTTAGTGGGTAACTGAAACCTACAATAACCCACAGTCAAGCACAACCCCCTGCACAGTTTATCTCAGTAGTTCAGACATACAGGAGAGCTCAAAAGAATTTATTCAAAGAGCTCTGTAAGAAAACAGGAATTACTGAGATTAATTCATTTCTGAGTCAGCATCTCTCCAGTACACAGCAAACTCCAGTTCTATGATTCCACTCTGTTCAAAAGAAGGCTTCTGTGAGAGCCAGAGAGCACATTTTACTGTGATGCATGGTTTCTGTTATAGAAATCATGTCTTAATTATCATCAGGACTTCCTAACATTGACTGTATGAACAGTTAATCAGTGATATGCAGGAGAGGTCACAGAGCTGGGACAACCCCACTAAAAGGCAGTCTAGATGAGCTTGTGAGCCTCAAAGCTCCCTCAGAGCAAGCAGAAGGTACTTCCAAAGGTTCACGTTCAGAACTACCTGCACATCAACCACTGTAGAGTACTTCAGAGCTCTGTTTCCAACCAGAACTTAACACTTGTTCCCAGTATCCAAGTGAAAAGGCAAGAAGGAAGCAAATACTGCATGGGCTGCTCATGAAAAACAATGCTTTTTTGCATTACTAAAGGCTTCAGCTAACTGTGGCAGGCCTAGACAACATACAGCTTAGTCAGCACTTTGTTTAATTTCAGGTAAAGTAGACCCTCTTTAAACTAGAAAGATCATAACACATTAACCTGTTGTTTTCAGCTACCTAGAGTACAAGTGAAGTAGTCTTGAACAGGGAATTAACTTAAAATGCTGTTTAAAAAAGCAGCATCTATCCCCCAGTGACAACTCAAAACTCACACAGGGAATACAGAAACCTCAAGGTCATTTCCCTTGCTTGACTTGTAAGAAATTTTACATGCCATATCCTATTCCTTCATACCCCTGGAAGATCTGTATGTCCATCAGTGCATTTTTAAAGAGCTCCCTATTGCAGTACATAAACATCACATGCACCCAAAATTAAAACCAGCCTGAAAGATCACATTCTGTTTCTCCATTATTGACTCTGTTTTAAATGAAACCTCCCCACTACCTCCTGATGAAAGATACTACCCTGTTTACAGCTACTATAGGAGAAAGATTTCATTAAAGATCTGCAGAGTTGTCTGCAGTTGTTTTATATTAGTACCATCAGTCATTTAAGGTTGTTTTTTTCAGTAGCCTGATTTTAGTGGCACTGACTATTGCTTTCTGAGAGCCACTCTGGTTTCGAGTTCTCTAGGTGGACCCATAGCATGCTGAGACTCTTGGGGCTTTACTGTGTTGTATCTGCAATGTATTTGCATCTGGACAAGCAAGTTGCATATGGAGGTAGACACGGTACCCATTAAAAACACGTTTGCAGTTGCCATCACCACATCTTTACCTTCATATTACATGCTAATTCCATCAGCTTCTTTGCATTCTCTTCTGAACGATATCTCTTGGGCAGCTGCACACGAAAGAATTTTAAAGCCCCTTCAAAGTCAGTCAGTAACAAATCATCCTTGGTAGTCTGGGGACAAGGAGAGAAGCAACAGTCACTGCCAAGCAGGTTTTGTAGTTACTGAATTCCCAGAGACAATGATGCAACAACAGCTTTGTAAAGCTCCAGGAATAACTGCTTTTTAACCTTCTGCAAACAGGTTGCTTCTGTTTCTGCAACCCCAGCCCCAAAGCACTGTGCTGCACAGGCCATGCCAGACACCAGCACCTGGCATGCAGGAAGCTGTTAGCTTTAAAAATAAAGCCACAGTATTTCTGTAACAGGCATCTGAATTTTTTATATGGTGCATGACAATGCATAACACAATAACACCGTATACTCACTTTTAATAATCCCAGTGCAACGTTAAAGATAACACTTATTCCCTGGAGAGAAAGATAATAACAAAACAAATTAATTTCTCAGTATTTGGAAGCCTGGATATTAATTTATTTGGTGGAGTTTGTTTGTCTAGTTTCTGTGATAAGGAGAACCAGGATACAAGTGAAACTAAGTGCTATATATTAAATCAAAGGCTTAGAGAATGACTTTGCAAACAATGAGGATAGTATCTTTACTTAAATATGAGTGGAAAAACAATGTTTTATCATAGGTTTTACAATCCCCTTAGTAGTCTGAAACTCTGAAATGCTGAAGGCACTATTGTGTATTTTGTCACTACTTATTAGAAGTGGTTTATTTGTAAAGTCCAACTGAATACAGTTTGCATAGTCAGTAGCACACACCTTCTTAAGGGGTACCTTTCATAAACAAGGCAAGTTGCTCATCTTGTTTCAAGATTCTTTTCTCACTATTCTTTCACCATTACTTTACAATGATAAAAAGAAAATCCTTAACACTTCACTATGAACACATTTACTATTTATGAATTGAAAATGTGTTTCTAAACAAACAGAACTGATTTTCTTGATACCATCTGTTGCTTTCTCTTACATTGGCACATGGACAAAGAAAGCAGCAGACAGACACAGAAAGGGTAAAACCATTGACCAGGAGGTTTATGAATGCTGAAACCCTTCAGAACAGGAAACGCAGACAAACTGCACTTCACAGGAACAACTGCAGACCCAGTGAAGAATGGATGCATAATCAGCAAGTAAAAAAGCAAATCATTCAATAGCTGAAGGATGCTTCAGTACAAAATGCGATTTGTTCACTTATTTTAATAAGCTCTCACTCAAATCACTTACCAGCATACTACCAAATACAGTGTTCTAAACATGATTACATACAAAATCCCAGTGTAAAGAGTTTTGCTCTCTGAATAGATGCTGTTAAATATAAAGAGATTTCAAGTTTCCAGAGGAAAGAGCTCCAAGCTTGTTAAATTACCAGCATGATAGTTAGCTGGGCAACTTCATACACAAAGGCCTCCATGCAATAATATTGTAAATTAATAAGTTATTGTGTATAATACAATTTAACAACAGAGGAATCCACATATTTGTAAATTAACTCTCATCCCATGAGCACTCTACAGAATCTCACAGATTCAACAGTGCTCTAAGAAACAGGAGATTATAATCTTTCACATAGACATTGACGCCTAATTTGTATGTTTAAAATGCCAAGAACTCTTTTTCATTGCAGAAACCTAACACTTCTGCATAAAAATAATTATCACATGCCTAGCTCTGAAAGAACAGATAGTAACAAGGACATGAATCAAGATAGTGAGAAACTGTCAGAAGTTGATAGCAGTACAAGTCCCCAATTATAACACATACCTCACATAAGAGTAAGTCAATAATATGGAAGACCATGTAGAGAGGGAATTTTGCAGTGAAGAGGGTAAGGAACCACTGGGAAGCATACATGTGTGCTTCAAGGCTAATGTCCAGAAAGTGGTTATACAGATCAGGAATGTATTCCTAATAATAAAAAACACAACAGTGGAAGTTAATTCCTACTATCTTGGAACTGTAGCTTAAATAAGAAGTAACAGGAGTCAGTTGGGTAGAGTGACAATCAGTGCAACAAGGCAGGCTTCTGAATCCACCCATGCCCTTGTAAGCATGGCAAAGGCTTGTCCCAGTGTGGATGCCCAGAAGGATGCTAGATGATGCTCACAATGAGTCCAGTCACTAGACTGGTCTTGAGTCAACATTCTTTAGTCTTAAAAAAACCTCCAATATGGATAATGGATAATCACTCTTCATCCTTACTGAGAGGTCACAATCACTATCCACATGTAAGATAAATAGCTAGTTTTGAGTCGCAGGCCATGATCCATTCACTTCATGCACATGTGAATACCTACCTGCATGAGGCGCTCCAGCTGATAGAACTTGCAGTGCAAGTCTTCAAAGTTTTGTTTGAAAAGTTCCCTGAGTCCATAATCAAACATGATTTTGACCAGAACACTGAAAGCTTGCTCCTCAGGCATCTGAGAGAGAGGAAAGTGAACTTACCACAAAGCATTTCAGTCTTTCATATTGGTTCCATTTGCCCTTCACTCCCTTCTCCTCTTACAGAGAGGCTAAATTGTCACTGCTCCTTCAATCTGGCCCTATCCAGTTTAAGAGTAAACAAGAATATTAACACACAAAATGAGGCCCAGTGTGGCAAATGGCACTTCATTCTTATTCTGTGGAATAAACCACCTCAATCACTCAACTAAAAAGTCATCTTTCAGAAATCAAGACCAAAGCAGTTTCTTGTGTTCCAGATCACGGCACAATCAGAATCTTACAGATTTTGAACAGCCTAACCCTTTGTCACCCAAGTACCAAAGACAAAAGCAGTATTACTAGAGGATGTTAGCAGGATCTATCTCTTATTCTCACTGATATATTTACCTTTTTAAATTACATTATTACATTTGATGTTAATTCATTAAATGGCATGAATTAGAGAGACCAGTAACTGCTAACAGAAGTTCTACACATCACAACTCAGCATTGGTTTGGGCAAGTTCAATATCCATGTCCTGCCAAAAACTGCAGAAACACTCATCAAAGCCCATCAATGTTTAGACTCTTTCCCCTGACATCAAAATTTCAGGTTGATCACTTGTTCCTGTAGAGAACAGAGTATCCATCTCAAGTATTCTGTTATTAATCTGCAGATGCAGTTTCTTAAAGCCGAAAACTTTGCTGAGACATTCCCCAAACTGGTAGTGAAGGACTTTTTAGCATTTATCTTCCCCAGCAGCCACACTCCCAGGGCTGACTTCAAAGAGAATCAAATGAAAAGAACCTTACTTGAAATCTAGCCTTTTTAAATCCATGCATTATTCACAGAAGCAACAGCTATTGTTAAAGAGCTCTAGAATAAAGCTGGTTTATTCCAGACAGTCTCTCTATGCAAAGGATAATAAAAAATGGACCTATGACAATGAAAAACCTACAAGAAATCACGTGTGTCAGTAAAAGTGACCAGTCCTCCTATCAGAAAGCATCATCCTTCCTGATGTGATTCAGTGGAGTACTAAAGAATTAACTGCTCATCAAGTAAATCTTTCAGATTACAGCTACAAGGAACTAAAAGGTTGTCATCATTTATGATCTGGCTTTTGTTTCGAAAGAACAGAGTTTACAATCTCTTCTATATCCTTCACTGACTTCACATTATGGAGCATCCTTCACTGAAGACCAGACTTCCTGACTACAGACAAGTCTTCAGACAAGTTCCCTACAGTAGCAACAATCACCAAAAAGCAGCTGGGAAAAAGAAACCTCAGAACATTACTGGCCTTAGAAACTCTGCTCGATTTCAACTCCCATGTTTGAATGGAAACCCTGACAAACAGCAGAGGTTAACTCTGACACAGAGTGGTCTATAAATAATTTGTTCAGATTTCTAATCCTCTCCTCTTTCCCAAGTGTGAATGAGTCTAAAAGTTTTGCTTCCAATATAGAGTAACCATAAACCTCTCTTGCTTCCAACACGCAGCAATCTAAGGATGTTACTCTGATGAGATCACTGCTACCAACAACAATTAGTTTTTAAAAAGAAGAAATTGGTATCTTTTTAAAACTTCAGCTATTATTGGATCCTTCACTGACCCCTCAAGCCAAGAGCCACAGAAGCTCAGACAAGAAGAAAACAGCCCAGATACACATTGCTCAAAGCTCTGAGACCTGCTAAACTGACTGCAGAGTTTCAAATGGAAGGGGTCCTGAATCAGGAACACAGTGACATGAACACTGACTGCAGACAGGAGCCACTGGGAATATCACAGGAAGTTTTAAGCAATGTACTCTTCTCAGTCTAAAATCACATTGACCAACATACAAATGGATACGTGACCTGCAACCCTCGTAGGTCAGGAGTTACCAACATTTGTTCTAGGCAAGTGAAGCAATATTTATTCTTAAGCTTAAACCAAACATGGGGAAAATCCCCACCACTTACGTGTAAAAGCAGCACAGCAGCAAGAAATGACTGGCCTTGACAGTAGCCAATCTCTTCATCATAGACAGAGTAGGCCTAAAAGAGGAAACAAGAATCAGACATACTGTCTGCATGGAGCTACAAGCGCAAAGAAAACAAACCACTGCATTGAACATTTCCACAGGGTGCATCATTTGCCATTCTAATGAAAAGAAAACGTGTATGAAAATCAAACTGTGGTATACCATAGCATTATAGAACATGATATTTATACTGCCGCAATACAGTAGCAGTTGCTGGTTACAGTGATGCACCAAGAAGGCTGCAGTGTATTAAACCATCTATGTGAGTGCTTTTACCTCTGAACAGGTGCTACAGGGACATTAGGAAGAGAGAGAAACATTTGGGACATAGAAGAAAGAGTGCTGGAAGCTTACAACGCATCCCTAACTTCACCAGCGTGACTGAGACAATATTGACAAGTAGGGAGCATGCTGTAGCCAAAGGTGAGCAGCTTTCAATCAGCATGGAATTAGCCCTCATCTCCATCATAGCATGTAATTTGCTCTGTGATTCAGGCTTACATGCCTGGAATCCCTTCAAGTACAACACCTTAATGCTCAGGAATCCAGAAGGGCTTACTACTTTAGGTCTCCTATCTGAATGGTACTATAACTCAACACCTACAGTGAAGAACCAGACTGACTTTAGTGCCAGTCTGTCTCCATAGTACAGTTAACAGTACTACATACACACTGTCCTCAGGTAACAGTCACATCTGTTACTGATGTTAAACACAAGTTACCAAAACAAGCCAAGAAGAACTAAACCAATACCTTGCATATTTTGTACAGGGAGTCCTGGCCATCTCCCCCAGTGTCTTTAAAATAGTCATGAGCAGGGAACGTCCGATTGATGTCTCTGGTGATAGCACTGTCTTGTGGAGACTCCTGTCAGGAAAAACCACAGAAGTAAATGAAACCACATCAAAAGAATATAAATTACAATATGCTGGGCCTCAGAGTTAAGAGATTGGTACTTTGCTCTGTGCACTGTTCTAAATTTAACAGAACCCAGGCTATTCAACCAGATATAGGCTGCCTGCAGGCTGGCAGCTCCAGATCTCAATCTTGATAGATCTGATTACTGAAGCACACCTGGGAATGGTCAATGAGTAGCAGGAAAAGCAGACACACACAGAGACAAGTGTTGCAGGACATTGCAATGCAGACAGCAGCCTTCCCTTGGGGACTCCTGAATGCAAATACTGCCTGGCCCCATTTCTTTTCTCTCACATCTGTGGAGAGGAAGAGTCAATTGCAAGCAGCTCCATGGTGCTGTCCAAATTCTGTCCCTTAGGTTCAGCTGGAGAAACCACTCTTCATCTCCTCCACAGAATTAGACAATAGAAAAGTAGCAAACTGAGTATATGAGCCCAAGAAAGACAATACTGTACAGTAAAACATGATATAATGCAGGGACAGTCGCCTGTATGAGCTGAGCATTTCAGTATGAGGAAGGTGGAACTTCCTTCCCTACTTTGCTCTGATGCAATCAGTTTCAGATGCCTTTGACATTTGGAGAGCTGAACAATAACAAGCTGCATACAATTAGGAAAACCAGTAAATGTGAACAATGGACTGAAAAGACCAATTGGAAGAAACACCAAGAAAATGCATCAAGGGCGAGTCCTACACAAAAGGCAGTGAGAACTCCTGGTAGGGATGAAAGGAATTTGACAAAGCAGAACAATTAAATACAGACTTTTAACTGTGTGATTTAAACACCAAGCCATCTCCATGAAATTACTTGCAATACTGGCCTCAAACAGCCCACTGAGGATGGTGGCTTAGAAGGAATCCTAGTCCTACCCTGGAGAGGTATCCAGAAAAATGGTTCCCAGAACATAGAGGGAAGAGATTTGTGTCAAGCACAGAACAAGAAACCATAAGCATTTGTGAATAACATCCAGCTTAAACCTAATCTGCCCTCTACAATAGACTCACATTCCTAATGGGATAATCAGTAGATGCCATTCCCACACCAAGGTCTTCTTCGGTCTCTGTCAGTATTGGACAAATGACCAAGTGAGATGTTCTTGATCCATCTCATTCAGTTCAGAGTGAAACTATGTTGAGCTTAGTCACTGAAGTCAGAGCTCAGAGCACTGCAAGGAAGGATATCCACTGAAAACAGAAAACTCTCCCACCTCAGGAGCAAAATGAAGCAATTTGCTTATTTTGGAAGCCAAAGGAAACAGCTCATACCCATCACATGGCCTCCTTTAGCACAAAGCCCAATAGTACGTAGTATGTATTTTTAAAGCTCACACCTAACAGTGACACAAGTGAAAAACCTACTAAGTGGGCACACAGAAAATAGCTGTCAAAGAGTTGACGCAGATCCCAAACCCTTCACTTTACAAGGAACATTTATGCAAATTGGAAAATTAAGCAGCTTTTTCCATGTGATGGAAATGGGTTGCTGAAACAGGCTGTAAATCTCCATCATCAGACGTGTCCAAGACTCAACTCAAGAGGGCTCTGAGCAACCTCATCTGGTAAAACCTGCTTTGATCAGGTTGGACTAGATGAGCTCCAGAAGTCCCTTCCAAACCCAAGTTATTCTGTGACTAGTGTACAACAGAAACCACCCCAAGCTGTCTTTAAAACACTTAATTCACCCAGCATGTGATAGGCGACTTCAGTGGGTCTCTTGGATCTGAAATTGTGCTCACCATGTCAAATGAAAATAACCTGAACTGACCTCTGCCATTTCAGAACTATTCCTACAATTTTATGCCATATTTTGTGCTTCCTGACTAATCAGATTCCAGATTTTGCATGGATGTTTCACCGAGCCTTGTACCATTTGGGGCAGTCAGGACCCAGCTATTTTCGAGCCCTCTGTTTGTAGGTATTTATGTTTGCCTATGATTGGTTCCTCTTCCCACTGTTTCAAAGATGACTTTCCTGAGTAGCTAAGGAGAGCAAGAGCTTGGCAGTGGGAATCATCTGAGAAGATGCCATGGTAGTTATCGAGCACCATCACTAGTGAAAGGGTCAGAAGTTCCCTTGTGAGGTGGCTTCCCTGGCAGGGATGGAACACACAAAAAGGCCTTCTTCACATGTGAGATCACCATGCACCAGTGTCCAGGTTAACGCTGCAAACATGCAAGATGCTCTGTAGAAGCACAACCAAAGAGATTGTTTTTAAGCAAAGGTTCACTATATCCAAATAGCCCATGTTTCTGTTAGACAAATAGAAAAAAGGTTGGAAGTAAAACAGCACAGAAGTACATGATATAATCAGTGTGAGGATAATTAAATGCAGCTTTTAGCTGCTCTTTTTCTTCACAGAATGATATTGCAAACAACAAGAACAGCATTACCACAGTGTGCTTCATTTTCTCTTCTGATTTTAATCCAAGGTTAATGCTCCTCTCTGTGGCTTAATACAGACATTTCATTAGGAAAGCATTACACTGTTGCTAGAATCAAGTTACAGGGCTGTTTTGGAAATTACATCAAAAGTACTGTTAGCATTTCAATTTGATAATAATTAACATGCCAAAGAGGTCCATCTCATTACAAGGAAATCAGAAACAAAATCCAATGCTAAATAAATTCCATCTAAATGGAAGCCTTTCAAGTCAGCAAAGACAAGTACAAGAATGTCAGCTGGTTTTGCAAGTAGAGAAAGACAATGTTCAGAACTCTGAGAACTTTAAAGCATGTGAATACAGTCTCAAGGATAACTTTTAGTTTCTTTAAGGTTCACAAAGCTGAATTAAAGCACTCAGCTTTGCAGGAGCAGAGTTACTGTTCACTGCAAATAGCAATTTGTGGTACCAAACAAGTGGGTTTATCTCTGAGTGTTACCTGTGTTCTGCTGCAGTGGCAAAACAAGCTTAAATCCACTTGTCTTTTAATCCATTTAGTTAATAGCAGAGACCAAGGCATCTGACTGGAAACTCTTAGGAGATGCTTCTCAAACAAATCACTCACTATGACTAAAGAGAACTAATTAGTGGCCTCTCTCTGGCTTTGCGTGACTTGTTCAGCACTTGACTCCTGTGTTCCAGTACAATTCCTCAAGTAATCTGTAGCACTGGTTCCTGCAGCTGAAGCACAGCTTGGAGAGAGAAAAATTAACGGAAATGATAAGGTTTAAAATATGTTTTTCAACCCGTGGCTTTGAAATCTCCCCATTAGTACAAACTGCTGCAATCCAAGCATTGTGTAACCTTTTCTTTACTCCTATTTTTATACCTTGCTGTGAGAATTGGCTCAATGGGCAATTTCTCATGCTTTCAGGGGACTGGGAAATGAAGGAAACCCTTCTGAACCCACACCCTTCACAAACTGGGACAGAAAAATAGAAAGCTAAGAATGACAGGAAGAAAAAGAAAGTAATAAAGAAAACAGCATGGAAAACAGCCATGAGAACTGAGGCAAGTGTAGCATAGATTACAATTCTCTCGACAGTTTGCAGCTCTGAAAGAAGGTAGGAAAATGTGGATGCTCAGCCTAATAACATACCCTTCCTCCCCCTCTTTTATGCACTTTAAAACACTAGGGGAGTTATACTGGAAACCTTCCTTTGCAATTGATTTAGAAAGGAGCTACGTGAGTAATTATGGAAACCAGGACGCAGTGCAGCAGATAAAAGCTCATCTGCTGTACCAGCTTGCATGTAAAAGCATACTGGTTCCCACCTCCTGAACTGGACACAGTTAGAAGATGTTTTCCTTGTGTTTTCATGATCTTCCCAGGGTCTGCAAACCATACCATGCAGTTAGAAACCTGATCAATGTGATCAGATGGAGAATGTGTAACTCTGGAAGCTTCTTCTGTAGCTGAAGCCACAATTAAAAGACATGGAAGAGCTGAAGCTCCTGAAGCTCTTCATGGGGCTGATCTGCTTGTAGTTTTCAGCAGCTCAAGTTTATTCCTCCTAATCCCCTCCATAAACCCAAGAGGATGAAGAAGCAGCAGCAAAGAATTGCTGAAGGGACAAGATCTGTGATGAAAAATCCACTGGGATAAGAAATCTCCAGAGAAGCAGAGGAAGGTGTCTGCTGGAAACGGTTTGACACCCAAAGCCCAACTCCTGTCGCACCAGGTGACTGCAGAAATCCAGTGGGGGACAAAACCTAGACACAGGCTGACCTCAAAATCAACATAAACATGGGAGAACATTGAGGTCCAAAGCTCAGATTTCCCCCTACCCTAACCCCAGAGTGATTCAGATGACTCGAAATATGGAGATTTGCTCACAGGGGTGACTTTCCCAACACCTCCACCACAACCTGAACTGCTGGATTCCCACTCCTGACATGATGGGATCAATCTTCACCCTGCAATTATGTTTTAGGAAGGTCGGAGCAGCACGTGGCATGCTGTTGCAAGGTGTAGACAAGCGAGTCAAGAGAGCATCAAGCCAGCTGACAGCTTCAGCAATTGCAATCATAGAATCATAGAACAGTTAGGGATGGAAACAGAAGAAACCCCAAACTCTCTAAACCATTCATGGGCAGCACCAAGGGTAACACTGCACGATGGGAATGAGTTATTTTAGCAGATCTGTACATTACAAGCAGGTCTGAAAATATTATAAAGGTCTTTTGGCAGCTATTTTCAGTGTCAGCAGGATACTGTGTCACCAGGTCTGTTCTGCAGGTTGGTGGCATTCCCAAGATGACTTAATATTGAGACCGACTTTCACACAGAGTGCATTTCCTGCATTTGTCTCCAACCAAACCACTGTGAGAAGGTGTTGCTAAGAAGAATTACACCTGTTAGTGAGTCCTTAAGGAAACAGCACAAAACCCGCTTTCCAAGCAAGGCAGCTGTAAACCCCTCACAAGAAATGCTGCCCACAGAACGTGTTACCTGGGGTTAGCACTTACCATGCACAAATGGGTAGGATTTGTGGAAAAAACCTGAATAATTCAGACCAATTTGGAACAGTTAGCTGCAATTTGATACAATAGTGCATTGATACAGCATACTTTCAGTCCAAATATGGCAATATAGTGCAATTCTAAAAATAAAAGTGAATCCCTTGTGATATCCAGCCCTTTCGCTGTGTTCGTTTCCTTTTAGGGCTCAAGTTTCCCACAGGAAAATTATAGAGAGGAGTTTGCCTACAGTGCCCTACATCATGTATGGATGAAGCATAAACACGGAACGCACACTGGAAGGTTTTCCTGCTCTGGGCAATTATGCACAAGCCAGGCTATTTAGAGCAATCAAGATAAGAGGAGAAACCCCCCCCCATTCCCATAGGAACCCACCTTTATCAGCACAGCTACACAGAAGTCATCCGAGACCAGACGTGAAAACATGTGACGTATCATTTATTTCTTAAATGTATTCATGATCCATTCAGACCGTTCAAATAAAGTGTACAAGTGCATTTCAGAATAAAAAACTACACTCTTCACACAGCTCCGGAGAACACTACATCTCATCAAGAAACGTGAAGCAAGAAACTTCCTATTAAACCACCCATGCATCCTTTGGCTACAATAATATCACTGATCAACAAGTACTGCTATTCAAATTCTGAGTTTCCCTTTAAAGAGAAGGAGCATCCCAAAATATGCTACCCCCTTCCAGAGACCTCTCTTTAAAGAGAGAATAGTAAATAAATTAGCTAGGCTTTTAGGCAAAACAGTAAGGCTACTTAGTACTGTTGATGCATGATCCATACATTTGGAGAACAGGCAATCCTAGGCTATGTGAAATGGGTCAACAGCCCTTGAAAGTTTAGTAGTATCAAGATTACATCAATGCAGAACAAATGGCAGACAAAAAAAATGGAACCAGTGGAACAATCACTGAGGAATGTGCAGTTTCTTTGAGGATGGGAAGTGCTGATGACAGGGTCAGAAAAGTGTTTATAAAATCCGCTAAGAACCACATTGACACCCTTAAAATTACATATTGTACAAAGCCCTAAACTGTGTGACTGTACCACTACTGCCACAGTGAACTGCCTGGGTTAAAATACATGTATATGGGTATTTTACATATATATGTGTGTATATGTATTTTAAATACATATATGTATTTTACATAAAGAGGCATGTATATGTATTTTAAATACCTATACATATTTTACATATATATGCATGTATATGTATTTTAAAGTAAGCAATTTAACACGGCAGTAATGGTACAGCCACTGAGTACACATATATATATAAGTATATACATCTACAGCAATAAGGAACCAAGCCAAGAGACATATGACGCAGCTGGGGTACAGATCATCTCAAAGGGAATAATACATTTCTTTGAGTTTTAACAGCTCATAGCAAAATTACCTCTTGGAAATAATTATGCAAAGATTGAGAATCAGATATTTACATGCTTCCGATTTATCTCGTTCCATTTAATATTGAAAAATATGCAAGTATTATTTTAAATCAGTAACATTTGTCATTTTTGGCTCAACTGTAGTTTTGCTTATTATTAGTCTGAGTCAAAAAAATCAGCTACAGAAATGTCTATTAAAATGATGGGGTAGAAGAACCCCTCTCCCCTGTATTTTAACAGCAATTCTGAGTTGGCACAAAATACATCATATTCTGGAGCCACCATAACCCTTCCTCAGCTGCCCTGCATCCCAACCCCCCCCCCCCCCTTCTCCTGCAGAGTTCAGAACAGGGCAAACCCCAGCAGACATAAGGAACATTGAGGAACACAGCCCGAGCCCCTGATACTCCCCACTGTGTCAGAATTAAACACAGCATTAGAAAGTCTTAGGGGTCGGATTGGCTCTAATTCACCTGTTTGCTTTTCTAATCTGCTTTGGTAGATTTTTTTCCCTAGTTCTTTATAGCAGGGGTTTCACACTCACACCTCTTTCTCATCTTTTAATACGAAACGATTTCCAGCATTAAAAGGTGCATAAAGTTCTTACAAACACACATGCACACATCCTTAGCTGTGATTCTGTCTATTTTTTGCCTTCTCACTAACATTTAGGAATAAACTACCAGTTGTAACACTACTCGTGTAAGGAGCTGGACTCAAAACTCCTTGTAACAACCCTCTGACAAATGTCAAATCACCCCCGAACGCACTGAACTAATCTCACCAGTGGCTTCTGCTGTACCAGGTACCATGAGGGTGTAAGGAGACGGGTGGGACACAAGGAAAAGCGAGCATCCTTTAAAGTAAGATTGCTCCACTGTGTTTCATTCAGCACAGGGACCTAAAAGCACATGCACGCACAGCCTCCCATGCTTGCAGTTTAATTGTAAACAGCATGTGGAAAACCCAAAACAATTAAAAAAGGTACTAAGACAATTCTGAAATCCCTGAAGAAAAGACATACCCACGAGTATTAAGAACAGTAAAAAAGCTCATCATTAGCAATTGCAAACTCGTTTCCATCCTGTTGCATTCATTAGAGGAATACAAAATTGAATCTAGTGTTTACATGCTAGAATTACAATAGAAAGTAGCTTTCAAAGGTTACATATGGAGAGAAATTTATCAGCATAGGACCTTGCAAAACACTGTGCTGTACAGCATTTCTGAAGACAGAAGTCTCTGAAGACAACGTATGCGATTGCAAATCCTTTCAGACAGTTCAAAAGCGTGGCTGGAGGTAATGCTGCTTCCTGTTATCTGAAAGGATTAACTGCACCATTATTTTTAGTAGGTTTTAATAACAATTTCTCCTCAAGAAATCCCTAACCCCTCCAAACCGGAGGTGATCAGAAACACGCAGGTACCTTACAGCCCTCCGGGGTTTTACTTCTTTGTACACTAAACATCAATTCATTTGACAGCATCTACAGAAAATGCCTTTAAAAAATGTCTTTATGAAATACTTTCAATACTCAGTAATGCTAATATTTAAAAATACTTCACAGTGTGGTACTAATGGAACTTCATCAAACGAGCAACTCGAGTTAGCTAAAGCTCAAAGCCTTACATTATATTAAAATAGTCCAAAGATTTCACACACACGCACACGCACAAAATCACTAGCACTATAAATATACCTAAGCCACTTTAGTGCAAAGTCTGGTTTTGCTTCCCCTGACAAATCCCTCTCTATTCCTGCCAGCATATTAAAATGTCATCCTTTACTAATCTAATTATTGATTTTCAAGGATTCATTTACAGTTGAAATCCCAGAAGAACTTTTTTCAATTCACCATAAAAGCAATGACTTGGTTTATTAAGCATCTGATTGCTTGGATCATGTGACTGGTGTTAACATGTAAGAATGACTCACGTATGCACAGCAAGATTTGAGTTCATCTTTACAAGGAGTTACTTCGATTTATTTAACTTCTTAAGGAAACGACTCCGGCAGTGACCACCAGAGAGAAGCCAAAGCTTTGAGTTACAAAACTGCTGTCCTCATCTGACAAAGCCATAAAAAGAAGGAGTCAGAGCAAGAAGATTGGACTCCTTTTTGCCTTCCTGGCAGCCCAGGGGGACCCTCGTGCTGTACCCCAAGAGCTGCCCAAAATTCCAACCACATCCTAATGCAATGTGCATCCAGCTCAGCACTGCTAAAAACTTCTTCAGCAAATAAAGCTGCTGCTTCTCAACAGTCCCACAGTGACCTGGCCTCCTGACTCCCCCCAGAGCAGCACCTGCACCTCCTTCAATCAGCTCCCCCTCAACCTCTTCACCACAAACCAAAGATGAAAGTCAACATCTTTTGTTTCTCTGTTTAAGTACCCACAAATTCACTGGCTAGAGATTCAGTTTTGACAGGATAGGTTGCTGAAGTACATCAGAGGCTGTAAATAAACAACCTGGATCAGGATACAGGAACATTAACTTAGGTTAACGTTTTCATTAACTGCTAAAGCTCAAGAGATGCAAATATGATGCGGGTGAAACCCACCGACACTTCCATTTGCAACCACCACTAAATGTATGTGGCTTGTTTTAAACTCTGCAATGGGAGTACAAACTGAAAGGTGACATAAGTCAATACTGAGTGAAGAACCATGAGAAAGCTGCTGGCAGAGACATAGCACCCCACCTGTCATAGAAACAAAAGCAAATGAGAAGCTGGCTGGACAAACTGCTTCACATCAGATTATTTCCCCATTGCTTCAACACTTCAGATGGCCAACCATGAAACAGACTGGTATTATGCCATTTTACCTGTATGGAAATGGAGGAGATGGATCACCACAAAATATCCAAAGGGAATCCAAAGGGAACCTCCACCAAATGCATTTCAAGCCCACACTATTATGAAGTCTTATGGGTCCCAAAGTAACTAACAGATCTAATACACTGACCTGAGACTACAGCCACGTACAAACGACAGTATTCACAGCATAAAGAATATGAAAGATGAAAAAAGCCTGTGTTACCATGCTCTCTAGAGCTCTAGATTACAACAAAGGCAGGGAAAGAGAGAAAGCAGAAAACAGACTGAAATAAAGATGCCAACTGGACAGGAAGGAGGAAGCGCAGCTTCACCAGGAGAACAAATGGACTCAGCTCAAGTGTTTCTCCACCGTCATCGCCCAGTCTCTCACCTCCTGGAAGCCTCAAAGCATTTGCAGTGTCCATTCTTTAAGTTGCAGAAGGGAAGACAGCGACTCTTCCTGTATTTGAGTATAAAAACCATAGAGGCCTGTAGACCTCTTGGATCTCAGCAGAACATCACTTACGAACATGTGCTTTGCCAACTTGAGATAGTGTTGTAGTGAGGTAAAATCCAAGTCTATCTTGAATGACACTACAGAAAGGACATGTCTTTGTATTCTGCAAAGTCATAAAAGGGAAGAAAAAGGTACCTAAACTAAACAACAAAATAAGAGCCGGGTCAGGCAAATGGTTCAGCAGGTGCTTCAAGTACACAGAACCAAAAATGTGTTGAAATAACAAGAGCTCTCCAAGACCTCTACCTCCTCTTATTTACTGTACTAGATGACTCAAGTAATGGAAGAATTTTAAATGGGCCTTCTGTTTGTTATGTATAAAGGTAGACTCCTCTGCTCAGATATTAGCTCCTAAGAAATAGGTTTTATAAAGCACCAACCTGAATTAGAAGCTCTGTCAACTTCAAACCCTGATGCAGAGCAAGATCAGACTGAAATGTTTCAGACTACCTGACTCATGAAGGTTCAGTACATGTTATCATCACAGCACTTGGTAACACCACAAGGAAAACTCCGCTGATTAAATATTGAGTGTTTTCATCTTGCATCACACACAGGCCTTGGAAGTGTCTTTTCCAGAACAGAAACTAATGAGATTTAGGATTTCTTACAGGTAAAACCTTTGTATGAGCAGGAAAAGAACAACGCCATAGAGATGCAGCATGAGGCTGAGATCTGGAAATCCTCATTCAGGTCTGCTCTAAGACAGACTCTGCACAACATCGTGCCACTGTTGCAATTCTCTGTGCCTCGGTACCTTGGACCACTTTCCTCTTGTCAAGGATCTGTGACAAATATTCACAACTGCTCCTTAGCACACAGAATTCCCACTAGGAGAAACAGATTTCTGAGTGATAAGGAGCTTAAAAACAAGTACAAAACCCCTAAAAACCATAAAAAATACTGCAGAAGCTGGTAACATTTAATAGAACAAACCTAACAGCAAAACACTTGGTTCACACAAAAGATACTGTTAAGTTAAAAAAACCTGTCACTTGGTGATTATAAAATAAAATAGTATTTCACAGATTTTCTCCCAATCTATTTGGAAAATAATAATATAATCATAAACTAAACATCCAGTAAACTTTTTATTGAAAGCAAAAAACCAAGATGAAGCAAATGATCACCTTCTGAGAAGTTGTGCGTATAGAAATCCTTCCCGTGGTACTAAAAACATGCCACTGCATTGCAAATTGAACCTTCTAGCAGCTTAATTGGAAAGTGAGGCAGATAACCCTAATGAAACAATAAAGAAATGATAATCTGAGATAGAACTTCAAAATTAGTTCATTTAAATCATATCCCAACACACAATCCTTATGAAGATGTGATATGATTTCTGTGTTCTCCTCGGTGTGGCATTTCTCTGTGCAATGCTCTTGATACCAATTTCGAAAGCACCAGGCACACTGGGATACAAATATAGCCAAGAAAGGATTAGTTTCATATATACAGGGATGAAAATGATCCAACTGGAAAGTTTGCTGCCTAAAACAATTCATAGCGCAGACTGTGATGAAAAGGACCTACTGTGCCTAATGTTAACTGCATGACAAAGGATGTTAATGGTCTGCTGAGCAAACAAGGTAATGTAGTTCACAATCACCTCTTCCACAGTTGGCACAGTGAACAAGATTCAGCCTGTGCAATTGCACTGAAGACAACAGACTCAAATGTGAGTATTTAAAACACGTAATCACAGACAAACCTAGGTCAATGTTAAATTAACTTAGAGAAAAAAGTAATTTAAAGTTTAAAAAAAATCAATAAATTAACATGGACAAAAAAGAGAAATATTTGACACTAAAACGAAGATGCTGAGGCAAAAGTGTCTGTACAAACACTGGATGAAACTTGAATGCATCAACTGGCTGCAACTCGTCTTGGAGACCTCCAGATCCTGATTTTCACCTCTCACATCTGAGCTGATGAAGACTCTGAGATGAGTAAGGCAACTGAACAAAAGCCTGGCTGTCAGGAATGTTATAAGTGAACTTTAGCTGCAAAGCAACAACAGCTGCAAGCATGCATCTGCATCTGCAACAACACTACACTTCAAGTACAATTCTAGGCTTATAGCTGAAGCAGCAACTGCTTCGTCTCGAGTTAAATCTCTATGCCATGATTTTGACTCCTTCCTACTTTAAAGTGTTTTCCATATTCTCAAGAACTAGCATAAAATGCTCCCGGTTTAACCCTCTATTCATGCCATGGAAAAGTAAAATAAAAAGCAAGAACCTTTGCTCTCCAGCTCCCACTGAACCCTGAAACTGCCATTTTTAGTGGTTTAGGCCCTAGCACATGCTTTTCTTCCATTAAATTTAATCAAGTACTATTCCAATTATAAATTGCATCACTTCAAAGCCTTGGAAATGCTAGATAAGGTGAAGAGTCAGAGAGAAAGCTATTGGGAGTTTACCTGAGAGGCTGTTCCAAAAATACCACACACACACACTTTGATATTAGTGACTAAAGCCCTTAAATTGTCCCCCAAAGCCCACCTTTGCTATAATACCTGTGAAACACCCGAGAGCAATTAGGCTGCTGATGTGCTGTGAGCTTATTATACCACTTATAAATGACTCACTACACCCTTACACTCCGTCCCCTCCACGGCTGTCTGTGTCTCTATAACCAAAACCCAGACTGAGAGAGCTCTGCAGAAAAGATCAGCTCTCCCATGGCTGTGCAGGGATCACAGCATAAGCCCTGGCTCTAGACATTGCCTTAATTCAAAAAGATAACAAGAAATGTCATGGTGAAGGCACCAGGGTTTAGATAACCTTTGTTCTTAACATTCCAGATCAACCACAGAGGAAGTTTATCTTGAGAGGTTTGAACTATGGATGAAATACGTTGAAAACAGACCAAGAGATGACTTAAACCTGCCTTGTAACGGAGCTGTCAAGCCAAAACTAGGCAGCAATAGCAGGGGGCTCTGCCCCATGCACACATCCGTAACAGGAACGCATGTCTACCAGTGATGAGCACTGACAAGTACAAGCCATGCCAGCCGTGCTTCATCCTGCTGCTCTTCTCACTAGCAGCCCCACAAGACCATACTGGAGTAATGTGGATGGGCAGCAAGGAGTATGGTCTGTAGCAATCCATGTGTGACAGGACAGAGATATAAACTGTTGTCCTCCAGGGCAACACACGGAAGATGAGAAGCCAGGGCTCACAGCACACCAGAGGAAGGTATGTGTGTGGTTGCAGGAGGGACAGGGTACTAAGAAGTGGATGATCTCAATCCATAACAAGTTAGACCTGAAACCAAAACTACAGAGTCTTCCCTTTGGCCAAGAGAATTACCCCAATCCCAAAACCACCCAAATCATTTTCCCTAGTCTTTTTCCATTCCCATTCTAACAGCACACACCACCTGTAACCCACAAGCTCACAGAATTCCCATGGCTCAGCCCAGTGCACCCACTGGAAACACGAGGAAGGGAGTAAACTGCGGACAGTCATGGTGTGCAACCTGCTCTCCAACCAGAAGGGGTGGGGGGGATATCCCTGTGCCAGGCACAGGGTGAGATAAGACAACACAGACTGTAATCCGTTATTACAGGAATACTTGGTTCACTTTCACTTTCCAGTATGGCATCAGTAAAAAGACAAGGATATTCCTTAGGATAAACTAACCAATTGGAGGGACATAGTGCCTTCTTAACAGCATTACAGCACTCACACAGATTTAACCTCAGCTAGCTTGAAAAAGCTGTGGCCAATGAGGTTTTGTTTCTCAGACACTGACTTTGACCAGTTAAGATACGCCTTTGCCAACAGGATTTAGCTCTTGCTATATTCGAACCATCTTTAATCCCATGAAGGCTAAAGAAAAATGTCTCTGATTTAGCTCTGTGCACTTATGAATAACTCAAATACTACAGTTAAATTTACAGCATAGTTCCCTTAGCTGTTTAGAAGACAATTGTTTTCTTTGCTTTCCCCTTAAGTTCTAGTATGTAAAATATCAGAAGAATTTAGATTAAAAAAAAAAAAGGGACATGTTATTTTTAAAGTTGTTCTTGAGAAAATTTCCACATACAAAACTGTGGCATTTCTCCACTGGTTTGAGCATAATTTCACATGTTGGCATCATCCTCAAGTGGCTGCCACAACTCGGGTATCATAAAGCAACATGTATTTTCTCTTAGCTTATCCAAACACATTTTAGTTAACTGCTAAATTTGGTCTGATCCAAGTTTTTCTTCTTCCTTCCCAGCAAACAGGCAAATGCAGATGCCGTGCTCTGATGGCACACATGCCTCCTACCAGAGAAACGAGGCAGGGAAGCCAGGGCAGCTCTCCTAAGCATAGGACTTCAGCTCCCATCGCTGCCCTCAAGGCTCAGTAGGACCCTAAGGTCACACTCAAATGTTCACACTGGTCACTGCTGTTCTAGAAGTCCTGTCTAGGTAGCACTGAACAAACAACATTGTTTGGCCCCTTCTGTTACGATGCTGGAACACTGTGTCAATATACTTTGGCATATATTAAAAAATCCCTGTAATATACCATATACTGTGACATTTCCACTTCAGATCTATCATTTACATGTGAAGCACGAATCTTGAAAAGAACCTAGTAAAGCTGTAAGAAAGACTACATTTTGCTGAAGCTCTCAGACACCCACTCCATTCAGTCACACCAGCTGGAGAGGTAAGTGTCAAGATACAGCTTTATTCTTAAAAATGAATATGGAGGTGAAACTCCACAGCCTCCTCCACAGCAATATTTTTTAGCCACACTGATATGTGCTCCTGATTCTTCTATGTCAGCAGCATTTCTCAGAGACCTTTTTGCAAATCTGGACATCTTAAAATCATATTTAACTTATTTTTGCTATTTATGGAATTGTCCCTGCACTTCCCAGTTCAGCTGATAGGAGTCTTAGACATGACATCCATTGGAAGATCTTTTGCTCCTAGAGGTAGAGGAGTCCTTAGCTACCCTCTGTCTAGCACAAGAGGCACAAATAGCCCCCGAAAGCCGCTTAAGCCCCTTCTGAAAGACACTGTTGGAGAGACTGTAAATAACACAGTTGCAGAAGCTGTTGCTAATGGCAAGCCAAGTGGTCAAGAAGGACGCAACGCGGTTACTATAGACATTGGAGCTCTCCAGCAGAAAATAGATGATGTAGGGCAACCAGAGGATGTAGAAGACACTGGTGATGCGGAAAAGAACCATGGCATAGCGCTTGTCCGGGCAGGGCTGCGCCTCCCCAGCCTCCCCATCCTGAGAGCTGAAGCGCACTCGCCTCTCGTTGATCTCCTTGGTGTGCTGTTGGCAGATGCGGAAGATGTTGAAGTAAGTGAAGCAGACGATGAAAGCAGCCGGGGCGTAGAGCATCACCACAATGAAGAGGGTAAAATAGGGATCGGTGTTCCAGGAATTGGCACACCACTGGAACACATCCCCGTGATATCCAGGCTTTCCCCAGTGAAAGGAGGGTAAGAAGACCAGGCAGGAGTAGAGCCAAATGATCAGTATGCAGATTCGAAGTCTCCATGGGGTCACCAGCGTGTTGTAGGTCAGCGGCTTCGTGATGGCGATGTATCTGTCAATACTAATGCACGCCAAAGAGGCCATGGAGACGCTCTTCAGCACTGATACCACATAACCAAAGATTTGGCAAACCAAGGACTCACTTAAAACAACAGGATAGTGCAGCAAAGACAAAGAAGGCACCAGACAGCTCACGCCCACCAGGAGGTCAGCATACGCCATAGTCTGGATGAAGTAGCTGGTGGTGTGGTGGTTCAGCAGAGGTGCACAGTGAAAGACAAATATCACAATGATGTTGCCCGAAATAATCAGCACCATGAGGAACACAATAATAACCACTTCCAGGAGGCAAAAATTGATGGTCTCCAAATAGCTAATGGCCAGGAGACAGAACGGCCGGCCACTCTGGTTGCCAACCAAGGAGGAGTTCATCTTGAGCACTGCAGTGATCTCTTCACTTCATGCTCCTGCCTGCTGCCTGCAGCCACTCCAGGCAGCTGCTGTCATTGCGGCTGGTGCTCTGTGTGTGTAGCAATGTCAAAACCGGAGCTCCAGTCCCCAGGGCTGCTCCAGATGCTGCTGCTGTGCATTGTCTGCAGCACAACTCCCCGGTAAATCCTGCTCCCCGCCGCTCCCGGTGCGCCGGGACCCAGCAGCGGGCATGGCAGCAACTTCACCCACCACACGGAGAGGACTGATGTTAAAGCCCTCCTGGGCGGGCTGCCTCGCCGGGAAGAGATGAAGGGTTGGGGGAAAGAGGGAGAAAGAACCTTCACCGACCCAGGACGAGAGTGCTCCCGAAGGCTGACAGGAGAGAAGGGCAAAGTGGTTTACAGAACCGCCTTCCCCCCGTGCTACCACCTCCATCGCCCGCTTCTTCCCCACGCCCTGCTCCAGCGCTTCCCCACCGCCGCCCGCCCCGCTCCCCATCGGGCTCCCGCAGCGCCTCCGTCCCTCCCGTGCCCTGCCCGGGGCGGGGGCTCCGGCCGGGGCTCCGGGGGCAGCAGCAGGCTCCCGGTGCAGGCGGAGGGATGCGCGGCGGGGAGGGGGCTCCAGCCCTCCTCTCCTGGCTCCATTTTGCACGACGCTTTTGTTCGCCGCCTCTCCCGGGCCGCGCCGCTCCGGCCCCCGCCCGGCCGCTCCCCGCCCGGCCCCGGCCGCAGCCCCGGCCCCGCCGCCCCGCTCCGTACCTGCCGCGGGGGGACAAAGGGCCGGGAGCATCCTCGGCCGAGCGCCGGCACGGGCGGCGTGGGCTCCGGCCGCGGCGATGCGGAGCCGGGGGGAGGGGACGGCGGGGAGGAAGGGGAGGGAGGCGGGCAGGAGCGCGGCGGAGGGCGCGGCGCCGGCGGGGACCTCGGAAATGCGGGTTTAGCCTCAAAACGCGATGGGTAAAGCTCGGGGGGGGGGGGGCTCACCCTGCGCGACCCGCAGCATCCGGGGGTCCCCTGCTCCCCTTCACACCCCAACCTGCAGACAGACACACACACACACCCCGGTCCTGCAGACAGACAGACAGACACACACCCACCGCACACCCCTGCTCCTCCTCGCAGCACCTCTCTGCCAGGGAAACGGCGAGCGTCCAAGCGAGGACGTGAATTCAAACCATGAGTCGTAATTTAAGGCTTTTCCATCCAAGCCCTCTTGGGGGAATAGTTATTCATAGAATCATAGAATGGTTTGGGTTGGAAAGGAGCTTAAAGATCATCTAGTTCCAACCCCCTGCCACGGGGCTGGGACACCCTTCACTAGACCGGGTTGTTATTAAATGTGTCTTTCCTAGGTGCAGCTTGTGTTGCTTAGGAGACACTTGAAACCAAGGGCAAAGCTGAGAACTGCATCCTACTGCTCATCCAGATGTTGCTCCAGGTAGGGAAGCACCTCCTGCATGCATGTACACAGAAGACAAAGGCATCACTATCCCTGACAACCCTGAGGCAACCTGCACCAGAGTAGATAAGCTACACAACCCAGTGCCATTCCAGAGAGTAAACACACAAGAGATTCCCAACACAAGCACTTGTATACACACCATAAACTAATACCCTCATGCATATGTAACCAGAAAAACCCCATTATGGGAGCTGGCATTTGAACCAATCCAACCAGTAAGAGACTCCTCAGCAATTAAAGGCCCTTTGTCGTGAAACTGGAATCCTTCAGAGCCAGTCCCACCCTGAATTCCACCAGCACCGACAAACCCAAGAGTTTGGTGAACCTAAGCTAAACATTTGTCACTGTGCGGAATACCTAATGCCAAATGAATTGCAGGCAAGGGGGTAGATCTCAAAGCAATCGCACTGCAATGCTCATTGATTTTAGCTGATCTGTAAGTAGATAAAACCGTTTTAAGACACACTTGTGTTGGTCAAAAACCTGGGCTGGACAATAGCATGACTTGGCAGATTGGGAGTTAGTCTTGTGCAAAAGCCTGAAAACAAAAAGTTGGGGTTCCTGCCCCATCTTTACCCCCCAAAAGATCTCTTTTCCTTGTAATTTATGGCGTTTCTACTCATGGCGACTGATGTACTAGAACTACATAGCTCAGAAACATGAAGTTTGTATTCAATTTAGGCAAAGGTTATTGTGGTTATACAAAAACCAAGCTCTGATCAAATTACTGCTGGAGAAACGATCTATCTTTCCAAAGCAGAGAGTGATTTACATACCAATTGACTCAAATACTATTTCTGGATCCTTAGGCATGAACAGACACATTATAAACATCCTTAAGAAAACAACATACATTGAACTTGGTATCTGAGATGTATAAATACAAGGTAGCATTGGAAATCTTGAGGCTCAACAAAACAACATTTGGCTGCTGCTATTTCACAACAAAAGATGTACCACTGAATCAAACCTCCTCAATGCTTGGATTTTCATTGCAAGTAGAACTGAACTCCTGTAGCTGACAGGTATTTCTGGGGGAGAGCGCTGGTTTTCCCTCTAGCTGACATCCTATTGTTTCCCCAAAGCTGGGAGTAATAACTCTATTCAGAATAGAGCTCATGCCAACTTACTCCTACCTGCTTAACACACCCAAGCCCAAACCAGCAATATCTCGAGTTAATTCTCTTAAGCACCAGAAGCCAGACAAAAGCAGCCAACAAAGATGTAAATAGCAACTGGAAGGTAACTGGGCTGGAGCTACAGCCCTTGGTCAAGTGCCCAATCCACTATGAAGAACTGCTTCTAAAAGACATCAAAATCCAGTGGCTGAGGTCTGTGAGACACTGAAAATACTTCCATCTTGTAGAGACTTCTCCCACTCTATGCAGTGATACAAAACAACCTCATCTGAGACTATTAAAAGGTATTCAAGAAATCAATCAAAGTTACTACGAGAACTCTTGGGAAAACTACTGCTGATAAAAGATAATTAAACCTTGGTCACCACGTGATCAAAACTAATCAAACAAGGGATCTAGAGGTGCAGACACGCTGACAGCAGAGCTACATCAGACTTACACACCATGACTCACAGGCGTACCTTAGGTTTCATTTCAGCTGACGGTATACAACCTTTGTGCTCCTGAAAATTAAATGTATTCTTCTTAATTTAAATGAACATATGGAAATGTGATTGCCATACAAGTGGAAAATAAGTGTTAACCACCCACAGCTAAATTACTGTTCCATTTTATGCCACTGATGAAGCAACACATACAGTCAAATAACGGTAGTGACATTTGAATCTATTTCTTCACTAAACCCCAGTATCATCTGCAGCAAGACAGATGAGTTTATCTGATAGAACTTCTGTGTTCTGTAATTCCTCTGTACACGGAGATAAAAAATAGTGGGAATGTGAGAAACTGGGTAGCAAGAGCCCTGCTATCTCCTATCAGGCCTTGAATTTCCACCAGAAATGGTGACCCTGGGGTATCATTCCAGGCCCGTCACTGGATTATTTTCTGTCATTTTATTTTGTTTGGGCCACAAGATGTCCCTCTCACGTCGTAATTTTCTTAATATAGTGTATTTATCTGGTACAACAGTCCCTAGCTTTTTCCTTTTGACATTATTTCCTCCCACACAGACCTATATCCAAAAGCTTTTCTTTTCTCCTCAGTATTGTAAATGTCAAACTCTTTACATTTTGATATTATGAAGAACTTCCCCACTAAGAGCTCGACACTGATCCAAGCGGTTCAGTAGTTGTATTAATCCCTTTTTAAAGCCTTGTCTGAGAACTGGCTATTGCCCGTTTTGCTTTGAATCGTGTGTTTTTGGTTATTTAGAACCTGTGTGGCTCACTTCACAAGTTTTCTGCTCCACATCACTTTCAATCCACCTGAGATTGTCAAAAACATGATCTATTTTTCCTGCAGATGTCCATTAAAGCTGGAGCAAGTCCCCATGTCTCTTCTTCTACCTTTCAGTGGCTGAAAGCCTGAAGATTAACAGCCAGAGCCATGATTGCCAAAGCCCTACCAGGAACAGATGCCTCTGAAAGGGATTGTCTAGATCATTTCACCTAGAGTTTGCTTTCTGTCCTCAGTAGGGACATGACCTTAATTCACTGGGATGGCTTTTATCCACACTCCCCACCACGAGCATGGCAATCTGGAGCTGCTAAAAGCTTTATTATTGCACACAGATGGTGTGCAAATTCTCAAAAGTAATCTGTGGAAGCACCACAATGGTGAGACTTAGACACTACTGCAGTAACAAAAGCACAGGGTACAAAACCCCAGCTAGTGTTTAGTACAGAACTAAGGGCAAATAATTAACAAATACTGTTGTGATGACTAGAATGCAACAAGCGCACCTTGAGGCACAGTCCCAACACCATTTTTAATGTACAACCCAGGTTCAAGAGGAGACCTAGACACAGCCTTCACTGGCAGAACACAACAGAAGACATTTCCTTTTCAATCATTGAGCAGCCACAGATCAAACAGTAAAGAAAAAACCACCCTTGCAGCAGTTAATGTGCAAAAGAAGGCAAGAAGAACATAGAGTTGCTGAGCACCACGGGTCAGAACTGCACAGGAAAGCAAACATCCTGGGGCGCCTGCATCCAACACCCTGTGGACAGGGGGAAAACAAACCCCTGAAAGAGGCCAGAAGGTTTGGAAGCAGCTGTCAACACAGCTCCTTATTAATTTGGGGCTGTGCTGCCGCATGGGGTAATGAAAAGCCTGGCAGAAATCAAGCACAGCGACAGGAATAGAGGTCAGCATTAAGAGAGAAGGGGCACTGGATTACGAGTACTTGAACAGGCTTACAGCATCTCCTGCTCACACCGAGGAGCAAAGGTTTGTCATCAACTCCATGTGCTCCTGCACTACACCCCAGCAGTTATTCTCAGCTAAACCAATCTCAATGCATGGTAATGCAAATAACCGCATGCTTGCTACAGAAGAACTTATACAGGTGACATGCACGACATGGTGCAGCATGACGAGGACAGTAAGGCACTAAATTATAAGGAGCTCTTGCCTTCCCATAATTAACAAATGTATTTTCCCCCCCCAGACACATATACTTCCGTGCATTGCTGCATATTGACTGTATCCGAGCTGCTATTTAAAGAGCAGTAAGAATTAGTCACACTAGAACTACAAAATTATCAAATAATCAGTGAAAGGCATGAAAATAAAAGCTTCAGGCCAAAGCACACTCCAGCATTATTATACTTTTTGTACATACAGTGGGTCTGCAAACATTATCTTCCTGGGTCTTGAATTCATGTTCTCATCAGCCTCCCAAGCCACCTTTGCATCCTTTGCCAGTTCTCATCTGTAGTACTTCCATGCGGCCACTAATAACCTTTCCTGAAGCCTTACACCCCTCCCGCTGCCTGCAGATTGAAGACATCACAGTTCCACTGTGAACTGGGCAGTCACTGCTGTTCTCACAGCACCAACCTGTGTCCATTCTACAGAAACAGTCTGAGCCATTTTCATATTTAATCACAAAGCAAACTGCCTCAGTAACAGGCAAATATGGCACTTCCAAATTAAAGGAGACTGCTTTTTCACTTGCTTGAGCTGGTTATCATAGCATGTTGGTAGTAAACCACAGACCTCATCTGACTCCATGAGCCTGCAATGGTCATTCTGTACTCATTTACTCCTGTTGTTTGATTTCTTAATTAGTTTCCACATCGAATGACCACTGCAGGTATAGGCAGTCCTTTTGCTGCAGTCAGCCTACACTCCCTTTTACTTGGACTCTGGAGATGCTTCCAACACATTCGACCCTGGTTATTTCCTTTGTCTCTGCCAAATGTAAATGAGTGGAAAGGTTTCACAGATTTTAAAATGACATGTTACACTATTGCTCCTAGCTCACAAAGACAGTAGCAGTACATGTCACCAACTGTGCCACAGAGATCATCTTTCCATTCTGATACAAAAACATTCAAACAGAGAAACAAGTGACACTGTCAGCTACTCACCAGGCAATTAAAATCACACAACAGGATAACTGTGATACAATCCGTGCCAGAGCACTCAAACTCCACATTATTTGTATGATTTATTCACCATAAAATCCAAGTTATAGCTCTGCAATGCATGTACCAATATAAGGAATTCAGATCAAGTTTCTTCTATATTCCAGAAGTATGTGAAAGTACTTATGGCAGGACATTTTTAGCTAATCTAACATGATTCATTCAAATCACGTAGGATCCTGCCTGCATGATTCCAGCAGAAACAGAGTTTAATTTCAGAAGCCCTCTTGCCCTCAGAATAAGATCTTTAATTGCTCCTTGCAAACCTGTGCCATCAGAACATAGATATACAGGGACTGATTCAGTTGTTTTGTTTTCTTAACTGGTAAATAATTAATTTCTGTTATATTTGTACTACACTTGCATCATTAATAATATCTAATTTAGTCCTTCTGGACTTGCATGTTTGATGAAGGCAGTAAAACACCATATATTTATACAGATTGTGGCCAAATCCAAACTAACACATTGGTTTTTTGGATAAGGAAGTAACATTTCATTCTGTGACCCATTTGTTACTCTAGAACTTTAAGAAACACCAAATGATGTCTGTATATTCAATTCTCATTTCTCTACACTACCAAGCTCAATATGCAAGGTGAGAAGTTTAAAAACTGCTGTCTAGTGCAAAAATGTCAAAGTGTTCTGGTTTTCCTATCAAAAAAAGGCTGCAATTCTAGTGTTGGATTTTTAGCATAAATATTGAGACAACAGAGCAAAACGCAGCTGTCATTCAGGAAAACCAAACAAGCAAAGGAAATGAGTTCCCTGAGTCAATTCTGAAAGCAATTAATAGAATATGAATTTCTGACAAGTTAACTCAGAACTCAGGTGAGTGAAGCAGAAACACTAAAAACAGAGCACTCTAAGTTGAGATAATGCCACAACTGGCACTGCATGTTGGGGTTTTTTGTTTGAGGGATGAATGCCTTACACTCAGTAGTTGTTATCCTATATTCAGATACACTCGTGAACCTTTTAAGCAAGAGAATACATGCTGAGAAGTCTCTGTACTTCCATTCCTTAAGCTATAAAGGGGTAAAACAGAAGAAAAAAGACACTGTACCTTTGTGATGAGAATTCGGTACTTCTCCACCAGGTGATCGTTGTTATGACACCCTGCCAGCAACTGCCACACTTCACCTCTCAGGGCCTCAGGGACACCACTTCTCACCAATGCTGACAACGTCTTTGGCCTCACGCTCAAATTGAGGTGCCTGGGTGTAGGTGAAGGCATTGTTACTATTACCAAGATACAAGTAAATGAGTAGATGAAGGCACTGTTACTCTTATCCAGATACAAATAAACGACTACATGAGCAACAACTGATGTGTTATATCAAACATGTCAAATGACAGGAATTTCAAGACAGTCCATATGTTGCCAGAGTAAGTGAAATTCAAGTTATAAAAAAAAATCCAAAACACATTTGGAGAAGCTCTTTCCAAATTATTTCCTTGATTCCCATTAGATTGAAATATAATATAAATATATAAATCACTTAACGAACCGAAACACTCCAGCAAAAACTAGAACTGGAGGGCAGACTCCAACACTGCATAACATTCTAAGTTCAAACCACATCAGAACAAGAATTAGTTTGCAAATGTATATGCTGCTCTCTTGACTTCCTACACCCAGGCAGGGAGATGACCTTCCAGGTGAGAAGGCAGAGAGGACAGGCAAACAGAGCTGTAAAAGAGATCTCATATGGGTATCTAACTACATGGAATCATAATCCTAGACTGGTTTGGGTTTGCTCCAAGCCCCTGTGTCCAACCTGGCCTTGAACACTGCCAGGGATGGGGCAGCCACAGCTTCTCTGGGCACCCTGTGCCAGCGCCTCAGCACCCTCCCAGGGAACAGCTTCTGCCTAAGAGCTCAGCTCAGTCTCCCCTCGGGCAGGTTCAAGCCATTCCCCTTGGCCTGTCCCTACATCCCTTGTCCCAAGCCCCTCTCCAGGTTTCCTGTAGCCTCTTTAGGCACTGGAGCTGCTCTAAGGTCTCCCCTTCAGGAGCCTTCTCTTGTCCAGGCTGCCCCAGCCCAGCTCTCTCAGCCTGGCTCCAGAGCAGAGCTGCTCCAGCCCTCACAGCATCTCCATGGCCTCCTCTGGACTTGCTCCAGCAGCTCCATGTCCCTCTTCTGCTGTTGCCCCAGGGCTGAACACAGGACTGCAGGGGGGGCCCCCCCACAGTAGAATAGAGGGGGAGAATCCCCTCCATCGACCTTCTGGCCACACTCCTTTTGAGCACATCCTGCATTTAAGCAGCTTCCACTGTACAAGCTGCTCAGCCCCATCTAAACAGCTTTTCCAAGGGAGCCCAGTAACAGCTCATAAATTACAGCACTAACTTCTAAAAACTAAACCTACATCTAATTTATGCAGTTACAGAAAGTTGAGCTGAAAAGTCCATTTGTGGCTTATACATAAAATCCCCAGAAGACAGAGGATTTAAAGAAATCAGTTTTTCTGCAGTTACTAAAACCAAACTTCTAGGTAAAATGATTAAAAGGAGTGACAGACAAAGTAGCCCTATTAATTACATTATCTTATTAATAATAAACAGGTATTTAATGATTTTTATTAACAACCTAACAGATATGTGGGTGATAATTTTACACAGACTAGGACTCCTTGTTGCCCTTCTCCAGTGTACAGTGCTCCAACACTGTAGAAGACTGATAACCTGGGTATTTGAATCAGTATATACTGGACAGAACCTGGCACCATAATGTTTGCCTTCACTTTGCTTTCTCTAAACAAAATAAACTGTAATAGAAATAACATTAGATAATAATTACATTTATATCTATATACATTCATATCTATAAACATATATTAAGAGAGCATTTATCACACCTTTGTAATATATAAATATATAAAAATATTTATATAAACCACTTGTTGCATATAAACAGTTCTTTGTAAAGGTCCATAAAACTGCTTTGCCTTAATCTCAGATGAACGTAAGTACATCAGTAATTCCAAGAAATGGGAATTTCTTTGAACCATCAGGCTGTAGACTAAAAGCCACTGGATTCTTCCAAACTATTTTGAAATGAGAAGATTGTGTGACTCAGCAGTTATGAAATGTGAGCCAAGTATTATTTAGAAATCCCAAAATACCAAAGCACATTTAATTACTAACAAATCTAATTACAGGATTCTGAAAACTAGCATGAAACCACCTGAACTCCAATTTTTATGACTTTCAATCCTCTTATGTTAAAAGCTCAAGGATCATTACTTCCAAATACTCGCTTTTCTTTAAGAAGGAAAGCCCTTTAACGCATATTAAAGTCGTTGCCAGCATTAGCACAGAAACACTTCACATCCTCTTAGAGCTGCCAAAACATTTTCAATGGGTGTCAGGTGGCTGAATTATCTTTGAGCCCTTGGAAGGATTACAGAAAAAAGATCAAGTTGAAAGAAACTTTCTCGCAGCAGCAGATGCACAGAGCTCATCTGGTGAAGATGTTTCTGCAAGTCTAGGAGAGGCAGGGAAAGGGACCAGGTAGCGGTTTACCACACTCCCCTTCTGATGAAGGTGTCTGTTTCCAATGTCCTCTTTCTTATCAAATTAGTGCAATATATTAGTGCAAAACCAAATTGGAAGTAGAAGTATGCATTCAGATAGGTACTAAGTAACTGCAGAAAATAATGCCAAATTGGTCTCAGTTTAAAGAGAATCCCAGCTGAGTGCTCACACTAATGCTTTGCTTCATCTAAAGGGCATGACTTATTCTAGGCTCTGTGTCCTACTCTTCAGATCTAATATTCTATTCAGATCTTTTATGTGCTGTACAGCCCTTGTCCTGCTCCTCAGTAACATTAGGAAGCAGAAGGCAACAACCAAAGCCAGAGTCAAAATGCAGCATATGTCAGCTCAATGTGATGCTGTATCTGTCATCTCCCTTTGTAGGGGAGAAGAAAAACAACCACATCACAAAACAACCTGGATTTTGCAGTAATCAGCATCACTTTCTTAGAACTGCTCAGGCTACTTCAAGATGAATAAAAGATGCTCCACGGAAGAGGACAGGTGTTGCATAAGCAACTTGCTTGTCAAGAAACTCTTATTATAAATTGGCATTTTCTAGGAAAAAAACAGAAGAGCTCATGTACTTCCTTCTTGGCAGGCTCTGGATCCATCTTCCTTTAGATAAGGGAGGAAAAGCATCTTTGCTATCCAAGTACAAATCTCCCATATTCTTCAGCTACAGTTACCACGATATGACAGCTGCAGGCAAAACTGGCTGTGAACTAAAGTAGAATTACAAAGAAATGAAGAAATCAGAAAACACAAAGCCAGAGAATAAGGGGTGTTGTGAGGACGACAGAGGATTAAATCCATACTAATCTCATCTCAGATGGCTTCTGGAAATAAGAAAAACTCCAAGCAGAAGGAGCCAACAGAATGAGAATATTCAGGATTGCCATTTTCAGAATGTGATTTTGCCACTTACCATTTGGACAGCAGCTCTCCCCACGTCTCAAGGATTTTTTCTGCACACTCTTTGGAAACATCTCCAGAACCACTTAAGAGTGGTTCATCATTGTCTGCCAACAGAACAGAGGAGATGCTATAAGATCAACAGCCATTACTGTACTTCTACGGATTTAAATGCTGCTCTCTTAACTGTATCAGTGTGTGGCCAGAACAACTCCCCCTCATTTATGGATGCAGCACTTGTGTGCTCAACACAAGAGAAGGCAGAAGTAGACTTTTCTCAGAAGCACACAGTGATGTGACAAGAGGCAGAAGATAAGCAACAACATGTGAAATTCTGGTTAAAAAAACAGGGAAAACAATTCACCATGAGGGTGGCCAAACTGATACAAGGGGCCAGAGAGGTTGTGGAAATGTCATCAGTGGAGATGGTGAAAACACAAAAGCACACGGTGCTGAACAGTGTATCTGGCTGGAGTCATACTGGGTGGGAGGCACAATTACAGACCTCCAGGAGTCCCTTCCTACTGAAGTAATTCTAGTTTTCTCCCTCAAACACACAACTTTCTGCATGTGAAAAGCTGCAGTACTATAAAAGCAAAAAGACAATAAAATCAACATAGTTCCACTGAGCAGCCACAGCCCTGCCATGTTGTTGCAGATCCATGGGAGTCCACAGGGTGTTTTACTTCACTGTTCTGCACTTTTACTTTGAAAGCCAGAACTTTTTGGTAACTTCCTTGGCTTAAATTAAATAGCTTTTTGAATGAAATGTGCTCAAAAAATGCAGTGGAGGGGGAGAATGAGCATAATCACAGTAACTCTTTTTGAAACTAACACTGTATTCCCAAGTATTTTTAAACATTCACAGCAAGTATCATACACAAAAGCTACATTTCACTGATACAGTCAATACTGGGTTTGCATTATTGACAAACTATATTTTTCCATTAAATCTAAGCTTTCTCAACTGACACCTGAACTTGTCAGCAATGCTGCAAGTCATATCAACTGCAAACAAAACGGATGCTCCAGGTCTAGAAAAGAATACCACGGGGGTTTAGTGCAGTGGTTAGAGACTGTTAATGCTTTGCAAAGGAGTTCCTTTACAAACCAACTTTCTCTCCTTCTCCTCTCCCCCACCACTGTCCCCCCAGAAACAAGGAAATTAAAAGCACAGAACTGAAATCATTCACCCCAGGCCACATAGAAGGCCAGGAGAGAAGTGAAAAAGCAGAAACTCTAGTCATCTCCATTTCAGCTCAGAGCTGCAGGGCCAGATGTTTATATACTCAGAACTAGTCCATAGTTTGGTTTAAGAAAAATCTTTTAAAAGCAAAAAAAAAAGGTACTGAAAATGCATTCAGTTTCAAGGTGGGCAGGTCCTGGTATAGTTTTACTTATTACAGATGTCTTTACTTTCCTCTTCACTAAAACATGCTGCTTGCTTTTATTCCCAAATAATATCAGCTTCTCATTTTTTGCTCTCAGATCCATTCACAGCTGCCTGGGGAGGGGCAGAAGCTACATGTTAATGTCAAATTTTTAGCAGCCTCTTTTCACATTGTTCTAAATATATCATACTAGAGGCTTCAGGAGGCCTGAGCTGAGAAAAGCAAAGACACAGAAGTGTCAGACAAGGGAGAGGCTGATCCAGGAATGCGGGGGTACTGGTTATTGAATACAGCATTAAAGCAAGGGCAAAACACCAACAGTAGACCAGATTCCGAGTGGAAAGGATTCGACATGTTTCATAACTATGTTATTTAACAACTGCCCTTTCTCTTGAGGTACACAAAACATAAATCCACTTCTTACCTTCCTCTTCATCATCCTCCGGAGGAGAAGGAATCATGGAGCCCTGTGACCCAGACTGGGGCAGACGGAGAGAGGGGCTGGCTGTAGTTTTTCTCCTCTCCCTTTCTGATTCACTTTCTAAACACACAACTTCATACAGCGTGTCCGAGTTATTCTTTCTGTCCTTTTGCTTTATCTAGGAAAAAAAGTTTTATTTTACTGAGAAAAGCTATATAACAATGCCCAGATTACCTCATATTGTTCTGCTTTCTCTTTCTGGAATAGGAGAGCTGAGAAACAATTTTCATCCCATTCTACAGTGAAGAATGTTCAACCCTTGCAGCACATTTAATTCTCTGTGCAACCCTGCAAGGGTTGAGCAATGCTTCCAAGTCTCGTATCTGTGTATACACTGCTGCAGGAACACAAACTTGTCTCAAAGTCTATTAAGTGGCCCTATTTTCTCCTTAATCTTCAACCTTTGATACCTTCTTTTCCTTTAAATGAATATCTTTGTGAAGTGGTTCTAAAACTTTAATACAGTCTAAGGATTTAGAACTTCTTTTTTCATAAAGGTATAAAAATAGAGTAGAAAAGGGAAGGTGAAGAAAAGAGGGAAATAAGGTTTGTAATTATACTCCACACTAAGCTCCCAGTGCTCAATTTTATCCTCTGGAGTATGAAAAATGAAGAGAAATGCAGCAAAACTAAAAATGACTGAATCACCAAATATAATCTGAGCAAATCAAACCCCTCTGCTTCCACCATTTCCGAATAAAGAAACACTGCCAAAGCAAGATAAGCCAATTCTACACAGCTGTATTTTTAATAGGCTAATCATCACTCCACAGAAACAGGTTTCCCTTCCAGGCTTATCAGGCAGTACATTCTATATTTGTTGCTTACACTATGAATTTTGATAATCTTCCATTAGTAAACACTGGAAGTTGGATAACTTGACAGTGCTGGTGGAAAAGAGAATTGGCTCAGATAAGTCACAATGCCTGTGAATTTGGTAAGACAAAAGATACAGAATTAGCTAAGCAAGATAAGCTTCCTTTACACTGCCAAACAGAAAAGGCACCTTCTGGAGGGTGTGGAATATTTATAGCCCAACAGCCTTAACTGTTCAACATCTCCATGCTCCACCTCAAAAATATCCTAAATCAAAAGGCTGATCTCATCCCTGAAGAATTTTTCCACCTTAAATCTTGACAGAAAGTTTCCAAAATGTGTATTCATATTTTACATAAAAAAGGACATACTCTACAAAGAATCCTTAGAGAACCACATTGTTGTTACTACCATGATGTTATTATCTGCTAGCACTTTAACCCAGGTGCAGAAAGAACTAAGAAAAGCCTCTTATTTAATTTAAAACCTCTTTAAGAAAAAGCACTTATCAAGAAATCAGGACTCCAACCTGCTTTTTTGGGCTGCACCCAGCATTATTAAACCTTACATCCACAGTGATATTTGCTTCTAAGTACTCCTATTTCTTTAAACAGGATTTTCATTTCAGAAGAGTAATTTCTAAAGCTGGAGAATGGCAGCTACTGCAAGTACATCATCTCTTTCAGTGACTTTGACCTTCAACTTTGCAGCCTTATTTTGAGACCCAGTTATTGCCTTGTACTGTTATTATGAACATCCTGGGCAGAAATAATCCTTTCCTTTTCAGTAGAGAGGGACAAAAAGTAAGTTGGAAGAAACAGTAAAAGTTTTTAACAAGTTCTAAGGATTTTTTGTGGTTGCTCAGGTTCCCCCCTGCCCCCTCCCAGGGCAAACCTGGGCTATGGGTGCAATCTCTGCTTCCAACCACACACAAAGGGGGAAACGGACTTGCACAAGAAAAGGGAGGGGGAAGAAAAAAAGTTGGACTTTTATGATAAAAATTAACTTAGTGACATATCAGATAACGTCACCAGGATTATACTGAAGTCTTTTTTCATTCTTAGCCCTTAATTCTACATATTTACCCTACTATACCCATATGCAAGCAACTCTCAGCATAGTTCACAGATAAATCCCCTGTTCCTTTCATTTCTGTGGTTTGGATGGAAAATCCATAAGCCTCTCTGTAACCTTAGAGCCTCATCAAAGCTACCAAAATTTGCTTTGAAACGAGGACATCCAGCTTTTTATGGGAGCTTTCTATAGCAGCAACAATTTGCATAGGGAAGGACAGCTTTTCTACAACTGAGGAGCATTTATTGTACCTCTTTGATTCAGGAGCAAAATACAGAAAATATGAACATTAGTAAAGGTTTTACCAATCATAGGTAGGAAACACCACAGTTAAATTCCCATCTGTCAGCAGGCACTGATCACTACAATTCACCTTTACCTCCAATGCATTTATATTGATCCAGCATTATACCATAAACCTACCTCTCCAGTCTCCAAACAACACAGTTGACTGTGCCACAGTTACAGCTCAGAAAACAACCCTGCAACTCCCATATTAACTGTACATTATTATTTAAGTATTACCTGTTTAAGTTTGAGGAAGAAATTTTCAGTAGAGCTACGTTTGCTGAAGGGCCAGAACAATCTCTCATTAGGTGAACAAACTCTGACTTTAGTCTCCAGAATGAAGCGAACAGGTTCCTGAACCTCTGTTATCACCAAATCCACAGCAGTAGTCATGAACAGTACTTTATCTAGAGAGAAAAACAAAAAAAACAACAAAGCAATATTATGAAAAGAAATATTTCAAACAAAATATTCCATAACCTCTTTCCCAGTAACATGAAAGCACAAAAGAAATTTATTTCTGCAGAATTCAGTTTTTTTCTCTAATCTAACATCCAAAACCCTCCAAGTTTCAAAACAGGAAGATGACTCTGCACTGTCCACAACAGACCAGGGAAACTGAACTCTTTGAGACAAGAAAATGATCTTGTTAAAGTGAGTAAAAATTCTGCTTTGTCAAATTCCACTAAAATGTATCAAGAACCTTCATTAAATCTGTGCATTTGACTCCACTGTGCAGATCTCTTGCCATCTTGTCCAATTACATTGTCGTTGTTCTCTGGTTTTAGAAGTTCCTTAGGCAACACTCAGCTGTGAAATTCAGAGAATTGACTCTACAGCATGATGTTCCAAAAGGAGGCAACTGCATCCAGTGACCTGAGATCTCTGCTGGTACTACATGATAAATTGTGCCCTTTAGGTAGGATGGCATTCAATCTAGCAGCAGATTGTACCCAGTAGCTGACTTTTATGACTTTGCCCAGTCAATTCCCATTAACTTCTGCAACCTTTGACATGCAGCTGTGACAACAGATTGAAAAGATGGTAATTCAGCTGACACCTTGAAAGAAGTAATGACAGATCTGTTTCAGGACTCAACAGAGCAATGCAGCATCGGCTATTTTCAGATTACAGTTGGGTTACTTTCATTTTCACAGGTACAAGAATCCTCTTGTAATTAAAAACTTGGATTCAGGAAAGTCTGAACTGACCACAGAATGTAAGCAAGGAAGAAATCTGCCATAGTCATTTAGTGCAACTCTCAGTGGGATTCTTAAGTAGCTCTAATGCTGTGCAGAGCACCTGCATCCTGTAACCACACCTATACAGCCTCCTACTAGGATACAGTCATTCTTACAAGGTATTATTACTGAACACAGGAGATTTCTTGTAGCCTTCTATTTTGTTTAGCTCTTTATGTTACATCTGGCATTCTACTTTCTGAGAATATATCCCATACTATGAAAGTCTTCTTACGGGATTCATCTTAAAAGAAAAGAGACCTGATCCAATGCCTGCTTTGTGGATCATTTCCCCTGGCTAGGGATAATACCTAGCAAACTTCCTACCTTTTGGTGTTTCTTCATTTACAAACTGGAAGTGTGGAGATTTTTGATTCCAGCTCCCAGTGATCACGTATGATTTCCCATCAGAACTTTTACCCATGGACTCCTGGAAACAAGGTAAGTTTATGTATATTTAAATTAAAGCAATCTCTGTATTATGAAGTCTCAGCCCCATAAAGCACCTACTGCACTGGCAAGAGAAAGGCAAGCACCTGAAGTCCATGTGACAGTCCTGTAACAGAGACAAAAGAATAGCATTCTCATGCAATCTTTGGTCTCCTTGCTGATAACACAAAAAAGGCAAATTAAAACTAATTGTTGTATTTATATGTGGTATGAATATCTGTCTAGTGAGACCTGAAGACCAATAGCTCATTTTGGAAGTGACCACCTCGCAGGCAGCTTTCAGCTCACAAAGAGTATGTGAGATCACAGGCAAGTACTCTAGAAACAAACACTTTCCCAAGCTTCTTTTAAGCTGTTCTGGAAAATTCCAAGGTAACCCAGTCATTCTGGCCTCATTTTGCATCATTCAATCTCTGAATGACATTACTTGAATGGTAAAGTATTTAAATGCTTTAATTATGAACTTAGGGGATGTAGTTTATTGCTCTAATACAAAAAAACATTAAACCAGAACACTCTTACAAGCTGCTGAACTTGTAAACCTGGTAGAGGTTTCACATGTAATGAAAGATACTTACCAAATCTAAAAGGTGCATGTCGCCGCTCCGAACATCCTTCCCACGGCTGAGGAGGAGGCCAAAACATCTGCAAAGCCAGGCAAATACAAACCATTAACATTCCTTAGCTAAACATTCGCTGTCATACATCACAAACAGCCCATGAATCCAACAAGAAGTCAACAAACACTGACATCTGAAAGCAGCACGAAGCATGTCAAACAAAACAATGTCAAGCCAGTATTAAAAATGCCAAGCAAGCTTTCATGAAGGTATTGACAATGTGATTTTACAGTAGCCTGGGAAGTTGTTCAATTATCTTTGCAAGAACAGATAAAACAGACACTGCTAACAAGAGTTCCCCATCCCCAGGACAACTTGGCCTGCATCCTTCTTCCCTTCATTTTTTTTCCTTTGAGGGGAGACACATTTACATAGAAGCTACCCTTTGATACAGACAAGAATCAGATGAAGTGCAAGGACCTGTCTTTCATGGTTTCAATTTGCAAAGACTTTTGGTCCACAGAGGAGTATTTCACTTCACCCTCTGGTTTACCACAGTCCTGTATTTCATTTCAGACTTAAAGCCTGGCAGAAGCTGTGTCTCTCCTCTGCAGCATGAGCAGCACTAAACCATCAGCAGTCAAAACCCACTCATTTCTAAGCAGTGAAAGATTTGATCAAAAATGTAAAGAAGTTTTAAAATCAATGAACTTACCTCTCAATAGCAAGTTCTTTATTAGTGGTCTGTTGGACGTAAATCACTATCTTCTTATCGATTCCTTGGCGGAGTTTAAAGCATTGCCTGTCCTTGTCTTTGGGAACCGCACTGTTATTTACCAGGAAAGGAAATAAAAACAACTCAGTGTCATTTATCTGTATCCCTTGCATGAACCAAAACCACCATCAGATCTTCTGTGAAGCCAGCTTCTTACACAAAAGCACTCAAGACCTTTCTTCCTTGCACACTGCAATCAGTGACATGAAAGAAACAGCAACATAATTAGGTGATGTTATTTTATCATCATTAGGTGAAAACCAAGGACATTTTGCTTTCAGAACAAAACCTGTGATTTTATACTGCCTCGTGTAGTGATGTGAGACTTCCAGCAGCATTTCAAGGAAGTTTCTAAATATTGATTCCCTATGTAACCTACAAGTAGGAGCTGTTAAGCAATTACATGTATTGCTTTCTTCCACCAGGGAGGTAACTGCTGAGAACATAAGCCAACAAACCAGAAAAGTGCACCAACCTTTAGACTATTTCCCCTATTTTTTTCTCTAGAGCCCTTTCTAAATGCTGCAAAAAGAGAAGATAAACCTAATTACACCTAAATGCCAATATGTACACTGAAGTTTTAGTATCAGTATTCCTGTTGAGCAGCACAGCTACACTAAATACTGGACAAATTCAGCTTCTTGGGCTTTGCCTTTCTTTGTAAGTCAACTGCATGTTCAGTTTTCCCTTGGATATAAAAAAAATAATCCTTATTTTATTTCAGACTTGCAAACTGTGCATTATTACCCCCAGGAGCTGCAAAATGGACTGTGAAGTATTGCCCATAGTTTAACACCTCCAATAAAATCTGGGTTTATTTTCTGTCAGCAGGTGCTAGTGCAGGCCAGGGAATGGCAGACTGCCTTGAACTGTCAGCAGGAGTTTTGTCTTCAGGGCCAGGACAGAGGATTTACACACTTAGAGCCAGCACATGAAGTCAGACCTCATTTCCCCAGCATGACAGAAATGTATTAGTAGTGACCCAGGGTGACAAGTGAAGGTAGATGAGCTAAGACAGGATCAGGTACTTTAAAGACTGAGATCAGAGCCTGAGTATGTGGAAAGTGCTCTCCCAACTTCCAGGTGAGCACAGGTCTGCACGCAAAAGGTCATACAAGGATTAGTGTCAAACTGACAAAGCTTGTTACTTGAACTAAAACCTTTACTATTTAACCAACATCAGTAGGATTCTGCTTAGCTGGAAGCAAAATCCACTTTCCTTCACCTTGTATAGAGTAGGTACATAGCTTTTAAACAAATGCCCTGCTCCACTCCTAATGCAAGTGGATTTCTGTGGCTGAAAGAGATCTTTGGATACATCTCCACAGCAGAGGCTAAGGTTCATCCTACAGTCCGAGCTGGCCAGGATGGAAACAGTTCTTAGCAACACAACTTCTGGAAGCCATATAAGCAGCAAATCCTGGGCTGACTTACACTACCTGCACTGCTAGGGCCATGCTGGCATTGGTACCAAGCCAGAAAGACTAAACTTCACAGGGTGTATCACAGCGTGCTACTTTTACCTGCTGTGCACCCCAGTGGCCACTGTCACATCCAAGAACCATCAGTATCTTTCAGGACCGAACTCAGGCCTGAGACAATTTTTTCAGTTTCAGCACTTAAGCAGTCCTTTGGAGTGCTGAATAAATACTGGATGATTAAATGGGATTTATTTAATAAGTAAAAATTGAACTGGATGTAAATCCAAGAAGAGAAAATTCTCTGAAGCTGTGGCTAGGAGCCAATGTGCTCAACAAGTCAGCGTATTTGGCAGACATGCTGTAATGAAATAAAGACACTTCAGCAATTACAGAACACTATAAATGGTCACATAAAACATGAGGGCACTGTGTATAGGCAAAGCAGAAAGAAAAACCAATTTAGCATTAACTATAAAAGGTCTCTTCAGAAACCAAGGTTATCCACCACCAGACTCCATGTGAAAACAGCATTAGCCAATACAAGATGAAAAGCTGCTCTAATACTCTCATCCCACATACACCCACTTGCTGGTAACACCTGGTTTGCAGGGAGGGAGGGAAGAGGGAAATAATAAATTGAGAACTTGGTCAGAAAACAGAACCAGTTAGGAACAAGATTTGTTCATACAGCTTTACTGACACTGATAAAGAAACACTACTTTACAGATCAGAACAGGCAAGTATTTTAAGGAAACGGATCATAGCAAACCCAAGAAGAACTGATATTAATGATCTTAGATAAATATGAATTCTGCCTTTTCTGCTTTCAATAACTATTTGTCAGAGTTTCTAATTTTCTCTGTCTTCCTTCATGAGGCTTTATTAAAAGATTCCTTTAAATTTGAACAGGAAACTTTCAAAAAGGGGACTTAGGGACCACTTCAGACTCTCTCTATTCGCCCACTTTCTAACAGAACCAGATGCTGTATGCACAGAAAGGAAGAATCTCTACCTGAAATAACCTTTCCCATCATCTTCTTTGATTTCCAGTGACACGGAGAAGGTGAAAATATCACTGTCTGGAGTCTGGGGGGTGGCAATGGCTGAGAGCGGCGTTTGTTTGGCGGAGCGACGGAAGGCAGTGGCAAAGCTGTACAGTATTCGGCTCACCTGCGTTTAGACAGCACCAGAGAGAGATCAGAAAGCTACAGACATACCAGGTGCAGCAGTTGAACCTACCTGAATTTTCACTAAACAATAGAATGAGAAGGAATTGTAGGAAAATAATTCAATTTTAGCATCTTTAACTGCTTTTCTACACTTCTTAAGAGGATAAACTATTAAATGTGCATTTCATATCTGAGGTTTCTACAGTTATCTTAACTTGAGGTAGAAAAAAGACAAAAGTGATTAATTACACTATTTCTAAAGTGCCTGAAACACTTCCCTTTCATTTCAGTAATAATATTTACATGTATATAATCATCACTTGACAGAATTTCAACTTACAGCCTCTTGGATTTCACATCTGAAGACATGGATCCTGAAGAGTTCTGCATTGTAGTGGCTTTCAGTGAAAGCAAAGCAATCACTTTCAGGGGTCCCATCATGCCCTCGTACACAGAAAAGGATTTTATAGATTGGATAATTTGCTATTTCTGTGTTTGTCTGAGGATCTAAAAGTCTGTTAAAACAGAGAGAGAAAAACACACACACACAAAGCTTGCACCTTTAGAAGAATTATTTCAACCAGATATTAACTTGCAAGCTTTAACAATTTCATCACTACTGGAGAAAATACATCCCAATGAAGCTAACTCTTGACTGTCATTTACTGTGAAGTCTGAGCAGAATAATTACATTTAAATTGAATAGCATAAAAAAGCACAATGCAACAGACATTTGCACCTGTCATTTCCCTGTAGTTTTCAGGGCTTTGCCTTCAAAAAGCTACACTAACATGCAGCAGTGGATAGACTCATCCCTTGTCCCTGCACACAGAGTACCCCCAAGCAAGCTTCGTACCTCACTGTTCCTTCAGAGACATTAGGCACTGACAGGGTCACATCTAGAGAAATTTGGCACTGGCTTCGTAAGATGGACATCATTCTGAGGGCTTCCACTTCACTTCGGGGAGCATTCACAGAGGCACAGCCTAAGTAGGTGAGCTTGCTGAAAACCACGCTGTCCTCATCTGTCATAGGTGTAAAAGGGCTCAAATCCTCACAGTCTAGGGTGAGACACAGAGTTGAACGTAAGAAGCAAGACAAGGTATATGGAAATAAATTATCAAAGATTGACTCATCACTAAGTTAATGACAAAAGTGTTAAAGAAAGTCAGGTCAGGCCAAAATACTACAGAAAAACCCTGCCTGAGGGTGAGTTACTGACAGCAGAGAGCAGCTCAGCTATCCCAACTCTACAACCAGTTTGCTCAGAGGGCCTCATCTAAGAGTGCACCAATCTTCATTACAGCAATAAGATACACAGCTGAGCTAAACAGACTGATATTTTATACAACCAGGCAAGTAAGCATAATATTTCTGCAGTAACAAGTGCTTTCAGAAGAGAGGCCAGTTCAGCATACATTAACTCCTGCATCACACAACCTGGCATTTACTGCACTAGGTGATTACAATGGGAAAAACACAGAAAGGGTGGTGCACACGCCTGTATCTGAATTCTCATTCCTTTCCCCACAAAAAGCTAGTCCACAAGATGCCAGCAGGCATTTCCCTTTTATTTCTAACCTCCCTGGGATGGTTTCACTGGCAAACTCATTTCTGGTTTCTGGAGTCCTGCCACCGACACTGGGTTAATGGTAGAGGATGCTGAAGCTTCCAGGACAACAGGTTCGTCCCCATCTCCATCAGTTCTAACTTCATCTCCATGGTCCCGGTCACTTGACTGATCTTCCATGAGTGGGTCCATCAACACGTCTTCAAGCTCCCTCTGCAGCTGCTGTTCGCTTCCATTCCCCACAATCTAAGAGCCACAAAGAGAGTTGGGACACAAAAAAGACTGTTCAAATGGAAAAACAAACAAGCAAACAAACCAAACCCAAACAACTCAGGCACAGGGTCACTCAAATGACTTATTCTGCCAAGCAAAGCAGTAGTCAACAAATATAACCCAGTTAAAGCCGTAAACACAAACTGCAATATGCAAATGCTCACCAGCACAGGTTAGATCATCCCTGCCTTAACAACTCAACAAGCTCAAAGGAGGAGTTTTCTAGCACTGGAAAAAGTGAGATTACTTTCAAATTAGGCTTTAATCACCAACTACAAAGACTACCTTGTGATAGGAGAAAGTTACAGGTGTCCACAGTACAGTGGTCTATATTAATTCTCAGAATAGTACCAGCAAGGGCTAAAGATAATTAAGTATGGCACACAGTTAATGGGAAAGATTGCAAGGTTTCATGGGAAGAGAAGAATCTGGAACAGGATTATGCCATCATGCTGAGGAGAAGAGGAAGTGTTGTTTTATTTCCTAACACTTATCTACAGCCTTACTTTGCACTTATTGAAGTCAACATGAAAGGCACAAAGCAACCTAAATGGTGTGAAATGAGGTCCTAAGGTAGAAAGAGAATGAAGACATTAATTTCAGGAAAATCTTGGATACTGTATCTAAGGAAACTCTTTGTCCATTCCTCTGCAATGGGAAGTGATTGATGCTTTACATAGTTCAGAAATCAAGCATGGAAATGGAGTTACAGAAGTATTTTGCCAGATGGCAGTCAGAGAAAGGTTCTTGATTCCAACACTTCAGCTGCTGTTGGTTATTATTGTTGGCACCAAACCTCAACCCTAGGAGCAGACATGCATTTCTGTATCCTTACGTCCCTGTAAGCTTACTGACTTCAGATACTACATTCAACTTAATCAAATCCAAAATGTGCAACTTCCCCAAGCTCTTAAAAAGAGTAAATGAAATCTTAGTAAAGAAAAAATTCCTTCTTATTTTTAATCTGTAAAAGAAGACACTAAAGAAAGAAAATGGTTAAAATCAGAAGGAAGAATTCTGTCTGCTCTGTGATCTGCCCATAACACAATCGCAGCACTGCAGCAAATTCCATCTGCCTCAAACCCAGCATCTCATAGGAGAAAATTAAATTATCTTGAAAGTACCTGAAGCAATGGCCAAGGTTCTTAACAGTAAATAAATCAAGCTGAAGTCTGCTAAGACTGCTGGAATAATGCTGAAGCAGATACAGGACACCTTTGTGCACATGGATGAGCTTTGCAATTAATTAAGTATATCATAAGCAAAACATCAGATGTCACTTAAATATGTGTATGTGCATTTCCACAGGCGTGTCTCAGGAGTAATTACAGCGAGATCAGAGGTTTCTCAGCCAAGTCACAATTCTCACATATGGCCATTTTCATTACATCCCCAAAGACAAACTTCTCAAGGAAGAAACATGGAGTTTACTGTCTTCTTTTCCACACTCAGGCCCACAGTCTCCAAATAGTTACCGGTATCTGCAGCCTCTATCTACATTGCATTAAAGATGTAAACTACATATTAGTTTTCTGGTTAATAGACAAGAATATTAACAAAGAACAGAAACGTCTGATCTAGAATTACTCTAGAACAGGGGAGAATACAATTATTTAAGTCCCAGATCCCTGTTCTTCAGGAGAAAGTAGGCAATAAAATTAAATTCACAGGTAATGAAAAAAATCACAAGCACAGCTGATCCTTTAGGCACCTTTAGATCCTTTATGTCTCTCCTTAGGCAGGAGAGACACAAGAAAAAAAAAGCAATAACCTAGTGACTGTTTTACTGCTGAATCTAAACAACAGTAAGAAAACCCCGTGAGAGGTTTATGCTCTTAAACCTCATGCTCAAACACAAAGTAGTTTTTCAGTATAGATTAAAATATATCCATGTGCTATATGGGATCATGTGCCTGAGTATCTGCCTTACTCAGCTGTACCTCCACAGAAGTATCAACAACCTGTAACTAGTTACAGGAATCCACAGATTTCTATTTTCCTCCCAATAATTTTAGTATTTATTTGCATGATTCATCAGGGAGACAATGAAAATCTTGCACTACCATCAGTCAGCAGAGGTATAATCCTTTTAAACATGAAGTTTATTATTCAGGTCTTTGCAGCCATTCACCAGGAAGATGATGATGATGGAAGATGCACTGTGGTACTTTACTGTACACAGTTTATATGCTTTGCAACAAAATATGATGAAGCAATTATGATGTCCTGCCAGCCCTGCTAAAGACTAGAGCAGGGCTCGGAGGACATTGTAATATATATATACATATATATGCCAATATTTCATATATATTAAAAGCCCTAAAGTAACTTCTAGTTTACAGGGCCTGTTTTCTATGAAACTTGAAGTTAAAATTCATTCTGGCAAAAACCTGCATCTTTCATGCTTTTGCTCACAGAGGAAACAAGGCCTATAAATACAAACAAAGATCTAACTTGATGTCAAAGTCTGTTATGCAACCATGGAAATTCACCACATTGTGGCAATGGTGCACTTTAAGATATAAATTGAAATGATGCTGCAACCCCCAAGACCATTAAGAGGAGGAATGACAGCATGCAGAACTACAGCAGGAGTGAAGACTAAACAAGGTGTACCTAAGAAATGCTTCATGTAGGTTTGCTCAAAACAGAGGAAAGAAACCATTTGCCCTAATCACTGTTTCCCCCACTTCTCACAAACATTAAAACTAATTTTACTTAACCTTTAAATAGGATGTAGCAAACTTCCTTTACAGGCACATTGGGGATTTTAGAACTGTAGTTTATTCCCTTCCCTGATGCATGTGCTACTGGCCTCTGCTGTGAGAGGTCTTGTACCGTGTAGTTCAAGAACTACTGTCCTACAGTGTGTTCCAGAAGGAAGGCTTTCATAAACCCAGCTCAGTTCCACTGACAGCAAGCAAATGTAGACACAGAAACAATACTGGAAAGCAGAGTCAAGCAGCAAATGATATTTCCAGAAAACAATCACTAACAACCCCTTTTGAAACGGAACCAAGTATTTTGGCATGAAGAGAAAGCAAAAACACCTTCATGGGTTATCACTGACAGAAGAAGAATACAGCTCCTGATTGCTTTCAGAGTAAGTCTTTCTCTACCTGGACTTGAGAAAGACCAAACAAACAAAAAGTGCATTAATTCAGTCCACAGCACTATTACTTAAAACTATGGCAGATAAAGCTGAAATGAGAGCCTCAGGTTTGATGTGCAAATTTCACAGCCCTTCACCTTCAGCAAACACAAGCCTAAACTTCCAGCACCATCTTCAGACTGCACTTAGCAAAGGGAAGAGCCTCAAACTGCTTTTCTAAAGAAAGAGAACACCAAAAAAAGACACCTGAACTCATTTTCTGCTTTTCTTAGTAGGCACATCAAAGCAAATGGGGTTTGACATATGCAAACAAATGAACTTTGTTATAAATACCAAAGCAATTGCTTCTTCCTGAAAAACTCAGCCTATTTGTACCTGTGAAACACACCACCTCAGTTCTCATGCTGTACTGTTAATTTTACATATACTACTTAAACACTTAAGACATCACAGCAGCAGTATTTTTACATACCTCTGACAACCTTCACAACTCCACTTATCCATGCATACAATAAGCAACCTAATAATATACTAAAACTGGGTACTGATGACTATTTGCAAGCTGAAAAAAGAGATACCAAGAACAAAGCCATATTCTACAGTAGTATGTCTCTTTTCTTGTAAAACACCACCAAAAGAATTTCTGTTCTTAAGAACACCTAAAAAGTCCTCCCATTTTCTCTGTTCACAGTTTTTTCACCTCCCTAAAGAGAAGGAAGGAGGTTAACAGGAAGATCCCTGCATGGGAGAATTCAGAGTACACACTGACTGCTTATCTAAGGTGTAATGTTTCCATGAATCACTCAGATTGCAGCCAATAACCAAAGAGCACATACTCTCAAATACCAAATACCAAAAGGCTCAAGGTGAATCACCTTGTTCAAGGATTGTGCTCAGGCTTGGCACTAAATTCATAAAGAAGCTTATCTTTAAGACCTGCAAAGCTCTGTGACATTCAGTGCCAAATCAGGGAACAGCATAACTTTATTTTACAGTTGTTGACAATCAGGCAGCAGCAGCACTGATGTTCTTCCTTCCTCATCAAGAGGAACAACATACCCATAGCCAGCATTTATAAACCACTTTGGAAGTAAACACGTGAGGAAAACTTAAGGAGTGAGTTTGAAACTGATTATGGATACTCTGAAATAGTTGCAAGCTTTATGAAGATGACTTTATACACAAGTCTCTCCAATTTCTTTGATTGTATTAAAGATACAGCGTGCCATACAAACACTGCAGGACAGCCACAAGGCCATCATCAGACCAGCAATACAAACAGCTCCCACGTGGAGCAAGAAGTGCTGCAGACTACAGCATTTCACATTTCCATATTTTCTTTGGGAGTAACAGGATGGAAGGAAAGTTGACCATGTCTGTCTCTTGGGGTCTCAAATGATGCATCACAACTTTGGGAGCTTATTATGCACACTGCCACATAAGCACTCAAGGTACACACCACTATGGAGTTAAGTGTTCATAGCTGCTGGTATTTGCAGTATGTAGAAAGACAAGTGTGAGATTACAGACTTTCAGTGGGTTTCACAGATCACCAAGCTCATTGTTCAAGAGAATCTCAATTTATTTTTAGATGATCCTATGATGTGAAGTGGCAATCTTCTGCAACAGCAATAAAACATCAGTGAACATCCTTGCCAGATGAAGCAAAAGTAAGATCTTGAGACTCTTAACAGAACTAGCTTCAAGTCCTACATAAAAGAGAACAGCCACTATAATGGTACATCTCGACCAGGACTCAAAGGAATGCAAGAAAAACAAAGCACCTAAGAGGTAAAAGCAAGATGAGCAAAAGCATCAAGAAACAATCAGTAAAGTCTCTGTTATAACGGCTGCTAAGGAAAAGAGGAACCCTCAGCCCAACAGGCAGAACATGTGATTTCTTATCATCCTTAAAGACATTTTCAAGACATAGATGTGACCATAGACATCAGCCACATGGTGATGTTATGGTGGAGTATCTCTTTCTATCTCCCACAAAAAACATACTAACTTGACTTACTCCAGCAAAGATCAGGTTTTCAACACATTAAAATGATGGAATTTGGAGTGAGCACCCTACTTGTGTCACTTTGCTTAAAGATTGCTGGAATACAAATTGGGATGAAAGATTTTCTTTTAGTAGCAAAAAAAGAGGAGGAAATAAAAAAAGAGAGTGACAAGGGTCTCTTTTCAGAACAGCACTTTCAGAAGTGAGATATCAATGCCCTTCCAATTCACACGAGCCTACCACACAGGCTTGTATTCTCAGCTTCTGCCAAGTTGTTAGTTATAACTACGCTTCCACATTTCTTAAAGAGAACATTTCACATTGGGGAAAACTTTAATATATGATTTAATTAACAGCTATGGTCAAATCAAGCGTATGTTAATACTACTTTCTATCTGAAAGCTGTGATGAAATCACAGTTCCAAGTTCTTGACACTCAGTCAGTCTCTTTCATCCTAAGCACTTCATGAAGGATTCTTCAAAGTGGGAAAAAACCCCACAGGTAGTGATGGAGAGAGCTCTTACTCAGAACCTAATTACCACCTCTGACTTCAGCCATAGTAATGCAGAAATCATTGGCAAAATTGATTCCTGAATAAGTTCTTCCTTTTGTCAAGTTTTCCACAATAAAGAAGTCCCTCTTTAAGCTCTCTATGGTTAGTTTGATTTAGAAGAACAGGGAACAAACTCAGGTTATTGATTCTTACCTTCAGTCCTGTTTTTTCATCATCACTACCATTATTTGTAGATGGTGTTTCATCCCCTTGCCTGGAAACCAAGACAAAATCTTCACTGTTAAGAGTGGATACCGAGTCTGAAGAGACACTGATTTTTCCAACAGAAGCCTTGTCATCCATGACTTAAAAAGGAAGTTCGATTCATGAATGAGATTAAATATGTTATAAACTCCTGAAAAACAAAAACCATAAAAATACTTATATAAAACTTCATGCTAAAATGCTCAAACGTTTCTTTGCAGAAACCTGCTGACTAGTTATAAAAGGTAACACATCTGACAGCACCACCGAGTTACAACTCCTCTGTCAGCGTACACTCACGGTCCTGCTTTGATTTTGCTAAGAAGCACGCTACTGTCAGAGCACTGGTTTCCACAGCTCACAAAAGGGAAGTTAATAAATCTCTTTGGAGTATTGCATGATTATGCCAGGCACCATTTTCTACACACAGCACAAAACAGTCCCTTGGAACACACACTATGCTAGCTGACAAAGGACTTGTATTAAAGACAGAACTATGAAGTTCATAGAATCATAGAATAGTTAGGATTGGAAAGGACCTCAAGATCATCAAGTTCCAACCCCCCTGCCATGGGCAGGGACACCTCACACTAAACCATATCACCCAAGGCTTCATCCAACCTGGTCTTGAACGCTGCCAGGGATGGAGCATTCCCTGCCTCCCTGGGCAACCCATTCCAGTGCCTCACCACCCTAACAGTAAAGAATTTCTTCCTTACATCCAGTCTAAACCTCTGCTGTTTAAGTTTCAACCCGTTATTTACTCTCTTCAGATAATGTCTGCCTTCACCTACATTAACACTAAACTTATTTCTGTAGCTATCAGAGCTTGCTGTATGCTGCAGTCACCCTCTTTTCCCCCAAAACAAGACTTAGATTCTTAATATTTTGTGGTAAGGATGCTCTAAAACAAGGAAATATCTATGCTGAATCTTCTGTACTGTAAGGAACAATAAAAGACTTCCAAGAAGCAGGAAGAACAGCGTTAGCTGGATCAGTACAGAGAAACAGAGCCAACAGAGGGTTTTAAAAAGCTGGAGCTGGCACTGAGAGGCATTGGAAGGAAGGAACAAAAGGTGAAGTTCAGCTGCACACCTTGAACTCTACAGCACAAATTCTCAGCACCCATGGCTCAAAACAGACTTCATGATAAAAATGGGTGATTACATTTCCCAGAAACCCAAATATACCCTTATCACAACAGCTCGGATCTTTACATGCTCCCAGGCATGACCAAACCCAAGTGCTTTTTCAGCCTCAAGTTCTGCCTTGCATTGGTGGAGGAATGTCCCCAACCTGGCTTCCAACACAGCAGCCAAACAAGAGAAACCTGGCATAGCCACAAGCATGGCTCATCGCATTCCTCACTGAACCAAGAACAATGCACCCAAAATAGCAAAGCCTGCTTTTATTTCCATCAATACCCTTCTCTGCACAGCCACCAACATGACATGAAATCTGCCAGGAGGACAACAATTCGTTTTCCCTCTGGGTTACTTTTAACCTGATTACCAACCAAGTTGCTTCCTGAAGCATGTTTCACTGGACAACTGAAGCAGTGTGCAAGAGGAAGGAGGATGTGGGTTGTTTGTGGATGTCAATCCAGCTGTGATTATTTGGTATCATTTTCAAAAGTATGTGAGCTAGTCAGGTATCCTTTGTAAAAACATTTTATGATCCACTGACTTTCAATGAGAATTTACTGGCTGAGAAACATAGCTATTTTGAAAGGTTTTACTCACTGTATGTGCCTATCAGGTATCACTTGTGTGTATCTTAGAGGTAGGGCAAAGTTGCCATTTTTAAAGATGTTTTTGTTTATAGAAGTCATACTAAAACATTTCTACAGAAGTTCCCTATTGCACCATCTATATAATACACAGATCACTTGAAAATAACTACATGAAATCTACTGAAACAGAATAAAAATAAGCTTCAAACACTTAATAGCCCTTTGGCTTTATTTTCATTCAAACAGTACAAACTCATCTGTCACACTAAGGCTGGGTAGAAGAGTGGGCTTTGATCACAAGCATCTGTAAAGATCATCTAGGCAAGGATCAATACAGCTATTTATTTTGGTGTAGTGCATCTGTCTCAAAATGCTAATTTCACCTATTGCCAAAGTCTATCAATCTGACACCTTTCACCAACATTAAGTCCAAATAAAGAAGCAGTATAACATGCTTTTGCGTGTTATACTCTTTTTCAATAGCGTGGTTTAAACAGATGCCACACTTGATTCCAGAGCACAGCCTAACCCCTGCAGTAGTTTCACAATACAGAATTGCAACAGCAGAAGGTCTCAGCTTTGCCAACCTTACATTGAGCAAAAATCTCACTGACATTACACAAGACAAGACAGCACAAGAAAGGGACAATGTAGTAGAGTACTGTAAGAAGCTTTTGTTTATTAGTGATGTATCAGCAAGCAAGGCTCAATTACCCAACCACTGGAATCAGCCACTGAGGTTCACGGGATTAATGCTCAAATAGTTGAGAGCAAAAGCAGCCTTAAAATGCCAAAAATGCTGAAGCACTGCCTGAAGTTAACCAAAATCCCCATCCCCATACTCTGTTTTGCATGCATTTTATTTCCTGTGTTCCTTGCTGTCACTTTGTTCCATGCAGCTTTCCACAGGATCACTTTATCTGGATCAGAAAACTCACAATGGAAGAATCAACCAGAGAAGGCTTATGAGCTTGTTAAAATATGGGCCAGCCTGGAAGGACACACATCAAAGACCAGCAGAGCAATTAAGCACACAGGCTTATGACTTCTCTGGAATCAAAAAGCAAGAACAGCAGCAGTGACAGTGCTCTTTAGTAATACCTCCAACTTGTTTAAGAGCTGAAGCTTTCCATTCTCACGGTTCAGAGAGGCAGGAGAGAAGACCCCATCCAAGTGCAGATCTCAGAAGCCACAAACATCCCTTACAAGGAAAGAGACTTTGGTTTGTTTCAACATAAATAAAATATGAGCTTTTGAATTCAGTGTAGTTTAGTTCCTGACACAAAGCTACACCACAGTAATGTAGTTCTATGCCTGCAGGTGTCTTTACACCTCGAAGGGAGGGAGCGTCTAGGGAAAGCGCATACTAAGTGGCAAAGTTTTAACCACTTATTTCTTTGCTTGCCTGTGTCATTAAATGAGTGTCCTGGCCTCTCCCCATACAAAAGACCATTAGAAAAGCTTAAAAATGAGATTAAAATCCTAAGTACCCATGCAGTTCACCTTCACTGCTGTTGTTTCACAATGTTACAATGCGAGGCCAAGAAACAAACTAGCTTCCTAAAAGATGTTTTTGTTTAATCTTTAAAGCAAGCATCAACCTGCCTTACTCTCGCTGTCCAAGATAATATGCAAAGGAACACCATTCACCATGCTAACATCTCACGCAACTGGAAAACAAAACCTATCAAAGTTCAAGATTAGTTCCTTAGCTTTACAGAATATTTATCTTTTACTTTCCTATCCCCTTCCAAGTATTTGGCACCTGACCTGCAACCTGTGATCAAAATTTTCCTTGCAAGTGTTGCCGGAATGAATTTAAAAGAGCTTAAAGCAAACCAGAAAACCTTCCATTTTATATTACTGTAAGAGACTGAGGCTTGAATGCCACCTTGAGACCTGCACAAGTGAAGCAAGGCACTTCTAACTATGGTGGCTCTGACAAGGGGCACCCATTTTCCACTGTCTAAAATACCCACAGCCACATAAAAAAAGGCCAGAGGGTGAGCTGGAATAGCAGTGTTTCAGCTGTGAACTTCTTGGACTGTTTAAAACAGCAGTTACCTTTAAGTCAACAGCAAATGCAGCACCCTTTGCCTGAATTAAGAGAGGAATACAACACAGAATATACTTAAGTTTGGGGTTTTCAGGGCAGAAACGAGAATAAGTATGAGAACAGGTATGCAAACTACAGAGAAGAGATTCCCCCTTCATTCATATCTTTCTCAGCTTTTGTTCTCCAGCTGCAGTTCCTATAGCAATTCCACAAAGTTACAGTATATCTGATGAAGAATGCACCAAATACAGCAGAACAATACATCAATATTAACTACATTACTGAGGAATAGCAGTAACAAAAGCTACCTTGAACAGCAAAGTCATAAAGCTTGGCATACAACATAAACTTATATCCTTTAGCCCCTAAAACACAAATACACTAAGTATATTATTATGGAAAACAAGGAGGTGTCAGACAGCACTGAGGTGATCGATTCAATGCAAACTGATTCACTGAAAAGAATGTATGTTCTGTTTCTATTCCCCTGGCTTTATGCAGAGCTTAACAATGATATCCAGTACAGTCCAATTTACACACACAAAGTTCTACTTTCCTACTTCTCATCATTAGCATCTTAGTGTGGGTGAAGAATGGAATTTGTAGCCAAGTTCAGAAGCTTTACAATGCACTTTACAAAGCTGTGGTATGACAAATAAGCCAGCACGCTTTAGGACTCTAAGGTCTTTAGTCTTTGACATCTGTGATTTTTTTACCTTGACAATTCACATAGTGCAAGCTGATTGTTTTACAGGTACAGCCCGAGTCCTGAAAATACCCTGGAAAATGCTACACCATCATTCCAAGTGGTGGTGCCAGGTGCTTCCATCTGAGCAGCATAAGAAATGTCAGAGCAAAAGTGATGTCACACTGAGACACGTGGGAAAGGAGCTGTGGTTTGACTCTTTCCAAACACATACACATCACCTGTACTTTACTGCAGCTTTGGGGGGATGGACCAACAATGCAAGAAAGATCAATCACTAACAACCCCTTTTATTCCCACATATCACATGATTAGTCTGAGCAATCATGTTTGATCTTTACCCACCTTCCCTGTGCAACACATGCTCTCAAATGCAGTGGGAAGTATTCTGCACTCAAAATGCAGCAAGAAAGCCAGTGGGATATTGCACATGAAAATAAAGACTGGGATGACTAAAGAGAGTAATGAATTAAAAATAGCAACTACAACACTAACTTTCCTGTTCATTTTAAAACACACTGGCAGCCACACATGTTCCCACTAACCTCAAAAGCCAGACAGACAAAGAGACAGCATTATTTAGAGATAATGCTGCCTCAAATTTCAGCCCCTTTCTCTTCTCAGGAGGAGTGAAGTGCCAACCTCAGGAAGCTGAGTGAATCCCTAGACACTTGAGTGCAACACCAGAGTTAAGATAATGCAATCTTTGTTAACTACCCTTAGCAATTCACAGTTATTGCTTTTAATCTCCATTTCAACTCTCTGCTCAAAGGATAAAACTCTGGTTTTTAGGCTCTTGGAATAAGCAAATTCCCCAACCTCAGAAACACGCAGCAGGTCCTGGGAAACCATGCCTTATAAAAGAAATGCTGATGGTGCCTGAGCCAGTCCGTCACTGGAATGTCACTGGAATGAATTAGCTATGAACGGATGGTCCATCCACGCTCAGCGCCTGCCGCTCCATCAGGCACATCTCTGAGCTGCCTGCACAGGGGAACTGGGACACGCAGAGTACAACACAGGCTGGAGCCTGGGATAAAGGCAGTGAGTGCAGCCAGAGGCTAAACAAACTCCTACCACGATGTCTATGTACTTCTGGAGTTCCTCCCTCATTAGGATTCAAAAAGAAACAGTGTTTTGCTCACCAAACAGAGCACTTTCAAGCTATACTGAAAGAACTGCAAAAGGAGAGTTGCATTGGGTGCATGCTACTAAATGCTGCCTGCACTGGATTAGAAGAACAGAAGGAAACCTGCTGCCAAGCTCCATTTGTTAATTTGTTTACTCTGTACACAAAAATAAGTTTGCTAAGGTCCTTGACCTTTAAATGGCTAAGTAGAGGCCTTCAAAAAGAATACAGTGTTTCTGTAATTTAATCAGCAATGGGGCAGTCTATGCAGTTATACGTTTTCTAATAAACCTGCCCAAAATCTCAAGAAATCCCATCAAGTTTTGCTTTAACACAACCTGTAAGTAGAACAAAACGGGGGATATGCACCACACTGTAGCTGTATAACAGTACAGGTAAGCACAACTTCAACTTGTATTTAAGAAGTAAACATGGTCTGTTCTCTCTCCAAACCTAAGTACTTTTGCTCCTTCTCCTCCTCTCCCACGGCATGCCCCGAGCAGACAAAACTACACAGACAAAAGGCCTGTTTCTACCAGCTCGATTTTGACTTATTTTTTCCGTGGTGGGTGTTTTTTAGCGAACTTAACACAGCCTATTTGTTTATACTGAATTTTCACCCCTGACACAATCAGCCCTTAAAAATTATCTTCTAAGGCCGTTTTAACTGAAGCAAACGTCTCCTTGACAACAGGAAGGAAAAAAAACCCGAGAGGAACACCGAGTTTGTGGGACACACACCAAGTAAAGCCCGCTGGACGCAATGCAATGCCGTATTTTAGGATCCACCTAGAAGCAACAGGCATCAACCAACGCAGCGGGGCCGCGGGGAGGGAAGCGGGTGCCCAGCCGGTAAAACCAGCGGCGGTCCTGGAGGAGCCCAGTGCGGCCCGGGACCGGACGGTATCGCCGTCGGAGTGAATTCGGGAGCGAACCCGGAGGAGTCCCAGTAACCCTAGTGGCTTCACGGCCGAGAGGGCCCTGGGAGCAAGGTGGGACACCCTTGTCCACCCATGCGGAGCAGAAGGGGCTGGAAGGGACGGGCCGAGCCCGGAGCTCCCCACCTGCCCGGGACCCAGCCCGGTAACCCGGCAGCGCCCGGCCCTGTGCGGGCCGGGGGGGAATCACGGCCGCGCTCCCACTGCCACCCGCGCCGATGCCGCGGCCCCGGCGGGCGGAGAGGACAGGGAGCGAGACGGAGACACGACCCGGGGGGGCAAGGGAAGGGCACGCCGGTACCGAGGTGCAGCAGAGCCCCCACCTCCCGCTCACCGGCCGGGGGCAGGGAACGGCGGAGGGACAGCGGCCGCACGCACCTCGCGGGGAGCGCAGGGCAGCGGCGGGGAGGGGCGGGCGGAGGGACCGGGCGGACGGGACCCCTCCGGCAGCACGAGCCCCACCTACCCCGGCCGCCGCCGCCGCCGCCTCCCGGTGCCGGGCCTGGGCCACCGCCGCCGCTGCCGCCCACCACGTGACCGGGCGGAGGGGGCGGTGCCCCGCCGGGCACTTCCGGGTGCGGGGCGGAGGGCGGCCGAGCGCTTCCGGCGGCCGAACAATGCGGTTCCGAGTCGCCGTCCTGGGCTGCGGTGGCGGTGCCTGTAGGTCCCGGCGGGCTGGCGGGGCACGGGCGGCGGCCCCGGAGCGGGGTCCGGAACGGGCCGTGGCTGCCGCCGCCCCCGCCGCCGCCGCGGGCCGGGTCCGCAGAGCTGCCCGGCCCGGCCGAGGGCGCGGCGGGCCGAGGGGCCGCCCGGGGGGCGCGGCTGGCGGCTGGGCCCGAGCCGGCGCTGGGGCAGCGCGGCCGCAGGCCCGGGCGGCGGCTCACGGAGGCTCTCCCCCCCTCTCTAGGTCCGTAGCCGGAGGCCGCGGCGTGCGCTGCGGTGGGAGCGGCCGCGGGTGCCAGCGGGGGGACGCGGCCCGGCGCTGCAGGTACCGGCTTCTGTCTCTCTCCTTCCCGAGGGGCTGGGGCTGCTTCGTTTTCGGGCGCGGTTTTGAGCACGGTTTTGAGGAGGTCTTGGGGTCTTTTGATCCCGTTTTTCTCCTGGAGATCAGCAGTAGTGGGAAGTGAACTTGAGTCGGGAGACTACTTCATGTAGGCTCAGCAGAACTGGTTGTACTGCAGGACGGTGCTGCCCCTGCTTCCAAACTCTCTGGGGTCCCTTGGGTTTGAGGGTTCCTGAAATCCTGTTGCAATTTTGTCACGTTGTACACTGGAAGATACGGTTGATGGGCTGGGGTGGTCAGGAGGTCGCATCTCTGACTGATGTCTGATCAGCAATGTGCAACAACCCTCCTTGTCAACAGATAGTCCTAAAAGTATTTCTCTATGAACCTTTGTTATGTGAACTCATGTTTTCCTGTTGTATACACGGAGCTGACATCTCACGCCCCAAGAGAGCAGCATCTGCTTTTATCTATAAACTTCAAAGCTTCTGCTCAGGCTTTGTGTGGTGCTTGTAAGAGGTTTGAGGTCTCAGTTTTGCTTTGCTTTGTTACTTTTATCTCACCAAATCTTGCATCATTTAGTGTCTGTGATTTCTCCACTTCCTGCAATCCCAGCTCTCTGGCAGGATTGCATGAGCAGTGTTTCATTGAGAATCAGTGTAGCCTCAGAAAAACCCTTAAAAGAACTGTTGAAAGTCCAAAGATTAATACTTGTTTGGTGGGAGAGCCACCATTCTTCATTCCAAGTACTGTCAAACGAGAACAAACTTCTTGGAGGAGTGATCTGCCAAAGAAGTCAAGAAACAAGACTTCCTACATTGCCTTAATATACAGAATGGGGATTCTAGAAGCACAATTCATGTTAAGAGGGGTGTTTGTATGTCTGGCAGGTGCAGAGTTCTATCTCGCCTTGAATCTATTTGAATCAATGAAAGCTCTTTAGGTATTAAAGGGAATCAGAAACCAAAAGCTAAAGAAATGTCATTGTTATATAGTAAAGACCAAATCTCTGAGGAGTGTGGCTGCTAAAACTATTGCCATGGCTTCCCTTTAAATTCCAAACAAATAGTGTGGTAAACATCATAACTCTTTAGAATACAGCTTCAGGAGAATTCCTGCCATAGCTCCTCTACTTTATAGCCAAGCTGCATTAAATGAAAAAGAGGTGAAAGCTATTGTAAGGACGTGTAAACTTGATAGTCTTTTTCTTCTTTTAACTTGTCACATGCTTTAGTGTTTATGTAGGATGTAATATCTGATTAAACACACACTTTATATTATTGCTTTAGACCTTTCTAAGTTGCATTTTAGAAAATGAAAAAAGTTCTCACTTAGTGTTTTTTTTTCTTGCTGCTTTTCCTCAGGTGTGCCAAAATGTCAGAAAGATCAGATATTCTTCACTTCAAGTTTGACAACTACGGGGATTCAATGCTACAGAAAATGAACAAACTGAGGGAAGAAAACAAGTTTTGTGATGTCGTGGTTCATATAGATGATGTTGAAGTTCATGGGCATAAAATTGTATTTGCTGCTGGCTCTCCCTTTTTACGAGATCAGTTCTTACTGAATGACTCCAGAGAAGTAAAAATCTCTATACTGCAGAGCTCGGAAGTGGGGCGGCAGCTGCTCCTGTCCTGTTACAGTGGCATTCTGGAGTTCCCTGAAATGGAGCTCGTAAACTACTTGACTGCTGCAAGCTTCCTGCAGATGAGCCACATCGTTGAGCGATGTACACAGGCCCTCTGGAAGTTTATAAAACCGAAGCAGCCGTTGGAGAGTAAAGAGTGCGAACAGCAAAGCGACTCCTCTGAGCTGAAGGAACATCAAGGTGATGACGACTCCCTACAGCAAGATTCACCTTGTATCCAACCTTCCGAAGACAGTATGGATATGGAGGATAGTGATATTCAGATCATCAAGGTAGAGTCCATTGGGGAGGTAACAGAAGTCAGAAATAAGAAGGATCAGAACCAGTTTATTTCTTCTGAACAAACTGCGCTGCATTCCTCAGAGCCTCAACACTTTCTTATCAACTCCACTGTTGAAAACAGGGCAAGTGAAATAGAGCAAAACCACCTCCACAACTATGCCCTTTCCTATGCTGGCAATGATAACATCATTCTGGCCTCTAAAGATATGTTTGGGCCCAACAACCGAGGTATAGACAAAGGTCTCCAGTGGCATCATCAGTGTCCAAAGTGCACAAGAGTATTTCGGCATCTGGAAAACTATGCTAATCATTTAAAGATGCATAAACTATTTATGTGTCTGCTCTGTGGCAAGACATTCACTCAGAAGGGCAATCTCCACCGGCACATGAGAGTGCATGCAGGCATCAAACCCTTCCAGTGTAAGATCTGTGGGAAAACGTTCTCTCAGAAATGTTCCTTACAGGACCATCTCAACTTGCACAGTGGGGACAAGCCCCACAAGTGTAACTACTGTGACATGGTGTTTGCGCATAAACCTGTTCTGAGGAAACACCTTAAACAGCTACACGGTAAAAACAGCTTTGACAATGCCAATGAAAGAAACGTTCAAGACATAACAGTGGACTTCGATACATTCACATGTAGCGCTGCTACAGACAGTAAGGTCTGTCAGCAAGCTGATGCAAGCCAGGTACTGGATGCAGGGAAACTGCCTCAGGCTGTGCTTGGTTTAAGAAATGATAGTACCTGTGTCAATTGAGCAGTTAAAACCAGCCCATTGCAGAGATCATGACTGAGGAGCAGACAGCTGGTTTGGGCTCTTACCTAGGCTAGTGGTATGCCCTGAAAGGTAATGGATGGATGGAAGGATGGTGGCAGGTTGGATTGCAAAAGCTGGCAGGTCTCCAGCCACCATTCTTAGTTTTACTTGATATTTTCTGTGAATAGCAATCTTCCTTCAGGTTTCTGTCTGCGTCTCTACTGTGGATTATGGGGTTAATTGTTTAATTTCTCACTGATTAGGAGACTCAAGACTAACACCTTTTGAAAGACTGTTGCTGTGGGCTGCCAGTAAACCATCTGCTGTACAGTTAGAGGACTCTGTGTCTGGGCAGGTGGAGCAGAGAGCAAAGAGGACAAGTCTCTGAGATAACCCAATTACTATTTTTTTTTAATCACTGGATAACTGAAAGCACTCCATATAGTTAAAGTTACCTCTTAAAATTACCTTTCTCTGGTCTTATCTCCAGACCCCTGCAGTTGAAATGAAGTATTTTTGTGTCACTCTTTTGCCCTTTCTAAACTATTTCAAGGAAATTCTGCTGTCAGTCAGTGCTATCTTAAAAGCTCTCAGGGTTTTTAACCTCAACATGCATTATGAAAAGATAAAACCCTAAATGATTTGGCAGGGTTAGCTGGTCATTGCATAGAACTGTTCAAAATAAGAAGAAATGGCAGCTCTGGAATGTGAGAGGCTGGTGCCCCGAGTGCAAGTGTGACCTGTGTCTTACACTCTCATACCTGGGATTTTTAAAGGGCACTTACCAGTGTATGTACTGACTGAGACAAGCTAAACACTTCAAAACTAAAAATGATCACTCATCTTCCATAAATTTTGCATCACATAAACCACAACAGCTGTTAATTTTAGAGCAAAGCTGGAGTGGAGAAATACTGCTTTTTAACACTGTGAAAAGAAACTGTTTTCAAAGCTGCAAATGTATCAGAACTCCATGCCTTGCTTTTTTAGTTCTTGTATATCTCTTCTTAATAGCTAGTAAGGGGCACATGTCAGTTAACTTGGAGAAAAGGAACAAAAATACCTGCCATAGGAATGTTAACAACAAACTTAATGTTTTTTAAAGTGCCCTGCATAGTTCACTGCCACTAATGTTTTACAGAGCATAGAATGAGGTATAGGTAGCACAATTTCCATAGGTTAATATAGCAGCTGTAGCTGTACTCAGCAATACCTCTTGTATACCGCCTTAAACATCAAATGTAGCGGGAATGGCATGTTAATTGGGATTCTGGGATTATACCGTATTACTTCTCAAAAGTGCCATGGAATTATCCGCATCCCAGTCAGGCTGAAAGTAATTTATGAGGGACACCATTCCCAGTAGAACAACACTCTATTACACTGAAGTGTAGCATAAACTAATAATGAACTGGCTGATCCTCTGTAGAGAACTGCTGTTTGTATTTGGAGTAAGTATTTTTTCCAATGCAGCTCTTTTCTACAAGGTTTGCATGAGGCTGAGATTATGCTTCCTACCTAAAAGTAGTACTGTTTGTGTGTTTGAGTGACAGGGTGGGGGTGAAAGGCTGCTATTGTATGGTTAAAAATGTTAAACAGGTATGACCAAAGGTGTGTTAGAGCAAAAAATGGTTTGTATGTAATTATCAAAAGCTTGACTTGATCTTCAGATCCATGTGTGTAAAAGCCAGGATTCCCTTACATAGGCATTACACTGATGGACGTTAATGTTGCAGAACGTTTTCAGAAACCCACATAGGTTCAAGTGGAAAAGCAAGGTGATTCTGTGAATCAGATTTTGCAGTTGTGTTCTTAAACTACTGTACTTGACTGTTACATGAACTGTTCCATGGACAGCTATGAAGTAAGCAATGGAAATGGAGTCAGGGCATTACATCTTTGAAGTTGTAGCAAATATATTTAGTCCTAAAATCTATTTGGATCTTTCAAAGGGTTCAGGTTCCTGGGGCAGGAGGTTTGCATAGGAAGAGAAACTGTTTTTCCTCTTAAAGCCATCTGCTTTCAGAATTGTTTTGAGCTAAAACTGAAGGTGATGGTTGCAGGTGACACTTGCATTTTCTGTTCAGGCAGAATCTTCTGTATTGTGCAAACATTTTGATAATACATTACTCACTATATGGAAATAAGCTATAGCATTAACATCAGAATGAAGATAGACATGGAGAATAAGAGCTTGCAGAGCCAGGTCAACATGCTGTAAGGGATGACTGAACAATCTAACCAGATATGAATATGGATGTGGTAAAGAAAATGGTCTTCTGCTAGAGAAAGGAGTAAAACTATACAAATGCCAGGAAAAGTGACAGCAAAATGGATGGTATTGAAAGCTTTGTCTTGGAAGTTTGTTGGGGTTTTTCGTGGAATTACAAAGCTGTAATCTTATTGTAGGGAGAATACAGCTTGTTGAAGCTGATACGAAGAGACAAGGGAGTTCCCTAAGGAATAAAAAAATGATTTGGTCAAGATACATAAGTTTTCAGTCCACCTTGTGCTGTGGCAGTGTCAACATCTGAGAAGGCTGGGACTGCATTCACTGAAAAGGCTGCTTTGGGGTCATTTGGTGAGACCATGGCAGAAGTAAATAGGAAAAAGCAGAAATGCAGAAGACTGCTTCTCCAATGAAAATGGACACATCTGTTGGATGAACAGTGACTTCTGTGCTTTTGGCCTGGCCAGAGGGTGCAGGCTTATAAACCTCAAAAAGGTTTATGCAGGAGATAGTTGTGTGACTCCAGAAACACTGGAGATCTAAGAGAGCAATACACTGATGACATGGTGCAGAGCTCACTGGTGGCAGAGTTCATGTAAAACTTGCCCCGATAAGGAACAGACAAGTGAAGAGTATAGGAGATGTATTAGAGCAGAAGAATCTTGCTAATGCTTCTCTGAATTGCAGATGAAAATGGAGTGAGAATTATTTTAAATGAAATACACAGAGGCAGCTTGTTTTCTATAGAATAAGATGAACTTAATGGTCCATGTATGTAAAATGTTGTCTTCATTGCAATGTTCCAGTTAGTGAAAGACTAGATCCGTTGGTTGTTGCTACTGATGCTGCATATTCAGATGAGGACTATGGCAGTTATCATAATCTGTGTGTTAATGTGTAGAATACTATTTGCTGGTAAGTGGATAGTCTCACAAGTTACTGTGCTGTACAACTTCCTGCATATTCTAAAAATAACTGAAGTCTATTACAAAAATATTTTAATAACTCTTTGAATATATTAGGTTTGGGGTTTTTTTATGTTGGCATTTAATTTATTTATTTTATGTAGAAGAAGAAAACCATAGAACTGTTAGGTTTACCAGTGGTTTAGGCTCACCACTTCTCCAAGTGGTGATAGCTTGTGTAGCATGTGTTCCTGCAGCTTCTGGTGCAGCTGCAGAGCCTCCTGTATAGATCAGGGATGAGTATTTATTTTTCTTTTAGAAGACACGTTTTGCAAATTAGTAAATGATAAATTGAAGTGTCAGTCTTTTTCTAACCTAGCTTTTTGGCAAAACTTAGCTGCCCGCTGGACTTTTGATGGAATAACTTCATTGTGTGGGGCTGATTTTGGTTCTGGAGTCATTGGGAGGAGTAAAGGCAAGGAGGAAGTATCGAGATGTGATACAACCTAAAACTGTCGAGAGAACTGTAAAGTCATGTTTAATCTTGATTTTTAAAGACAAAGGGGGGAACGCAGGTTCTCCTGATGTGGTAAGGGTTGAGAAGGTAGAATGGACGTTTTTCCTTGGAGATTGTATAACCGAAGGACTGAGCATTAGCTACCTCTGCAGTGACTGGGCAAAAGTCTCATTCTACGCGTTGTTACCAAAGCAGGCGGTCGGTGGCTGTCGGTAGCTTCCTCCCGCGCTTGGGGGCCGGGGCAAAGCCTGCTGCTCTGCCCGGCGCTGCGCCTTTCCCTCGGCCCGTTCTCGCTGATGGCGCCCGCCCCGGGACCGGACGGAGCCCCCGGTCCGCTGCTGTCCGAGATGCCTTACAGGGGCGGCAGCCCGCGGCGCCCCGGGCCCGTACGTTGCTACCTCTACCGGACGTTTGGCGAGGCGCGCCCCGGTGTCGGCGCGGTGTCCCCCGGCGGCAGCCGCTGTAGCAGTGCCAACTCTCATAATAAACGTGCTGCTAACTCAGTCTCCCGCTGCCTCTCATTGCTCACCGCGATAACGGTACCGGGCGGGGGGGGAACAGGAGGAAGGGGCGGGCGGACTGGAGTGAGCTGCGGCCGCTGCCGGAAGGGGCGGGTGGAGGAAGCGCTTCCGGCGCGCTGCGGCACCGGCGGCGGAGCACGCACCGGCTCGGGAAGCGGCCGGGCCGCGGCCGGTGAGCGGGAGGGAAGGAGGGCGGGCGGGCGGCTCCGCGGAGCCCGTCAGCCGCAGCGGAGGGGAGCGGGGCCGCTCTTGGGCCCTGCCAGCTGGGGTGGCCTGGGTTCGGTGAGGCTCTCCGGTGGTTCCCCCTCAGGAGCAGCGCCATGGCAGCGGACTCGGAGGTGCTGCACTTCCAGTTCGAGCAGCAAGGGGATGCCGTGCTGCAGAAGATGAACCTCCTGCGACAGCAGAACCTCTTCTGCGACGTCTCCATTTACATCAACGACACGGAGTTCCAGGGACACAAGGTGATCTTCGCCGCCTGCTCCACCTTCATGCGGGATCAGTTCCTGCTCAATCAGTCCAGGCAGGTGCGGATCACCATCCTGCAGAGCGCCGAGGTGGGCAGAAAGCTCCTGCTCTCTTGTTACACTGGCGCTCTGGAAGTCAAAAAGAAGGAGCTGCTGAAATACCTCACTGCTGCCAGCTACCTCCAGATGGTTCACATTGTGGAGAAGTGTACCGAAGCTTTGTCGAAATACCTGGAGGTTGATGCTTCCATGGAGAACCAGGCTGCAGAGAGGTGTCATTCCTCAGATGCTGAACTGAGAAACGGGGATGAGGGTTTAGATAAAGACTGTGAAATAATTGAGATCTCTGAAGACAGCCCAGTGAATGTTGAGTACGCTGTGAAGCAGGAGAATGGGGACACCTTGCAGCCCATAGTGCAGAGCGTGATCTCGGAAAGGAAGGACCCCAAACCCTCGGAAATATCGACAGTTGAGATTGGATACAAGGATGAAGAAATCTGTATCTTCAGAATGGATTCTATGAGCGTTGCAAATGTAGATAATGATAATTTTCCTCAGCCTTGCACTTCCTCTAAAACAAATTTGTATTTTCCAGAAACCCAGCACTGCTTGATAAATTCTACAGTTGAAAGCAGAAATACAGAAATGCCAGGAAATCACTTTCAGGCTTTAGTCAATGACAATCCAGAAGGAACTTATGGTGGGACCAATGGCTTCCAGAGCGTGGATGATTCCAGCAACTCATGGCGGCACCAGTGTCCAAAGTGTCCCAGGGGATTCCTGCACCTTGAGAACTATCTCAGACATCTGAAAATGCACAAACTCTTCTTGTGTTTGCAGTGTGGCAAAACGTTTACACAGAAAAAGAACCTGAACAGACACATCCGGGGCCACATGGGCATCCGCCCCTTCCAGTGCATGGTGTGCTTGAAGACCTTCACAGCCAAAAGTACACTCCAGGATCACCTGAACATACACAGTGGGGACAGGCCCTACAAGTGTCACTGCTGCGACATGGACTTCAAACACAAGTCTGCTCTTAAAAAGCATTTAACTTCGGTTCACGGAAGGGGTAACAGTGAAAAAACAAACCTGGACACTATTACAACAGTTAAAATAGACTATGATTAATAGATGGGTGGGATTGTCCACAAAAAGCTCCTGCCTAGTGAAATTCTAGGTGAAATTCTAGATGCAGATCCCTGGAGAGAAGCACAAACACGAGTGGTGGTCAAAAACATGCCTTGCAAGCAGCAAACTTGCCTGCTGCTTTAAGGTTCCTATTGCTTTTAAGTGCAAAAAAGGTGTTTACTAGCCAAAAGCAAACTGCAGAATAGGGGAAATTATTTTATGCTTCTATTATTCTAGTTGTATTCAGATTTCCTCCCCCAGTTATTATTTGCACTCTCCTGTTTCAAAGGCAAGTGCTGACAATTTTCAAGCTAAATATTGCAGTAAGCTGAAGCCTGAGTGATGTTTGTGACCCATAATGGCTAAGGAAAGGGGATGTTTGTTATTTATTCAGTTAGTTGTCCCCACCCAGCTCATGTTACCATTTACAGTGAAATCATCTCCTTCCTTGCCCAGACTTTTCGAGATCCTTCAACAGAAAGAAGGCACTTTTTCATACTCAAGTCTGTGATAATTAAGAAGGAATACACAGCAAACAAAAGATATTCAGGCTTTCAAATCGCCTCTTGCAAATATTGAATGGGTAAAAGAGAAACAGTGTTGCCTTGCAGTTCATTTTCAACTGAAGAAGGATTTGCTTTCAGTTTTATGAATGAGTTCTGAATTTTTCTAAACAACTTCTGACCTTTTTTTCCTGTCATACCCGTTTTGCACCTGTATTTGACTAATTCTGATTGTTACTCCTGTTTGTTGAGTTGTAACATTTGCCTTCATTTTTTTTACAAGACACATACGCTTGATGTAAAATGAAGCAGTGTGCTGATACATAATAGCAATTTCTACATTACTTTTGAAAAACCAATCCTGTATATCTATCTCATTAGGAATGGCTTAGACATAGAGGTCTTCTCATACTCTTAACTCTGTCATACAGTAAAATGGTAAGGGTTTGTGTTTGGGTAGGTGTGTTTGTACTTTGTCAAAGGTTATTGCAGTTTTATCACCAGCATCCAAAGCCATATAATGCAGAATTCTTAATCCTGTACCTGTCTTTGACTGGTATATGTTTCTTCCACTTAATGTGATATGAATAAAGAGTCAATTCAGTTAATATGAGATAAGGGTACTTACGTTAGATGCTTTTCAGCTAAGAAGCGGTAGTTTGTAGTCCTGTCTGTATCACAAGGGTACCTGTTCCTTCCAGTGTTCCTTCCAGTTTCAGAAAGGTGCTTGTGAAGTTCTTGCTCTGAATACATAAGTCATAACCCAGCTGTTTATAAAATCCAAGACAATAGTTTTTAATGTCAGTTAACAGGTTTTGGTTATTTTCTTCCCCTGTGTCTGTGAGTGCACCAGTTGTTTTGAGGTTTATCAGCTACATGAGGGGTTCAGTGTGTACCTGTTTCATGTGACAGGCACACTCAGCTGTGCCAGCACTACTACTGTCCTTATCTCTTGGAAATTCCAGCTAAGAGTCTTAAAAATGTGTTTCATGAAGGGTTTTTTAAGCTCTTCATCTGGTATTATTAACACCAAAGTACATATTAGTTGGGCTGCAGAAGTATTTGCTGGCCCCAGTTCATAGCAGGCCTTGCTGTGGTAAGCAGCATGTGTCTTCCTCAAAAACCAGGTTGTCTGAACAGGCAAGTCTTGTGTTTTGCTCCAGAAATCTACAAAGATGTCTGACTACATAGATAAAATCACCTGTTGCACCCAGTACTTTAAGCAGAAAGCCCAACCTTTCACAAGCTCTGCTATTATTTCATATGAAAAGTTGATAATTTGCTTTACTTCAGTGATTTTGAACTATAGGAATTGTCATGATAATTAAAAGGTTTGGGAGTTATTTACAGTGCGACCGCCTAATGTTTTGCAATCAAAAATGCATTTTAGCACTGTGTTCTGTTTGCATTTATGAGTCTCACTACTTACAGCCTTTTGACCCTGTGGTTGGTATTTCCTTGCTTTTCACGGAATACAATTAAATTCTGGTTCCTAATTGCATATAGATTAAGTCTAATTTTCAAAAGCATGCTGAGACCCGCACTTGCCGTTACTATAGTTACAGATGTTAACTTGGGTATAGGTACAGGTTTGTATGTAGCTTTTCATTTATGTCTGCAGACTTAGTTACTTAAAATAAACTCCTTCATCCTTGGAAGCTGTCGTAAAACAAGGAAAGAGTTAACTTCCCTCCCCCCATCCTTTTTACATTGGGCTTTTATCCCTGTAGTTCAGTAAATAAATGTATTGTGCTTTCATGGGGCAGATTTGGTTCAACTGTGCAAACTTTGTTCCATTAATGCTTATTTTTGGCAGGTGTATGATTATAATTCAAAAGATCACATCTTGGTTTTTGTTTGACTGATCTTGATAGTCACATACATGGGTATTTCCCTGTGTGTCCAAGGAGGAAACAGGCTGATCTTCTGAAGTGCATCTTACATGGGAGCAGGAACATGCATTGTTTTGGTCTGCTGTTGTATTGCATGTAAACACGGGAGAGTTGTGTTGTGCGACGGGCCAACAGCATGTTCTGTTCAGTGGCTCGAGTGTCTTGGTGAGCTTTGTGAACAAAACCCGAGTTTGTGCACGTTCCCGGTAAAGGTGTTTCCTCTCCTTGTCCATCCATGTAACCACTCATCCTGTCACAGTACAATAAATGAAATACAAACAAGATGCCGTCTCAGAAATACATATGCTTTCTTCTAATCGCAGCTAAATAATTACCTGCATACCTTGGTGTTTAGAATTTTGTTTGCTGTGGTGAGTTGTAAACAAAATACGTTTTTCAAGTCACGGGCATGTAGTAATGGGGTTTTCTGTCCTTCAGAAGAGTCAGGCTGACCTATTTCTTCTTATGGAACACTTGCTCCTCGGTAGTCACATCTGCACCTCCTCGGCTCTGGTTAACGTCCCTGGTTTGATCTTTGTGAGTGACCAGAGGAGCGAGGTGCCTGTTCTTGTGGTGAAGCATCAACACGGAGCTTTCCCTCATGCTGCTCCTGAGGTGGCTTCACCCCCCGGGGGACATCAGGACAGCCGACGTGCGGCACAGGCGTCCTGCGAGTCCCTCATCCCTCTTAGCGCTAATGATAATGAAGTTATTAATTAGAATATAGGATAAATGACCGACGCTGTCAGCGACAACCGAGCTCTGAGGCGCTGAGGCGCCACTCAGATGAGGCGCGCCACAAGGGGGCGCTGACGGCGGCGTCTCCCGCCGCTCTGCCACGCCATCTCTATGGTTTCCGCTTTTCCTGGCGGCGGCGAGCGGCCGCAGTCCCGTCTGCGCCTCCGTCTCTATGGTCAGTTCCCCCAAGCTCCGCTCCCACAATGCGCCGCGGCGGTCACGCGCGGGGCGGCGGCGGCGCTCGCCGGCTCTCGCGAGAGGGGGCGTGGCGGCGCTCCCGGCTGTCAGCGCGATGAGGCGGCGCCGCCGAGGCCCCCGCCGCTGCCCCCGCCGCTCCGCGCCGCGCTGCCCGCCCCATGGCGTGTGAGAGGCCGGGGCCGCCGCCTGCTCCCGGCCCCGCCGCCCGCGCCTCGCAGGTAGGAGCGGGCTGGGCGGGGGACGCGGGGACCCGGCGGGGCCCCGCCCGCACCCCCTCCTCCCTTTCTCCCTCCGTCTCTTCTTCCTTGTTCCGCCGCCTCCCGGTGCCCGGCAGGGTCCCGGCGCTGCGGAATCCGGGCGGGGAGCGGAGCGGGGCCGGGCCTCGCCCGCCGAGCGCGGCCTGTCAGCGCCGCCGCCCCGCTGCGGCGCGGGGGAGGGGGCTGCCGGCTGCTCTTCCCCCCTCCGCCGCCGCTAGGCCAGCCGGGGCCGCGGGGCAGCCATTTGGTGGTGGTGGCTCCGGAATGACGGCCGGGGCCGGGGGCAGGTGCGCGGCCGGCAGCTGCTGACAGCGGCCTGGCCAAGGGGGGCGAGGGGAGCGGCTGGGCCCGCACCGCAGGGCTGGAGGCCGGGAGTTTCCCGGTTACGGCGCCGGCAGCACCAGGCCGCCTGTGCTGTGGTGTCCTCCGGAGAGCTGCACCGGCGTCCCCAGCGGCCCTGCTCAGGTGGAGCTCTGCTCCGGGGTAATGGGGGAGGAGAGTCACGGTGCGAAACGGGCCTTAGGACTACGCCTGTCATGTCACGTTTGAAGTGTCGTAGGAACCCAAAACAAGTGATCCGGAAGAGCGTGTCTTGGCTCTGCTGGTGCGCTGAGAGCTTCAGGTTAAGCGCAGAAAGCGCAAGGGAGGGCAGTGGTGTGGATGGAGAGCGATGAGCTCTCGGTTACAGGGCTCGGACTGGGGTGACACCCAAGTGAGGATAAATAAGGACAAAGTTTAAGCTGCCAGCCAGGGATATTTCTGATTTAAGTCTGTTTTGCTCGAAGTGCAAACTTAGGGTTTGTCTGGGTTAGGTTATAGTGCCTGTAGCTCCTCCTGTGATTGTTCTTCCATGCCCATTACAGCTATATGAGAATGTTGAAGCAAAAATGAAAACCAGCCCTTCAGATTACAGCGTGAAAACATGTAATTGGGGCAGCAAAGGTCTTGTTTCAAATGAGAACCAACACATACAACTGTAGCTCTTCTTAACCAAAATACTGCTATTTGACCTTTGCTCTGTGTTAAATGTCTGTGGAAATTCTGGAAATTGGAGCTTCTGTTGCTTGTATAAATATTATTGAATGAAACACAGAATGCTTCATTTTTGTAATCAATCACTTCCCAAGACCTGCGTGCCTTTCTAATGAGCTGCTTGGTTCTGCAGTGTAAGCAAAGCTTTCCACAAGAACAGGTTTCTTATTAACTTCTGGTCCTGTCTTGTTTGAGGTCATGGCCATTTCTCTCCAAAATATTAAATCCCTGCAGTTCTAATGTCAGTGCTTGAGGTAACTTGAAATGAAGCCCTCGTCTTGAGTATCGATCTCTTTCATTTAAAGCCCTGTTGGTTTACAGGAGATAGATTGTTTACAGCATCCAGAGGGTAACAGCTACCAGCGTTTGTCTTGTTAGATGTGTGTTACTTTAGGTTTAGTCAGGTTTTGCTTAGCTCTTAATGGGATGAACAGAAGTGGTCTCCTCACTGACTGGACAATCCTAGTGAAAGGAAAAATTGATATACATAGGCATGCTGAAGTATTCTGTACACTCTAAGAAGGCTTCCTGACTCCTATGGAACCTTCTGTTTTCTTGCTTATATCTCAGAATGGAATTGGTATTTCATTAAAAGGATTTGGAAATGTGAGAATACAGAATATCTCCTTTGCAAAACATAGTTTCAAAAGGAAAAACCTCATTGGGAGTGAAGCCATAGGTGAGGATCCTTATTCTCTGAGAATATCAACGGAGAGAAAGGAATCCTTCACTGATCTCCCCTTGAAGTAATTGTGTCAATATAGATCTGCTTAGAAAATGACTCCCTTTCTTTGCCTTCAGTGTAAGCTCAGCTGATTTTTTTTGGTGGCAAAGGAAATGTTTCTTTTATTTGCCCTTCAGTTAGTCCTGAAAAGTCAATACTGTTACAGGAGCTGAACTGGTACCAGGCAAGGACAAACTCTCCTTTCAGTGACACCTACGAAACACAAAAAAAGCCCACAGTGGCATTACATAAGTATACAGGAAACTTAAAATCTAGTAACAGATTCCTGCTGGCAACACTTGGAACAGGAAAGAGCAGGTGTGAGCTGTTGGGGATACACTGACTCTAGTGTTGATGGGGGGGGATTTACCTCTGAACCCCGTGAGCTTGGGTGGTCACTGAGGCACCATGAACTTCAATTTGTGTTAGGGAACTGTGTCCCCATTCATAAGGATTTATTCTTCAGCCACATGTTCTAAGGAGAGAGAATGGATCTGGGCTTTCATTTTGTAGGAAGATGGCAAGTGAGATGTCCTGTAGGTGATTTGGCATATATTTATATATTTGGCGTACATAAATACGTACGTTTGGACAGACATATATATTTAGGACAGGAGGAAATGGAATGAAGCTGCCTCAGGGAAGTTCAGACTGAACATTAGGAAAAGGCTCTTCACTGGCAGGGTGGTTGGTCCATGGAACAGGCTCCCCAGGGAAGTGGTCATGGCACCAAGCCTGTCAGAGTTCAAAGAATGTCTAGATGATGCTCTTGGCCGTATGGTTTAATTTGGGTAGTCCTGCAAGGAGCAGGGTATTGGACTCAATGATCCTTATGGGTCCCTTTCAACTTGAGATATTCTGTGATTCTGCCATGTTATCAAGATTTCTTGATGATAACTTTTGTAATTTGAACTAAAATAGTAGATACTCTGAGTAGTATTAATGTTTAGTGAAAATATCACATTGAAATACTATCTTTAATGGTCATGAAAGATTCTACTTTATATATAGAATTTGCACGTGATACAGATTTACATGTGACAGATATTATGGAATGTAGAAATAAGCAAGTCTGCTCTGTAAAGAGGATTTCTCTTCATTTCAGGCCATCATAGCTGAATGATGCAAAGCTATTATGGGGCAGCCCTTTTCTAAGCTTTTTAATGAAGTTAGGTTTCTAGAGCTGTTGATGGTGGCTGTCGAAGAGAAATGAGTAAAAGATTCTGCTGTTTCAGAGAATAATAGTGATCATTTGATTACATGGGCACTAAGGTTTTGACCCATTCAGGATGTTTTCAGAACTACTTAACTTAGGAAGGAAGGTTTGAACAAGCTACCTCCTTGTACTGCAAACAAATGATTAACCTGCATAAATGGAGATCACTTAAAAAAAGGAAAAGAAAATACCATGAACTCTGCAGTCAACATTAGAAGCAAGTCAATATCAAGGACTAAAAATCAATTGGATTCTGAGATTTAGGTGTAAATCCACAGTGAGATTGTACTTGTGAAAATGATGTGTAATTTCCCTAGTTTTTCAAGATTTTACTTCATCTTTAGAGAAGAATTTCCTTTGTTCAGTGACAGAATTATTCCATGTCACGTTCTAGTACAAGCTCTGCTTATTAGACTTCCCTTTGCCTGTGTCCCACAAGGGACCTGATGGAGTAGGCCTGAGCAGCTCCCCCTTAGGTCTGCAAGAAGGCTGCTTCTGTTCAGCCGTGGCTGCGGGTGGTACTGCTGCTTCTCTTTTTGCCTAAGCTGAGGGGGAAGTGTGTTCAAGTTTTCAGCCTTTGGAAAGGAATAAAACTTGCGTGCATCACTTCTTGGTGTATGTCGTGACTCCAGGCAATGTGGAGTTTTGAAGGGGATTGATCCCTGCCTTGTGTTGAACCTGTTTCCCTTTGAAGAGAAGGAAGTTTTCTTCTGCTGAGCCCCATGCTCACTTGTTACATAGGAACTGGAGCATGTAGCTGGTGAAGAGGCACCAAAATGTTCTGTTCCTTGCTGAAAGAACTATACCTAGGTTGGATTGAATAATTGATTAATAAATATGAACAAAAGGTCTTTAAAAATGAAGCAAAATCCAAGACAGCTGCTTGGGTAGCTGAAGGTGAGGCTGCAGTTGTCTTTGAATATTGAGTCCTTTCATGGGATAGCTTCGAGGGGAGGGACTGAACTTGCTCCATCTGTAAATGTGTTTTTGCATTCTTCTCTGTAAGATGAAAAGATGGGTGAAAAGTATTTAAAAGTAATTGAATTTGTATATCTTAGTGTGGGTGAGAAATGTAACTGAATGAAGATGGAAGGCAGCACCAGCATCACTAACTAAAGAAAACCCTTTCTCTATTTTGGTGTGAGGTTGTTGAACTCCTGAGGTCAGTAACTTGTGGTGTGGAGATCTCCTTCTGGTGTTAGGCCTCTAAGCCCTGGATAAAAGGAAACTAAGATAAAGTATTGTCATGAGTTGCTAATTAGCCAGTGCAGGCAGTGCTCAGTCCAGTGCCGGCTCAGTCCCCGGCTGTGAGGTTCTGAAACCTGTCCTTGCCTTGCTTAATGAATTGGTACCAAATTCAGGAGGCCAAGAGCCAGACGTCCAACACTGCTCTTCGCAGATCAAACCCTTTGTGTTGAAAGGTTTGTTGGAATTCCTGCAGATTTGTGTCGTGTCTCTGCTTTCCAAATAGCCCTTTATTATATCTGAACAAAATGTGATATTTGTTGGCTGGTGCTGTGTGCTGGTAGATCAGAGAAGCAGACAGACAGTAACTGCTGAGCCTGTGATGTGGCCTTTCCTGAGAAGTGTGAATTGGAAGTTTTTGCAGATACCAATTTTCGTGGAATGTTTACAGATTTCAGACATGATGCAGCTCAAATCACATCTGCTCAGAGTGGTCCAGGGGTTCATGTGGGAGAGGAACAGACCAATAGAACAGCATGGGCACCTAAGGAAATCAGGATTAAACAATATTTATCCTCCAAAAGTTGTTGAGTAACTACAATGACTTTAATTAGTTGTAGAGAATGACATGGGATTAGGTAGCTAGAAGTTAATGTAGAACAAGAACATCTCAATCTTACAACTTCCATCTGTTGTAAATGGTAAGGCTGTTTGAGGGAGGTTCGGGGGCTTCTTTCTGCCCCACCTTCCAGTTTCATCAAGTATTCTGGTCTCAGATCCTGAGAAAATCAGTCATTTGTCACTGTTATGTGACTCTGTTGCAGCCAGCCCTGCAGTGGGAATACAGTGTTGCTGTATTAGAAACAGGAATTTACTCCACTGCAATAGTTTTTATTTATTATGTAATCTCTGAATCTAGTTTGTCATCTGAAGTATTGCTTCTAAATGCAATAGTGTAAAATTTATTGTAACTCTACTATCTAAAGAGCTTTCAAGTAAAAATCACCATTACCTTGTACATTTGGCCAGTTTCTGTATCAGCCATTTTCTTGGGGGTTTGGTTGGGTTTTTTTGCAGAGTGCTGCTACAAACCCAAAATGATTTCTACTTTACCCTCTTTATTACGTTCTCTGCTCCTTGTGTTTAGAGCACTGGATCAATTTGTATTTCAAGAGGACATCCCTGCAATACACTGCTTCTGATGAGGAGCAAGAATCTATTAAACACTGGGCTTATGCTTTTTGGAGGAGTTGACATGATAATTAGGAGATGGGAGATTGTTTCTTAACACACAGGAGCACAGGAGTGGCAAGAGAGCTGGCAAGCTTAATAGGGTATGGAGCCTCCTTTTGCATATGGCTGCTGGAAGTTTTAGGAGTGGAGAGCTCTCCTCAGCTGTTTGCTGATTTAATTAGATTTCTTCCTGTCAAGAAACCTGAAGGACAACACATGCTTAGTGGAATCTGTCATTTATGGGGGTGAAATATCCACAGATAGATCTTTAAATTCAGTGGTGCAACACTGGAAGGATCTGTTGTCTTAGTTTCTATGCTGGTCAGGAAAACAAACAACTATTTTAAAAGCTTGTCAGTAGAAAGGTGGCTGTTTCTTGTGAGTATCTCTGGAAACCGAATGTCTGAGAGCAGAGATTCCTGCATTGGAGGTAATTACTGAGCAGTGTGGAAATAGAGACTGGTTTTTAGCTTGTTAGTGACGTGCCAGCAGCTGAGCTGGTGTGGACTGGCCTTTCCTTCAACTTTTGGCTGTGTGAGTCACGGCAGGAGCACACTTCCTGCGTTGTCCAGTTTGTGCTGCTACCTGTGTGGCACAGCCAGGTGGAAAGACACCGGTGTGGTTCCTGGGTCAGCAGTAGTATTGGTGTTGTTAGCTTGATGCTGGCAAAAAGCTTGAAGGGAAGTGTTTGCTGCAAGTTCATGCTACAGTTCTGTGCCTCTCTTGTCCTGCTGTTCTGGTAGGGAAGCTGGAGTGGATGTGCCGAAGGAAATGGTGGGATTCTTCATAGAGGAATTAAAATCTTTCTAGGCATGTTGACTCATTGTTTGCTTTTGCTATTATTTGTTTTGCTTTTGAATTTCCTTCCTTCCAAGACACATGGAGTAATAAAGAGGGCTGCAGTTTTTTCCTGCCTGCAAGAGCTTTGATTGTGCTTTCCTAGAAGTTGGGTGAAAATCAATTCTGTGTAATGCATGTGAATATTCTGGCTTATGTTGAAAGTGTTACCTCAGCAGTTTGGTTTGGAAGGGATTGGTTCAACTTCCAGTTTGTTGTGTTTTACACTTACTATGGGAATTCATTTTGGGGGGGAAATCACTGCATAATATTGAAAAGCTCGCTGAGATAAGGACATCTTGTACAAGTATCCTGTTACTTAAAGGGCACTGAATGTTCATAGTACTTAATAGCGTTTCTAAGCAGATGGTTATAATTAACATAAAATACATCCACAGATAGAGTCTATTTGGTGTTCTCGTAATGATTTCAATGGTCCAATACTTTAGCATTCATTAAACTGTGGCACAACCAACAATGGAATTGCAGCAGAGTTACTGGATTCAAACTGGAGGGGAGAGCTCAGCTTCCTCACAGCAATTACCTTTTTTCCATCATTGGAGGAAAAAAACTAGGATATTAAACATGTAATTATAGCATTTGTGTGTTTGCATTTCTAACAAGCTGCTAGGAGAAGCTTGTTCATAGCCTTGAAGTGAACTAACTGGTCTCCAGGTTGCATAGAAAGTCAACATCATTGCACATTGCAGCGAAGGGTGGGGCTGCTCAGCTCTTAGATGGAGCTGTGGATTTCAGTCTGCATGATGTGAACGGTTTCGATGAACTACTTAGGCCTGTTATCTCTATCAAGAACTTACATTATATAAGGTGGGATGTCCTTCAGAACAATTTCTATACATCCATATTTTCTTTGGAACACATTTATGTAAACAGTTTTCAAGGCACTCCTTCACAGCGTGAGATGTTTCAAGACTTAATAGCAAGCCAGGTGAAATTATTGCTTGCCTTCCTGTAAGCTTTGTCCCAAATACCTGGAATTTCAACACATCAGAGGTTTTCTTGTTGTGAGTTCATGGAAGTGAAGTGCATTCCTGTATAAGGCAGAGATGTGAAAAGCAGAATTGAATACAGCAATCTCTGCCCTTGAGCACTTCAGTGGGTTCTTGGGAGAAAAGGGGAAGTAACACAAGAGAATCATAAAACTAAAACCAAACCTCTTATTCTTTTAGTGTTTTCTTATGGTTCTTAGCTTTTGCGAATTGATTTGCCTTTTGCAGAAAGAAAGGCAAAGCTGTGTTTAGTTTGGTGTCTGATGAAGTCAGAATAAGCTCTGCAGAAGGGAGGCATTGATCTGTTGCAAATGGAAATAACATTTAATTACCCCTCCCCAAAACACACACAAATTCTGTGTCTTCTCTGTGTAGAATGGCCAGGCCCATTCTACAACCAGGGAGTGCTGTCAGGGTTTTGAAAACTCAAAGTCAGATGAGATAGTGTGAGAAAGTTACTGTGATTCATGCTTTTATGTGTTCTGTGCCAATAAATGTCTTCTTCTTCCTACACTAAAGGTGTATTTAATTCTGTGAGAAGAACTTTAATGTCATTTGTTGTGAATAAGTTCAACTTGTAGTTTGCATCAATTCAGTTCATGAGCCACTTTTAGTACAATTATTAAGCTAATGTGAAGTTGGGGTTTTTGATTACTTCAATATAAGGCTTGGAGTTTCTTCTGTAAAATACTGCAGTGGTGGTTTGTTTATTTCTTAATGAAAAAAATCACTCTAATTTACCAGAAAGCATGTTTTAAATACTCTGTTATTCACTTCCAGCTGCCAAAACATAGTACAGAGAAATAATGGTCTGCTAGCCTGCTAAACAAGAGTCCAGCTTCCACAATGCCTGTGCAGGCAGCTCAGTGGACAGAATTTCTGTCCTGCCCAATCTGCTACAACGAGTTTGATGAGAATGTGCACAAACCCATCAGCTTAGGTTGCTCTCACACTGTCTGTAAGACCTGCCTGAACAAGCTTCATCGCAAGGCATGTCCTTTCGACCAGACTGCCATCAACACGGACATCGATGTTCTTCCTGTAAACTTCGCACTCCTCCAGCTAGTTGGAGCCCAGGTATGATTTAAGCAGCTCTTTGGTTGCCACTTTGTGTTATTACCATATACATGCCAGTTGCAATATAGCTGCTGATCTTTTTCTCTCGTTTTAGTCTTAAAAAATTGGTAAGACACAAACTTTGTTATATTTAGAAGTCCTCTAAGAGGCCCAAACCATTTGCAGAACCATCCTCATAAGATGTAGCCATTGTAAGGTGAATTCTGGTTTTAAAAGGCTCTTGAACTGTAGCTGGAGAAAAAAAAATCCATTATGAAATAGTTCTGTCACAACTGTCATTAGAAAAGTAAACCTACAGATTGCATTCATTCATCGTATGCTCACAAGGAGTCTGGTTTCTGTGTGTCACATATTCACAAGTAGCTCACTCTTTAACCAGCTTTCAGAAGTGTGTTTTGTTTTATTTGGGTTTTTGAAGTATGCAGGATGATGGGTTTCCAGTTGTGTTTTCAGACACTGGCTAATCAGGCCAGGAACGTTCCCTGCGCTGTCTCGTAGCAGTGGCAAAACAGCGATTATATAATCAGCACTGTGCCTTTCAGAGACTAAATAAGTCTGCTCACCTTCTGCTGGTTCATATGCTGTAAGATATTATTCTTCCTGTAACATCTGGGCATTTTAAGTAACATAAGGAACAGTAAAAAGATACTTTTTACATTGCTCTTTAATGGCTTATCACATGCCTCGACAGGGCTATTGGTAATAACACTGTATCAAAGTGGTTTTGTTTCTTAAGTTCACACGTTCCTTTCATTTTTTTCATTTCTAACTTTGTGTCAGATCACAGCCTTGATCTTACAACAGTTATTTTCCTTGTCTTCTAACTTCTTGCACCGTCTTTCAAACAGTTTAATGTTTTGTGACTTATACTCCCTCTGTTCTTGCTGTCTGACCTTGTTACTCTGGGTTTTTTCCAGCAAGTGAAGTTTGCTAGTTCTCCTTGAAGATTTCATCACCCCCAGATTATGCTTAAATGATTTTTTTTAACTTTGCTTTTGATTTTTTTCATATTATCTTCTTGCCAGTTTGGTTTATAACTTCTCTTGTGTCTCTGTCGTAAATCGTGCTGATCTCTTACACTGATCATCCTCTCAAATCTTGTGTTCTTCATTCATCTTTTAAGTACCTTCTCATTAGACCTTCATTATTGTTTTCTATCCTACTTATGTTCTTAACATGTTGAGTACTAAGAAAAATAATCTTTCATCACCCCAACCCTCATCTTGATCCCTTTTTGTTATTCTTTACTACATTCTACATACTTTTGGTGGGACCCATCTCCCACTTCCCTAAAAAGCAGTGTCAATCTGCAGTGTTACATATTAATAGTAGCAATGTTGGTGCTGTCGAAGGCATATCAGGTAGCTTGGTATGTATAATTCTTCTCTTTCCTTCCCTTTGCATTTTCTTAGGTACCCGATCATCAGACAGTAAAGTTGAGTAATGTAGGAGAGAACAAACATTATGAAGTAGCAAAGAAATGTGTTGAGGATTTGGCACTCTACTTAAAGCCATTAAGTGGAGGGAAAGGTGAGTCTCTGCTGAAGACTGGAATTTTGATGAAGCTTGCTTTGAACAGCACTTGTGTTCTCAGCACTGATTTTAGACATCAAATGGATAATGCTCTCATTTTTGTGATAAAGTTTCCCATATGTCTTTAAAAGCTTGTTCACACTTGGGACACTTGGGTTTTTTTAGAATTTAAGCTCACAAGATACTCTTTTTTTATTTAATATTACTACCTTGAGGCTAACTTTGTACTAAAGCTGAACTTTCCTTAAAGGATGGGCTTGATGTCCATTAAGACTTTAAAATCCTTTTTGATAACGCACAGTTGCTGAAGAGAAGACAAGATGCCTGTGACTAGTGTACAAGTCCTAAAGAAAGACACATATTACTACACCTTTTAGTCTTATACAGATAAATTTGTCTGGATAAAAGCAATAGGTTGCCTTTTCTCTCTTCCTTTGAAGGTGTTGCAAGCTTGAATCAGAGTGCACTGAGCCGTCCAATGCAAAGGAAGCTTGTGACACTGGTGAACTGTCAGCTGGTGGAGGAAGAGGGTCGGGTCAGAGCTATGAGAGCAGCTCGATCACTGGGAGAGAGAACTGTCACAGAACTGATCTTGCAGCACCAAAATCCTCAGCAGCTTTCTGCCAATCTTTGGGCTGCTGTCAGGGCACGAGGATGCCAGTTTCTAGGACCAGGTAAGGTACCTGTAGAGGCTGCAGCAGAGTGTATTTAGCTGTACCTTGTTATAACAAGGTTGCAGCATACTTTAATCTTATAGTTTATAATGATCATGTTTATAACTTTGATAGAAACAGCAAATTCTTTCAATGCTGCTGAAGCAGGCACAGAAATGAGAAGGAAATTATGTTTAAACTGAAATTAGTCCTCTTTTTATTCCAGTAACTGATGTTAGCATTCCTGCACACTGTCCCTGTATTTATCTTATAGTTCCATGGTGTAGCATTGATAAGATGCTACAGAATTACAAAGGCTGCATGATTGCACGGTGGAATAAAATACAGAACCTGCACTACTGATGTGTTTATTACTGAAAATTAGTCATAGATTTTTGTTTGCTGTGCTTTGAGTGCTTCTAAATACTACTTCTAAATCAGCAAACTTCTTACAATGCTTACAAAGCTTTTTTCTTGTGATTAGGGAAATAAAAAATAATAAGGAATTAAATTCGAGATGATTCAGATGCCTGCTTATCATGTTAATATATGATGGCCTTGCTGATTTCTGGCAATGCGTTTCATCTTTTATTCTTGTGTGTTAAAGCTATGCAAGAGGAGGCACTGAAACTTGTATTACTGGCACTGGAAGACGGCTCTGCACTCTCAAGAAAAGTTTTGGTACTTTTTGTTGTGCAAAGGCTAGAACCAAGATTTCCTCAGGCCTCTAAAACAAGCATTGGTCATGTTGTGCAGCTACTGTATAGAGCATCTTGCTTTAAGGTAAAATACCAACGTTTGAAGTTTGTTACTGTGCATTAGTGCAGCTCCAGAGAACCTGACTTAGGATTAGTATCTTTCACCTGTGACATGTTACATAAATTCATTTTCTACACATTTTAATAGTACAGACTGTAATCAGTTTCTACACATTTAAATAGTACAGACTACAAGATGTTTATCTAGAGCTGTCATGAAATAGTTGTTTGATATTTAAAACTCCCTGCAAAAGGAACAAATGTAGTACTGGGAACTTCCCTAGCCCCGACACCAGGCATGAGAGAGGGACACCAGACAGAGATTGCTCTCAGCCTGAGCTCCAGCCTTGTGTTCCCACATATTTGTCACTCTCTAGCCTTTCTTTTGTCTGTATCTGGCCACTTTGTACTGAAGAGGTTCTTTATTTTCAATACATAAGGGTGGCTTGTTTAAACTGACTATTCCCAACTCTTTATATCTGGAGAAGAATGAAAAGTTAATTCCATGGGTCTTTGTTCCGTTTTGAATCACAATGAAAAACATGATTATCACAACATCATTAGTAACTAAACATTAACATAACGAGACCTGTTGCTCTCATTTATAACAAATATCTTCTCTAACCTAAGAGTTTTACTTAACTTTTACATTGGGCTTTCAGTTAAATATTCTAGTTTTTAAATGTTAGTATCTTAAAATTGTCCGTTCCAGTAAGTTGCTTCTGGAGGCTTTCCCGTTTCTTTAAGTCATCTTTCAATACTGTGTAGCAAAAACTAGGAGTAGTTTACATATGTAACTGTGACTTAAGCAATCTGATTACTTTGTAGTTGAAAGTAGCAAGTTGCTGTAGCTTTGCATCAGTGATCCTGTAGAAACTCGGAGAGCTGGTGTGTCTGCTTGTGCACTGCTGGCTATGAGGGTGAATACCTGGAAAAGAACCAAAGTATATGCTGAATATACAAAACCAATACTTTTGTACTGTATAACTGTCTTTTTCTAATGGACTTGGAGATTTTTTTGTTAAAGGAGTACTTAATTATTCCTGTTTACTAGGTCACTAAAAGGGATGAAGATTCTTCTCTGATGCAGCTTAAAGAAGAGTTTCGGAGTTATGAGGCCTTGCGGAGAGAACATGATGCCCAAATTGTTCACATTGCCATGGAAGCAGGACTTCGAATATCACCAGAACAATGGTCTTCTCTTCTGTATGGTGACTTGGCACATAAATCACACATGCAATCCATTATTGACAAGGTTTGTCGAAGGCATGATTTTAGTATCTTTGTAGGATTAGATTAGACTATTAAATGTTGTACTAAAAATCTCAGGAAATGTTTGAGTTAACTTTTTTCTTTAGTTATATAAAATATTAATTAAACTAGAATGAAAGGAGTTTTCCCACTATAGCGTCTTCTTCATATGAAGACATTTTGATGTTCAGTAGTTTAAGACTAATTTCCTTTTATGTGTCTTATGATGAAGCTTCATAGGGCAGATTCTGAGATGAGAAATAAAATTTCTCTCCACTGATACTCTCTGTATGCCATCTGAAGACACTACATAATGCATTTAGAAACCAGTGTAATGAAAATCTTTCTCAGATCAGTAATTCACAGTTGTAAGATGCAGCATACTAATGCTTGCTTTGTTTTCAGCTCCAATCTCCAGAGTCTTTTGCAAAGAGTGTACAAGAATTGACAATTGTCTTGCAGCGCACGGGAGATCCTGCAAACTTAAACAGGCTGAGGCCTCATTTAGAGCTCCTGGCAAACATAGATCCAAATCCAGGTATGCAAATGAGGCTTTTTAAACATTCTTCTGATGTTTTTTGCATATAACAAAGAAAATTATTAAGATAACTTCCACTCCTTGTTTACGAAATTCCTATTTATTACTATATAATAAATTCTTCTTCAGGCCTCTCTAAGTTCTGTCCTAGTACTTAATGTTTTGAATACTAGAAGAGTATTAAGAGTAATACAAGAGTAATACAAGAGTAATAAGACTTCTTATTTATGTTACTACTGGAATTATTGTCAGAATGACAAGCCTGCTTTTAATGATTTTTAGATGCAGCATCTCCAACATGGGAACAGCTGGAAAATGCAATGGTTGCTGTAAAGACTGTGGTACATGGGCTAGTGGATTTCATTCAAAATTACAGTAGAAAAGGCCATGAAACTCCACAGGTAACTATATATCTCTTAATGTACATTTACTGAATGGTGTAACTTTGAGAAGTTACTGTTGCTTTGAAACATTTATGGTCTCGTGTGTGGAATAATTGATGATACTGTTAACTTCATTCAGGTTTTGAGAATTTAACATTCCTAAATACGGAAAGCAGCAGAACTTGCTGTAGTGAGATCCATATGGTCGTGTAGTGTTTACCCCATCAACAAGAAACTTCCTTAATTTTCTGATTAAAGATGCAAAATGTAAAATCATTTTGAATGTGGCTTGTGTATTTCAAACCTGTTTTTACAGCAATTGTCTGCTAGGTTGTAAAAGGAATGTCTGGTGGTTTGATTTTTTTCTTTGTATAGCCTCAACCAAATAGCAAATACAAAACAAGTATGTGCCGAGACCTTCGACAGCAAGGGGGATGTCCAAGAGGAACAAACTGTACATTTGCTCATTCTCAGGAAGAGCTCGAAAAGTGAGTCTGGGAGATTTTCTTTGTCTTTTATTTATTTATTTTCATCCTTTTAATTTAAATTCAAGAATCTCCATGTAATTTTGCAGATAGTTTCTTCTCTATGATTTGGGTGGATTTGTGAATCCCGTGAAGTCCTAATCCAATACAAAATTGAAATGACAGTAAAGCAATGCCTGCAAGCTAATTCCAGTTTTATTTTCTGTTTTACCCCACATAAAGTACAATTTCCTGTCCCGAAATGAAGTCTAGGGTCAGCATCTGTCAGGAATTGCTTGTATCAACTACAAGGTGGAGAATGTTAATTACATTTTGATTGTTTAAGGCATAAAGTGAGTTATTTCAACGTGTGCATTCTTGAAACTGTTTTCACCCAAAACCATTTGCAAAGAACTGCAGAAGTGCAGCTTCTAAGAGGAGCAGTGATGTTTGGTTACAGAGGAAGATGTTGATGTTCAGTTTGCAGATTGTTGAAAATAAGAACCATGTTTTGAAGTCTTGTAATTTTGTTCCTACCACATTCCTCTCAATCCCTTCCTTTTGCCTGTTTTAGAAATACTTTAAAATTCATAATAAGCACCTTTTCAAATCTTCTTTTATCTCTTTTATGTGTGCTTGTTTATAGATACCGCTTGAGGAACAAAAAAATCAGTGCAACAGTGAGAACATTCCCCCTTCTAAATAAAGTTGGCGTAAATAGCACCGTCTCAACGACAACAGGAAACGTCATTTCTGTCATAGGAAGCCCTGAAGCAACAGGGAAGATGGTGCCAAGTACTAATGGAATAGCTAATCTGGAAAGTGGGGTTCCCCAGTTGATCCCTCGCTGTGCCGACACCTCCTTGAGAGCTTTGGAGAACACCAAGAAGGGAGGGAAAACTGGAGCTAATGGCCAGAATGTTTCTGGATCCCCTACAGAATCACTACCTGAGAAGTAGGTAACCTCTATTCATAAAGATAGCTAAGCACAACATTTTGCTTGTGGATTATTATGGAGTTTGTGGTGGCAAGCAAGACATGCTGAATTCTGGTCCTGGCTTGCTGTTGTTGGTGCTCACTAACTGCAGACTTGTGTAAGATGTATTGCAGTGCAGGTATAGTTATACACAGTCTATGGACTCAAGCTATCAGGGCCAGCATCAGTTGTTTTAGCTGTTGAATACTGCCGTGCCATAGAGATGAAATGGTGAATCTCTCCCTTTTATTCTGTTATTCTCAGCCTTGTATGTTGCTTGCTATTGGGTTGTTATATACAAATAAAACAAAATCTTTGCATTCAAAATTTGACATTTCCTGAAACCAGGAAGGGTGCACACAGCACACTTTAACACTTCCTTAATAATCTTGGAAACCTTCTAGTGCTGGGGTTTGCCTTTAAATAGATGCTTGCCTTTTAGATACTTCCCCAGGAAGGCCTGAGGCTCTAAGCAGCTTTTCAAAGCTTTTGTCTTTACCACAGTACAAGTGGTATGTAAGCTTCTGGTTACATCCCAGAGTGTTTATATCCACTTTTGAGTTCTCTTAGATTGAAGTCTAAGATGTAGGATCATTTTGGGGTATGAGAAACAAAATTCCAGAGGAAATTACATAGCCCAGATTTGCACATTACATGGGAGTGTACATGAAGAGATGACTAACTGAAATAAGTCAAGATCTGCCTAATGGTTTCTTGGTAATCCTTTTCAGTAAAATTGGTTCTCCACCCAAGACTCCTGTAAGCCAGGCAGCAGCTACCTCAGCTGGTCCTCCTAATATCGGAACAGAAGTTAATTCTGTGCCTCCAAAATCCAGCCCGTTTGTTCCCAGAGTACCTGTCTACCCTCCACATTCTGATAATGTTCAATATTTCCAAGATCCCCGGACTCAGCTGTCATATGAAGTTCCACAGTACCCACAGACAGGTGAGTGAGATGAATCACAAACAGCTCTGAACCTTTCTGTAGATAAACCTGAATGCTGAGAAATAACTTTTATCCCAATGTTTTATGTTTGTTTTGTTAATATCAGATGAATCTTCACTTAATGGAATACTAATCTGGTCATTTTAACTTCCTGTGTAAAGAAGTGTGTAAGATGCTGTCTTTTCAGTTACATATGGTACATATGTTATACCATAGTACATAAGAGCAATGGCAGAGAAACTCCATTTTCCAAATTGGGTCAAGGTGGAAAAGGGTCAGTGCATCATCTGCAAATACAGTTCTCATATGTGAAATTAGCATTCCACAGCAAAACAATAGGGCCAGTAACAGGTTTGTAAAGTGTGACTCTTCATTCTCTAAAGGTACTTATTAACAATATTTACAGTTTTACAAGGTGTTAAATTGTGGGTCATTTGTGGTTACATTAAATATACCTTTTTCCAATTTTTAAGGATATTATCCACCACCTCCAACAGTACCAGCTGGTGTGGCTCCCTGTGTTCCTCGCTTTGTGAGGTCCAATAACGTTCCAGAGTCCTCCCTCCCACCTGCTTCCGTGCCATATGCCGATCATTACAGTACATTTCCCCCTCGAGATCGACTGAATTCTCCTTACCAACCTCCTCCTCCGCAGCCGTATGGACCAGTTCCTCCTGTCCCTTCTGGAATGTATGCTCCAGTTTATGACAGCAGGCGCATCTGGCGCCCACAGATGTACCCACGAGATGATATTATTAGGAGCAATTCTTTACCTCCCATGGATGTGATGCACTCATCTGTCTATCAGACATCATTACGTGAGAGATACAACTCTTTGGATGGGTATTACTCTGTGGCTTGTCAACCTCCAAACGAACAGAGGACTGTGCCTTTACCAAGGGTAAGTGAGAGCCAGAAAGGGAATGAGGTAGCCTTGGCTCTGAAGGCTATTACTGAAAAGCTGGCAACTAATTAGCATAGATGTCTTATCTTTATTTGATATTACAGTAATCAAGGCATGTGACCTGGGCAAAGTTCTGGGTTTTTTATCCATTATAAAATGGGTTGTAAAATAGACTGATCTGCATTAGGACCAGAGCCCCTTTGCCTCTCTAATTCCCATGCATGTTGCATGAATTAATTACATATTTAATATTTGAGTTGCTATACATGGGCAAGGTCCTCCTTCAAATCCTTGTGAAATTCTTCAAGTGATATCAGTGCAAGTTTAAAGACCCAAGGGAATCTGAGGGTCCAAGTGTGTCCTTGGCAAGTATTTGCCTTTTGATTATAGTACGATAAGGTATGCAGTCATATATTTATCGTTGCTAGGAGCCTTGTGGTCATTTGAAGACTGGTTATGAAGAGCAGTTAAGACGGAAGCCAGAGCAATGGGCACAGTACCACACGCAGAAAACTTCTCTGGTATCGTCAACCCTTCCTATGGCAACACCATCTCCAACACCACCTTCTCCTCTCTTCAGCGTAGATTTCAGCACAGAGGTGGGAAGCCAAAGAACTTTATCTTCCCTTCCTGTTTAAGATGTCAGTTAATAGTTCTAGTAAAGGTTTTCCACCTACTACCTGTTGCTCATAAAACTAAATCTTGTAGCAAAAGGAAAGTAATACCTATTAACAAATGTGTTCAATTTGATATTAACGTGATGCTGAACATGATTGTGGGGAAAAAAGGTCAAGAAATGAAGTGATTCAATTTACTCTCACTAAAGGAAATGTAGTGTTACTGAATTAGCACTGTAAACCTCTAGGTTTTTGCGTAGGGAACAGTTGTTTTCTGTTAAGAAGGACCTTCCTTTTCATACTCCAAATGCCATTACAACATGATTAATAGACTGAATCAAGCTGGAAACGCTTGTCAAGTCCCAGATAATACACAAAAGGCATTGGTAGAACATTGTGTACTTTGTAAATTCTAGACATGGAACTTAGCAAATAGGAACAGTGTGATTTTGGGGAAAAAAAATATAAATCTTACGATATTTACTTTCTATGTGTACTTTTAATTTATAAATTAAATGCATCTGAGAAACTAGTTTGAGAACCACTGTGCCAAGCCCTCTTTGCTGTGGTTTGACAATTCCATTGACAATATTTGAGGTGTTAGACTCTGATTATTCAGAAAAAGTCTTATAAAGTGGGAGTACCTGAAGTCCCTTATGGGTGCATTTAAGGTAGATCAGGATATATATAATCTTTTTCATCAAGTTGAAGGGTTCAAAGTCACATTTCTATCTGCCACTGGCTTATACATTAAAGGAAAATGCATGGCTTCCTCTCAGTTTAATTACTATAGGTGTTTGCCTGAAGGAACCTGCCACTAGCATGTGAGGCTGAAATCAGTGTCACTATCTTGGCAGTCCAGGCAGTTATCTGTAGTGGCAAAGCTTGCCCTTCTTTGACAGCTGTCACCTACACTGGTTTAAAGAGTCAAAAATGGGTTATGTTGTTCCTAAGTCAAGTCTTGAATACAGCTAGAACTCCATGATTGACTTCTGAAATAATTTAACAGCAGTAAATGTCTTTTCTTATTTTAAGGCTGAATTCCCTGGTTTTATTATTCACTGCTTATTTATTCCCTTTTCCATAGTTCTCAGAAAATGTCAGTGATTTGAGTGGAACTAAATTTGAGGAAGACCATCTCTCTCACTATTCACCGTGGTCTTGTGGCACTATTGGCTCTTGTATAAATGCTATCGACTCAGAGCCCAAGGATGTGATTGCCAATTCAAATGCCGTGTTAATGGTAGGGGTTTTCTGCATGTTACCTCATTAGTGTAATAATACTCACATGCTGAAGTGTCTTCTGCTTGGTTAAACAAGGCTTTCTCTAAAAGTTGATAGCTTCTATTCTTAGTATTTTGAAGCAGTTCTGCCCTTTTGAGGTTGTTCAGAATATCTTCTCCCAGTTTTGTAAATAAACTGTGTATTTACTTCAGTGACAGAATGTAGTGCCATGAGAGGGGGAAAAAAGCTATCTGTGAAAATAGGTACAAAAAGTAGGTAGTATGAATCATGGAATGCAGGTCACCTTTGGAGGGGTAAGAGCTCATGCTTTTTAGAGACTTCCTGCTATATAGTATGGCAGGTTGCCTTTATATTCTACGAAACAGGTGTAATCAAGTCTCATCTCAAGCCTTCTTTGGTACTGCCTCTTTCAAGTGCAGGAAAGGGTGTTGGTGGATCTTTAAGCATACTGGAACTTTTTCTGCCTGGAAACAAACTTAGAAGGGCAAAATTATTTCTTCTAGAAATGGTGGTAGCTTTCTTGTAGTCAGTTTGCCATTAAAGGGCAATAATAGTTAAATCATGGAGGCCCATCTTGGCTCCCTAGTTGGACAGATTTTCAGCAGTGAGTTCAGGAGCAATAATCAGAAAGTTATTGGCCAATTGAAGAACCTGAATAACCTCAAATGAGTCCATTTATCTTTTTATCTCCAAAATATGTAGGATTTGGACAGCGGGGATGTTAAACGGAGAGTGCATTTATTTGAAACTCAGAGAAGGGCAAAGGAAGAAGATCCTATAATCCCATTTAGCGATGGACCGATCATCTCCAAGTGGGGTGCAATCTCCAGGTCATCCCGCACAGGTTATCACACGACAGATCCTATTCAGGCCACTGCTTCCCAAGGAAGTGCTACTAAACCCATCAGTGTATCAGGTACAAGTATAAGCTTTGTATGACAATGTAAAATACATCATGAGCATTTCATCCTCTTCCTGCTTACTACAGCAGTGAAGATTCAAAGAGCTACAGTATCTGTATAACCCATTTGAAGAACAGAGAAGATAATGAATTGTGTCTTCATTTGTTACAGATTATGTCCCTTATATCAATGCTGTTGATTCAAGATGGAGTGCCTATGGCTCAGATTCTGCTTCATCAGCACGTTACGCAGAACGGTATGGACTGTTTTCTGTGTTCTGTTAAAAGAATTGTCTATACCTTAGTGTTCTTCAAAGTCCTGAATCTGATAGGGAAAAAAATCTGCAACTATTAATATATGTTCTTTATTTTAAAGTAAAAATTAAAGTAAAATGTTTTCTGTCAAGCATGAGGCCTTGGAAAAACTAGGTTAAAACTTGTGTAGTCTTTAATACTTAATGCAGCTAATAATACCCCATTACTAGCAACATATCCCTTGAGAGACCTCGTCAGAGAATTGGAGTCAGGTACTGCCAAGCTGTCATGTCAAAATCTGCAATTTTGAGTTCTTTCAAGTTTTCTTGCCACATTTTACCCGTATGTAAAATAAGGATGTTTGTTTCATTTAATATCTTGAAGTATTGTGAGCCCTAATGAAGGTGAAGAGTACATTATCTTAGTCATAGAGTTTCTGTCCAAAAATCTAACACTGATAGACTAATGAAGTTTAATGGTGCCTTTGATTTAGAGAATTTGGTTTTAATTCCTAGTTTTGCCTTCTTTCTCTTGAAGGGACAGGTTCATAGTTGCAGATTTGTCTGGTCACCGAAAGCATTCCAGCACTGGAGATCTATTGAGTATTGAATTACAGCAGGTAAGATTAGAAATTATATCATGTGTTTTTAATAATTAAAACAAAAGTGAGTTAGTAAAGTGATTTTTAAATTGATTTTCTTAGTGTAGCCTACAGAAAATAGCACAATTGACAGAATGACCAATAAAGGTTAACTAGATGCCAATCCTGCAATGCTTAGTATGATGCATAAGGACTGCTAGCATGAGCTGTTCCACTGACATCAGCAAGGCCATTTTTGGGAGAAACTGATGAGCCTGATACATGTCAGCAAATGCAGAACAAAATAAATGCATTAAAGGAAAACATAGTTACCCATTTAGCAAGGGAACTGTTCCTTTGGTAGGCTGGTTTATTTTACCATTTGACAATACATGGTTGGTAACTGATATGTTTCTTTCCATAGGCCAAAAGTAACTCATTATTACTTCAGAGAGAGGCGAATGCACTAGCCATGCAACAGAAGTGGAATTCTCTAGATGAAGGCAGTCGTCTTACCTTAAATCTTTTAAGCAAGGAAATTGATTTGAGGAATGGTGAGGTAAAGAAAGGGGTAATTGGGATGAAACAAATTTCTGAGGTTTTGTGTATATACATAAGTGCATGCATTTTAACCGAGACCTAAAAATAGTTTTATCATTCCCAAATATTTCTAATACATTCTTTGCAAGTTAAGTCACTGTTGTTGTTGTGGTCCAGTTATTTCCCTGAGATCAGGTAGGTGCATCTGCGGTGCCGCTGCTCCAACCATCCATTTACAAAATAGGAAGAATGTGGCAATCCATTTTCATAGAGTCTTTCCCTTCTATTGTACATGTTAGAAACATAAACATTGTGTCAGTGGACTCCTACAGAACTTTCTGCCTCAGAATTCATTTTATCTCTCTGTTTCAGTACTTTAATGTGATTAGATTTAGTTTTGTCCCCTATTTTGTCTATGCTCAAAGTTCTGTTTGTGTTTGTCTCTTGTGTTTAGAAATGCTGTGTCCTAGAAATGCATCTGATGTTTTCACTGTAATATTTGAGTGTTGTGTGGAGCAGGTGAAAAGCCAGCTTGATGTTACAGAACATACTCCTTTTTTTTTCAGACTGATTATACTGAAGACTGTGCAGACACGAAGCCAGATCGAGACATTGAACTGGAGCTGTCAGCCCTGGATACAGATGAACCTGATGGGCAAGGTGAACAAATAGAAGTAAGTACAGGAATCTGTGCATCGAAAGAGGTCACTGGGTCCTGTCATTAGTTACTAAGAAACTTTTACAATTTCTATGTGAATTAGTAGATTACTCTGATAGCAGAATCTTGTGCTTTAGTCTTTGTAGTGATATCAAACGCTTGCCTTATTTGAACACTAGGGGTCTCACGGAGATACCTGGCAGTTGATACTACCGAAGTTGAAAACAGCTCAGTGTGTTGTCACAGCTTTCAGCTTTTCACTCTTTGATAACATTAGTAATGGGGAGTTTGTCCTTTCCCCTTCCCCTCCAGTGTTGAAACTGTAGTTAAGAATGGTTTATGTTTAAGTGTGATCATTTAACTTAAACTTTATGCTCACCTGGGTTCTAACAGTAAAATCATTTAATTTTAATCCAATGTTCTTTTGTTTTCACTACTGCTTCATTGTTTGTAATGTAACTGGTGCATCTGCCCCAGTTTCTTCTATGTAATTTCTTCCTTTTGCTGTGCAGTGTTAAAACATTCTGGAGTTCGTTCCAAACGTTAGGATCAGTTGTCCTTTTTTAAAGCATTAAATTAAGGTTCTTATCTGGAACACATCCCATAACACATTCAATGCTGACTGACAGTACTGGTGACAGCTTTTGTTTGCTCTGCCTGAGGTTTGTGAAGCAGTAGTATTTTTTATTGTGTATTTTTTGTTAACCGTCCTGCCACTTGATTTGTGAATCACCATTACATGGATGGAAGGATCTTTCTCTTCAGCCTTACCTCTACCTTTGATTATTGAAACAGCTCTCGCTTTACTGCTTCCTTCCTATCTCACCTAATAAGCCATTTTTCAGCAACTGATGTTTACCGTTGTCATTCACTGCAATCTTTGAAAGATTGGTTTTTCCTTTTCCCTATAGTAAAATAATGTAGACATTCCAAAGTATGAAATAAAACCAAGGAGTCTTATGATGAGACTCTGTTTCTATCAGTTTTATGTAGTGGAACATATTAGGAAAATTTAAAGCTGGTTGTGGCAGTGTTGATGGATATTTCTCCCTTTCCTCTCTAGGAGATTCTGGATATACAGCTAGGTATTAGTTCTCAAGATGATCAGCTGCTCAATGGGACAACTGTAGAGAATGGACATCTGCTAAAGCAGCACCAGAAAGAATCTATGGAACAGAAGAGACAAAGTTTAGGTGAAGACCTTGTGATTCTGTGAGTGTTAGACAAAACAGCAGTGTCTGCCAGTTTTAGAGAAACAGCAGCATCAGGATAGGTGAAGCATGGTTTATGGATGAACTACGTACCTACTCAGACTTGGAATAGACATCTGCATTGTGTATACATGGTGAAGTGAGAAGAACCTGTTAAGAAATAGAATTAGGTCACAAATACAAAAGTCACAGGATGGCACCATTGTTCATATGCATTGTTGTAACCATATACACTGAAACATGTCACAGCTGTTAAAAATACCTTTCACATTCAGTAAGCAAAAAAATGCAAAAGTATTTTTATAGTTAACAGAAATTAAGAAAAACTCCAAAAGGTGAAATGTCCTCCTGTTTGCACAAATCTCCGTAGAGAGGTAGTTTTTAAAATACACTATTTTAGGTTTCTATGTTCTGTAGTCTTTACTGTGTAATGCAGCCTTTGAAAATGAGGCAGACTACACCTTGAGCGTACCGTTCCATAGTAAGATGTTTAGCCTGTTGCTAAAAAGGAGTTGATGTCAGTATTTATTTAATGCACACAATTCAGTTGCGGATACTTGTGCATGTACTTGTTTAATATTTGTGTAACTTATTTTTCTCCTCAGGGAGGAGCAGAAAACAATCCTGCCCGTAACTTCTTGCTTCAGTCAGCCGATCACATCTGTTAGCAATGCAAGCTGCCTGCCCATCAGCACAGCAGTCAGTGTTGGCAGCCTCATTTTGAAAACTGCTCACATTATGTCTGAGGATAAAAATGACTTTTTAAAGCCTGTTGCAAGTGGCAGGATGGTTAACAGCTGAAAGGCATTCATCTTTCCAGCTTGTGACCACACCATGGAAGCATTTACACTAGCTTTTTATATATATAATATATATTATATAATGTATATTTTTTTTAAAAGAATAATATTGGGGTCATGCATTTCCTGTGGACTCTTTGATACTTCAAGCCCCTCTCGCATTAGCATTCTGAAGAAAAAAAACTTACTTTCCTAGGGTAAGGCGTTCACTTTCCACAGATGAATGGAATTTGGACATTGTTTTACTTAAGCTTAAAGCAGCTTTTTATGAGTTTGTAGCAATCCGGTGCGGTATCTGAGCCATTCTTGTTTAAAATGGCTTCTGTAGAAAACTAACAACTCAGTTATTTAAACTAGCAGGATCCTACGATGATACATCTAGTGAAAGGAAGACTTAACTTATTTGTCTCTATTTTGTTTCATGAGAGAAGAATTCGTGTCTTGTTGCAGCTGCTTTTTCTTTAGTTGTGGAACTTTGCATGGAGTATTGTTTCCTGTTTGAAGACTGAGAGGTGGAGATTCGGACTTGAGACTTTTACAGGGTTAACACACCGTTAGCTTTGCACTGCTACGTTATTTGCAGGTCTGTGGTGCAGTGCTTTGCTGCAGCTTTTTTGTTTCCATTCCCCCCCAATTTCTGCTTTAGTAATGTAGATACACATACACAGGCTACTTGTCCAAGTAAAGTTATCGGAAGTAAACCAAGTGCCTAAGTCCTCCAGCTAATGTGCTAGGTATTGATTTCCCCAAGTTATACGTGAAATGATTTTCAACCATTTTGAGAGGTTATGCACTAATGTAACAGCAATTTTGGTTTTTCTCTTTTTTTTCTTATTGATAGTTCTCAACTTGGAGATTATAGAATCCAGATGACTTGGCAAAAAGTATCAGGTGCTCTTGGCTTTCCTTTGAAAACCCTGTACGTAGTGTTTGCACTGACTAACAAAGATGGTATTGCTGTTTTTTGTACTGTTTTGTTCTTAATTTAAACTAAGTATTGGGAATTTAAGGCGGTTGTATTACCTTTGTTAAATGTTGTTAATCATAATTTTGTATTCAGGTTTAATTTTTGCTTGTTCAGTGGCAACTTATTTTCAAAGACCTTGAAAATACAATAATAGAGCATTATCTGACCTTCAGAGTACTGAAAAGCGTATGAATTTATGCCCTGCTAAGGTGTGACTGAGAATCATGTTAGACATGTCAACTGAAAATTGGTTTTCATAAATACACATGAAATAGAACCTTGGGCATATATTTTGTTCGTTTGAGAAGCTTAAAAATCCACTCTTTTTTTTTCTCTTTTGGGAAAGAAAGCAGGACTCTCCCTCCTGATGGTGACTCTCTTCTTGTTCGTCCTCTTCCTTTTCTTTGTGACAAGTTTTACATTTTACTTTATTTTACTTTATTTTTCTTTTTTTATGTTTTTTATTAACTTCTGTGAAGTTGTTTACTCTGAAAATTGTACTGGAATATTTTAAGCCAAGCTGATCTTTCACCAGGTGTACTGCATGTAAGGGCTTTTCCTGCTAGCAAAAATGCTTAAAGAGGATCATGTTACTGGTCGTCTGAGTTGTTATTTTACAAAATCACAGCTATGTGGTCGGGTAAGATTTTGATAACTGTTTTGTGCACGCTTCTGGGGGGTGGGGGTTGGCATTTCCCTGAGGGTTACTGATTAGACTAAGTAAATATTGGTGTTTGATATCTCTCCTAATGAACCTGTCCATGAGATAATTATGTTGTAAATATACCTGAAAATCCAAGGGTTAGTTTTGATATTCTGGTGTCAGTATGGAAGATCTTACACATCTATTTAATACTCCAGTGTAAAGGAATGTATGTAGAAAACCAGTTGAGTAGTCTTTTCTTAGTTTCCTTTGGCTGTTGCAGTACCTTCCTATAGCCAGTGCCACCTCATAGCTAGGATTAGACTGATGCTTTGTTTCACTTGCAACTTGAAGTGAATGGACACAAAAACCAGACCACCTTTGTCACCTTAACTTATTTCCTATCGATGTTAACTTTAACTTAGAATGTTAGACATAAATATGATTGTTGTATATTTTATACCAAGGCCATTATGTAAATATGAATTTATATTACTTTTGAAATGCTTCTGAGATACTATTATTTGCTGTACAATGTAATTCCAAAACAGATATGCAAACAAGTATGTCTCTTTCATGGATATTTAAACAGTGAGATCTTCCATGTTGAAGGTGATGTAATTTTTTTAAAAGATTTTTAAATTTTAAATTGCTATTTTGTTACAAAAATAGAGAAAATATAAAGGTTTGAGAAGTCCTTATTTGCCCTCAGGGAAAGAGCCCTCTGTGCACCAGAACTCCACAGAACATCTTCAGCATGATCTGAGGGTGAATATATACTACATAAATTGATTGTGTATTTACCTTAACTTTTTAATTTTAAAATTGCAACTTTAAAAACTTGGTTGTGCTCTGCTGGAGGGGGGTTGGGATAAGCTGCTTACACACATTTGCCTGTTTGTCCAGTGAAATTACATAAGCCTGACATATTCCTGCTAACCAGACTGGCATATTTAACAACAGATGTATCTATATATACTCTTGTCTGCAGCAGGAGGTCCCATGATGGAGCAGTTTGCTAGGATGACCATACACTTCATATGGAAAGTTGGTTCTTAACTGAGGCTAGGGAGTTTTAGTTGGATTTTTAATATCTAGAATGACAGGCAAAAGAATTCTTTAGGGATTTCAACAGCATGCAAGCTTTGTCTTAACAGTTTTAGCACTGATTGTGTGGTTTACGCCATGAAATTGTGCCCTCCAGTGCCCTGACAGGGAGAAAGCTACAGGTGGTAACCTAGCTCGGGCTTTCTTCTTTGGTGAAGTTTCAGCCTTTGACCCTATACAAACAAGTATGTATTCATTTGTCTAGATGTAAATCAGGTGCCTTTGGGCTACGGAAGGGCTTATTTTCTGATGCTGAGATACAGTGACTTATCTTTGTGTGTGAATAGCAGTGATTCCCATGTAGGTTTTGGCCTAACTTAACCTGTGCTGTCAGAAAAAAGGCCCATAGCAGAATGGGGAAAGAGATTGGCTCTTTTGCTTTGCTTGGACAAGCATTTTGGGTTGGTTTGGTTTGGTTTTTGGTTTGGTTTGTTTTTTTCCCCACTAGGGGTACAGCAGGGATTTCACATGCAAGAGATACAGGAATTATTAGTGTCTAAGTTAATTGTGTTGCCTCACTACCTGGATTCATTCCTTGGTTTGCCTCATTTCCCACATAGGTCTTAATAGAGACTAATGCTTGTGCTGGGAGAATGCTTGTGTGAGAAAGTAATTATCTGTACATTCTTAACATATACTTAGAGCAGAGTGATTGCCCTGCTACTGATATTTTGTTCCTGTAAACAGGTGACAAGAAATGAATCTTAGTGTTTATGCAGATTTTGCATTGTAGAATGTATACTAGACCCTTCAAAGGAAAGGTTAGACTCTTTGCAAAGCAAACTGGCGTTGGTTCTTGGTAGTCTAGTACAGGGACACTAAAGTTTGACATTTGATTTAGGAAAAAAAGCCCAAGTTGTACACAGCTGATTATGTTAAATAAGCTCTTAATTGCTCTTCATAGAAGTCTAATTTGGGAGGTTTTAGTGCTTTGATAACACAATTGAAATCTTACTTTATCCTGTACTCGAGCTGAATGCTGTTCTTGTATAATAGTGTACTAGGCTGGATGAGGTACAAAATAATGCACAGAGGTCAGAAACAGCTGAGGAAAGAATGCTTAAAATAACTTAATCTAAACTCAGAATAGTTCCAAACATTGGTTTTGTTTGCTTTTTTAAAGCACAAGTTGTCAAGTTGTACCTGTTGCTGTACATAAACACTGTATGCCAGCAGCTCCTTGATCATATCTGTGAACAGACTTTACATTATTATTAGACTGTTATTAAAGGAAGATGTTGAATTTGAAGAGTGTAACAAAATGAGAAATGATCGGATTATCTATAGTATGTAAAAGTCCATTTGTTATGTTGTAGTTTAATCCCTTTCTTAGGAAATTCCCTCTCATTGAGGGACCTCTTCTGCAAGCAGAACACAATAGATGTGCTTTTTTAAATGACCCCATTTTCCAGTATAAAGGAAGAGCTAACTTTGGCAGTAAGTCATCACCATGCATCTCTCTGCTGGCAAGGGAGCACGGCAAGAAAAGAAACCGAACCCCAAACTGGCAGTGATGAGATGAAACAAATCTGAATCACAAAATGACCAATAGCCGAACATAATTATTACACCCTGTTATTTAAGAAGGATGCTTGTGGAAGCTTTTAATCACTCGAGATTTCGCTGTCAAAGCTGAACTACAACAGAGCCTGGCTGCATTTATTACTGCCAAAAGCCAAGGTCATTTGCACATAGCCCATCAGTGTATCCAGGGTAGGTCTCAGTTAATCCAAGGCATGGAAGTGCATGCATTTTCTTAGCTGGGCAAACAAGTACATTATACAGTAGTTGTGATACAACACATGTGGCTTTTATTTGTACTGCACATACCCACTGTACAGCCACTCCGAAGTATCGTGGTTAGCTTGCAGCATCTGCTGTCCGCATTTATACTGTTTACTGCGTATTCTTTTCCCTGGAAGTTTTAAAGAAAATTGGGTTTTTCTTTATTTTTTTTCTCTTGTTGCATTGATTACATTTTATAAATTTGCTTAGCTGGAAAGTTTGGGAAAAGAGGCCTGTTTGTCAATTGTACAACCGATTGTGAAGCTCTAGTGTGAATATTTTTACGTCTGTATTAGACATTTTCTTTGCAAATCTATTGTTCGATTGAAATGTAAATGAAATAAAAGATGGTGTACACCCATCATGTATAAAGCAGGCACCATCGCTACGATGGATTTAATGCTCATTTTTATGGCGCATTCTCAGCTTCTATTTAAAACTATAATTTAAAAAAAGAAAAAAAAATCTGTAAAATGAAATGGGGTTATATGGGGGAGTAAATTCTATTCCGTTTATCTCGGGTTGAGTTCCCAATGGTCGTTTCCCTTCGTGTTAGAGGTAGGGGCGGGCGGTGCCGTGTGTGTTTGCTGTAGCACTGAAGTGAAGAGGTTGTATAGCTTTGGCTGGTCACGGAGTAGAGCATCCTGGTTTTCAGTGTTTGAGAGACTCGGTGGAAGAAGTTTGCAGTATTGACATGTATTTGCATGCACGAATAAAAATTATTTGTCCACCTTAACCGCCTCTTTGCCTTTACGGGTGGGAAGGAGAGGAGGAGGAGGAGGGTGGGATGCTCCTCCCCGTTCCCACCGTGCTCCGCGCAGCCAGAGCCAGCCCCGGAAGGCGGTGGGAGCGGGTGAGGTCCGGGGCCACGGTGAGGGGCGTTTGGGCGAGCGGCCTTGGGTGAGCTAATGCCGAGGCTCGAAGGGGAGGGCTGCGGGCGCGGCCGGGGACGGGCGTTCAGGACATTCCCCCTCCTCAGCCCGAACTCCGCTCTTCTGGTTCCTGCCTCCGCATCGCGCATCTCCGGCCGAGGGAGGAGGAGCGGCCGCGGGCGCCCCGTGGTGTCGCTGTGCGGAGGAGCCGCGGGGATGCGCGGCCGTCCGGGCACCTCTATGAGCGGCTTCATGCGGCTCTGGCTCGGAGAACCTGCGGGCGGGTGGTGTTAGAGCTGGAAGCTCTGCTTTATCCGTGCGCTGCTGCGGGTGGCTTTGTCAGAGGCACACACATGAAGGGGACTGGCTCTCATGCATGAACCCAGATCAATTGATTTGATTTAAATCGCCTCTTAATGTCTTTGTAATGAAATTCAGTGGATATTTAAACATAGTTTGCACATCACAAGTCCACAGCAACGTACGTGGCCTTATTGGTACTCTTTTTCTACACCCCTTGCCCAAGAGAGAAAAATATTCTTGAGCATCTTGCATCTCCATTAGGATGAGATCCGAGCAGCAGCACTTTTAGAGGACTGCAGTGGAAGAAGGTGATCGAGCCATTCACTATTAACTCTCTTATCTATTAATTTAATATTAGAACACAATGACTGCTTTGGATGATAAACTGCTCGGTGAGAAGCTCCAGTATTATTACAGCAGCAGTGAGGGTGAGGATGAAGACAGTGACAAAGAAGATAAAGAAGGGGAGAGCACCATTCCTGAGAGCGGTGGGGAGGTAGAGCTCAGCAGCGATGGCAGTGCAGTCAACACAGGTATTGTCATATCAGACTAATGTCTTAAATAAGTACAGACTTAAGGACATGTAAATGGAAAATTACTTTGTTCATTTTATTTCAGCATTTTACACAGTATACAAAAAGCTTATGATGGAGCCACTATTTTGCTACTGACTTATGAATTATTACTTGAATTTTAAATGTAGTTTTATTGCCCTTTTATACAAAATGCTGCATATTTAATTCCAGGTCCCAAAGGAGTCATTAATGACTGGCGGAGATTTAAACAACTGGAAACGGAACAGCGGCAGGAGCAGCGCAGGGAAATGGAACGACTCATAAAGAAGTTATCTATGACATGTAGATCTCACTTAGATGAAGAGACTGAGAAGCAGAAGCAGAAAGAGCTTCAGGAAAAACTCAATGGAAAGGTAGCATGGCACAAAGGAATTAAATGCCACATAGATGTTTAATGTTTTCAGTTTCATTATTAATGTACATGAAGCAGAGAGGAATCTGTGTTCTAGCAGATTTGTACCCTATTTCCCTGGTAAATAGGAGCACAGCTGCAGTATAAGAAGTGCATCGCAACTGTATTTGCCAAGTGTGGTCAAGTTTAAGTGTTTTGCATTTTGGTGGTATTTGTGTTTGCCTGTGTTAAGAAATAAGCAATTTAGATGCTCTACCAAAGATGTCCAGGTCCTATTCCTAGATTTCCCTTAACTGTTTATCAAATAGATCAACTTCAGAGGATTAACACTGGGACTTGTACAGCAAATCTATGACTGCTGCTTCCTGAGCCAAAAAGAAGAGTTTAGGATTCCTCACTGATTTAGTATTTAGTATGTGGGTGGATGTTGAAATTTAGCTTTGACTTTTTGCACCAAAGATAGAAGGTGTTTGAAGTAGAGAGTGATTTTAATCAGCTGTGAGCTGTATAACCAGCTCTTGCAGTTCTAGTCAGAGAACTTACTAATTAGTAATGATGAAAGCTGTCTGTGCTGTTCTATACCTTAAGTGACGCTATTATGTTTAACAAAGGAAGTGAACAGATACAGAATACCTAAAATCCTGTTAAATTTAGTTCTACAGGCAAGATAGTACATTTGGTTGCCACAGAATGTTAAAAGCTAGATGAAAAAACTAATGAGAAAGAAGCAAGACTTAGATCAGGCACCATATCCACATCAGCCCTTGTAGCTTAGTGAAAGCACATAGCCAGCATTAACCTGAATTGAAGTGGGAACACGGAGCAGCCACTTGTGTTATTAGTGCAGCTTGTGGAACCTAGAATTCCCAAGTCTGAAATCACTGTTCCCACTGGACACAGCTTCTAATTAGATTAAATGGAGTGTAATGCAGAGGGTGCTTGTGCCTTCATGGGTTGCACTTTGCTGTTGCTAAAGATGAGTGACCTACATTAATCCTCTCAATTGGAATTCTCGTTATGTAAGTGACCTATATAGCGATGCACATCTCTTTCATGTATCTTTGTGTGTGTTTCTCAGATGACATTACAGGAATATAACATGATTCACAACGATGAAGACGATGAGGAGTTTTTGCAGCGATACAGGAAGCAGCGGATGGAGGAGATGAGGCAGCAGTTGTACAGTGGGCAGCAATTTAAACAGGTTTTTGAGATCACCAGTGGAGAAGCATTCCTGGACACGGTTGATAAAGAGCATAAGAGCACACTGATCATGATCCATATTTATGAAGATGATATCCCTGGCACTGAGTCCCTCAACGGCTGTATGATCTGCCTGGCTGCTGAGTATCCAACAGTAAAGTTTTGCAGAGTAAAGAGTTCACTCATTGGGGCTAGCACTCGCTTCACTAACAACGCGCTGCCCGCTCTGCTCGTCTATAAGGCAGGTGAGCTCATCGGCAACTTCGTGCGCATCACTGACCAGCTTGGGGAGGATTTTTTTGCTGTAGACCTGGAGGCTTTTCTGCAGGAATGCAGTTTGCTTCCAGAAAAAGACCTGGTGCTCCTGACTTCTATACATAATCCAACTGCAACTTACAGTGAAGACAGTGATCTGGAAATAGACTGAACTGCTTGTTCCAAGGGCGAGTAGGTGTAGGTGTACAGTGGGATGCTCATGTGCTAGGTAGGGATTGTTCTGTTTCTTCCATAGTGCAGGTATGTTTTCTTCCCTTTCATGCACTTCGACTTTTGCTTGTTAAAAATCATGTAAAGAATCCCTAAGATTTTCTTCAGTTCAGTGAAGTACACTTAACACAGTTCAAGTGTATTTAACTAACCATGAAACTCTAACACAATTCAGTAAGTTTAGGAGATTGTGTAGTGTCATCTCTGTTCCCCACATCACTTGTGTCCGGTGCTGGGGAATCCACTGCTTCCCTGGGGAGATTATTCCAAGGACTGATTGTTCTCATTGTGAAAAATTTTCCTCTTGTATCCAGTCGGGATTTCCCCAGGAATAACTTGTGCCCATTGCCCTAATTCCATCACTGCTACCGAATGTGCACTGCCCTCCTGCAGCACCTTAGTCATTACCATTTCGCATCAATAATGTTTCCATTAAGGCATGTTTGTTTATTTGGTTTGGCCTCTACTTCCTTCATAAATCAGAGTATAATATGGGGAAGTAATTTCAGGGTTTCTGTTGCATTAAAGCTCACCCTGCCTCCAGCAATCCTGCTGCTGCATAGCCGCAAGATAACCTGGGCAGCATGAGATGCCGTTAGCAATTTATAGCAACTGCAGGCATGAGCACCTTGTAGTTAAGGTTTTACTCAAAGCTTTGCTGGCTGGGTTATGGTGTGGCTGAACTGCTCAAAAGGTGCAACCTTGCACACATCAGCATGCTCAATGGGTGTGCTCTGCACTTAGTTGTTACTGAATCCTTTTTACGTACTTAATTTGACATTACAACACATTAGCTTTCTCATGCATTACTTACTGTGCTTGTTATCTTTTAATTTTGAGGAAAGTAGACTTATCATTACCTAAATACGACCCAGCATAATGCCCTGTTTAATGATTAAATTTAATAGCAAGTTGTGCATAAGGCAGTTTGGAACACCAGGAAGAAATGCAAATGTCTCCATGCAAGCACTAGGCTCTTAATAAGAATGAATCTTAGGGTAGCAAAAGAAGAATTTGTAACTGTGTCTGTTTGAACTGTGTTTTAAAAAGTAGCATTAGGAGAAGAAGAAATAATTTGTAATTAAAAATTACCGAGTTGGCACAAATTGTAGCTGTTTTAAGGAAACTGGCAGAAATCCAGATTTTCCAATGTGCTAAGAGATTAGTTCTTTTCATCTCAGAATCACAGAAAAAAACCCCATGAAAGTTATGTGAAATTAAATCAGTGAGCATGGATATCAGTGCATTTAAGGGGAAAAAAGCTGTAATTTATATTCATTATGAGATTCAGTGAAGTCTGCCATGCAGAGAGGGTGAATGTTAGCAGCATCATCCAGCCTGGCTTGGAGAGGGGGTCAGGGAGCGCTGACTGCTTGAGTTGCTTTGAAGTTTTATTCTGTATAATGTGCTTTATTTTTTTGCCCTTATGGCAGCAAAACTGTAACAGGATCAAAACCTCTCCTGCTGCTCTGTGGGGTGGCCTGCAGCAAGGTGACTCCTGGTTATTACTCTCCAGTGCACAGGTATTCAATGGATGATTTACAGGGCTGGTAGCATAAAGGAAACGAAAAGAGGTCTGAATGCAATTAATCATTGAATATAATAAGCAGAAGGGAAGGGGGGGGCAGAGAGAAGATGTGGTGTAACACTGCTTCTCGTTCTTGGCACAGGCAGTGTCACTGCTGCTCCTCTTGGCCATTCCTGCAGTTAAACCCTTCCCAGCTGGTAATTGCGTGCCCTAAAATAACAGCACTTTTCATGTGCATTAAACAATAGAACAAAAGTAGTTTAGAACACGTTAGTGACTAATTTATGTCTGTCCCCTGTCCATTCAGTACAAATAAAGACTACAACTCATACCAGTGCTGTGGCTATATGTGGGTTGAAGTGTTAAAGTCTGCTTTATTTCTCTAATTTTCAATGCGATCCTGACCTGCAGATGAAGAATTGGGGTGTATTTATATATACATATGGAGGACTAAAGTGAAAATGAGAGTGTATTAATACCCACATAAAATAATCCTGTTTTGAAACACGCAGCTTGGTATTTGAACGAGTCAGGTTTGTGGTTGGATGCAGGTGCCTCTCCTTCCACCAAAGCCATTGTACTGTCACCGTCAGATCTTCACTTAAATCAGTGCATTCCTACTAAATGGTTTGGTTTTGAATAAAGGATGCTTTTCAATTTTGCCAAAGACGTTCCATTGATCTTTTCTGGCACAGCAGCTTCCCTAGCACAGAACATGGTTCTTGGCAGAAAGCTGAGAGGTGGTGATGTGGGGTTTGGTACCATGCAGTGCTCTGGTGCAGCAGGTGGTAGAAATTGGTCAACTCCAATGGCTTACCCCAGGCTTGGGGGGGTCTGGGTGACTTCCTCCAACAGGGCATTGCTTTTCCATTCAGCCTTAGGGCCCTACTTGTCTTTGCCACCATGGGGTGCAGATAACTTTCCATCATCAATCGTGATTCTGGAGAGGAAAACCCTGGAGCAGCTGCACCCCATCTGCAACCTCTGTCCTTCCCTTCCCTCTAACATGAGAAAGCATTGCAGGCAAGTGGTCTTCTTGCATGGTCTCTGATCAGCGCTAACCTCCTGCTTGGTGAATCATCAGTTAAGAGGTCACAGAACCACAGCCAGATGTTCTCATTGTTGCTGTTTGCACTGCACGTCCTGCATCCACGTCGGTCCCTGCGCAGGCAAAGCTGCAGCTGGACTGCTCAGAGCTGCTTGTTTAAAACTCAGGATGTCCCACAAGCTGTGTTTACCAAGAGCTCAAACAGCAGCACTCGCCTCTGCACCATCCCCAGAGCTCGCAGTGCTCAGCACTAGGAGCCCTCACTTTGGTTGGGTGATGCTGGTGGATGCACAAGACTAAATACCATGTTTAGATGCAAACTGCTGTCTTCTACCATGGATGTGCCTGTGCATTGTGGTGGACCAGCTGGTGAGGATGTGAGTGATTTCTACCAGCCACTGTGGCTGAAAGACTAGCAAAGAAAAGGCAGGGGCTCAGCAGTGCTGCATGTGCAGTCCCCAGGCTCACAGAGAAGGGTTTGATAGTGTTAGTCCTACAGTGAAACAATTTCAAAGCTTTTTCCCATAGCAGAAGGTTGAGGTGCAGGAGGGAGATGCTTCCCTGTCCTGGGCCATGTGGGAGCTCGTGGCATGGCTGTAAGGGATTTCAGGTTTGCTGGTGTTGGCTTGGCTGAGCTAGTTGCTGGATGAGCATTCCTCCTTGGTGGCAGAGAGCATGTGGGCAGCTCTCTCTGCTTGATAGACTTCCATACCCTTATCAGTTGGTACCAAACAGCACTGACTGCCTTCGATAGCTAGAAACAAAAGCAGGATGTTTGTGGTCTAACTGAAACCAGCCAAGCTTGTGCCTTTAGCTGGGTGGTAAAGGATGCTGGAGGCTTGAGCAGCTCAATGCAGGAAGAGGGTGGTCACACACATTCTGGAAGTGTGCTCTGGCTGGAGACGTGGGACATGGAGATCCTGGTGTGGATTTGAGACACGCTGACAGACCGGATGATGTACTGCTCCCCATGTGATGCCGTTTGCATTTTTCCTGAGAGCTGTGATTTTGGCTGAGTGAGGGATGCACAGTGAGGGTCATGGCCCTTGGAGGGACACAGCACAGGGTACAGCTGAGCAGACCCTTGAGGAGAGACCCCCAGCACTGCCACCTGAGCCAGCATGAACACCTGCAGCGTCTCCTGTCCCTCTGCACACTGCCACCAGCCTCTTCCACCTCCTTGGGGAACTCAGCATCTTCACCAGGGCAGCAGTGGAGGAAGGACAGTGAGGGCTGCCTGGGCTCTGTGCTCCTCTGTTCCAAGCTGGGAGTCCCTGTGGAAGAGGTGTCCCGATGCTGGAAAGGGTGACAGAGCACAGAGGAGTCCAGAGTGTCCCGAGGAGGTGGGTGTCCTGTGGGAACCCCAAAGCTGGCTTTGTGCAAGGTGTTCACTAGCAAGAGAACTGGGTCTGCTGAGGATGGTGCTGGCAGCCACAATCCTGTTATGGTTTAACCCAGCCAGTAACTCAGAACCATGCAGCCACTAGCTCATGCTCCTCCTCCTTCCCCCCATGCTCCCGGAGGGATGAGGAGGAGAATGGAAGTCATGTAATGAGATAAGAACAGTTCGGTAACAAAGGTATAATACCTCAAAAATATAATATTTATATATTTAAAATTTAAAAAATATTAAAATTTATAAAATTTATATATATACTTAGTGCTACTAACTAAGGTATAATACAAGACTACTACCACTAATAATAATAATGATAAGGGAAATGATAAGGGGAGAGAATACAAAACTATAAGGGAAAAGAAACCAATAAACACAAGTGATGCTTGATACAATGGCTGACCCAAGCAGCGATCTGGCCTTCCAGGTAACTCCCCCAAAGTTTCTATCCTGGACATGATGTGCTATGGTATGGAATATCCCTTTGGCCAGTTAGGGTCAGGTGTCCTGGCTCTGCTTCTTGCTGGCTTCTTGTGCCCCTCATCACTGGCAGAGCATGAGAGACTGAAAAGTCCTTGACTGGAGTAAGCATCACTGAGTAACAACTAAAACATCGGTGTTGTCAGCGTTGTTCTCAGGGTAAAACCAAAACACAGCCCTGCACCAGCTACTAAGGAGAAAAATAACTGTTACAGCTGAACCCAGGACAGCCCCTGAGGCACTTGGGGTTTTCACAGGGCTGGTACAAGCCTCTCCTAGAAGCCTGGTGTGGAGGATGCCCGGGATGGAACCACCTTCTGTCCTGCTTCTCCTCAACACAGTGGTGGGCATCCCCACTACCTGCAGGAAGGAATGGGATACTCAGTGCCAGGCCTGGAGCGCAGCTTTGCTGGTACCTGGGCAGGCTTTGCTGGTGCTAGAGCTCAGTTGAATGTCCACCATCCTGAGGGCTGCCACTTTCCACAGCATCCGGCACACGGAACGACACATACGGGCACTTCTTCACGTTGAGGCACACAAGCTTCTTGAGTGATGCTGTCTTCACTATCTCAAAGCCAGTTGCTCCACCGAAGGTACTGGGTTTCCAGTATTCTGGGGAGCAGATGGGATTTCCAAGAAGCCCCTTCAGGGAAAATGGAGCTCCAATCTCCACCATGCTTTCCCCAAAGATTCCATTGGGTTGGGGTTTCTCAAGCAGCAAGCCCGGATAGAACTCCAGAGCGTCAATGTCTCCATATAGCTCTTGCAGTTCTGCTGCTTTCTCTTCCTCTCCTGCACCAAGCAAACATCAGACTGCTTTAGAAAGGGAATCAGCCCAGGCAAGGCCTGGATTTGCTGTGGATAATGGGAAAGTGGCAGCTCCCACAACCCAGCCAGCTCCCAGAGGAGCAGCTCATGGTCTTACACCCCAGCATGGGCACAGAGCTTCTGCACTGCCCCAGTGAACCCCGAGAGCTCCCACAGCAGCACTGCAGCCCTACCTGTGAGCTCCTGAAAGGACTTGTAGGGCTTCATACCAAACCTCTTCCGATACTCATTAAATGGCTGGAGCCTGAGCTGCCGGGATTCCTTGATGACCCCAATGGCCACTTTCAAGACATTGGCGTGGATGGTTTGTCCCCCACCGATCTGGAGGGTGAGAACACAAGGAGGAGCACACGTGAGGCACAAGAGGCACCAGCATCCATTCCAGAGCTACTGCGCTGAAGCATCCATGTCCTGGGTACAGTGTCATGGAGAGCAGCACATCAGCACAGCACCAAGAAGAGGAGGAATCACTGCACAGTGCCAGGAAACAGCTATAGAGCAGCTTGGGCTCATCAGTTCCCAGGGCAGGTCAGAGTGGTGCAGGTGAAGCCGTGGATGGGTGGTGATCCAATGGCCTGGGTGAAGGGGAGAGATGACAGGGGTTTAGGAGAACCCAAACACACAACAGTGAGTCTGCACTTTGCACAAGCAAAGAGGATCAGGATGGAGATGCAATCACTTGGAGGAAAGCATCCATGTGATGGCAGCAAAGAACAGTGCTGCTCCACAGCCTGGTCTGGCCTGGAAGATCCCAGCTTACCGCAGGCTCCTGGCATCACCCTTATGTTTACTACAGAGTCCTGAGAGCAAACCAAAGGGGCTGCCAAGGCCCAGCCTTGCTATGGTGCTCATGGCCTGCCCATCAAGTGCTTCCCTGAGTAGAAAGCTTTATGTGTAAGATGGGAACTGCTGGATGGGAACAGGGATGTTCCCAGGGTTCCACAGCCCCAGCACTGGCAGTGAGGCAGAGAAGACCTTACCCTTCCCGCAATCTGCTTGGAAAAGGACTCCACCAGTGCCTCCACACCATAATCCATGAGCATGGAGGTGTTGTAGAGGAACTGCTCGTAGCTGTACTCTTCCCCCTGGATGATGAAGGAGTCAGGCATCAGCCCATGCCAGTGATAGAGCTGGTTGAACTCCACTGCGATGCGATTCCGGTACTGGAATTGTGTCCCGAACAGCAGCTCGGGGTCAAACTTGAGGCTCAGGTAGTACCCGCTGAGGTGCTGGACGTAGTCTTCAATGACGATCTTAATGGTCTCCCCTGGTAAAGAGGCAGGAGAAGCGGCCGTCAGCAGCAGGAGGTACCAGCTCTGTACCCCAGATGTTACCCACATGCTATGGAAGCACCCCCAGCACTCATCCACCCCTGGGACCTTTCTGACCATGGGCTTGTTTTGTTGGTTGGGAATTTGTCAGTGAAACACTTTACAAGCAGCAAAGGTCAGTCTGCCAAACCCGAAATGGTTCCTGAGGAAGCTGACCTCAACACAGATAATGTGATGACAGGGATTTGTCTGGAGTTTGGTCAAGAATGACTTGCCATGAGATTGTGGTAAGTTCATGATGAACATTACAATGCAAACATTCAAAATTGTGATAAAATTACTCAAAATCAATGTTTTTGATGGCTCAAAGCCCGTGTTTGCTATATGGACCAAAGCCAATGATCCCAGGAAGGCTGCCAAAGAAACTCCTCCTGCCTCTAAAGCCAGTCTGGCTGCTACCTTCAGAGACCAAACAATGCTCAGGTCCTTGGGGTTTACCCAGTGTCCTGGGCTCAGCAGTAGCAGTCATTTTTCTCCTCCTCAGTAGCTGGTGCAGTGCTGTGTTTTCAACTTCAGCCTGAGAACATCATCATTATTATTGGTGGCAGCAGTGGTTTGTGTTATCCCTTAGTTACCAAACTGTTATCTCAACCCATGGGGTTTACATTCTTTCCATTCTCCTCCCCATCCCTCCAGGAGCAGGGAAGGAAGAAGGAAAGGGAGTGAGTGGCTGCATGGTCCTGAGTTACCGGCTGGGCTCAGACCATGACACCCGGAGCTCTGTGCTGCCCGTGCCCTGTGGCTCCTCACCGATGAGGATGAGCCGAGCTGTCTGGAAGAGCTGCTCATCACTCCAGGTGGGATGCTCCCGTTTCAGGACATCACAGACACGGTTGTGCTCTCGCAGCCAGAGTGTGGCATACATGCAGAGCCCCGGCAGCAGCCCGAACACCTCCTGCCCTATCGCCAGCTGCTTCTCCTTGGGGATGCCAGGTGGGTAGACCATGTGAACCGGGGCATCGGTGACCGTCGGGGGGTACACCTCTCCATCCACCACCTTGAGGGCAAGAACAGGATGACAGAGAGAAGGGGAGAAAACCACCTCGGTGAAACCTGTCCAGCCAGGCCCTACAGGCACCAGGGCTGCTTTCCTGCAAGCAGTGAGTGAAACAGAACCACCCCCCTTACACAGCCCCAACTATGGAATGCCTGCTGCTGTCAGAACAGCTACACCCCAATGCTTGTCCCTCTGATAAGGCATCTTTGGCTGGCAGCCACAGGGGCTGGGGTTTCCCTGGAGCTGCCAGAGGGATGTGGCTTGAAACAGCTCTGGATCACAGGGCTGAGACATGTTCGGGTGTGCTGGGTACCTGGAATTTCAGCTTCCCATCCCTGAAGAGACGCAGCTGGTGCTGCCGCTGCAGGTTGTCCCCATACAAGTGCCCAAGGTCCACCTGCCAAGAGAGCATGGCATCAGTGCTGCTCCAAAGGCCACGCATGCCCTGGTCCCCTCCTCACTGCTGCACACCCCATGCCCCCAGGCATTCCAGCATCCCTCACCCCATGCCCCAGTGCCTTGGTGAAACCACGTCCCATCTTCCCGGATGTCTTGAAGAACTGGTGAGTGAAATGCTGGGCGAAGAAGGCAAACATCAGGTTGGTGCCCTGGGGATCAGCTTCGAACCTCCTCCGCAGCAGGAACCTCTCTGCCAGGAGCTGGGGGTCAGGGAGCTGCTTCTTCCCTGCAAAGGATGGAGGTTGAGGGCAGATGCCCTGTGCCAACCCAGCTGGATACCAGTGCTGGCCATGGGGCTGTTGGTATTGCTGCTGAGTCTGCTGTGGCACCAGGCACTGGTACCTCTGTACAGGCTTCTCACAGCCCTCTTACACAGGCTCTGACATGCCACAGCAGCTCAACCTGGGCTGTCACAGCAGCTCAACCTGGGCTGCCCCAGCAGCTCTTTGGATACTATCAAGCAACTCCTGCCTGCAGGCCAGCTTGGGCGGAACAGAGGGAGCATGTGGCACTGCCAGCAGTGCCCTGTAAGTGAAAGCTTGGCATGGGTGGATGGGGAATACCAATGCTGCACCAGGTATGGACCCAGGGTGCTATTCCAGCTACTCAGCCCCATTGGTGCTGGGCCAGCCACGTACCTTTGGTCCCCATGGGCTTTGGGCAGTCATCCGGCACTGGTGGGAGGATGCGGGTGTAGTAGCTGACATTGGCATAGGCTTCCCAGCTGATGTAGCCGTAGTCGGAGTTAAAGGTGGGAGGACTGGGGATGAGATTGGAGCGAACTGAAAAGAGGGGGGGAGTCACATACGGCAGCATCCCATGGGCTCTGTCCCCACACCCTGCTCACCAACCCCGTGCTTCCAGACACGCTCCCCTTACATCCCATAAAGGTACCAGCAGGAGAGGCATGGGGGCATCCCAGGCTTTGCCCCCAGCCTTTTAAAGGCTGCAGTTTCCTGCAGAGGAGGAAGGTTTGTACTAACACACTAAGTGGATTCTTGGATGATGAATGAGATGACAGCCACATAGAAACGGTAAAGCCAACAGCCGGAGCCTTGTGAACGTGTTGCTACAGCTCCGAGAGCTGGAACCTAAATATTTATGAATGTGGGGACATGAATAACAAGGGCCATATTTCCTCAGTCTGCTTTTCTGTGCGGCTGCTCAAGAGCCCTTTGGCCCCAGGAGCATGGCGTGCAAAGAGCTGCTTGTGTTTTCCAGCAGGCTGGAAGCCTGGTGTGGATGGGGACACATGGACAGCCTGGTCTGCAGACCCCCTGCACCCCTTGGGTAGGGTGATGCTGTGACAGGGCCATGGAGTGATGGGGGACAAGCTCCCTGGGTCTCCCAGTGAGGTGACTCAATCCTGGTGCCCATGTGCCCCTGGGAGGCACTCAGCATCAGTGCCACCCCTACCCACACCTCTGCTGATGCCCAAGGGGTCCCCAAATGCTGCTGCACCCCGAGACCCTCCCCAACCCCTCACCTGTGAGCACGAGCCTCATGAGCGTGTCCCTGATGCAGGTGCTATTGATGATGTCCCACAACCACTTGAAGTGGGTCAGGATGAAGTGGTAGAAGGCAGGACTGGGCTTCAGCAGGTTGCGGAGACGCGTCCAGAGCTCAGCTGGGGGGGACACATCAGGCAAATCACCCCATTAATGATGCCGCTGACGGCCCCATGCCATGGGGTGCTGGGGTCCTGGGGCAAGAGGGACTTACGGGAGGTGCAGTTGTCCCCAGAGTATCCTGTCCGGGTGCAGTCACACTCGTATCCTCCCAGGCCGACCCTCACACACACCCCTTGGTGCTGGCAGGGGAAGTAGCAGCAGGGATTCACTGTGGGCAGAGAAAGGCATCACCATCCAGCTGCAGCATCACTGCATCCAGCGGCTCCTGCTCCTCGGGGGGGGACACAGCCAAGCCGGGTCCTGCTCAGGGGGATGCATCCCTAGGAGGTCTTTGATACCAACCACATCCATGAGCGCAGCCCCAGGGCTGGTGCCAACAACATGCTGCAAGAGCTGAGCACTCCCCTGGCATCTGCAGTGTCAGTAGATGTGACTGCTCAGCTTTTCTCCCACCTCCCTAGCAAGGTATTTTGGGCAGGAGCATCACTTCAGCACTGCCCCTTCTTCCCTGTGGAAGTTGGCCTTGGCTGAAACAGCCAGGATTGCCAAAGGAACCATCTGTGCCCCACGGCCCCACACCAATGGGTGCTGCAAGCGTTGTCCCCCCCATTGCTGTTGCTGCCAGGGCACTGTCCTGCCCGGTGCCACCATAGGGCCATGTCATGGTTATGTCCTGCCTTGTGCACAGGGGCTGCTGTGCCCCAGAGCCCCAGTGCAGGACACAGCAGCACAAGCACAGCTCTGGTGTTAAGAATAACAGCAATTGTCAGGGCTGGAGTTTTCTTTGGCAAACGGCTCCTCCATCCTCACTGCTCCAACCGGATGGAAAGGGCTGACTGCTGTGCCCGGTCCCCAGCTCCCACCCAGCCCCTTCCTCTGCCACCTCCCTGCCCCAGCCTGCAGGCATGAGATAAGAGCCCCTTCCTGTGGGCCCCACGGCAGCAGGATCCTGTGGGACAGAGGAAGAACCCCCTGATACAAAGCAGCTCTCAGCTCTGGGGCAGTGCAAGGCTCCCACCCACACCAAGCCCCTCTGATCCATCCTGGGGCAGCACTTTGTAACCCCTCCGAGAGCAGCAAAAGTCAGGGGAGGAAGAGAACCAAGAGCTGGGATGGCAGGAGATGGCCCTGCCCTTCATCAGCCCAGGGACTGCTGGAAATGGGGATGTCCTCTGCCACTGCTGCCTCCCGACACCATCCTCAGCATCACCAGGCTGGGTCAGTCCCTGCACACCCAGGACAGAGCCTCTGTACCAGGACAATGTAAATGCCAAGAGACAAACCCTCCTGGAGCAGCCTTGGCTGAGGGTGTTGGTGCACATCAGCAGGATGTGGTCACTGGGACATGGGGCCTCCAGCACAGTGCTCTGCTCCAGTGCCACCAGCTGCAGAGGCAGGGATGGATGTGTGCCATGAGCACTAGAAGAGGCCAAGAACCATCCCCAGTGTGCTCAGTGCCACAGCTGATGAAGGAAGATCTCCTGGGTCCATTGGCTTCTCTGCATGATCCATGAGCTCACCAGACCTTCAGGAATGTGGGAGCAGGTTCCAAGGCTGGGGTGGAGGGACAGGCACACGGAATAGGAACCACATTTTTTCCATCAGAAATTGCAACTCAAAATTAGCATCTTTGGAAAACAAAGCTCAGTTTGCAGAGCTGCTCCATGTCCCAGCCAGCCACACAGCCAGGGCACAGCAGGGGCTTGGCCACAGCTCTAGGACCCCAGATCCCTCATGTCACAGGGGCCAGCTTGCAAAGACACGTTCAGATCCCAGCCTTTCCATCAGACTCTTTCATCTCGGATCTTATCTCACACACTGCAGTCAGACCACCCATAGGGCTTTTCCAAGAGGGGAATTTCCACAATGGGGCCCATATTCCAGTGCAGCCAGAGTATCCTCTGGGATATTCCTGCTTCAGAACCTCTGCACTCAACACTTAACATTCCCATGCCATGCTCAGTGTGATGCAGAGGGATGCGGGGCTGGCTCAGCCACAGTGTTGGGAAGATGCTCCATGCCACAGGCTCTGCCACAGCCCCGTTTCCAGCTGATGTATGGAGTCAGGAGAAGTTCACCTTGCACAGCTCATCTCAGCATGGGGTTCTATGGCACATCATGACCAAGCACTGATCCGAGCTGGGTTTGGCAGCACGCCGGGCTCAGCCGAGCTGCCTCCTCCCGTGGTTCACAGTGGTGTCAGCCCCACAGGGCACCAGAGGTGTGCTGGGAATGGCATGTTCCAGCCAAAAAGGGTGGGAAGGGTCCAGAGCGTGTCCTGGCCCGCGACAGCAACCCCCTCACATCCTCTTGGAGCCTCCCTCCTGCGATGCCTCTCCCCACCCCAGCCTGGAATCCCACTCGCGCTGCCGGGATGGCTCCAGGTATGGGAATGCCACTACCAGGCTCAGTGCTGGTGATGACAAAGCTGGTGAACACTCTCCATCACTGCCGGAAAACGCTCGATTTCAGGACAACATCCGCTCTGCAAACCGCAGCCAGAGCAACCTGGGGTGAATCACGGCCGGGATGGAGCCAGGCTTGCTCAGTGGGACCTGGCTCCATGGCTGCAGGCTTTGAAGATAATGAAAGGCTCATGCGCTCCTTTTTGTGTCTCCTTGGGCCCAAAAGCTGTGCACAGCAAACACAGCGCAGGCAGATTGTCATCTGCAACCACTTGTGACAGCACCAGAGCAGAGCAGCGCGCCAGGGCCGCAGCTGCACGCCACGTGGGGCTCGGTGATGCTGCTCCTGCACCTGAGCCAGGCAGTGGGCATGAGGATGGGCTGCAGGAGGGTGGGCATGAAGATGGGCTGCAGGAGGGTGGGCATGAGGATGGGCTGCAGGAGGGTGGGCATGAGGATGGGCTGCAGGAGGGTGGGCATGAGGATGGGCTGCGGGTGGGTGGGCATGAGGATGGGCTGCAGGAGGGTGGGCATGAGGATGGGCTGCAGGAGGGTGGCTGGTGCTGGTGGTGCAGCCCCAGGCTCTCAGTGTGGCAACGGGCTCCCTTTGCAGCCCAGCTGAAGCTCCGTTTGCAGAGGGGCTCTGCTGGGAGGAGGGCTATAGAAACAGGCAGGAATCAGAAGTGGCTCTGCCCCTGCCCTTGGGGTCTGTGCTTGGGGTCCCATGGCTGGAGCTCTGGCTGACGGTGATGTTTGGGTGCTGCTGCACCTCCTGTTTGCCTGTGGGAGCTGCGGGATGTCTGTGGAGAAGGAAATCAGGTTTATTTTGCAGAAGCCCTTGCACAAAGCTGCAGCCCTGAAGGCAACAGCAGCCGAGAGCAGGGTCTGCAGCAATAAACAGGAGACCAGCCCGGCTCCTCTCGCGGCAAGCAGCCTGTTGTTTGGTCTTCAAAAGCAGATCCAAGGTCTAGACTAGGGGGCTGTGATCCTCCTGGGGCAATGCTGGCAGCAGCAAGAGCCGGGCTGCTCTGCCAACAGCACCTCAGGGCACCGCACCGTTCCCCTCATTCCTCAATCTGCCTCCCTAATCCGGCTTGGAAGAGCCTTTCATGTGTATCCCAGGTATGTTTCTTTTCCCCACGTAGTGAAATTCGCTTTGATCCTGGTGTGCAGCAGTCGGCTCCAGGGGCTGGTCGTGGCTGTGTCATTCCAGGGTGCATCTGACCCAGCTGCCTTGGCCATGTGGGTCCCCAGTGTGTCCCCAGGCTCTGTCCTGTGCACAGCAGGACACATGGATGCTGCTCCTGGCTGTCCTCAGACCCCAAGAGGAGCTTCTCAGAGAGACGATGCTGGGAGAGGCCATGCCAAGGAAGGAACCACACAGAGGTTGTCCCTTGCTTGTCCACACCACCTATGGTCCAGTGCAGTGGGTGACAGCCGGATCTATCCCATGGGATCTCTCCTCTTGGGCAGACACCCCAATGGGGCTCCCCAGCATGGCTGCCTGCTGCATGGCCACAGCCTTGGGGCCTCAAAGCACTGCAAGCCGGGGTTGTGTTCCCCTGTCAGACATGTATGCTCATGTTCTGGGTCTGCGCAGATCAATTCCCACAGCAACAGGTAAATCCGGGCAGAGCCCTGCTGAGGGATGCAGCCCACACACTTGGTCTGATTTGAGCTTCATGCCAGGATGGAGTTTTCCTGCAAGGAGGAAGCTCATTTCATGGAATAAGGACTGCTGTCAATGCTCCATTAAGGAGCTGGAGGAAACTGCACCTGAAGAGCTGGGGATGGAGCTGATGGGATTCAAGTGGTTTATTTTGCCAGCACATTCCATGGATTCCTGCCGTATGCAGCATTGCTCCTTGACACCCCCAGGTGCAGGGGGAGCCTGAGCCCACAGTGGTTGTACCAGCGTGCAGTGAACTGCTGCAGCACATGGGCACGGGCGTGAAACCTTGGCTCAGGCCACTGGAGCCATCCCTGCTGCTCCCAGCCCTCCATCCTCACCCCCAAACTGCAGTTTCTCTGGTGTGTGTGGGACCCTGGTGCCAGCATTCACGGATATTGCCATCCTTTCTTCCAGAAGCCTCATCCCAGACGGGAAGCTGCAGGGAGCAGCGGGTGCCCCTCACCCTGGTGTCAGGGTCACCCCGGGGTGGCTGCGGTCTCCTCCTGCCCCATGGGCAGCGGTGGCCTTGGATGGAGCCCTGCGCTGCGGCTGCGATCACACTGGGGCCATCCACGGCTCCTGCAGCCGCTGCGTGCGGTGCCCCCGGCGCAGTGGGGGGTAAAGGGAAGTTTGTTTTCCACGGGTGGTTTTGCTCCCCAGTCAGGCACAACGGGACAAAACCGGCAGCTCCGGGTCCCCCCCACGGCCCCTGCCCACCCTCCCTGCCCTCCGCTCGGGGGCTCCGCTCGCAGCCTCGGTGGAGATGGGGCAAGAACCGTCCTGGGCGATGGGCACGATCCTGCCCCTGGGACCCTTCCCAGCGCTGGGGCAAAGGCTCCGATCTCTCCCCGAGTGTCGGGGCAGCAGCGGCCGCCCCTGCGGTCCCCTGCGCCTCCGGGGGACAGGGAGGACCGGACACCTCCGCATGGTCGGGGCTGGCTCTGCCTTCACCCCCCGGGTCCCCCCCGATGCCTGATGCCCCCCCTGGTACCGCTCCCCCGGCACAGGCTCCCCCGGTTCCTCTCCCTCCTTCCCTCGCTCCCTCCCTGCGGTGCTGTCCGCGCCCTCGTACCGGAGCCGTCGGTGGCCGCGCTCCCGGGGGTGCAGAGCAGCACAGCGTGTGTCAGCAGCAGCCGCAGCCCCGGCGGGGCCCGGGCCCGGCACCCAGCGCCCATGGCGAGAGCAGCTCCGCCGCCTCCCGCCGCCGCTCTCCGCCCGGCCCCGCCGCTCCCGGCCCGGACGCGCCTCCTCCCGTCCGGACGGGACGAGGACGCCTCCGACAGCCCAGAGCGCGCACTGCGGGAGCCCCGGGGCTGCCCCCGGCCCTGCCCTGAGCCAGGAGCTGATGCCCAGGTCCTGATCCCCCCAGGAGCTGATGCTCAGGTCCTGATCCCCCCCAGCATCTTCACATCCACCTTCTGGTCCCCGTGTCCCACCGGGCTCCTGGCACTGCCCCCGTCCCCCTCATCCTCACATCCTCAGCATCCTCATGCCCACACCCTGGTTCTCAGGTCCTCCAAGCATCTCCATGCCCATCCCCTGATCCGTAAACCCCCTGCCTGGGTCACTGTGGCCTGGGCACACTGTTTCAGCTCAGGCTGCAGCAGCAGGGCCATGGGGCTGGCTCAGCTCCCTCTGACCCGCTGCAGGTCGGTGCCAGGAGGCAGGCTGCCCACAGACACCAACAGCCAGGAAAGCTGGCCTGGTGTTTCCTACCTGGCTACTGACAGTGGGGACAGGATCAGGCCAGCCCAGCCCAGGCACCTGCCACTCCATGGGGGTGCATTGAGCCCAGAGAGTCTCTGCATGTGGCTGGGGTGGGTGAGAGCAAGATGGGCTGCTGACCTTGCTGGGACAGCCTCAGGGATGCCCCTGAGCCTGGTGGTACCCGGAGCACAGGGGCTGTGGCTGCTCACCCTCTTCTGAAGCAGCAGCAACAGAGACCCCAGCACAGGGCTGGGTGTGATTCAAGATTAAATGGGGTTTTGCTGTCACCTCCTTACAGAGCAGCACCCAGAGGGTGTGCAGCTCCTGCCTGGCTCCTGCACTTGGCTGTGAGGTGGAGACAGGACAGGAGTGGGGCTGTGGGAGAGAGATGGTGGGTCTGGGTCTCTCTCACACTGTTGGGCTTTGCTGGCTCTCAGCAGTGGGGAGGGAGCATCCCTGCAGGATGAGCAGCCCTTGCAAGTGTCCGACCACGAACCAGGGCCTCAGATCCAGCTTCAGCAGGCACATGCATCAGCCATGACGCACACATGAGCTCAGCAGGCTCCTGATGCACTCTGGAAGGGTGGGGACAGCGGCTGCCTCCCAGTGACGAGTGTGTGCTGGGAATGAGGGGCAGGTTTGGCTGCATGTGTGCAGTTGGTGCAGTCAGTGTGTGCCAGGGCCAGGGCTGCTCCTGCCTGCAGGCAGCACCTGCTGGGCACTGCACACCCAGCCTCTCACCCTGGCCTCTGGCCTCTGAGCTGAGGAGAGGCTGAGCTGCCCATATGGGCACCAAATACAGAGCCAGGGCCAGGAGCTGGTTCAGTGCAGAGGATGGGGTTTGGGCAGCGTGTTGGGATGGTTGCATCAGGAGCATGGGGGGCCGGTGTCAGACACACCAAGGCATTGCCCTGTGCTCCCACGTTGTGCCTGTGCACTCCAGGTCTGTAGGAGTGGAGCAGCACCGGGTTCCTCACCCACTGCTGCCACCAGCCCCACGACATCCCAGCCCCACAGAGTGGTTTACCCTGTGGGTGAGCATGTTCCTCTCTGTCCCCACAGGCGGCACCACCAACCCCAGCTCTGGCCTTTCCCTCCCACCCCACCCTTGATGCCCAGTGCTGCTGACCACAGCAATGGGATCTCTCAGAGCCTGGCACCTCTCACGCACCCTGGGCCAGCCCAGCAGCCTTAGGGATGTCACAGCCCCAGAGCTCACTGCTCCCATCAGGTTCTAATAATCCCCCTCTTGCTCAGTGCAGGCACCGGCTGCAGTAGCCCAAGGCTGTGGCTGTCGCGCCAGGGCCACCGAGGGGCTGTCCTCAAAGTGCCAGACAAGGGAGGGGGCTGCAGATGGCAGCTGCAGGGTGTGGAGCAGCCCCACTGCTCCTGGCACCTCCTCTGGTACCCAGACCCGTTCCCCTGTGGGATGTCTGTGTCTGAGCTGCGACTGGGATGTCTGTGCTCATGTCTCAGGATGGGAGCCAGCTCTGGGTACCACAGGAGGCCCTGGCCCTGGCCCGGTGCTGCCTGGGCATCATGGTGGGACCTCACAGCCTCCCTTGGCATGAGCACAGAGCTGGGGCCACCCAGGACACAGGAGGGGAACATCTGAAGGTTTGCCATGGACTTGGCAGCCTGGGCACTGGGCAGGGCTCTGCAGCAGCAAAGGGAAGCTCCAGTGTGGTGCTGCTGAGCCCCATGAGCATCACCACCATGGTTTACAGACAAGTCAAAGGTTTCCTTCGGCCTGATGAGTGCACTCGGGGGGTGTGGGGGGTGTGAATGTATGGCTGCTGCTGCTCTGGGTGCAGGGCAGCAGTGGGGATGTGGCCTTGCCACAGCTCCTGGGAGCGCTCCTCATCAGTGGGATGCAGCAGTGGGATGGATGGACGTGGGGCAGAGGCAGCCTGAGGAGGTTGGGCTCTGGCTGGAGGGTTTCAGCCCTGAGCACCAAAACCTTCCTGGAGGTGACTGGAGCAGTTCCTGATGCCCAAAGGTCCTCCCCTGTCATGCTGCTTGTCCCCACTGAGCCTCCCGCTGTGGGTCAGGGCATGGGGGGTGAGGAGCTAGGGGCTAACCCAGCCCAGGGCAGCTACCAGGATGCAAAGGGAAGCCTCAGACTCCCCCCATGGCCCAAAGCCAACTGAAGCCCCCCAGGGCCAGCACGTCCACAGTGGCCCCAAGGAGCTCCCCCACCAGGTCGAACCCCCCAATGGCTCCTCCCATAGAGTTCTGTGAAGTTTTTGAGGTGCCTTTTGAGTGTGTTCCATAGGATCCTTACAGTGGATCCTTACAGTGCTTAGTGCAGTTGGTACAGAGAGTTGTAACTATGTACAGGTCACTTTCTTCCTCAGTTAACTCCTAGGTGCTCTCCAGGCTCTGGCACTGGTCTGTTCTTCAGCTCTTACTTTAAGTCTGGGTATTTTTTTCCCAGGTCATGATTTTGGCCTCTGATCTTGACCCAAACTCCCTCCTCCAGCTGCGTTTCTGTGGGTCAGGGTCAGTGTTTCTTCCCATTGCAGCCGGAATGGTCTTATTGCTTTGGAGAAGAAACTGTCTCACCCATGCTCTCAGCTCTTGGCCAACCCCACACTGATCTCTTGATGCTCTTCCACTTTTCACACCAGCAGCCATGGGCATCAGGGCTGTGGCTTCACCCCTTGTTTTCCTGCAGCTTCCATCCTCTTTCTGGATGTATCAATGGGGTTTTGCTTCCTCTTCTTCCCCCTCGGTGCAGGGGGGATGTGACTGTGGCCCCACTCTGGCTAAGGCTGTCCTGGGTTGTTGGTCCTGTCCCAGTGATGTGCTGATGCTGCACCTCCATCTCTGCCGAGAGGATGGGTGCGGGACCTGCCGCCTCCGTCTTGCTCCAGTTTAAATTAGGATGGAGAAGGGGCTCTGGGAGATGCAGTGGTGAGAGGTCAGTGCCGTGTCCCCATCCCACGGCGTGTCCCTGTGTCCGTATGTTCCTGTGTCCGTGTGTCCATGCCCGGGGAGGAGCCGCCGGGGCTGCGGGAGCCGGTGGTGCCGGCCGCGTCCTCCCGTAGGGAGGCAGCAGAACACCGTCTATGGCAGCGCCGCGGCCGCCGGGGCTGCGGAGGCACCGGGAGGCACTGGGGAAGCGCTGATGGTCCTGAGCTGCTCAGCACTGGGCAGCCCCACAGCTCCGCTCTGCCCCCAGGACCTTTTTCCCCCGGGGTCTGGGGTGATGCCTCTCAACGGCACCGGAGCAGGACACTGGGACCCAGGAGCCTGCAGGGGTTCAGTGCCCAAAACTCCTTCCCCTGTCTTCCCAGGGGGGCTGGAGCCGTGGGGACTCCCCGTGCTGTGACCCCACAGCCATGGGGTGAGGTGGCAGCCATCGAGAGGAGCTTTGGGGCAGCGGGACTGGAGCACCCCCATGGCTCCCAGTACGGGAATGTGTTCCCTGATCCCAGAGCATCTGCATGGAGCATCCCCTGGCATGACCCATCCTTGTGCACCCCTGGCAGGCTCCTTGGGTGGGATGTAGCTCAGCGTATGTACACTTGGCTGTCAGCTGGGGCTGGGCAGAGAACAGAGAAGCCAAACCCCTGCTTTTCTACCTTCAGGTTATGAGGTGACCGGTGACAAGTCCCCCGTGGGGAAGGTCCCTGATAACCACAGGAGCTTCAATCCACACAACAGCCCAGAGACCCCACATAGAACATCGCACTGGTCTGGGTCACCCTGCGCTGGGTTCAGGGGTGCTCTGGGGGTACAGGGCCAAGCAGGGCAGCATCAGTGCAGCTCAGGGAGCTCTTTCCCTGATGGCCCCTTCCCCAGCTCCACGGACCCACGTTCCCTCCAGTGTGCGGAGCTGACAGGCGCTGGTTGAGGGGCTACAAATCAGAGCTGAGAAGCTGGGGCTGGACAGGCTGTCTGGGAACAGGTAACCTGAGCCCCAGGAAAGGAGGACTCAGGAAGGCGCTTTTCAGCAATCATATTCATCATCCTCAGCTCAGACTCATTAGGCTCGGGAGCCCGGCCCCCGCCACCGCCACCGCCTCCCGCACGCAGATACAGCCGCTGGCTCAGACAAATAAATGCTTCCAGCTTCCCGGTGGATGCAGCAGGTCAGGGAGCATCTGATGCCAATTACACACACGGTGTAGGGTTCCCTGCCCGCGCTCGCCAGCACCGTGCACTGAGGTGGCTCCCGCGCATCGACCTCCTGATGGCCCCATGGATCACCCTCTGCCCCCTCTGTGCCAGGTGCCATGGGGGCAGACAAGGGGGGAGAGCAGCTCTGTGCCACCCATGGTTTGAGCTCTTCCATCCTGGGGTCAGGGACCAGCACAGGGATCTCCCACCAGAGCTGTTCAGAGGATGCTTGAAGGCAACCTCACTGCATGGCTGTTCCCACCATGGCTGTGCACAGCACTGAGCATCAGTGTGTCCCTGTGTCCCCATCACATGTGCTCACAGCATGGTGCAGCAAGAACCCCTCCTTCCTGTTCCCTGGTGTAGGACTAAGGGTGGGAAGCTGCCCTGACTGGTGCAGCAGTTTGGAGCCATCCTGGTCAAGGGTATTCCAGAGTCCCTGGTGCTGCTGTGGGATGCATGCTGGGGCTGTGCATCACCATGTAACACCACATGGGTGCCCTGTGCCCTACTGTGTATGTGGGCACATCCCCATCTCAAGGTCTGAGCAGAGGGAGCTGTGGGAGTCTCCATCCCCTTCAGGTCCAGAACTGGACCATGGAAACCTATGGATGGGGCTTGGATGGACCCCAGGCTGCAGGCACCCATTGAGAGCAGTGACAGCAGCCAGCACAGCCATGCTGAGCACCGCAATGAAATGGGTGCAGGCAGCTCATAGGGGCAGCTCCATCTTTCCCCTTCTCCTGGATGTCCTTAATTGCCCAAAGGTCAGTGTCCCCGAGCCCGGGGCCACGTGTCGGAGGGACCCCGAGCAGGAACCTGACACGGATGCGAGTCATTCGGGATCAACGCTGGGGGCCAGGAAATTGCATCGGACACGAACCTAAATACACCGCACGTCCCCCCCAGGTAATCAGGGACAGGGCCAGATTCTGGCTGACAGCTTAAATGCCTTAATTCCTTGTCCGCTGCGGTTCGAGGGGGTCCCGTGTGCTGTGTGCTTCTCCCAAGCCGTCTCCGAGCTGGAGATCTGCCTGTAATTGGAGGCATGTTGCATTCCCTTGAAAGTAGCCAGGTCCCACTGGAGGGGCTGCGGGAAGGCAGCAATTTCCCTTATGGAATTATTTACCTGATTAGAGAGTTTATTTTATCCAAATTGTTTCAGAATGGGGCCGCTCGGGGTGTCCAGCGCAGAGCTCCCCAGTGGGGCCGGGCCTGGAGACAGGTCATTTGTGTGCTTAATGGGACTAATCCAGCCGGCAATTACAGCCACGGCTCCGAAGTGCCCCGCTCCCATTAATTAAAAATCTGTTAAGAAGATTAGCACATAAAGGTATCAAAAGAAACCCAAGAGTTTCGTTCCCCACCGGCCCCCAAAGGTGAATGTGGGAGTGCTGGATTGCTCACATTAGCACAAAAATGACTCTTTTAAGGGTAAGGGCCTTGCCTCCAAAGTAACCGCTGACAGTTTTCCTCTGACTTCCCTACCAAGAAGTCCTTTATGTTTAATTATAGTTTGTTTAAATTAGCCCTGATTGTTCGCGTGCGGTGTTAGCTTAAATACATTCTGAACGCGGCTCCCCCGTGCCCTGCCGGTGAGCAGGGCAGCCTCCAGCCCTGGCAGGTGCCCCTGCACAGGGGTGATGCTTGGGGCCACCCAGGAGGAGATGAGGGTCTGGTGGGGTCCAAACTCAGCATCCCTCATTGAGATGCTCACACCAGAGCAGGGCAGGGATGGTGGTACCCACCATAGGGTACCACAGCCGCCAAACCCAGCTCTGCAGCAGGCTCTGGTGGTGGGCACCTCCTCACTACGATGGTCTGCAAGACCTCACCAGTGGCTCCTCTGCAGCAGGATCCCTGTTCCATCACCACCTGCACCCCATGGACACCGTCCCCACTGCTCCCATCCCCACGCTGCCGCTGCCGGCACTGCCCAGCCTCTCGCTCAGCATTGGTGCCACTCCTGCCCTTTGTCCACAGCCAGACACTGAGCAAAACAAAAGCGCATTCCCCGGCAGCTGAAGGTGCCATTTCTAGGGCTGAACGAGGAAGTATTTTTGATCTCTTAAAAATCCTGAATATTATCTGACAGTTTATCTTGTTTCTCGCATCCGTGCCTTTGCCGCAACGCCAGCTCATTTACATGTGTATTGCGCCTGCCTCCACGGGTGCTGAGGTCAATTGAAACTCAAGAAAAGAGGAGAAATTTATGCAAAACTGTTGATTGCATTTGTATGTAATGAAATCATCCAATATTCATCTGACTATAGACTCTAATCTGAAAGGAGAAGTGAAGGACATAAGAGTCACTGGAAAGCAATAATGAGCTTCTGTAGTGATTAAAAAAGCACTTGAGCTTTCTGAAAATCCAGCCAGAAATCGTGTCTAATCAACACGGAATATAGGAGGCAGAGATTACATTGATACATTTTGCAAAGCTCACTGTTGAAAATGTATGCGAGCTGTAAACTCTGACATGCCATCCATGGTCTGTTTTATACAAATCCGGGCGGCACACAATCAGCGCCCGGGCTCGTCCCTGGCACAAAGCAATCTTGGTGTCTCTGCTCGATGACTCACAAGGAGCGCAATCACATCTATTTTGAAGAGCAATGTTGGTTTTTAACTATGTCGAGAGCTTCCAGCTTCCTTGGAGTTTTTCCTTCCCTTTGCCTCTCTTCACGTTTCCACATGGCTGCGGGGTTCGGTTTGGGAGGTGGCAGGAGGATGGTCCCTGTCCGCCCCGGTCCCTGCCACCACCCCCTTGGTGCATCTGCCCTGGTTCAGCTGCTTGGAGCAAACCCAAGTGTCCTGGTGGAGCTGAGTGTGGATGTTTGGGCAGCCCTGGGAAGGATGCAGGTCTCTGCCTGGGATGCGATGAGTGGGGATGTGAACAGGGGTACTGCCTGTGATGGGATGCGATCCCCTCGGGTACCTCCAACCCATGAGGCCATGGCAGCACTTGCCATGTGTGAACCGGCTGGTGCCTCATATCTGCATGTGCTGATGGAAAAGTGCTCCTGGTGAGCGTGGCAGTGTGTGGAGAGCCCAGGGCACAGCTCCGTATGGTCTGGCCATGGCCCTCTGCCCTGCGCCATCCAGAGGCATTTACTGCTGAGGCCAACCCATTTGGTGGCCAAAGCAGCATCACTGACATCAAATCCATGTTACAACCAGCCTAACCATTTTCTGGCCCACGGTCCCTTTCCCTCCTGGGCTATTCAGCACAGCTGGAACTCCTTCCCACTCGCCAACAGCATCAGCTGCAGCTTCTTATCAGCTCTGGGTGTGATCCAGGCTGGAACCAAGTGAGAGGTTCCTGCTGATGCTGATGGAGGAAAGGTTTGGAGCAGGCAGGCCTCGTGCTGCAGCTCTTGGTGTGGAGCAGCAAAGGGGAATGTGGGACCTGTCCAGAGCCACCCTGTGTGCCAGCTGGCTGCAGTCACAGTGAGTGTCTGTCTGCTCTTCTCCTGGGGGGCTACAGTGGCCCATGGCAGGCAGGGGGTGGTCTGCAGGGCCAGTGTGCTGTGTGCACTGGGCCATGTGTGGTGGGTGCTGCTGCAGTCCTCTGTGTATGGAGGATGCTGGTCCTGTGGTGCAAGGTCCCACAGTGAGCAGGATGGGCTGTGGTCACACAGCTCTGCAGGCTCATGTGCTGCTTGTGCTGTATTGTTGGTATTGGGGTGAGAGCAGCATCTGCAGGTGCTGTGCCTGCTCCTGGTTGATGCAGAGTGTGGGGGGTGAGGATGCAGGTGAATGGGCTCCCCAACCCTCCTCTACCATGGAGTTGGCTACAGCCACTCAGAGAACAGATCTGTGCTTTTCTTCACATCTAAAAAGCTATTTTTGCACCTAGTTTTGCCTTGGCAGTGTGTGACCAGCACCAGGTCCCCTCCTGGTACATCCCAAGAGCACAGGGTATGGCTGCACTGGGCATGGGAAGCTCCATCTCCAGCCCAGTGCTGGTGCCATCTTACTGCTCGGTTTTAATTTATGTGAGGTGGAGTAAAGGGTAAAGAGTAGCAGTGAATACTTAGGAAATACATCTGTGCAGTGACTCTGCAGCTCCACTGCCTGCATCCAGCATCCCACCCCTCCAGCATCCCATTGCCATCACCTTAAACCCTTAAAAGAATGGGAAGAGACAGCACCAGCAGCAGCTTCTCCACCTGCCCTGGCTTAAAGGAACACCCAGCTCAGCAGCTGCTGCTCCAGGGCAGGTACCAGAAAACCCTTCAGGCCCAGGCTGGATGCTGAGGCTGCAGCAACAGCACAAAAAGCCTGGTTGATAAATGTCAAAAGCAATCCAGATTTGGGCTGAAAGCAATTTGCCAAGCCATGCAAACGCCCTGGGCTCACCATTTGCCTGCCTTCATTTATCATGGTGAGCACTTTGGCCAAAATACACAAAGGAGAGAAATTGTTGATGTGTGGGGCCCTCGCAGAGCAAATCCTTCATCCTCCTCCCCCTCCCCTCTGCACACAAACTAACGGATTGGGATTGTTTATTTAAGGACTGCAGAGAACTCGGTGCTCTTTGAACCCAAATGCCTTGGGAGCAGGGCTATGGGGCTGGCCACCACCTTCCCTCTTCTCTATGAGGTGCTGTTTGCTGCTGCTGGGAAGGACCTGCTGGTAGTGAGCTGAGATGCATGATGTGCTCAGAAACCTGCTCTGCTTCTACCTCTTCCACCCTCTTAAATGTGGTACTAGTGGCTGGCACGGGGGGTCTGTCACTGGTCAGGGATGGCAGATGCTGGTTTTGGCAAGTTCTTGTGTTGGTTTTTGGTCTTCTTGGTCTTGGTAACACAGACAGCCCTGGTTTCAGTTCTCTATCCACAGAGCCATGGGGAATGCAAAGCGTCTCCCCCACCTACCCTGCACCAGTTGGTGCCAAGCTCCTCATGCCTTCCCAGTAGCCAGGCTGTAGATGAGTGCTGGCCACTGCAATGGGCAAACACATCCTTTGGGATGCATGAACCCAAGGGGACAAACCAGCCAGGAGCTGCCTCTTCCACGGCTGCTCCTCCACACCTCATTGTAACTTTATTTTAGGCAAAAAACCAAATGCCAAGGTCCACAGCAGGGGAGCACAGGCTGTGGTCCTGGCTTCTGCGAGGTGCTGGGATTCAAATGGGCTGGAGCTCCTCCTGTGCTCCGGCTCCCATGCGTGAGCCCTTTCCATCAGTCTCCACTCTTCCTCCCTGTTGTTTTATTTTAATCTTAGTTCACCCAGTTCTGTTGCCACCGGGATGAAGAACAGTGAGGAGGGATCCCCCCTCCCTCCAGTATAACACAAGGTGGAGAACCCCAGCACAGAGGTCTGGCAGAGCTGCCCCTGCCCATTGCAACAATGGTCACTGCGGTTTGTGGTGGTCCAGCCTTACTCAAAGGGGGAGTGAGTCCATCTGGATGATGCTTATCCAAGCAGCTCCTTGGTCTTTGCTGCCAGCAGCTTGTCCATCTCCGCTGCAGCACTGTCTGCCATTTGCTGGATCTGTGGCAACATGGTACAAGTCAGAGTTGTGCACTAGGTGAGAGTTTAAAGGGAAAGGAGGGAAGGGATCAGCTCCTCAAACAAAGCCTAAAGTCCTGGGAAAACCCAAATAGTGCTGGGGCAATAACTGGCTCTTAGTGAGGGCTCCTACCAGCCCTCAGTGATCCTGTGCTGGTGTCGCATCTGTGCAATGAGAACAGGGACTGGTCAAAGGCTTTGAAAGGAGACATGCACCAACTCCTGGCTGAGCTTCACAAATGACTTGGTCCTTGTTTAACAGAGGGACTTTAGGGAGGCAGAGTTAGAGACCTGCTGGTGTTGGCACCAGAGAAGAGAGGGTTTATACCTTGCTACCTCCTGCAACCTCTGCACTGTTGGAACAAACCAGGTAACAGCAGGAGCGCAGCCTCGGTCCGTGCTCAGAATTCACACATCAAGTAACTGATCTGTTTATTTCTTATGAAAATAAATGAAATGGTGATTGTTGAAGCACTGCCCAGGAAGCAGGACTCTGGAAACACAGGATGGATGTGGCAGTCACGGAAATGGGACCAAAATGGGCATGTGCTTATTTGAGTGAGCGCAGGTAAGGGCTAGAGCACATCGGGGGTTATGCACTGGTTTTCCAGGGCTGATCAGGATGCACTCTCTACACGATGATGACCTTTCCTCACACTGAAATATTTGGGTACAAGCAAAAACGAGACTTGAGCCGATCCCTCCAGCGATGCAGAAACCATCTGTCTGCTCTGGGAGAACAGCTTCCCAACAGGATTCAGTTACAATAGCATGGCCATTTTTCCTGCTTGCACAAACGCTCTGTATATCAATGTTTATTTTTGTGAGCACACAGAGAACTGTCCCAAAGCATTTGCAATGTATCTAACTTTAGCTGTTAATAAACAAACAGCTAAAAAGTAATGGCCTGCCTTCAGAGGCATCAATTCAGCAAAACACTTAGGCTTGTGCCTGAGTTTATGCCCAAGTAATTGACTTTAGTGACATCTGCTCTTAGGGAATTAGGCATGTGCTTAAGTATTTTCCTGAATTGGAGCCAAAACCTCCTAACAGAGATAATCTCGCTAGCCTTTTCATTAATAACAAACTGGAGCAATCCTCATTAACACCAGCTGTTTCGCAGTGGCCAGGCCCTGTGTAAAGGGTGGTAAAGCTATGGATGTAGGTCGTTTTGCTCCCCGGGTTCAGCTGCTTTGTGCAACAAGCCCTGTAAGTCTGACAGCTTTGGGGGAACAGTTTTTTCCCCCCTGTGTCAGTTTACAATGGTTCATATCATAAATCTGGCTTTGAGATTGAAGCCCCAAATCTCATAAAGAAAAAGCAAACCCAAGAGCCGTTGCTGACTCAAAATACCCATCCCCGGGCCACCCATTCCCCAGCTGGGTTCTCAGTGCTGGAGATCTATCAGCAAAGGGCTGGCACCAACACACAGGAGCTGCGAGACATCATGATGTGGCAGAAGAAATCATTACCTGTTTTTCCAGCAGCCAGATGGTATCTTCAGACACTTTGCTCTTGCTCTTCTTTATCTGGTTGATGCTTTGGTTTCGCACCTTTCTCAGGGCCTCTTTGGACTTGTTGGTTGACTGCTTGGCAAGCTTGGCCAGGCTCTCCCTGTGCTCTCTGGTTACCCTAGCAGCAAGGAGGGGGAAAAGAACACCAAAAGGAAAACCAGTGTCATGTGTGGTACAGCCAGATTTGTTTCCTGCAGCAGACTTTGGGTAAATGCAGTGATCATCTCTGCTGCAGCACAGAGACACCTAAAAGCTGCCTGTGTTATCACAGAGCTCTGTATTGCAGAGGGATTTAACAACTCTGGGCATGTTTTTATCCTGCTCGGGTCCACCTGAGCCACCTCTGCACAGCATCACCAAGGCAGCACACGCCAGTGAAGCAAGTCTTGAGCCTAGCATGGAAAGTTCCCAGCACAGCCCTAAGCTGATGGACTTGGACTGGATCTTACTTGGTTTACAGTTGTCACTGCAGCACTTGAAATTTATGCTGAAATGTTCAGACTTTCCTTTTTTCTGCTGCCAAAGCATCTGTGGGAAAGAGGGGAAAATCCAGCTCCAGACCTGAGAGATGGAGCTGAAAAGCGTAATCCTGCAAAGCTGGGAGGAAACCTCTGTCCCTTCCTGAAACTCTTGGTATTGTCTCCCTGCAACCAAAGAGCTTGAATTATGTATCTGGAAGCTACAGAGCTTATGTTTCACTCAGCCTTAGTCCAGCTCATCATAACCAGGCTTTTCCACCAAGACAATGCTTTGACAAGAGGATGATGCTACACATGGCTAGCCACAGGTAATTCAGCCCAGGAGAACTTCAGCTCCACCCTCCCCCTGACACGGAGCCAGTTACTGCTGTGGTGCCGCAAGAAAACCCTCAGATTCCTATCCCAAACCAAGGTGATGAGGGAGCCTGGCCAGTGAATACAGCACAGGGAATGGCTGGGGCATCACCGGCTCTGGTAACGCTCCAGCACCTCCAGCTCATCACTGTCATCAACTGCTAGAGCTTAACAATCATACTCTGATCAATAGTGTGGCTATCGGAGCTCCCAGACCACCTCGAGTATGAAACCCCTTGAGGATGGAGCTGCTGTGCTCCCCCTGAGGCTGGCGAGCAGCAAAATAAACACTTCACAGGAGTATTTAGAGAGCGGCTGCAGCAGCCCTGGGTCACCAAAACACTGAGGCCGAGGCTCTTCCTGCAAGGGGCTCAGGAAGCGTGGGGTGAGGGCTCCCCGGGCAGCAGCAGCTCTGCCCATGCATGGGGGTGTGTTACAGGGAGGCTGCTGCGGCACAGTTGGACCCTCAGCCCTTCCCAAGCTTGTGCTGAGCCCAGTGAGTGATGCACATGCGGATACCTTCCCAGGTTGCTCGCAGCAGATGTCTGCAGAGGCACTGGCCTCGTGCCAGTTTATCTTCATTTCATGGTGCAAGAGGGAATAGGCTTCCCAGAAGTGATGAGTAATAACAGGGATTTGGAATCACTGGGAAAGCTGACAGAGAGCAGCGATCCAGCCCTGGCATCCATGGCTCTCCCTTGCAGGCACCCTGTCCTCACCCAGGGCCACCTCCAGCTCATCCTGCTCCAGGAGGAGACGGGCAGTGGATTTCACACATGGCAAGAGCTTCTGGTCAGTGCAGGCTCCAAGCTGGACCAAACACCTAATTAAAGTGAGTGGGGTTACGTGTGCTTTCCTCCTCATCCCAACACTGATGCCTTTAGGGCTTCTCGTGTTCGATCTCCCCAGCCGGAGGTCCCGCAGTGCATGCGGAACCAGCAAAGCCAGCTCACAAACAGGGGTCTGGATGAGGTCAGGTTCTCAGGCAGCTTTGTAGGGGGGTAGAGACTCAATCCTGGCTGCTAAACTTGGGAGGAGGCAGCTGGAATTCCCATCTCCTGCTGGGTGGCGAGGCAAGCTGGGCTGCAGTGGGGCTGGGGAGACCCAGCTCACCCACAGCTACTCACCTCCCTGCTCCCCCTCGGCTACTCCGAGCTGTGCCGAGGGTATCACTCGCCTGCTTGGGGCTGCAGAGCCTTTAAGGAAATGTTTTTGTTTATGCAGCACTGCCAGATTTCCTATGCTTCTTGGCACGGGGTCACAGCTTTCATGCCTCCTTGTCTGTCTTTATTAACACCAATTTCGTTTTATCACTGCGCAGGGCCGTGGAGTTTCTCAGCGGGTTTTATGTTCCAGCCAGGCTGTGTGTAAATTCTCAGCAATGCTACCAACAATGCCAGAAATGGACACTTTTTCAAGCAGATGCTGTTTCTGGTTAAGGGATCCATCAACACGAGCCAGGCCCATGGTTTCTAAGGACAGTTGTTTAATCCTGCCCCCAGATCTGGGACTTTTAAGCTGTTCTTAGATACGAGGGTTTTTTTTCTCTCTAGTAACCATTGTCCCTACCCCCTCCTTAAAGCCAAAAAAAGCATAAAGTGAACCTGGAGAAGGGTGCCAGAAGTGAGGAATAAGGACAAGGTCCCTGCTTGTTGACCCTTCTGTGCAAGGCCCAAATCCTGCCATTCCCTCAGGGATAGTCCTGCCCTTGCCAGGACCAGGATGGAGGCTGGTGCCTGACACACAAGGGTGTTCAGAAATGCACACCACCCCTTGGGTAACATCTCTTTTTCTGCTTCCCCCAGTGACCAGTGTTTAAGCACTGCAACCCCTGGATGCTCCTCTCATACAGCAGAAGCAGACCCACAGCAAGCACAACATGGGTCACGTCTCCAACACAAGACACTTCTGCGGTAAGAGTCATTTCTGTATCTCAAATGCTAGGAATTTCCTGTGAAGAGAGGGATCAGTTAAAGGAAAGTAGGCTTAACTAAATACTCTGCATGCATAATTGCAGATAAACATAGGGTGCAATGTATATTGCTCAACAAAAAGCATGCAAGAGGCTTCTGATGATGAGCGATCCAGAGCAGTGCAGTGCAGAAACAGCTTTGGGCTCTCTCAAAGGAGAGGGTTTCTTGGAGTCCTTTCTCTTGTCGGAGGTATCTTTGCGTATTTCTTAAAGGGCAAAGGGAAAAAAAAAGCTCACAATGAGTCATTAAACTTTCAAAAGAGTCATCTGGCTTTCAGTAAAGCATGGGTAAAAATATGACTGATTTACAAACAATATCCAGTGTAACACAATGGGTCCAAAAAAGATGAATCTAAAAATGAGGCACCACCATAAAAGACACAAGGTCAGGTCAAATTCGGCCAAGAGATCAACCAATACGAATGTTCCCATGGCTGCTTTTCTTGCTCTTATTTTTTTCCCCTTTTAAACCCCCCAGAGAATCCTTTTTACACAAATAAATATTGCCTGTGCGGTGCTAGCAACACAAACAGGAGAATGCCTCAGGGAGCAGAGGGGATCCGAGCAGGCAGCACAAGTAAACACCAACGGAACCAGTGTATTTGTTCTGCTAGAACTGCAATGCAAAAGCTAAACTCATAGAATAAATACTGAAAAGTAAACTCCATCTTAAAATACTCAGCTGAAAGAGGCGCAAGCGCTGGAGCTGGATCTGTGTAAGGCACAATGACACGTGGCCAGCTGATAGAGCAGACTACAAAGTGTGTTTAATAACAGGTCAGCTTTGATTTTACTTCTCCTGTGCCTCCCCTCACGAAAGAACAGATTTCTGCAGAAACAACCTTATCTCTATTGTCTCTTCTTTTCTGATCTGTTTGCTCATTTCTCACACCTGCATCATTTGGGCAATCTCTGCATTTGTTGTATGTATTTTGTAAAGACGAGCTGGGAAGATGAAAACCTTAGAGAATTTAAGACAATCATTCTGGGATACAGTATTAAAGAGAGGCCTCGAATAGAATTTGATTATTTCCACCCTCCCTGTGCATTAGAAGGTTTTAAGGTAGAAAAGGTCTTTTGATAAGTGGTTGAAACTCTGAAAGACCCAGTCATGGTACTAAAGAGCAAATGGGATGGCAGAGGCAGACCTGCAAGGCACATCTCCCAGGCTATAAACCTATTTAACTTAAGGCTCACTGGGCTGCCAACCAGCCAGGACCTGCACCCATCACACACCAGAGGAACAGGGGAGCACACCAGGTACATCCTCCCTGGAGAGAGAAGCCTCATTTTAGCTCTGCAGCACCACAAAAAGGTAGTGACAGATCTGTTTAAAAACCAGTATCTTTTTAGAGATTGGGATTTTCAGTTTTGGAGTTTCCTCCCCTGCAATTCCTATTCAAGGATGACCCAAGTGCCCATTAACAATCAAACCACTGTGCAGCAACCCGGGAGCCTCAGCAATTATGAAGATAATGGTGCCCTCCTCCTCCTCCTCTCCTGAGGAATGGGGGAAGGGCAGGGAGCACGGGGAAAAGAAAATCAGCAAATAGAATGATAATGTCATTCCCTCTCACCGACAGCAACGGAAAGCTGCAATTAGACTTCTCTGATCAAAATGCTAGGGAAAAAAACATTCCATAGAATTTTAAAAGTAGACGTAAAGCACGAGGAATACTTGGCTCATCCTGACTGAGAAGTCACCTGCTTGTAAAACACAGCGCACGTGCAAGAGGTTTGCACACACAGGCAGTGTAAGGAGCTGCCTTCACCCTTTGTGGGACCAGCACTGTGTAAGCCCAGCATGTGAGATCAGGTACCCCCACCCAGGGCATTTAGATGGCTGCAGGGTTGAAGCAGCCACAGGAACTCATGAATTATCCCTACACCACCCAGTCCTGCCCATCTCACACGCTGTGTCTATGCAGGCCAGTTGTGCAGCAATAGGAGCATCACTGCTGGGAGGTCCAGCCTGGTCCCAGGGACCAAACACACGTGTGCAGTGGAGGAGCACTCGCTGAGCTCCCAGATGGTACCTCTCTAGTATGATGAGGTACCTCATGTGAAAGGAATCCCGTTCACAGGGGGAGCCCCCAGTGTGCTGCAACCTGAAGCACACTAAGTAGGGATCATCAGGATTGCTTCAAAAGCACTCTCCTGATCCACACTGAAGCACTGATGCAGTAGCACCTCCTGCTTTGTCCAAGGGCTGGGACATTCCTGCGATGGGTGAGGGAAGTGATGCTCAAGCCTCAGCCAGGAGCAGCCTGCTTTTCTAGCAGCTCTATTCCAAAACTTCCACATAGCCATCAGCTACACAATGTGTATGACATGAGAAGAGGGACTGGATTCTTTAGTCAAAGCTATAAATTTCCTCCTCCTTTCTTTCATCACCACATTTTAGTGTTTTCTGCAGCAAGGTGCTACTCACCCCTAACACTGCTGGTTCACACCAGGGCTGCTGCTACTCTATGCTGGTGCAATTCAAGGAATTTATAGCAGGGCAGCAAAGAATGAGTCCCTGACATAAAGCAATACAGCTTCAAAAGCCTTTGGCTGTCTCTTGGAAAGTGCTGCAGCCAGCTAGGACCAAGTCTCCTCTGCAGGGGGAAGATAAAGAACAATAAGACCAACCATTAGATGCCAAAATGTGATGACTTAGAGCTCAGACACTTGGAAGAGCTTCCTCCAGACATTTTTTAGGGGCTCAGATTTTCTTCTGAACCTGAAATACAGCTACTTGGAAAGCAGCTGCATCATGACATTACAGCAATGGTGCATGCTTCCCCTCTGAAGGGCACTCACTGCATCCCACTGTGTTATCCTGCATGATGATGAACTTGGGCAGCCATCAATACTCACTTAGGAATTGGCACTCGGATTATTGTCCCATCCACTTCTGGGTTCAGGTTCATGCCACTCTCCCTTATAGCCTTCGTAGCTGCAGCTGTGCTCTGTAAAACAGATCAAAAGGTAAAGGGAATTAGGAAATAATCACTCCCATATGCCAGAACTCTGTCAATAGTTGGCAATCCATCTCCATGGAACATGGAAACATTTACTTCTGTTACCAGTAAGATCAGGAAGTTACATTGGTGCGGAGAGCTTTGATCAAACCGAATGGGAAACTACGGCTGCGCTCGGTATCGGGGTAGGGGGGCACAAAGAGGGGAAGGGAAGCAACAACAAAAGAAAACTGTTTGGCTTCTTTGAAACTATTGGAATGGTTTGAGGCAACGCAGAGTGAAACCGCAGTAAAATCCCAAGACGTCTCCTGACTGCGGCGAAGGAGATGAAAGATTCGGAGCATTTAGAAATTCCAGTTGAATGTTTCCCACTAGAAATCACACAGCAACTTAACCACTTCAGCACTGCAGCCTGACCACATCACATCAGGGCAGTAGCAGTTGGCTGAGAGATAGTGCCTGTGCCCAGCTCTGTGTTTACCTTGCAGCTTATTACTTGGGATTAACTTCTTCAGACTCTACCACCACTGGCTGACTGCTCTGCTCAAAATGGGGGTACTGCAATGGGGTAGCTGCAAAGGGATTAAGATGCTTCCTTCCCCATCCCAGGGCCCTGGTGTACCTTTACAGAGTGACAGGCTTAATGGTTAAATCAGAGCTTTGCCAGGAGTAGCGCTCTGCCAGGTCGCTTTGCTCTTGACATTGTCAATAACAACACCGAGCGAGTCTGTATTCATGTGGTATTTCCTACAAGGCACATTGCTATTTCTGATACTCCTTCCCATCATTCACTTTAGCTCCAAGCTGCTGCAGGAGACTGTATTTAGGGTTATTATGTATTTATCAGTTTAGCTTTTGTCAACTGAGGCACAAAGTTAAGCTTGGCATATCTGCTTAGGTCTCCGACGCATGTCATCACTGAATGGAATGAATGCTAGTGTTCTGCAAGACATAACTGTTGTCCTATAGAACACAACAAGGGCAGAGAAAACGTAACCAAGATGATCTCAGCACATTAGGAATGTAAATGTGTTATTCTATGGACAGTGCTTGCTCTGTAGGAAGGAAATGCTCAGTAAAAGCTGTGTTGTTTAACATACAGATTGAAGGAGACAGAGGAAGGGGAAAATACTGCAATATTGCTCCATCAACTTGCAGCCCATGAAATAAATAGCCATGCTTAAAAAACAGTCTTGTTTGGTTTTACGACTCCCAGGCAAACAGAATTTGGCCCTGAAAGTCCTTTTCTGTGATTATTTTCTTTTCCAGACTCTTCAGGCATTTTTATTTGCTTTTCAATGCCATGAAGTACTGACAATATGCTGTAAATAATGACATCAAGTAAATTATCTGTAATGGTTTTAAAGAGTTCAATCTATCCATGGAACAGTTATGGTATAAACTAACTGCATTGAGAGAAATAGTTCTAGCTCTAGTTCCAATGAAAAACTGTCCTTTGGCTTAGACAGCCAATGCAGGCAATGCTACACAGTGGGCTATTTAATGTCTCACATGCCCATTTCTCAGCCTGAACTGCTGCTTGGACATGGGCTATAGTTATGGAGTGACTTCCCTGGCTCTCTCACCTCTGGCATTCTGAAGGACCTCGGTGCACTCGCTGATCAGGAGCCTTCCTTCTTCAAAGCCATTATACATGCTGGATGCACTTTAAGAAACACTTAGGCATCAAGTGCTTTACACTGACCTCCTCTGAGACTTTGCCGACCTAATTAATTGGGGAAAGCCTTTGGAAAATAAATAGAGATAAGCTTTGGCAAAGCTCCAGACCTGGAGCAGGATGAATAGCTAACCTTGTGCTCTCACTGCTATCTGCACGGCTGCCCAGCACTGCCTGTGTGAGCCTCTGCAGGAGATGCTCAGCACCAACCTGTTTGTTCCCCTGGTAATGATCTCCCCTTGCAACGCCTTCAGTGATGTGTCCTTACCTCTGGAAAACTGGCCATGTTCACTACAATGAGCTGCGGTGACTTCAGGGATATCTGCCCCAGCTGGTTCAGGGGAAACTTCCCATCTTTTGTCATCACGATGATGTGATCAAGGGCCCCTCAAAAGAAGCAAACACAAGGGGGTTTCAGTGTGATACAGTAAAGCTGAAGAAAAACGTGTGCACAGGATCCCACTTCCCTTGTGCTATACAAAATATAGATGTTACTAAGGGAAAATAACCCATGTTTATTCAGACTTCAGATGCTGTTTGCGTTCCTGCAGCCCCGGTGGTATTTGCAACCTAAATATTTCAATGCTGCTCAAAAGCACAAAAACATGGAAACAAAACTCGTGTTTGTTTTTGTTACTAAATAGGAAAACTAAGCAGGATTGTTAAGAATTAAAAGGAAATAGTTATTTTTTAATTCCTAGAGCTTAAAGAAAATCAAACTGTTGTTATACAAATCCAGAGTATTGTCTTTAATGTAGCAGTGTTATCTTCAACCCCTCACTTTCTTCCCTCCTCCAAGTCCCAAGAGGAGGTGTTGTACACAGCCTAATTTAAAGTATTCGGTTTCTCCCTGAGCTACTCTTAATCTGCTCTCTAGTTTCTGCTGCAAAAAGGCCAAAAGGCACAGGGGACAAGAGGTACTTTATCAATGCAATTAAAAAACATACCTATGGTTAAAATAAATAGTTAAGAACCTGAGCTATGCTTTCCAACTCCATTAAAGACTGATGTTCCCCTGCCAGAGCTGAGGTGGTGAATGATTCAAGCTTGGTCATTGTTTAATGTTAAGTTTTGTCCTTGAAACTTGATACTACTTACAGATACGTATGTTCAGAGTGTTATAGTAACTGTAGCTTAGCCAAATATGTTCACGTTTCTTCCTAAAACACAAACTTTATTAAATGAACAAGGCTTGTGAAGGTCACTAAACACAAAGATGCACAGCAAAAAGAAGTTTGTACATGCCAGACACCAGCCTGATGGCAGTTTCCAAAAGGCTAATTTAATGGCAATTGGATTTTTCCTGCCCTACTGCACCATTAGCTGACAACCTGCTTCTTCATCACATCTGCAAACGGTTCAGTTAGACACTTTTGACATCTCCCACTTAGAAAAGCTATTTCCAGGAAGCTATTAACAAAAATGGATTCTTCCTGGTCAAGCTCAGGGTGAAGAAAGCCTTTAGCTGGGGGACATCAAGGTTGGAGTAATTGGGTGCCCAGTGAATAACTCAATAAAAAGAAAATAGATCTGGAAAAAATCAGAGTTCTTCATTACTAGGAAAGGTCTTTACAGGCAATAGAGCATCATGCAAGAAGGTTACCAACCTGGTGAGGTTCTAACACTGAGATTTCTGCTTAAGTCTTCTTTCAGAGCTTCTACCACCGCCTGCATGTCTTCACTGGTTTCCTCCAAATTGATAATGTCCTCAACTAGGGCAGCACTGATATTCACTTTGGCTTGACTCTGCCCTTTACCTTTAGCTGCAGATGATACAAAAAAATAAGTTCTATTTCTGACAACAGTTAAGTTGCATTTTAAAGCAGAAATAAGGTACTAACCAACCCCCCCGTTAGGTTCAAGACTGAGTCAAGATAAACCAAACTAACCATATTTTTTAATGAATAAATAGCCCAGCACTTAAGCACAAAATGCATCTGTTGGTTACAGTGTGCACTGGCTCCTGCCTGGACTGTAATGATTGATACCCACTGCCCCAGCGCAGCAGCAGCAGCTCCGTGTGCTGCTGCAGCTCTCCTAAGGGAAGGGCCAACATTTCCCATGCACTGCAACACCACGAGGCAAACCAGCTCCTCCAGAGCTGCGTTCTAAGTCAGATCAATGCTTGTACATGAGATAAGGGGACAGGAAAGGAAATCCTGCCAACATTCCGAGGGGCTGCAAATAGGAAACTCACCTTTCTTGGTAGCTAGCTGTCTGGTCAGCAGCACCTGATGGACACACTGCCTGCAGCCTTGCAGGGGCAGGGATGGGCAGCCCATGGGAGCCTGTGGCAGCCCCCGTCTCACTGCGAATGAGGAGCGATAAAGCAGGGAAGGCAGATGCCAGAAGCATCTTAGTGCCATGGCCATCGTCTACAGCGTCTCTCTGACCCACCTGGAAAAGAGCAGAGGCAGGTGGTCCAAGTGCTAAGAAATGGATTCAGGTCTTAGTTGTACCTATCAGTGCAAGGTGGGAGTTGAGCCCTACGGGTGTTCTGCAGTGACCAGCGGGCAGATTCAGTGGAAGGGGCTGCATAGGGATGCATCTGCACACAGGTGCAGAGGGGCCTGTGGCACAGGCAGTGTTCAGCAGGAACAGCTCATGGGGGAGCTGGTATTCACACATCAGCTGACCACAACCGGTAATGCTGTCACTCATGGCCTGAGGCCCCCAACCCCTCCGAGCTCCCCCAGCTCTATTGCAGCGCAGTGGTTCGGAGCTGCAGAAACAAACGTTACACTCGGTGCCTGCCACACGAGGCCGCGATGGCTGCAGCATCCAGGGCACCACCGCTGCCGGACACCGGAGGGACCGGACCGGCCCCCCCCGCTCCCAGGCCGGCCCCGGGTCAACCCCTGTGCCTCGTCCCCCGGCCCCGCACACGGTGCTCCCTGCTCCGGGGCACGTGCGCGCAGGCCCCGCCCCCTCTATGCCCCGCCCCCCCGCGGTGCCCCGCCCCGTTGCACGGCCCCGCCCCCCTCGCCTGGCCCCGCCCCCGCTGCCTCCCTCTCGTCAGGGCGCACTGGCCCCGCCCCCCCCCGCGCGCTCCCCTGTGCCCCGCGTGCACCGGCGCGAGCCCCGCCCCTCCCGCCGTGCACCGGGGCCGGGGAGCGGGAGCGCGCACGGGAGGGGTGGGAGCGCCCGCAGCCCCGCTCACCGTCGCGCAGCACTTTGCGTTCCATCTACGTCATCGGTCCGCGCCGCGCACCTACGTCACAAGCCTTCGCCAAGGGCGGGGCGAGGCGAGGCCTAGGTGAGGTCGGCGCGGCGGGGCCCGCGGTGTCATGGTGAGAGCGGGCCCGGGCCGAGCCCAGCGCCGCGGCCGCCGCCAGCCCCGCTCTCCCCGGTGCCCTCCGCACAGCCATGGAGCCAGGCCGCCAGGCGCTGCCGCTGGAGAACGCGTCCATCCTGTCCGAGGGCGCCCTGCAGGACGGGCACCGCCTCTGGATCGGCAACCTCGACCCCAAGATCACCGAGTGAGTGACCCCGAGCGCGGCCCTTCCTGGGCACCGCCGCCGGCGGGGCCGTGTCCCCCGGTAGGGCCGCATCCCCACAGCCGCTGCGGTTCTGGCCGGGCCCCGGTGCCGGTGGGAGCTCGGGGGTGGCGCAGGCCGGTGCAGCGCACCCGGCTCTTTGCTGTGCCCCGAAGCGAGGGCTGGTGGAGCGGCTCCCGGTGTCTGCTCGGTGCTGCTGCCCGCAGCAAACGGCTTCAAGTGTGTGTGTGTGTGTGTGAGGGAGGGGTGCGTGTGTATGGGGTGTCTCAAGGGCTGTGCTGGCCCCATGAACCAAGGGGTTGGAGGCACCAATGTGTTTAACTACTGCATACAGAGGTCCTCCAAGCTGCAGCTCAGCACAAGGGTTGGAAACATCTTTGCTCTCTAAACAAAGGAAATGTCAGAGTTCCAGGTTGGAAACTTTCAGGGTGACCGAGAGCTTTGTTTCTTGCTGGTGTCAGCAGTGGGATGTGGGTTGAACAGAGAATTACTCTTGTAACTGAGTGGTAATGAGGTGGGGTGTGATGTGATGGCTGCTTGTGGTGGATAAGCACAGAAATCAAATGCGTGTGTGTATGTTCATGCTTTCTCCAGCCTACAGATGATTACCTTCTGAGCAAACACAGTTTCTGAACAGCTAAATTGTCAAGGAAATAGGACTTGTTGTCCAGTGTTTGCATAGTGTGCTGAGAAATCAGTAGGGCCTCTGAAAAAGAAGCCCAAACCAAAGCAATCTGGGGTATAGACACACCTAAGAAACAAGCACTTTTGATTATCTGTTGTATCTCTCTGTTATGGAATACTTTTTCTTCCTGCTTCTTTTTGTGTGTGTGCAGGTGCTAGGTTTTTACTCTAAATGTGGTTCATCTTAACAGAGCAGTTTTCTAATAGCCTCTAAATGGGATCATTAATGCTTTGTGCTTTTCAGCCTTTCAGCTTTGGGTGGTTTCTGCATTCATTACCACTTTTATCACACAGTTATGTTGCTCTGGTTCATCCACATCCACTGACCATGTAACATTAAACAGAGAAGCTCTTGAGCATGTAGTTTGGGTCTTTAAAGCTTTAGGAAGCTGGGTTAGTGTGAGGGGAAGAGCAGTGGGTGTTTGCAGACACGTTAGTGGTGTCTTTAATGACCCTTTCAGTCTAGGTTGTTCCTTTGGTTCTAGGCCAGACAAGTAATAACTTTATATGGCAAAACTTACTGTTCTCATAGCTTTGGTGAAATGATTTTTGTGGGTGTCGGTTGGTGGCTTCCATGTGCAGGCTCTGCCTTTCCACATAACTTACTGCAGCTGCACGGATTCAGGTGTAGGGCACGGCTGCCCTGGAGAGCCCTCTGTGCCTCAAACTGAGTCCAGAGCAGTGTCACAGCTGTGAGCAAGGGGCAAGAGACTGGTTCGAGGGCTTCATGCACCTGTGTCATCAAGCCTAGAGTGCTTCCATGCTACTCAGTGCTTGAGGTTTGCCCTGTGGTGAGTGACAGTGTTTGTTGCCTATTTCAGGCCTTCAGGTTTGCTTTTAATTTTGCTTAAAAATTAGTTATTCTCTCTTGCAAACTCTATTGTAATCTCTATTTCCTTGTGAATAAAAAAGGGGAAGTTGCTTGTAATGCATTGTCAGTGTAGAGAGAACAAGTGCAGTTGTATGTCAGGTCAGTGAGTTTCTATAAATCATCTTGATCCTTACTTTCTTATCCTAAGAGCTTACACCGTTGCTCATAGTTGTTCCTCTGAATTATCCTTGTTGAGATCACGAATCTTACAGCTAAAGACATATACCTGAAAGCTACACAGCTGTTTCTTCATTGGCTGCTTTTACCTGCCTTTTAAAAGAGTTGCCCCTGCATTCCTCTGTTAGATTTGCTTAAGACAGAGTAAAGTTGATTGAGTTGTTAGCGGGGTTAATAAGTGGTTGTGGCTTCCTCAGGCAGAAATGAGTTCAGAAAGTCTTGAATTAATCCAAGACTTCCATTTAGAGAGCAACCTATAGCTGCAATCAAGCACTAGGGAGTTAATAGGTAACGTACACATTGAAGCACAAGCTGCAGCAACAGGAATTTATAAATGTAGGGCTGCCCACAAATTACAGCCTGCAAGTTGCTGGCTGAGAGGAGGTTATTGCACATACCGAGTAACTGTGACTCAAGTGGAGTCTCAAAGGATCTTGAATGCTGCCATACCCCACATACAAGGTTATGGTGGGTCTTCTGGTGGACATTCCTCCTTAATGTGTCTGTTTGGGTGGCCTGTCTCTTAGCCAGCATCCTTTGAGGATTGTTCTGCCTGTGACAGAAGATATTATTAGGAGTCTACTGAGTGTATTCTTAGCAGCTGGAAGGAGGAGAGCTGGCACCTTGCAGCATTTCAGGACACTATCTCCAGGCACATCTGATGCTGGATGATTCCTGCTGTGGGACTTGCCACTGGAGTACACAAGGAGAGCAGAAGAGAGCTGCTTCTAGGTTTGGCATCACTCAGCAAGGAAGCCATGGAGTCCCCTCACCATCCCTGTGAGCATTTGTCACATCACCTCCCAGTACTCCCATCTTGTGGGGGGGAAAAGCCTCATACCTTAATTACATCTCCTGCGTAGCAAGCAGAGCAGGACTGCCTTCTCTGCCCATTCCTGTCTGTAAAGCCTTCTGAGGCTTTTCAACATTCTGGACAGGCAAATATTTCATTTCCCGCTACAGTTACACATATTGTCCAGTTTCCAGTAGCCTTTGAATGACCATTCATTTTCCAGGGGTATGAAATAGCGGGTGTTCAACTTCCTTGGCTGCTCGGCTGCTTGTCTAGGATCCCATCTTGATGAGTCTCACCTAGAAAACAATGTGTGCATAAGTTGTTGTTACAGACCCCTGCTGAGTCCCAGTGGGGCAAAATTCTTCGCAATAATAGGTTTTGCATGTGGCCCGGTACCTCTGCAGTATCCTTGGGACAGCATTGTTCAGAGGAAGCCTTGCCTGTGTTTGAATAGCGCTCGGGGTGCCAGGAGGAAGAGTGGAGGAAAAGGAAATGGGGGAGCTGCTGGTTTGTCTTGCATTCACATCAGATGACAGGAAGTGGAGATGGAGGTTGGCCGCGGTGATCTGCACAGCACCGTGGGGCCACATCTGCGCCAGTGACTTCCAAGCTCTGGATAACCCAAGTCGTTGCCATAGTAAAGCTTTTTACATGTTCTCACTTCAGGTTTTCCGTGACGGATCTTCCTTCAGTACTGAAGTCCTCTTGGCTTGGAGAGCTACTTGTCGACTTACTGTTAATGCCCTCATTATATTGACAATAACTAATCGTAAGCACAGCCTGAAACTGTTTGTTATCCAAGCCTTCAGTTCGGAGCTGTGCCATGGAGAGTGGGTGACCTGCAGTTGTAAAAATTGCATGCATGGCTGAAAAATAGGGTTTGATTCACCCAGGATTTAAATATTCCAAATAAAACAGGTTCCCTAAATTGCCTGTAGACACTTAATGGAATTTGTTTTAAAGGAACAACTACCACGTTGCTGCTAAGAACACGCCATTTGAATGCAGAGGTTCTCAGAAAAGAAAACAAGCACCAAGAATTCCTTTTAGCAGCTGCAGGGTTTTATTGTTGCTAAACAGAATGCAATGAGAATCATCATTGCCCTTCCACTGCCAGAAAGGGAACAGCATTCTGGTGGCAAGGGCTTTATTTTCATACTGCTGAAACTGCAAGTGCTTTTTGTAGCAATGTGTTTACAGAAACAAACCTGAGGTGCATTTGCATCCTTTGGAGGCTCTGAAAGTTTAGCGTGTGGGGGTTTATATGCATCACAGCTCCAGAGTCAGTGGTTTTACTGGTACCCCTGTGACTGCTTCTCTTAAGGTGCAGTGGTAAAATCTGGCCACTGTGTACCTGGTTCTGTGCAGGGACTGAGGGTTTATAGGCCTCTTGGAAGCCGTGTGAGTGGTCTGTATTCTGAAGGATGTAGGAAACCTTTCATAATCAATGACAATGTGTTTGCTCCCCTGGGAGCTAACTTGGCCCTTCTGCCCTGCTCCTCTGTACGTTTGCTGCACCTTCACCTCTTTTAAAAGTGCATATCCTGAATGTCCACCGTGACCATCCTGTGAGATGACTCACATTCCTGGAACTTTCTTGCCTGGCTCCTCAAGCTTAACAAAGGGCTAAAACCCTTCTCAAACATCCTATCAGGCTTTATTAGGAAAAACATTGCTCTTCCTATCTGGACTGTCCTTAAAGCTGCCTGGTGTGTTTGGCTCTCTCAGGCCGCTACTGACCATTCATGTCTGCACATGCAAGGTTTAATCCAGTGCCCAGTGCTCCATGTGCACTCTGAGTTAGCCTGGTCAGCCTTCAGAGCACTGAGTGTTATCTTGTAAGCTGCAAATTTGGCTTAGACTGTGTGGCTTACTGATGAATGCTGTGCAGCTGGTCAGAGGAGGTGACTAAAACACCCTTATTAAACCCTGAGACAATCCTTAAACACTAGGAATGGGGTGAAATAGTAGCAAGTGTCGTTTTCCTTCTAGGTCAGGTAGTGTTGTGAAACACTTTGGTCTCAGGGAACCAAACAAAGCTGCAAGGAACTTTGAGGATTAGATGTGGTCTGTACAACAAATGTGCTCCTTGTTTTAAGTTGCTCAGTGCACTAGATACTAAGCAGACAGATTTACTCTGGCTTTCCCCAGTTTTATTGGAAACAGCACACTCCCCACTGGATGGCAGGGAGATAATTGGCTAAATAAGTGTCTGACTTTCATGTGCGTGTCACTGAGGAGCTGTCTGAGCCAGAAGCATTGGCAGATTTGGGCTGGATGATGCTGAGGTCTGTCTGGTGCCTTTTTTTTGCCTGGTCTACTGTCAATGCCTGGTTGTGGTTTGTTCTGCTGCTTCTTCCATCTTCCTGCTTCCCCAGTGCTGCTGGGGGAGTGGGAGAGTGGCTGCATTTCTGTATGATCTGGCCATGTCCTTGCCACTGCACTGTTACTGCTTGGCACAGAGAAAGGATGGGACGAGCAGTGCTTGTATGGGGAGAGACAGGAAGAGTAGCAGGGATCCCGAGTGAGGCAGGGTGCTATGGGCTGGGACTGCTTGTGAGGGGAAAGGAATACAAGGATGGAGCTTCAGGCAGTCACATCAGGGCTAGGGAGGGGGAGAGATGATGTTTATGCTTAAAAGTAGATGTGATTTAGAGGCAGGAGGCAAAGCCCTTCCAGACCTCTAGGGAACCATTGCATAGTTGTCCAAAAGCCAAGGATTAATAGATCTTCTGCATGCCCTTCAGCTGGCACCACTGGGAGGGAAGCTTGGGAGTTCTCGAGCAGCCTCAGGATAGTGCAGCTCAGAGCTATGGAAGCTGAAGTACTGCTGTGCAAGGCACCCACCTCTATGGGTATTTGGGAATATATGTGTGATACAACTGAACCACTTATGCTACTGAGTGTGAAATGTGTGTGTGTCAGGGGGTTCCTCTCTATCTCATCACTTTCAAAGTGCTAAAAGGTGTCATTAATATCTTCTCTCCCCTTCAGATACCACCTTCTCAAACTGCTTCAGAAGTTTGGCAAAGTAAAGCAATTTGACTTTCTCTTTCACAAGTCTGGTGCTCTGGAGGGGCAGCCAAGGGGTTACTGTTTTGTGAACTTTGAAACCAAACAGGTATGTTGCTTTTGTTTGAAGTTCTGGTGTAAATGACTGGTTTCAGTCCACATCTTCTGGGTTTTGCATTAATGTAAAGCTAAAATGGGAAGGCATAAACTGTATAACTTGTTTACACAAAGCTACAGACTCTTAACACCTCCACTCCATGACAGCCACATTGTGACTGCTCCTGGAAATAGCAGTAGTGGTTTCCTTTCTCCTTTGCTGCCTTATCCTGAATCCTGCTTTCTAATGGTAATCAGAAAGGGTCAGATCTATGATCCACTTTTGTAGTGAGCTCCTGGAGTTGTACCATGGAGGTGCTGCTAAAACTGTTCAAAAGTCAGGAAGTACAGGTGTTTGAAGATTGCTTGTGTGATCTCATCTGTTTGCTCTGCAATTGCTGGTAAGGATGTCAGAAGAGCCTTTACACACAGTGTGATAGCTCTTGAGAATCACTCATAGCAAGGTGGGAACAGCATAAGTCTTCAACTGTCATGAACTGTGTTTTATGGGAGTGCCCTAAAATTGAGATTCCAGTCTAGAACAGGACCAAATGGATAAATGTCCCCAGTGTGCATGAGCAGGGTCTGGAATAAGCATGGAGAAATGTCAGAGATGTGTAATCACTGTAATGATTGTTTTCCCCATTTTCTCCCCCAAAACAAGTGAAAGACTAATCCAGTAAGGCTGATAAAAGTCTGGATACTCTAATGTTGGAGTCATCCAAAGGTACTCCTGAGTTAGGGTACAATAGGATAATCTTTCTCTGCTGTTGGCTAGCTGTTCCTGCAGAAGACTGATGAACAAAGAGAAAAGGCTCTTTACATCTGAGTTGGTTTTGACTGAAACATGGTTTGTTTATTGAACTGTCTTCCTGTGCAGGAAGCAGAAAAGGCGATCCAGTGTCTCAATGGGAAGCTGGCCCTTTCCAAGAAACTGGTGGTGCGGTGGGCACATGCCCAGGTGAAGGTAAGCTCGGTGCTGTGGGTAAGAATTGCTTTTAATTTGCAGGATTGAGAAACCTTAAGGAACCATTTTTATTGAGGCTGCATTAGCCTGGCAAGATGGTTTCAGTTCTAAAGGAAATAACTCCCTTAGAAGCAGCAATAGCAATCTACCCCTTCTTTTGTCCACTGAAACTGTGCTGGCTGAGCTGTGAGCACTATGAGCCATTTAACCTGATGTTCTTTGTAAGGGAGTTTCTGATGTGAACAGGTCACTTGTGTAAATGCCCATGTTTTAACTTTTCCCAAACTCAGTGAGTGCCTGAAGGTTTGAATCCTTCCCTTTGTGGCTTTGCTCCCTTTTTGGAGAGGAGATACATGGAAATTCCCAATTACCAACTACTTTCTTGCTTTGTTCTATTTCTGAAAGCGCTTACATGGCAGCAGCTCTGATTACTTTTTACTTTAAAGCAACAGATTTCACATCTAAGCTGAATATCCTTTTTATTGCTTGCTCTGTCACATAAACCATCAAGATTTTAATGTTAACCTAGGCAGTGCCTTCTGGAACATCCTTCTTTTAATATTTAATTCTTCTCTTGTTTTCCCTGCAGTTATTTGCTAGCTGGCATTTGATAAAGCAATTTGTATTGAATAACTTTCTTTGCAGATAAATGGATTTTGGGAGAAGCTGCTTGTTGCTGTTTTCCTCTGGGTAGTTTGCTTTTGATAATCCTACAAGCAGCTTTCTCCACTTATCAAGTGTTCTAGTGCATCTATTTTGGATGCTAAATAAACCAACGCAGGTATCTTCGTTAAAGAAGAACATGTTGTTTTAATTATTGGCTTCAAGGGCTCCAGGCTCTTGTCAGCACATCCAAGCTTGTGCAAACCCAGTCTCCATTTTCTCGAGCTCTGTAGCTACCAGAGTGCCACGTGCTTCCAGATGCCTGAGGAATGACCAGGCTCTAAACGGAGTTCCAGCCAGAGGAGTGAATGTCTGCTCAGCTGGGAGTTCAGCAGGGTAGCTCAGTGCTTGGCTGTGCAGGGTATGGTGAGGAACATACATAAATAATCAGTGCAGCTTGCATGGCATTTTCTGATCCATGAATGGAAAGATTTAACAATGCAAAACTTTGTCTTATTGTAACAAGTGTTTACTTTAGACAATGCCAGCACCAGGCTAAGTAGTTTTGAGATGAGTGGCCAAGGCTTACCAGACCCTGTCGGTTTGAGCAGCTCTGCTGAAAAACAAACCTGACTTTGTGCCAAGCGAAATAAGGAAGCAGAACACTGCAAATAGTTTTGGAGGCCTGTCGCCCACAGATGACAGACTCACAGGCTGCTTTCTGCAGAAGAGAGATGGTTCCTGACTGGTCTTTTTAATGTCCTTTATTCTGGTTTTTTCCTTCCAGTAGCGCACAGTGTGCTTGGGTCACCTTCTGACTCTGCACAATGTCTGTGTAAAGACCATGGCAATACAGTACAGCAGTTAGCTTAAAAATTGCCATCTTTGCTTCATGCTCTGTATATAGAGGGGAATAAGAAGTGGTAAGATAGGTTAAGGCTTAAAGATCCATAGTACAATGCACAGAAGTGTTTGAGATCAGTCTATGTTCTCTGTTGGTACTAAACAAATATTATGCCTGGATTTGTTTCAGTGTTTGGCCACCAAAATCATTCCTAGCAAAAGCATCACAAAACCTGAGGTGACGTTAATCCAATTTTAAAGTGTATCTGTGGACAAATGTTTCTTTGTTGGTAATTCCAGCTGACTTCAGTCCTTGGTCTCTTGTTCACAGAGATATGATCACAATAAAAATGAGAAGATCCTTCCAATCAGTCTGGAGCCATCTTCCAGCACAGAGCCGCCCCAGTCTAACCTAAGGTAGGATGATGGGGTGGGTGAGAAGTGACCACACTGTGGGAGTGGCAGGGCATTAACTTCTTCAATTTCAGTATGATCTAGAGGTGCTGGCATTATGTTTGGCAGAAAAGCTGGTTTTGGAAGGGCAGTGTGCTGCAAAGTAACTCATTAGGTGGAGGGGACTTAAGACTTGAAGTTCCTTTTCTAACTCATGCAGCTGCTAGGGCAGTAAGAAGGGAAAACAGTGAGGAGAGGAATGGGGAATGTGTAACATTCCAGCTCCTTTGGCCAGAGCATGCTTTGCACTTCATATGAATTTCAGTGAGTGCTAACTTAATTAAGCCTGAATACTTATGAGCAAGGATTTCTGTTCTAGTGGCAGAAGATTAAAGCAAACTCCCAAGTAGTGCTTCACATAAAGCTCAGTTTTGTTTGGGGTGTTTTAACGTTGTGCTTAGTTTTCTTGGCTAGTGTTAGGGCCGGAGGGTCTTCTGTGGGATGTGGTTAAACCCTCCAACCCTTCTGTCTACCTAAAGCACATAGTGCTGCTTTGCTAATTCAATTTGCTTGGAAGGGTATGTGATTTTCCTCTGGGTTCTCTCAGTGGAGCCCTATGAGGAACAGGACTGGAAATGGTGAATTTGCCTACAGATAAAGTGAGCTTGGAATTAAGAAGTAACGTGCTAGGAAGTAACGAGGAGAGAGGCTTGAGTCATGCAGATTGCTAGCTATGTCAATGGCACGAGGGAGTTGTTTTAGTGGGGATGGATGCTGCAAGAACCCACAGCAGAGAGGGGAACATTCCTCGGTCCATACCCAATGGAGTGAATAACAAAAGCCCTAGGAATTTGGGGTGTAACCTAGGATAGCCTCTCCCTTTGGGATAAACCCTGCTAATGCTGAAATAATGTTTCTTCCTGACCTAATTAGAGTCTGGGGTTTTCCCATCCTGAGCAGTCTTGTAGCTGGGAGGAAGTCTGGCTTTCATTTCTCTGCTGTTTCCAGCAGCCTCATCTGAGCTTCACTCCGCTGCACATGCTCAGAGCTCTTTAAATGACATCATTTTACATGAAGTAGGAAGCCTTGTTGTGTGCTTGTCTTGCTCAGTGTCCTCAAGAAAGTGCTGAGTAGGTGCAAGGACCGTTATTTTGTGGTGCTGTGATAGATCTTGGAGGAGCAAATCCGTGCAGAGGAATGAGATGAAAGAGCGTGGGCTTTAAGCAGTAGATTCCTGCCTCCCAACTGCACGCTGCTTGTGAATGCAGCAGTGGGAGCTGCCTGGCCCCTCCTCGTGTGACTGAGTATTCGCATGTCAGCAAGATCTCTGGATTGCTGTAGTCTGATTCCATGCTCAGATCAAGCTCAATTTCTCTTCCGCTTTTTCTCTTTCCAGTGTCAGTGCAAAAATAAAGGCCATAGAAGCCAAGCTGAAAATGATGGCAGAAAATCCAGATGCGGAATACCCTGCAGCACCCGTTTATTCTTACTTCAAGCCACCGGATAAGAAAAGGACTACTCCTTATTCCAGAGCTGCCTGGAAATCTAGAAGATGATGCTTATGAATGGAGAATGGTAGCGAGAAAACAGTGCTTTGTATACCTGGAGTCCTCTGATGCTTTTGTACTTTGTAGAGTGAGAAGGACACTGCCACCCGAGCACAACACCGCTGTACATGGCACAGTGCTTTGTTACACCTTAGCTGGTGTGCTGAATGCTCCTGACTGCCAGTGCAGCTCCATAGCTGAGCAATGCTCAGAGAAGTAGGGTCCCATCAAAGCCTCTGATGAACACGCAGACAACCTCTCGTTAGTGTGCATTCATTAGCAAGATTAGAAACAGTAACCAGTGTATCGAGTAAAGCACAGCCAAAAATACTGCATTTAACTGATTACTTTTTAAAGTATTTTTTGAACAAAAACTATTCTGATTCGTGTTTTTAACGAGGGGAAGCACTTGGTTTTGATTAACATTCTGTAGTTACCATGGAAAGCTTGGGGTTTTTTTCATCTCAATAAAACTCATTCGAAATAGATTTTGCAACACTTTTAGTAACTGTGCATGCAATATTCTATATGCACCGAAGCAAACTTATGTTGCATTTTGATTTGCAGACTTCATGGTGGTACTTGATGATGTGATCACCAGAAGAGAATGACACAACGTGGGTATTGTCAGTGTTATTTAGGCTGTAGGTGCGTGCCCCTGTGTAGGATTGAGTGTATTTACACACCGCTGGCTGAGGTCTGTGCTGTGCCCTAAGCTTCCCAGCGCGGCAGTGGCACATTTAATGTTTGCATTCAGTAATCCCCTTCAGTGGTAGCTCTTCATAAACCAGATGTGACAGCGTGAGAATAACTGCAGCCTCCGAGACATCTGTCAAGCACATGACCTCCACGTCTGCCCACCAGCCTGCCCAGCTTCTGCTTTCCTTGGCTGGTAAAGGTGGTTGGTGTGAAGTGGCCCAAGTGTTTGTGGTGAAATGGCTCTGCTGTGTGCTGGGGGTTACCTGCCCCAGGTGCTCATTGATGGGTCTGATGGGTGACGTTTTGCTGAAGCTGCTTCATCTGCAGCACGTTTTTCTCCCCAAACATCACCTGCAGATTAGAAATCTGAGGGGAAAACCCCACAATTTCTGTCAGTGTTTTCTCCTCGGTACACACAGAGCTGTGACTGTGTGTGCCAGGAGGGTGCTGGAAACGGTGTTCACTCAGGTCCAGGAGATGCTGGTCTGATTTTGCTGATGTTCACTCTCTAGTGTGTCAGTGGTGAGTCTGAAGGTGCTTCCCTGAGCCTGGGTCACAGTGAGTGGTCTCAAACAAGAGGAGGAAAACAGTTTTCAAACAGCCCCTGGGTCCCCTACAGGGAGTTGCTCACTGGCATAGCAAAGGTGCATCTATATCCATGCTTCCTGCTTTGATCCAAGTGCCTGGTGCAGAGCTGTGTGTGTCTAGGATGGATGCATTGTTAGAAGCCTGAATTGTTTAAAAGTAGGTCTCGTGCTGTTAAATGTTTGCTTTCTAGTTTTTGGGTACCTGAGTAAAGAGAAAAGTAGCATGAGTGGGAGCTTGTACCCCTGTGTCACTAACACCCGTTTCCATTCCTCTGTGACCAGCCTGTGTTTTGTTCCTGCGTGATTTGTAGTCCTCTGAATCTGTATCTGCTTTACTTGGAACAGCAAATTCTGTTTCTGTAAGGGTATTGGGAAATACCTAGGTTCAACCCTAGATTCCAGCCGGGTATATGGTGGTGTTCCCATCGGATACGTACTTTGATATTTATTTGTAATTAAATACAATTTGTTGAAATCCTTCTGTCTCCAAATAACCATTTCAAAATGCATGTTTTCCTCCAGGAAAGTGAGGGTGGCAGCAGGAAGTGAGGGTGGTAAATGCTTGGCATCTGCCGAGGTCCAGTGATACGGATCTGGGGACAACAGCATCAGTCTTTGTTTCTCTCATTATTTACTCTGTGTTCACTACCGCAGTCACTCACAGAAGTGCTTTGTCTGTGCTTCGGCCAGACTCAGACCTGGGGGAGGAGGTAAATGCTCCCTAAGGTCTTTTCATGAGTGCCAGCTCTGGGGCTTTGCGTATCAACCATCATTGAACAGGTGGGAAAAGCACCAGGAAACATGGCATGGCTTTGGCAGAGGATGCAGCCAGCTCTGAAGCTGTAAGTATGGAGATTGCCAAGCTGGTGATGGGAAGGGGAGTATGGGACTGTTCTGGGCCTCTGGCACATGGTCCTGCCCTCTTAGGGGTTTCTTTGCTTCCCCTGTATTTTCAGTGTATCCTTGGGTATCAAGGACAATGATTACTGTGTGCACAGTGTGGGTTTTTCCTCAGTATTTCAACAATCTTCCTGCCTATGGTGAGACTCCCTCACTCGAGCCAGGTATGGAAACCATGCCTTCATCCATGGGACCATGGAATGTGTCCAGGCCCCAGGTTTGGGATTGGGGCTGAGGTGCTGGTTGACACGCAGCCTCCTTATCACTGCCTCATACAAGCTCCAGCACTGGTGAAGGGAGCGCACGGGGGGGGGGGGGTGAGAAAGGGGATGAAGTTGGTGCTGATACCCAGTGCTTCCACTGCTGTGCATTCCATAAGCTCTGTCTAGGCCATGTTCTGGTGCAGGCAGCGTGTAGCTCGAGTGGGTGATGGATGTGCTCTGGCAGGCAGCGAGGGCAGGACACTGGAGCCCACAGGACCAAGACTTAATCCCTAGGCTGGATGAAGGCAGAGCCTGTGTTGAAGTCACTCTGCTCCTGAGCCTGCCCTGACTTTGCAGGCCCTGGAGCGCCTGGTCTGTGAGAGCATAGAAAGCCACCACCATTACCACGCTGTGCCACGGCTGCTCCAGCCATGAATCGCTCTCCGATGCAAACAAACCCCACATTGCCCTGTTCTGCCCATGCTGTGCACAGGAGCAGGCACCGTTCATGGCTGTGTCCCTGTGAACTGCTGCGTGTTCCTGCTGGAGCAGCCGGAGCTGATCCGGACCCTGCCAGTGTGGACGAGTGGTTTGAATTGTCCTTTCTCAGCCCTGCTTCCCTGCACTTGTCCGTGTCCCTCTGCAGAGCCGAGGACGAGCGGGCAGGCCTGGGGCTGAGGTTCCTGGGGGTTTCTCGGCCTTTCTTGCAACCTCGATGTTTAAACCTTAATGTCTTGTATTTATTCTAAAATGGCTTTCATCTGATTTCCCTCTCGGTTAACAATTTAGCTGTCAAAGCCAATAACGGCGAGGATCCATCCCCGGCCGCCATCAGCTCACGTTACCGTCCTGCAATTACTCCGTGGTGGAACCGCTGCCGGGGCTTTGCCGGGGAATTATCAGGTTACTAATGAAGCCGGGGCAGAGGCGGGCGGACGCCGCGGTGGTGGGTGCGCTCCGCGCTGCCGCACCCGATCCCGCCCCGCGGGGGGCTCCGGGGCAGCGGCCGCTCCCGGCAGCGTGGGGCGGCGCTGCCCCGGGGCCGGCCCGGCCCGGGCGCCCCGTCGGGGCGGGCAGTGCCGTGCGGCGAGGGCAGGACCGGGCCGGGTCTCGTGTGTCCCCCCCCCAACCCTCCCTCCGCGGGCGGTGCCGGTGCCGCCGCCGCAGGTAGCGGGGCCCGGTGGGGCGGGCGGCCCCCGGGGCGCGGCGGGGGGGGGGGCGCCGCTTCCTGCCCGGCCCGCGGCTGCCCCCGGCGGGGGAGCGGGGCCGCCGCCGCTCCCCGCCCTTCCTGCCGCGGCCCCGGGACGCGCCGCCCGCGGGCACGGAGCGCGGCGGCGGCGGGCGGAGCGGGGCGCGCCCGCCCCATGCACCGGAGCCATGAGGGCGGGCAGCCCCGGGGCCCGGGCCGCCGCGCCCCGGCCGGCGCCGAGGTGGGCAAGGTGAGCGCTGCCGGTGCTGCCGTCGGGGCCGGGAGCGGGGCAGGGCACCCCGGGGGGGGCCGGTAACCGGGGCCGGTAACCGGGGCCGGGCGCTGCTCTCCAGAGCCCGAGGGAAGGGTTTTCCATCCCGGCGTTTTCTGGGGCGTTTTGTGCTCCGCGCAGGGAGAGGGGGAAGAATTTCGATTTTTAATTACTACCATTAAAAAAATCAAATTTGCAATTCTTTGGGTGGCCTGATGGATTCCCTGATTGACAGCCGGAATTGACACTCTGGGTACCTCTTATCTCGGGCATTTACGGCAATTTCTAATTGCAGGTAGTTTGTGGGGTTTTTTCAGCGCTTTGGCTCGCATGGGAACCGAGCGATTACTTCAAGAGGCCCGGGTTAAGTGCAGGCAGGGGGAGAATTCAATCCACATTCAAATTGCTTCATTAAAGAGACGCAGCTTTTGTTGCAAAGGATTTAAATGGCCACTAGAAAGTTCTTATTTATTGTTTTGAGGCGGTTTATATAGGGTGCCCCGCGCTCGCCCGGCGCATGGAGCCGCAGCCTCCTTCTCCCGCTCTCTCCCGCAAGGTGATGCCGCCGGAGCCGCTGCCCAAGGGGAGCTCCCGGTGCCTCGACCCGCACGCCCGAGCCATGGTAAGCGGGGCCGGGGGCTGCGGGGACCCGCCGGGGGTTACGGGGGATGGTGGGGACCCACCGGGCCCGGGCTGCGGGATGCTCCGGGGGACTATAGGTCCCGTCTGACGGCCTCACCGCCGCTCTTGCCGCAGTCGCAGCCCGACGGGGAACCGCTGCCCGGCGCCCTGGAGAAGGAGGACGCCCGCTCCGCACCCAGCACCCCCTCCACGCCGTCCGTCTGCTCCCCGCCGTCCTCCTCCTCCTCCACGCCGTCGGCCGGCAAGAACGTCTGCTCTAGCTGCGGGCTGGAGATCCTCGACCGGTACCTGCTCAAGGTGAGCGGTGGAGGGGGTGACGGTTGGGGTCAGCGGGTGGTGGCCCCGGGTCTCAGTCCCCTTCTCTGCCGCAGGTGAACAACCTCATCTGGCACGTCCGCTGCCTGGAGTGCTCCGTGTGCCGCACCTCGCTGCGGCAGCAGCACAGCTGCTACATCAAGAACAAGGAGATCTTCTGCAAGATGGACTACTTCAGGTAGGGCTCACGGGCTGGGGGGTGGGGGCAGCTCCGCGCTCCGGGGGGGCTCCGTGTCCTCGCCGGCTCCGGATTGCAGGGAGAAGGCTCGGAGAAGCCGCCGGGCTCCCCGGAGCATCCCGGTGGAGAGGAGTCCCCTCGGGGCACGGGGAGGAACGGGGTTCGGGGTCCAACTGCAGCCCTTCCAGGAGGGGGTCCTGACCCGGTTCACTGCCGGGGCCGTGCCCCGCACCTGGGCTGTGCGGGCCGCCCCGGGGACCGTGCCCTTGCCCCGGGAAGGGCCGGTTGAACGGCATTGCCTCGGCTTCTGCCGGGAGGGTGAACGTGTTTCTATCGGTCTGTGGTGTTGAGCAGCTTTTGGGAAGCTCTGTCTGCCCGGCGTTATCGCAAATACTGGGGTGTCCGTGGCAGGAGGGCGTTAAAGAACCGAAACGAATGCCCGAGACCGGGCGGCTGCCGTGGGGTTTGGTGCGGACCCGCGTCCCCCGGGGAGCGCGTCCTGCCGGGGGGATGTTTCTGGCTGCGACCGTCTCTTCCTTATACACCTAAAACCACGAATTTCCCCTCAAAAAAGAGTGGCCCGACGGGATGGAGGATCCCGAGCTCCTCACTTGGGTTTAACTCAACATCAGAGCCCCCGCTCAGGCTTTCCCCGTCCCACCAGGATGAGGGAATGCCGTTTGCCCCGAGAGGAAGGGGAATCACGGCAGGAAACGAGAATGACCCTGCGAGGGGCTCGCAGCATCCCCCGGCCGCGGCGGAGCGGGTCGGGGCAGGCTCCGCGGACAGCGGGGCTGCGGGTAGGGAAATACCTGCGAGGTTTCGCCCGTGGTTTGCATCGGGCTCCGGGTACCGGTTACCGGCGGCTCAGCCCCGGTCCCAGCCGCGAGCGGGGCCGCCGCGGGGTGAGCGGTCCCTGGGCTGCCGGAGCCGGGTGCGGGGCTACCGGGAGCCGAGCGGTCCTGGGGATGCGTGGAGGTGTTATTGGTATTATTGGTGTTATTGGTATCATTGGTGTTATTGGTATCATTGGTGGTGATATTGGTATTATTGGTATTATTGGTGGTGTTATTGATATTATCATCAGTATTTTTAAGCTTCTATTCGAGGGCGATTTCACCGAAATCTCCTTCACGCTCAGCAGAGAGGTTTAAGGAAGTCGGCGGTGCCGTTGTGCTGCTTCGGGGCACTTTCAGCGTTGTCATTGATTAATAACGGTTCCGATCTCGTTAATTTTGGTTCGTTTGGGTTTATTCGTTGGAGTTTTTTATGATATTTTAATTTTTAACTTTTTAAGAGTGAATCTTCCCAAAGGTTTTTTGTGTTTGTTTCCTTTTTTAAACGCAGCGGCTGGATTTACAAATTACCTTCGAGCAAACACAGCGAACAACAGCTATTAAATACAACCCCGTTTAGCGAGCGGACCTCTCCATCCCTTCCGGGCTCTGCCCTCCGGGGAGCGGGGATGCGAACGAAAACTAAAACGAAAATCGCTGAAAATACCGCAGGACCCCCCTGTTCCTGGGGGGCTTGTTTGGCAGGGGGTGGGGGCTCCCGGACCGCGCCTCGCACTCCCCTTTAGCACAAAAAGGAGGGGATTTCGGGGTCTGGATTATCTATTTTCGGTGAGCACCGAGGGCAGCGCTCGGGGCCGTTCTGTCCCATCCCAGTCTCTGGTCCGAGACCCTCGGATGAGCTCGGGATGCCCCGATGCGGTGGTCGCTCCCGCTGCCCCCGAGGGCAGCCTCGGTGCGGAACCGGGAGCCGGGTGGGTCAGGGCAGGCACCCCCCGGCTGCCCCTTGGCAAACCGGGCTCGGAGGTTCATCACCCGGCCCCGTCCTGTGCCTGTGCGGCTCCTATGGGCACCCGGCCCCGCAGCTCGGTGATCCCGCAGCGGGGACCCGGACCCTGACTCTCGAGCTGGCTCTTCCCGTGTTTATTATCTGCTGGTGATGAACGCGTGTTTGTTGCTTTAGCTGTCATAAAGCAAGGCAGAAAACCCATTGTAACAGGCGCGGGGCTCTGGAGCCAAGGCAGATGGGAAGGGGCTGCAGGATGCGCTCTGCACCGAGCGCACGGCGGCTTTTATTGCACCAGCTCTAACCCCCGAGATTTTGGGGCCGGGGGTCTGTCAGGTGCGGGGCTGCCTATGGGCACTGCCCGACAGTGAACGTGTTTAGGCCTGGTCTGTGTGACCCTTCCTTCCCTGCTCATGTTGGAAGCTGTGTAAGTGCCGACGCGGCTCCACGGCCTCATGTGTGTTTTAAGCAAATGCTGCTGTTTCCTGTGTCTTGTCAAATAATTCTATTTGGCATCCAGGGCTCGAGGAGAACCAGATTAAAACTGGAGCTCATTGAGCAGAACACTGCGTTCCCAGGCAATGCGAGGGTTGCTCACAGCCAGGCTCCCACGGCTCGGCTCGCAGGGAGGCCTGGGATGATCCCGGTGTGATTCCCGCAGCACCCTGCTGTGATTCCTGTGGCTCCTGCCTCCACCAGCAGCCCTTGGGCATGGGAGTGTGGAGTCACCGGCTCTGGAATGTGTCCTTGGGGGACAGGGCAGCAAAGGAGCTGTGCTGCGGGTGGGCTCGGGTGGCTTCCGTCACCCTTTGCTGTCATGTCCCGCTGGGTTGGTTCTGCTTGAGCATCACTGTGGGTCCTGCTGCTGTGGATTTGGGTCATGTCTGGAAGGCACAGCTTGACCATGCAGGCTGTGTTAGGGGCTTTGTATAGGGTGGGCCGAAGAGGGGACAGGGATGCTCGGTGCTGTGGGTGGCCCTGGGTGTCCTTTGCCCTGTCCCTGCAGGCGCTGACGGGCAGCAGGGCTCGGGGCTGCAGCACACGGATACAAGTGATGTGTGAGAGCCAGGGCACACCAGGGTGTCCTCTGCCTCTGCTCTTCTCACGCCCCAGATGTTGCAGCCACCCTGGGGGAGGCAGGATGAGTCTCTGGGATGAGTCTTTCCTGGTAGTGCTGTTGGCAGTTTCCATCTCCCACTGGTGACCGTCATGGAGAGCTGGCAGCATCCACTCACCGACCACAGATTGTGCATGCAGGGTGTGAACCGATGGCTCCAGCGGTTGTGGATGCCCCGGCCTGTGCTGCAGCGCTGGGCTCAGAGAAAGGCTCTGGCTCGGCATCTCCTATAGCTCTGTCCCCATCCCCATCCCTGCCAGAAGGGTGGCAGGAGCCATGCGGAGCCCCTGGTGCTTCCCAGCCCTGTGAGCTCAGTGAACTGAAGTCTGTTTTATCTTTGAGCTGTTATATGCTGCTGTTTTGAGCTCACAGGCGTCTCATTCCCCGTCCCTGTGCCGCTGGCAGCGTTGGTCCCTGCACTGATGGTCTCTGTTGGGTGACAGTAGGTGCCTGTGCCGGCCCCGGCTCAGCCTTGTCGCTGTCAAACCCAGTCCCTGCAGTGGGTGCTGGAGCAGATGTTGGTGCAGTGTCAGTGGTTGCCGGTGTAGCCCCGGTGCCTGTGTCTGCCTGCGGAGCCTCAGCCTCCCACCGGGTGCTGCCGGTGCCGTGGCTCTGCTGGGGATGGTGGTGTCAGCCCCAGGCTGTGCTGCTGCCCCAGGAGCCAGCACCAACCTGGGGATCCCAGGAGGACACCGTGCTATGGGTCTGGGGTCACTCAGGTGTCTCCCCTTGTCCCAGCCGGTGTGCGATGGGGATGGGTGACCTACCCTGCATGGGGCCCTGTGCCTCGGTCTCCCCCCATCCCCAGTGATGCTGGGATATGCCCATCCTTGCGCTGTGTCCCCCTCCCCGCAGCAGGCTGGGATCTGAGCGGGGAGCAGCAATTACCACGTGCTATTAGCCGGGTGAGCCTGCCCCACGGTTGATACCGTTCAGCGAGTACGGCTGTTTACATAGCACATTGTTCAAAGTAATTCAATTTACAGGAATGATCTTTACTTCTAAATAAAAAATTAATACAGTTCTTTTGTTTGTGCGTTTATATAAACGAGCTGGCACCAAGTCAGTTTGCAGCCTTCCCATCTGAAGTGAATTAGTGAAGTCTGTTAGCTAAGTCTCTGTATAATTTCAGCACGAGAAATGTCCTCTCTCAAGCAGCCCTTTTATTTCCTTGTTAACATGTTTTCCCCCTGGTCAGCTATGGTCAGGCTGAGACATTCAAACCTTTCTTTTCCTCCCAAATAGTTTTGCAATTACTAATTCCAGCACAGGACTTAGTGCATCTCACTGAACCCGGCTCTGCGGCGTGGGGCCGGGCATGGGCAGCGTGTTCTAGGCTGACCTGGGCCCCTCCATCACCCATCTGCAGTGATTGGAATGAAGGGTTTGCCATGTGGGGGTCTCCTGGTGCGTTTGTGTTGGTGTTTTGTGCCGGTGCTGAGGATGCTGGAGCTGCTTGGGCAGAGCTCCCAATGAGCCGTGGCAGCAGTGGCGGCCCTGGAGGTGTGCAGGGGAGGCAGGGGCTGTGATCAGGGCTGTGATCGGGGCTGTATCAGAGCTCTGTGGTGTTGGAGATGCTCTCTTCTCCCCCCTGCTCTCGCTGCTGCTCATCACAGGGATTTCTTTAAGCAGCGGTAACACTGAAATGCAGAAGCCAAACCAAAGCCGTGCCTGACCCTGCCTGTGCCGCAGGCAGCACATCCTGGCTGGGCTGGGGTGCAGGGCCATGGGGGCCCGTTGGCCCCATGAATTATCCTGGCAGAAATAGGTTTGAATGCCCAGTGCAGGGATCTTGGCCTCTTGCTGCCTCTTCCCACTGTAAGTCACTCAAGCGCAATCATCATCCTCTCGCCGTGAGGACACCTCTGGGTAGGAGGCAGGAGCAGATGCCTGGGCCCGTACGTGTGAGGAGCACACACATGGTTTGATTTATGGCACTGGGAGAGCTCCGGCTCTGACACAGTTTCCATCGAGTCTCACACTGCCTCTTATCAAAATAAAAAGCCCACGGGTTTGGAAGCTGATTCATGGCAGTTGGTGCGTCACCTCAGGCTGCGGGGAGTCATGTACCACTGCCTGTACTGCTGCCTGTACCGCTGCCTGTACCGCAGGGCCGTGGCACTGCTGGGGTGGTTTGGCTTCAACGCTTTCCCTGCATGGGTGTTGTGGTTCTGAGCTGAATGGGGTGAGCAATGGGCCCTTGCCCTCCGCTGCCATCACCTCTGCCTGCTCTCACCCATCCTCTTCTCCTCCGCAGCCGGTTTGGTACCAAGTGCGCCCGCTGCGGCAGGCAGATCTACGCCAGCGACTGGGTGCGGCGAGCGCGCGGCAACGCCTACCACCTCGCCTGCTTCGCCTGCTTCTCCTGCAAGCGCCAGCTCTCCACCGGAGAGGAGTTCGGTTTGGTGGAGGAGAAGGTTCTGTGCCGGATCCACTACGACACCATGATCGAGAACCTCAAGCGAGCGGCGGAGAACGGTACGCAGCCCTGACGCCGCGGTTGTGGCCTCACCCTGTGCTCATCCCCATCACGGGGTGCCAAGTTGGTCCTGGTGTCACCAGAACAGGGTGATGGGGGGATTGAGTGAGGCCCTGGGCTGGCAGGGCGCTCATGGAGGCAGGCAGTGTGTTGGCAGCACTCATAGAACAGTTAGGGTTGGAAAGGACTTTAAGATCGTCTAGTTTCAATCCCTGTGGCTCGTGGCAGACTCGTGTGCCATAGGCAATGCTGGGGACAAACTCTGCAGCCCAGCGTGCAGTGCGTGAGGAGGCCACTGGGGTTTGGAGGCTGTGAGTCATGAATGTAGAAGGTGGGAAAGCTGGCGATGGGACAGGACCTTCCCATCGTTTTCCACTGCCCTGCCCGCCCAGGGATGTGCTGCTCCCAGCCGGACCTCACTGTGTGCTGCTGCCCCTGCTGCCACCCTCTGCTTTCCCTATCCAGCCAATGGCACCGAGCTCATGCAGTGCTGAAGCTCCTGTCCCCTTGAGCCCCATCCTCTGCATGGCAGCAGCCACAGGGGATGCTCAGATCAGTGGGGTTGGTTCAGTGTGGTGCACAGGGAGGCTGAGCAGTGCTGGGGGCTGTCCTGCACTGAAAGCACCTGAGTGTTGGTGTGGCAGTGACTGCAGCTCAGGGCAGCTGGATGCTGTAGGAACTTGGCCATGCTGGAGAAGGAGGGAGTCAGGCTGGGGCTGAGGCCAGGTTTACCTCTCCTATGGGAGCTATGGCTGCTGTGGATGTGAGGCTGTTTGCACATGGGTGCTGCACTGGGTGAGAGCAGGGTACCAAGGATGCTGTGCAGCCTCAGAGTCAATGAGGGAAGTGCCCAAGACCACCTTCTTACAGGCTCCTATGCCCAGGACTCTCCTGGGGCATCACCATTGGTCAGGAGCAGGACTCCAGCCCTCTGTGCCCCTTGCTAGTGCTTGGTGGGCATGGGGAGGCAAACACTATGTCCTGGCCCATGCAGCATGTGGAAGCCATTAATCAACCTGACATGAAAATAATGTGTTTCTGTTTACAGTGTTTGAATAAGAGGATGAAAACAGAGTGCCCGCTTGGGCTGCGAGGGTCCAGGCTTGGGATGGGGCTCACAGTGCGTTGGTCCATATGGTCGGCTGCTGTGGAGACATGAGCGAGGCGATGGGGAGCAGGGATGGAGGGGGAGAGGCTGCATGGCCTGGAGGAGCAGGCTAGAGCAGGGTCACAGGGACTGGTACTGGGGGGTCCTGCAGGCCCCTTAACCCAACCAGGAGCTGAGTTTGGTGCTGCTCATAAGGACCTGCTGGTGTGGGCTGGGTCCCAGCGGTGTCAGACAGTGCTGGGGCATGTGGTGAGCGTCCTGTGTCCAAGTGTCCCCTGGTTTTGAGGAGTGAATGGGCTTGCTTTGGAGAGCTGTGGTTGCTGCAGAGTTGGAGGGCCATGCTCCCCCCTCTAGTAATTACCCAGCAATTTCTCCTGCACATGAGGTTTTACATACAAGAAAAATAAACAGATGTTGCTGAAGTCAGAGTCCCATTCATCATCTGAAAAGAACAAGTCAAACTATATGAGAAAGTCCTTCAACTCCAGCCAAGACAATCACAGCCTGGTCCAGCTTGCAGAGCAAGCATCGGGTTGTGCAGGCGCATCCTGGGAGCGGGGTGAGCGCCAGCCCTGCTCAGGCATCCTCCGCATCCACCCCTCATCGGTGCTGCACTGTGCTGCCGATGGCCAGGCAGGGCTGCACGGGGACCCCAGTGAGCATCCCTGCAGGCTCCATAGCTCTGTGATATGGGTGGGCTCATCCTAATGCCGTGTTTAGCAACTGCATGGGTAGTGTTTACCTGGTGGGTCCCTGTTGGTGTGGTTGCTGTTCAGAGCATGGGCACCCCAAGGCCATGGGGACGGTGCTGCTCCTGTTCTGGGACCCAAGAGGAGGAGGAGGTCAGGGTGCTGTGAGGATTTGGGGCTGGGGAAAGGAGTGAAGTTGTCTGAGCAAATGAAATGACTGATGGGGGGCAGTGCATGCAGGGGAAGATAGGGTCATAGGGAGCAATGTGGGGCAGGAATGAAGGATGTCGGTGAACCCAACAGGGGCAGGGTCCATTCCAAACCAAGTGGTGTGGCCAGCTCAGGGCCAGCAGGACACCAGTGCTTTCCATCACAGACCACCTTGACACCCATCTCCCTGCTGCCGTTTCCCCATCCCTCATTCCTGCTTCAGTTTCCTTAGTTCAATAGTGAACTCTCCAGGGCTCCTGGTGTCTCCTTCCTGGTGCATGGAGGGGCTCAGCAAGCGCTGGTTCCAGCTCTGCTCTCTGTGCTCCTGCTTGCAGCAAGGGATGCTGTGGATACCCTATGTTGTCCCCTGGCCAAGCAGCCATTGCACACAGGGGCAGTGCCTGACCTGCAGCACACGGGGGGCTTCTCTCTCGTAGGCAATGGGATCACGCTGGAGGGGGCTGTGCCCTCGGAGCAGGACAGCCAACCGAAGCCAGCCAAGAGGGCTCGCACCTCCTTCACCGCCGAGCAGCTGCAGGTAGTGGGGCTGGGCCGGGGGGGGCTGCAGGGGCTGTGGCTCCCTGGCCTCATCCTGACCCCCTTATCCCTCCCGTCCACAGGTCATGCAGGCACAGTTTGCTCAGGACAACAACCCCGATGCACAGACGCTGCAGAAGCTGGCGGACATGACGGGGCTCAGTCGGAGAGTCATTCAGGTGAGGGCAGGCACCAGTGGTTGAGCAGCCCCAAACAGGGCAGGGGAAGGGGCAGAGGGGATGCACCAAAGGCTGGTATGGACAGAACTCATATCCCTGGAGCCCCTCACTCCTGCACATCAACCATGGGACTTGCAGCATCCAGCAGCTTTGTGCTGCTTCACCCCTGTGTAGGCTTCACTGGTGTGTCGGCTTCACTGTCTCCTATAGCAATACCAGCACCATCCTTCCCCCGTCTCACTTGTGGGTTTTCTATTTGGTTTTCCCTCTTACAATGCAATGGGTAAACCCAACCACACAGCCCCAGCTGTCCCAAAAACGTGCCTAGTGGGAAAGCTGCTGTGAGCACATGGTCCTGGAGCTGTGCTCTGCCCTGGCAGTGTGGGTGCTTCCCCATCCTCATCAGCCATCCCAACGTGAGCAGGCAAAGCTGGCTCACTGTGGGAAGCATTGGGATTTACTTAAAGGAAAGAAGGGACATGGTGGCAGAGGGGAAGCTGTGCCACAGGGACTGAGAGAATTCCCCCTCTGCAGCTCCCCTCTCCCTGCCTCCGTATGCAGCCCCTCTTTGCTCCTTGGTGGCACTCATACTCTTCACTTTAACGCTTTCTGCATACAATAAAACACAAGTGACTGAAGTAAACCTGGAGCTTTGGTCCAGGATTGTTTTGCCAGCGTTTGGCACGTTTCATGGGTGAGAAGCTGGCTGGGGGCTCAGTGCTCGAGGCTCTGGGTCAGGCTGCAGAGGAAGCCGCCTGCACACTGGGCTGCTTTTGGTGGGGGTATTTTCTACAGGCACTTTCAACAGGAAACAATTTGTCAAACGCTTACGCCTGTTTCCTCCTCTATGGTCCGGTGTGCTCGGCCTCGGAGGGCTGATCTCTGCTCAGCCGCGGGGAAGGCTTTTACTTCACCTAGCTTCAAGAAAGTCAAGCATAAGGACGAAATCACTGCCTTAGTAGTGGAAAACCCACCCCTTCCATGCGTGTTTTAACTTAGGATGTAATCCCCTAAATATTCCTTTAATTAAAAGCAGTGAGATATGGTCAGAGGGCTCATACCTGCTGCTCATATGGCCTAGGGCTGTATCCCACCACAGTACCCTCCTTTCTCAGCGTTAATGTTCTGCTGATGTAGCTTTTGAATACAAGAAAGCACAAGGGATTAAAGCAATATTGTTTTCATCATCCCTAAAGCCACAGGTTCTCCTATTCAGTTTTGTCTCCCCTGTCCTTGCTCATGCTCAGACATCTCCCAGATAATCTCAGCCCTGCTTTTAGGCCAGGCTGGGGATGAAGGTTAAAATCTAAGTAGGACTTTGAAAGGCTGCCCCATCATTTGCAGATGAAGCTTTGCGTGTGCAGGGTGCTGTTACCAAGGGCTTTCACATCCCTTTCAGCTCAAGGAAGGGAACAGTGTGACCGTGAATGTGAGTTTCTGCATCACCTGGTCAGGGTGTTTCACTCAGTGACAAGCCTGAAAGTTTTACTTACCCTAATAAAGAACAGTGTTGGTTTTGACCGAGACAAATCAATAGTAGAGATGCTACTTCAGGCATCCTAATGTTTGTACTGTCGTGAGACAAACCTCTTGCTCTAATGAGTGTAAAAGAAAGCTATGGAAGCTGGTGGAGCACCGGTGAGGTGTTTCAGTGTGCAGACACCTAGCTTCGAATCCTTCTTTCTTTAACCACATGGAAGACACACGGTCACAGGGCTTTGGTGAAGGGCCAACACATTTCATCCCAGTTCCCTCTCCACTGACACATCCTGTGCTGCTTCTTGTTCCAGGTTTGGTTTCAAAACTGCCGAGCCCGCCATAAAAAACACACCCCGCAGCACACGGTGCCGCCCTCGGGAGCCCCCCCGTCCCGCATCCCTTCCTCGCTCTCTGATGACATTCACTACTCACCCTTCAGCAGCCCGGAGCGGGCCCGCATGGTGACCCTGCACGGATACATAGAAAGTAAGTGCAGCAGTGGCAGTGGGTGCTTGGGGGGGTGGCAATGCAGTGGGATGGCACCGTAGCATAGAGTGCTGTCAAACCCACCCGTGTGCTGTGGGTACACAGCTGGTGCATGAGCTGCTGCTCCTCGTGCTCCGTGGTCTGTGTCTTTGGGGGTTCCGAAGGGCTGTTAACCAGGAAGCCCCAATGAGAGGAGGAGGAGAGAGGAGCTGCTGCAGCCTCTTCCCTTCCATACCTCATCCCAGCAAAGTCACTGCCTGGGTTTTACCTGCCTGGTCCTCGTCCCTCCTTGTGTTTTCTTTGTCATGGAGAAGAGATGTGAACATGCCCTGTTGAGCTTGGTGGTCAAGTGGTCTCCTTCCTGCTCACAAGATCAGAGTTGCTTTCTCTAACAGTTGCTAAGTGCCAGTGCATCATTTGTGAGTGGTGGGCAGCTTTGGTCATGCCTGGATGGAGCTTTTGGCTCCGTGAGGCTTCTCCCCTCCCTTGCCCATGTGGGCTGTAGTAAAACGTGGCTCCTGCTGCCCCTCTGCCTGATCCACTGAGCACCTCTCCTTCCATGCGTGTCCCAAGCTGCTTCCCATGTGGAAGCCTGACCGTGCCGGTTGCAGGGTGTGTGTTGTTTGTAGTAACAGAGGCTGAAGCCTCTTCTCATCCACAGGTCAGGTACAGTGTGGACAAGTGCACTGTAGACTTCCCTACACTGCTCCACCAGTGCACCTCAAAGCAGACATGGAAGGACCACTATCTAATAGGGGTGAGAAGGTAATTGTAGTCCCTGTTTCAGGCTTTGGGGCCAAACCTCCACTGTAGCAAAGATTTTTGTGTACCATCATTGCCACTGCTGTCTCTTGTCAGCATCACTGCTTCTCCATGATCTCTGGCAGCTGCTGCCCACTCATGTGTCTTTCCTTAATTTTGGTGGCCCTAGATTGATGTACCAACTGTCGGTCCAAACAGCATCCCTTTGTCCTTCACTGAATACCCCTCGTTGTTGTGATGTGCTGGATTCTGTGCCTGCATTCACGGAAGGCTTTGGCATCTTCCTACCTAAACTCCTTTCTCTCTTGTTTTCCATGAATTAATGGGAAAGGTTCATTTCTTGGGGATTCCAGTATTGCTTAAAAAAAGAACATCTGGCTGTTACAGTATCTGAAGTAGGAATGTTATTTCACAGTGTCTGGCCAGGAAACAATATTCATAGAATCACAGACTCATATATTGCATGTTGATATGTTCTGTTCAGCACTTCCAGCATCTGCCTGGTCTAATGCAGCTTATTTGGGGGCAAGACTTCTGAAACATGCTTCAGGCTCCTAAGACTCGATTTGTGATTCTAGTTTAAGTGACTTCATTTTGAGCAAACACTAAACCTTTGGCAACTCTTATTGGTTTTAGCTTTTGTCTTTACTGTTTGAAGTTCGCAGCATCTCTGTTTTCAAACCTCTCTTCAGTGCAGCAATGGGGTTTTGATCTCCGTGTTGATAAGCACAAGCAGGGGCACAGCAAACTTACTTTTCCAGTCTAAATGCTACCATTTAGTCATGATACCTGCACAGCCAGCTGGAGGGTTTGCAGGAAAACCATTACACAGTCCTGTCATTCAGAGGAACTTACTGCAGCAAGGAGCTCCTGTGATTTAAATGCAATCACTTGCTGACAACTGTTGCAAAACTGGGTTCTCAGGACACGGAGCTGCCCCCAACCAGCTCCTTTTCCAAACAATCACTTGCATGTTGAATTCCTGAAACCTGAAGCAGCTTTTTTCCACATCCAGTGGTTTTTAAAAGCAGTGATAGCTGAGATCCTGGGAAACACATGTAAATGCAAAGACTGTTTCCCCTTGCACATGGGGCATCTCCCTCCTCGTCTCCTCCCGGTACCCAGTGCAGTGGCTATGGGAGAACTAAGTAGTGATCAGCTCTTCCCCTGACTGATGGTGAGGACAGACACTGTATGTGCAGAGCAGTGAGGTGTAGTGGTTTGAGGGAAGCTTGTGTTGATCAAGGGAGCTGGATAGAGCAAGGACTGTTGTAGTTGCCTTCACCTTCCTTGGTAGCTGCTGTATCACAGAACAAACACATCAGATACAGTTCACAGTGTGTTGCCCAGGCTGAGATGGTTTCACAGCTACAGCTGTGCCCCAGGCACACTGTTCTCTTAGGGTTTGTGCTGCCATAGTCCCGTTCCTCCCGCCTGAGCTCCTTGGATGCTGTGCCTGCCTTCCCCAGCCAGCCCCATTCCATGGGCAGGGCTGGCGGATCCTGGGCAGACAGTGGTTCCAGACAGGGTTTTTCCATGAGGAAGCGGCTGCCGCAGTGGAGCTCGTCTGTCCCGTTGGTGGCTGAGAGCACATTTCCATGGCGAGGGCTGTGTGTCTGTCTGAAAGCAGCTAACACTCGGTTCACGTTTCTCCCACTAGGTCATCCTCTTTCAGTACTGACTGCGCGAACTCTTCCTCATCTGCCCATGGCGCTACCAGCACCACTGCCCCTCAGCCGCTGAAACAGCATCCAGCCCAAGGCAACTGTTATCAGTCATGCAGGAGAAACTCAGATCCAGCATTCTCAGTTCTTTCCATTGACCAGCACCTAACATCCACTATCATTTCTCCAGCGCCACTCTGTGTATGTGTGTGTTGAGTGCAGAGTTACATTTTTCACTTGTTTCTTGTGGACGTGTAGAATGACCGTGAGTCTCTCCAAGGCAATGCCAGACACAGTCAGAATTAGTGACGCTACTGTGCTTGCAACTCTTGCTCCCAGACGCATGGGAATATGAACATGCTGAGTCTCAGGGGGGTCAATGATCACCTCTGAACATAAAGCAAGGAGGAGTTTCCGTGGTTTGGCCTGATTCTCGTTTTGCACCAGTGAAGCACTGTTGGTTCTGGACATCCCTCCCGATTTCCACTTGCACGTGTGAAATCTGAAATGAGCTGCTTTGGTTCAGCAACGTGATACATACACAGATCTTCCTGAGCCAAACTCGCAGGTAGCTGAGACTCCACTAAGTGGAAAACATGATGCCAGCTGGAAATAGGCAGTTTTTCTTCCTCCTCAAAGTGCTTTAGAATCACTTGTCCTTTGATCACTCTAAGGTAAGTAAATCTTAGTGGGTTTTTTCCCCCCCGTTTTATAGGAGGGGAAACCAAGATGTCCTAACCTGAGGAGAACCGTGGGGGTTGGTGGCAGAGCCAGGTTTAACACCCTGAAGTTTCTGATTGCTGACTTGTTCTTAGAACACTGAGTATCTCTCTCCTTCTCCCCTCCGAGCCATCCGCCAAACCTTGTTTTTTACTCTTGTTCTTTATTAACAAGCTACTTTAATTCCTTGAAGTCATTGGATCACAAATGGGTGATTGCAGAATGTACCTACACAAAACTCTCAGACACTCCATATGCTGGGAGTGGGAAATCCTCAATGGAAGCTGGTTGTCAAGGCATAGAAACGTTCTGCCCTGGTGCGGACCCAAGTTTAGTTAGTGGGAACAGTGGGTTAGAAATGGGAGATTGGTTAAAAGGTGAAGCCCTCGGCAAAGCCAGCAGGAGCAGCCCTAGCTGAGTGGACAGCAAGGTGATGGCATATTCCTTTATCTGGCAGCATTGTTCCGATTCCCTCTGCCCTCCTGTTATTCCCCATTGCTGGAATATGGCTGTTGCTGCTGCCAAGTCCTTGGAGGAAGGCGCAGCCCAGGAGGGCTGCTGCTGGCGGGGCAGGCACCGCAGGGCTTGTCGCAACAGCAAAGGAAGTGCTCAGCAATCTGGCCCTAAATCAGGAAAAAAGCTCCGAAACGATCCTTCATTGATGGCAATAACAAAAAGTAAACACGTAACCTTTGCCAGCCCTTCTCAGTTTGCACCAGGCCAAGAGCAGGTCTGTAACAAAACCTCTCTCCACGCAAGCACACGGGTCTGTCTTGCTGCTAAGTGTCTGTGAGGCTGCGTTTCCAAGAATGTGAAAGCCTACTATGAGCCACAGTTAGTGTGTAATGTGACTGAACTGTGCCTGAGGACCAGGAGACAGGAATCCATCCGTTGCATAACTTGTTTGTAGTTTGAACTCTAGATACGTGTGTTTTCCTCCGTGGATCAATCTCCATCGGGTAGGCAGCCATCCCAAAGGCCTGGCCAGCCCCTATTGCACACGTGGCAAGGCTGTGCCCGTGAGCTGTGTGTGACACCCGTGGCCAGACATATGGCTCCAGCTGTAATCACAAGGTGTGCTCGCTGCTCTGACCACATGGGGAACAGAGTCAGGAGATGTGGGTGTCTGATGAGGTGGCCACCAAGAGGTCTTTGAGGAGTAACTGAATATAAGCGTGCATTGGTATTTGTTGGAGCAAATATATATATATATATTACATATATGTGTGTGTGTATATATATGTGTGTGTGTATATATGCACATGCAGGGGTTTGTGTGTATGTATATATATATATATATATATAAATACAGAGAGACAGAGCATGATGGTAATACCTTGGACAATAAGGCCAGTATTCTATCTGCAGCTAGCAGCTCTACCCCAGTTTAAAATAACATTTGAAAAGAGAGAGGAAATTAAGTCCACAAAGTATTATTGTCACCTCCTGACGTGTGAATAACTATTTCCAGTGTGTAGCCAGTGACAAAGCAGTCCCTTATGCCTGACCTGACTGGAACCACCGCTGCAGAGGTGTCCCCTTGAGGAGGGAACAGTCACCAGTTGTACCCATTGCAGTCGTTGTCCTTTCTGTAGCGCTGAGGGAAGGATGGGTGTCCCTTTGGCTGTTGGTGATGTTTGTTATTGCAAGGCTGGTGTGGATTGCTGGGTCTGCATGAAACAGCTTTAAGATGCTGGTCGTGGTTGGCAGGGTCACTTCTCCATTTGTGCTCGCACATCCTAAGGAGTGTTTTGTTGTGGAATTAGTGCCATAAATGAAGGGGTATTTGTTTGATTTAAGACTGAAGGAAAGACTCCAGGCTGTAACTTGACCTGACCACAGTACTTGAGATTTCTACAACTGTTTTGTTGAGGGAGAAAATGTTTTTCTGATGCATTTCTCTTCTGTCTCGGCGGTGCAATGAAAGGGAAACTATTAAATATGTATCTGCTCAATATCAACTTCCTGATCAAAAAGAACTCCACTTGTGAAATGTACTGTATAGCAAAGTGTGTGTAACTGATACCACTGACAGGACCGGAGTGCAAAGCAAAGGGAGCATAGGTGCTTCTCTCCAGTGGAAGTGGACTCACCACAGCCCAAGGGGTGAACTGCCCCGCACAGATTGTGCTCTGGGGCACTTCCCCCCATAAGTAGCCAGGAGCAGCTTTGCTAATTCAAAAATCAGGCTCTGTTTATATTAAGCCCAAATTGTTTGCAAAAACTGGAAGCAATTCAGCTTGTGCAGTTTTAGAGCTAATTATGTGTATGGAAAATACTCAACTGTACCAAGAATGTAAGAAATCCTCTAATTTATTCAATACATTGTTTCACAACATATTTCACACTGACTGTTGCCACTGAACCAAACCTTATCTCAGGTCATTTGCATTCATCTCCTGTCTGTAGATTAAAAAAGAAACAACAAAAACACCAATAAAATGAAAATCATTCTCATTTTCTTAGTTTATTCAGTAATTGCCAAATGGGTTCTGGTGCAGCGACGCAGACTCCACGGACTAAACTTTTCCAGTTGCTATTTCAAAACCTTTTGCAGAAACAAATCCAATGAAGATAGCCAGGGAAGGCTTTTCACTCGAGTTTAATAAGGTAACTAAATAAGGCGAGGGTCTGAAAGTGGAATGGTTTACAGTTTTATTACCAGTTCTTTTTGGTTTTGGCTCATGCTGGTTAACCCCAATACCCGAGCTAAAGGTGCTTACACAACTTCTTAGTTGGGATGGGGGAGTGGGAACCAATCCTGCACTACTATCGGTGATATATCTGTAGGACGCCAACTATAGACACGTCAGTTTTATCTCATCTGCCAATCATTTTGTTGTAGCATGTTGCAATTCTGCATGTCTTGGCTACAATGGTTAAACAGAAATTTCTCTGAATGAGTGGACAGTCAAGACTAATATTTATTTTAAAAGAAGTAAAACTAAATTGTAAGCACTTTTTTGTAAAACCAATGTCTGTTTTGTTACATACTTTTAATGTTGTGCTTTGTAAATGTCTTATTTGTGTAATAAATAAAGTTAATGCAAGTAGAAGTGCTGGCACTTACATCCAGAAAATGATGTAATTCCATTTTATTTTATTTTTAAATACTTTCTGGCTTACTAATCAAGCAGCAACCCACCCAGTTTTCCTCTTTTATTATTTTGTTAAACTCTGGCTTCAGGAGAGTTCAACAAACGTTCGTAGTAAATGGATATAATTTCCTAGTTAGCAAACCAGTCATTAAAGAATACCTCTGGTGTACATTATTACAATGATCAATCAATATCAAAGTACTGAGCAAAAGGAGAGGAAAGGAATTCACCAGGACAGCTAACTAAAATCTGGGGAAATAATGTTGATTAAGATGGATTTGAATGACTTCAACACTGAATCCAGGCACACTCTTTAACAAATTGTTTTCAGGCTTAATAAGGTTTCTATATACTACACTACACGCAGGAATATTAGTGTGAGTACAGTCTGCTTTTTTTTCCATGCCTTTTTCTCAGCATGACTGATTAAATGATTATTTCCAGTTTTGTTTGTGCTGACAAAGATGACAGAAAGATTATATCCCTGCAGAGGGAGAGGGTGTGAGGAATCCATGAGGACAAATTAGATGTATTGTGAATCAGATTACCTGCTTGGGAATATTCTCTTCTGGCAGAAACTGTTTTCATGGTTTTGGTTGCTGCTCACTTGTCTCATCCCAAGCTTGTCGGCAGGTCTGAATGATCCATTCGTGCTCCTCATCATCTAAAATGGAGATAAAGAGAATGGCAGATATCACCATGTCAGATCTGCTCTTTGCATCAGTAGGGCTCAGCTCACACAATTTTTTCATGTGAAATAAATCAATTTTTTAGCCATTGGCATCTCTTAGAACCCATTTCTTTATTTCTTTAAAATATGGTGTGCTGTTGTGTTGGAATTTGTCGAGGCAGGAGGTACTGGATCTATGGCAATGACTCGGGTTATTTGTCTGTTCGATAAGATTAGCTTGGGTGAAACTGAGATTTACATGAGTAGATTGGATTTTGGGGTATTTTGGCTGGAGATGTGCAGGAGATGTGTTGAAACAATCAGAAATTAAGATACACATGCTTTAAATACCATGTCTGTGTTGCCTGTCAGTTTATGAAACGTGATGATGAAGTCAAACCCTTGGTTTTCCAGCTTTTCTTTCAATGCTGTTTTGGTATGTGCTTCATGACAGGTCTCGATAAGTGGATACAGTGGCTGATAGATGTATGTTAGACCATCTTCTGTGTCCCTTGTTAGTATTCATGGCTCTCATGTTCATTGTCAGAGCATAACGCCAGTGTGGGAAGAAAAAAATCAAAGACAATGTAGGAACGAACAAGTGTCCAGCAAAGTTTGAACAGAAATTGTGTGTATGAGTAATAATGTGGTAAATGTTAAGTTGTGGCTTTTTAATCCAGAGATTTCAGCATTCTGCAGCCTTTGATTTTGTGTCTGTGTAGGGGAAAAGAGATTTGTGTAGCAGACCAGGAAAACAAACTTCAAAAGCCTTCAAAAAACCAAATCAAAGCATTACTTAAAACAATACCTGTATTTATTTTTACATAGATGCAATATGTTAGAGCTGCTTCTTGTGTGTACCACTGTCTTAACAACTTCCTATCAGCTGCTTGTGATGCATGGCTCTAACCTGCTTCCATCTTACAATTGTAAGGGGTTTGTAGCAGCCCTTATTACCTGAAAGAGCAGAATGTGAGAAAGATGGAGCCGAGGGGTCTGTAACCCCCGTACTGTGGGCATTGCTTGGCATAGTGCATAATCTCCTTTATTCACACAGTGCCCTGTGCTGAGCACCCTGCTTAGGTAGGTCCAAAAAGATGGAGCAAGAAGCATGTTGCTTGTAAGGAGTCACATTTTCATGGAGATCTTTTGACTGCAGAGTTGTACCTTTATGTTAAAGCGACACAGGAGCATTTGAAATGCAAATGGTAGGAAGGTTCTGGGAATGAAGTTGTGCTATTGAAGGAGCGAAAGTCCATAGAAGAGTATGTGACAAATTAGGTCTGATGCACAAATCTTTAAGCTTGGGGGTTAATCTTATTGGTTGCAGGGGGGCTTGAATCAAGTCTGCTTGGTCTTGGCTCTTTTGATTCCTTTTTGTTCTTCATGTTACTCTCCCCTTTCTCTGATCCCTGAGTTGAGTGCATGCCTTTGCTTCTGGTGAGGTGCTGCTCACAGGCAGCTCTGTTGGCATCCTGGTGAAAGCAGCCTGTGCCAAAGCATTCATCCCTTGTCTGAATGGCAGCACTTCTCTGCCACCTTTGACAAGCAGTAAGCAGAAAGGTTGGTAAATCAGAGGAGGTTTTCCCTAAGTGCTTGCCCTCCAGTTTGCTCTTTGCATGCAGTCACTGGTTTCCAGACAAAGTGCTTGCTTGTGCCGACTGACCCTCTTCTCATTCCCCACTCAAGGGTGCTGGCTTGCAAGAGCTGGGTTTGGTGGTGAGCGCCCACCTTTTGAGCAGCATCCCAGAGACTGTGAATGGGTTGGAGAATGCACTTGTGCTGCCATTGTTCCAGCAGCTCAGCCTGTAGGCTTGCTTTAATGACTGAAAAATGGTCACCATTCAGATAGAATAGTCAAGTTCAGCTCTTTCTGTCTTTCACTGAGATGATCTCTTTTTTTATTCCCCATTCGAATGAATCAATAAGTCCATAACAAAATACCCTGTTAATGGCACATTTCTTATTTGGGTGAAATAAGGGAGGAAATAAATGCTGATAAATATGCTAAAAGGGAAATTAAAAGGATGAGCACTGAGGCTTCAAGACCACACAATCGTTACAGAGGCAGAGATTCCACAGAGGGCTGCAGCGGGAATGCAAATGTGGTCCTTAAGCTTTCTTAAACCAACATCAAAGCCATAATCAATGTGCTGGCTTTTGTTCTATGCACTAGGTGTTCCAGCACTGTAACAACGGGATCACATGAGCCTCGGCTATAACAGATACTGGTCAGCCTGGGAAGCACTGTGATTTTAGATGGAATCACCTTAACTAAAAAAACCAGTTTATCTGAGCTTGCAAAAATTGCATGAAAATGAAACTTTTGTCTATTTCTGCCATGATGGAGGAATAAACCAAACTGACACAGTGCTATAGATCACTGCTTTCTACTTGTATTTGGGTACAGATATATGTGGCTCACCTGAGTACTAGAAATAATCAGCCCTGCCTTCCTAATGACAAATCTACTTAGCTGAGCATCAAGGGTATAAGCACTAAGAAAGGCAGATGCTAACTTGGCTTCATTTAAGAGGTTTCCAACACATCCTTGGTTTGCCCGGATTGTTCCCTCCTGCACTTTCATGGTCTCCTAGGAAAGCACACAAGGCAGGTTGCTCTGAGGATTTTCACCTCCCCAGACCCATCCCAAAATGTCTTGGCTCATGCAGTGATCTGATCCCATGCAAATTAAATCCATGTTCAGAAGCACTGCTTAACTTGCATGTGGCGTAATCAGATGCAAGAACTGAATGAGCTGTATGAATATCAACTTTGTATGAAAAGGGAAAATAGATGCGATGAGTCAATATCCCTCAAAAACAACCTAGAGCAAATCCCTAGAGCTGCCATCCAACCCGGCATCCCATATGGCTGGTCCTTGCTCTAGGTGAAGGGAAACCAAAGAATGGATCCAGCATAGCGAGAACCACAAACCCAGAGATGAGAATGGCTCCAGGGCTGGCTATGTGAGAAGAGGCAGGGAAATATTAGAATGTAAAGAGTTAAGCTATGGTAAAACATACTTTTGCTACACTAAAGAAGACTGGTTGATAATTACTGTAGTTTTAGGGCTATTTGAATCAGTGCAGCTGCAACCTCTTCAGTAGTAACCCCTGAAACAAGACAAACTGGGTTTATTGTACTGAACAAGTCTTAAAGCTCCTCCCTGATTGTTAGTAATTGGCAGCAATGGACTTAACAGCCTCTTGACTACCCTTTTTACACTCTACCTGACTGTGCAGCTAACAATTTAAATCACAGATGCCGATCCTTCTTTGTGGCAGCTGCTTGTTAACTACATGTTCCTCTTTTTCTGTCACTGGCTGCTTCCATAACCCTGCAACACCAGGGTTAGATTGGAGAATCACATTTCATCAATATTTAAAATGGAATTAAACCTTGAAGTTTGATTAATGCTACCAGCTAGCGAGTTGTAATGACTATTTTGCAAATTGCAATTGTTTGAATATGTTAATATGATTGTCTGAGCACATCTTCACCTTCACGAGTCATTTTCCCTTTAAAAAAGATTTGGGGGAAAAAAAGAAAGAATACAAACTCTTTAATCAGTGGGAAATTATCCCCCTGTGCACAATTAGGTGCTATGGGGTTCTTCATGTTGTGTGCTGAATTCTGTGTCAGTCTATTTATCTTTCAAAGTTTACCCATTTGTATAGATTTTGCTCAGTAGAATAAACAGCCATGGAACAGACTTTGCTGAACCAGGACTAAACCATGGTGGTATTTGAAGGTAAAGAAGGAAAAGGTTTATCTGAAAATGTTATTGCAATCTGGTGTATCCCTGTTCAGCAAATGTTATTTCTTCCAAAGTTAGTGAAATATTGATTATTATAAACACATACTGTTGAAATCTGGAAACAGAGATCGTGAGAGATCTGCACAGATGAGCTGTTAGAATATATGTGGGTATTAACTGCTTCCCTTGAACTGTTTTCTTGTGCCTCAATCTAAACCAAATCAGTTTTCTAGCACCCACAAAATACACTTTGAACATTGTGGGTCAGATCCTCAGCCAGCTTCTCTTTTGCACTTCATTCAGGCTGTTTTCATTGAGCAAGCACAGACATATGGAGCCAAGCCTGGTAGCCACCTGCATGACTGACCCCCAGAACAGCAGATGATAACCAAGGGTGCAAGTCCTGCTGACCTACTGCTGGACACTGCCTATGCAGCTGGCAGGTCGGTGTGGCTGGAGTCTCTTCAGGCAAATAAGCCCCATCTAAACCTGTTGGTCACACTGTGGTCCTGCAAGTAGCTGGTTTCAGAATCTTCTCCACAAATAATTGCTTTGCAAGTTCCTTCCTTGTTTTGGTTGGCTTTAGGGGAAACTCCAAATGCCAGCCAAGTCCAAACAGGTGTCTGTCAAACATGCTGTAATGTGTATTCCATAGTGAGCCCGAAATGCAGCCCACTTAGATCAGCGGATTTCTGCTCAGCGTCTCAACAAGATGAAACTACTTGTCTGGTTTTCAATGTTCAGTCTAAAAGTAGTGGCAGAAGAGACTTCCCCAACTGCACAGCCCAGATTTATCTCTCAGATGGGATTAGAAGCAGCTGAAGAGCCAGGGTGGGCTTGCTTCAGGGTGCTTCCAAGGGATGGCTTCAAAATACACTGTAATTTAGGTGCATTTAATCGTCCTATATTGAATGCATATTGCAAAGCTCAGAATTACTTGCTGCTAGCTATTGCATTTCTGTGTTGCTTATGGAAGCCTCGGCTGTGAGAGATCCCTTAGGACTGCATGTTTAGGTGTCTGCCATGATGCAAAGTGGAGACTATCAGCAAACAGCAGTATTGTCATATAGGCTTCTGGATTTGCCCTCTTAACTAGTACTTTCCCAGGAAACCACCTAGAGGTGCATAGGAAGATGTGCTGCATTGAAACTGGAATACCTGGTGGCTTGCACAGGGAAAAAGCCTACATTGTTCACCTTAAAATCTTTGCTGACTCTGTGTTAGGTCTTTGTAACCCACTTTGTAGCTGTATGTGTTCCTAGTGTCTTAAAGGCTTTGTCTACACTGGAGAGCTGATGCACACCCTGATTCACTCCAAAATCCAGACCCTTGGGTCCCTACTCTGCCCAAAGGCAAGTTGGGACCAGATGGAGTAGGCATCATCCTCCCTTCACCCTTGCTTTTGTTAAAGGCCATGTGAGCAAGAAGGGAAGTAGATGTGCCCTGGTATGTGCCTCCACTGGGACAATCAGAGGCTGGCAGCTCCGGAGTACCCTGAGGACACGGCTGTGTGGTAAGAGCAGCTTTCCATGACTATGGTTTGCAAGAGGGTGTGTTTACAATAGACAATCCTTGAACAAGAGCTGGGTTTCCTTTCTGTTTGCAGAGGGCCCAGTGCACGCAGACCATTGTAAACAACAATATCATGTAATTCTTTCGCATGCCTGACTCCTCCCATCACCCGCGGTGCAGTTTATCATGTTCTTCCACTACACAATTACAATCACATGTGATAGCATCTCAGCCATGGATTCTGCCTGGCACACCCCTTCCATTTCCACTGTCCCCTCCGGGTCCCTAGCACCGCTTTCCTTACTGCACCTGACCTCACCAACATCAAGGCTGGCAAGAAAATGGAAACTATGTTTTCAATTAACCTTTGCTTCCACCCACAGATTCTCACCCTTCCATTTACTTTTAATTACTGTGATTCCAAAATGGCCCCCAAATGAACTTTCCATCTCTTGTAAAACTTGTTTTCACATGGACTGTATAGTTGACTATAAGCGCCTATAAGACTTGTGCATAACCTGTTTAATGGATTCACAATAGGATGGCAAGCACGCAAACAAAGTTGTTATTCTTGGCATGCCACAATTTGGAACTGAAACTTTCAGAGTTTTCAAAGTGATAAGTATTTTAAGACCAGGAAAGCACAAGGAACAGTATATCTGCACAAGCTATAGCTGCTGAAACCACTGTAGTAACTTACATCGTGATGCGTATATAAAAATTATCAGTGTTGGCTATAAATTGTATTGGTTCATAATCTATTTTACTGAATTGAGTGTATTTTATATTAAAACATGTAAGCCAAATGGTTACATGGATGAGAAATCCCCAACTCTGTCACCTGAGCAGACTTTGATTTGCAATAGCATTCAAAATGTGCCTGATCTTAACACATTTCTATGTAAAAATATAAGAAAAGAGCATATGATGGGTAAAAGTGTTTAGGGAAGAGTAAGAATAGACATGGAGCTTCTCGTAGGAGTCTGGGATCTTCCCTTTCCATTAAGTAGGCACTATTTCCTTCTGCCATCTTCACTTCAATACTCATTCATTTGCCTTGCCCACTCCGCAGTCCTCAGTTTGATACTTTCTCATGTTTTGTCTCTTCTCCTCCTAGGATTTGGCTCTTGAACTGATTTAGTTGTTAAGCATTGGAGAAGATTTAGGTCCAAAGCTCTCATATGAGGATAAAAGCTGACTAAAATATAGGAAGAGATAGATGAGCAACACTTGGACTCCAGGTGAATGAGCTATAATGTAATTTCTGACCTTCCTCTTACTGTAATAGTTTTCAAATCTTCTATCATAGAAGCAGTGAGTATGGAAAGCAAGTGCCAGAAAACTGGAATTGTGTGAGTGTGGGAAAATCCCTATGTCCTGGGACTAGACACAAGAGAGAAAAGAATATGGAAGATGGAGGAGACAAGAGCAAAAGGTGAATTTGTTTGCGCATGTCTAGAGCCTTGTGGGCAAAGAAAACAAGCTGAGTGCCATGGCAGAGAGGGAAAGGATTTTTGCAGTGGTGTTTTGGAGGAATCTAAGAGGCCAGCAAGAGGAGTTAGCAGTAAAAAAGACAAGCACTCCTGCTGATGCAAGAAAAGCAAAGGAGTACTCACATTCGTGTGCTCTACTGTGTAAATGGAGAGTAGTATTGGCTCTCTGGTTTACAAAACCCTCTATTCAGGAATAAGTTTGTCAGCCCAAGTAAAGAGGAAAAGATCAATGGATTGCAATAAACAGCGTTTAACATAAAAATGAGTAAAATTTACAATTCAGTTAACTTGTGAAATGTTAAAAAAATCAGCAAACAATGGACACAATTTGTTTTGTTCAGAGCCCAGAGGTAGAGACCAAATCCTCTAAATTAATTTCTGCAAAAGCTGGGTGTTTTTTCCCCAAACAGGTCTGGATCCTATTCGTTGTAGAATATACTGATTACCAACTATTTTTAAGAGCTTTACACAAACATTATTTCTTTTGTTGTGTGAAATGCAGAATCAGCCATCTGGCAAATGCCCCAGAGCTAAAATCTTTTACATGACATATAATTCAAAATGATTAAATATACAACAGAAAATAGCTATAGCATTGCACTTAAAATAGCATGAACTTTTACTGCCGATCAAAACTGATTTCTTTAGCTTAACAAGTATCCAAAGAACAATTATTTGAAGAGCTTTTAAGAGTTTCAATATGTAGGAACTAAACCTCATCTAAATTCAGTATCTTAAGTCAAATAAAAAAGAAACAAATGTACAAAAGATTAAATGGTCCTGCGTTATAAGTAGACATTTAAATCTATGGGAAGCTAAATTCATTCGAACAAAAATACTATATTCCCTCTGTATGTGTATTGCTGGGGCTTTCCTCTCCATCGCTAAGGGCATCTGCCAAAACAACTCTCACATTCTTAGGCAATGACTAGGGACTAGCCTGGAATCAGACTGTTCATCCACTCCCTCCATCATCAGAATGGGCAATTTCAAAGAAGAACAGGGAATAAAGCTCCGTGCAGGATCCCTGAGTGCAGTCAATCTTTTTTCCTGCACCACAGTCGACTTGAAGTTAAACTTGCTGTCTTTTTTCCAGAAATACTCCAGGCCTGAAAAATTGCCAGCTCCTCATCCCACACCCAATTCTGCAGTAGTTTATGAGAAAGAGCACGCAAACATCTGCATGTGTTTGGGGTACATAAGGGTAGGTACAGAAATATTACCCTGTGTAATTATTGAGCGGTTATGGCTCTGTTTCTCAACTACATTTTTCAGACAAGTCAAAGTCTACATCTCCCAAAAGCACTCGGTGCAAGTCAGATCTGAGCTGTGAGACCAAAGAAAAGGGCTAAATGTAGGTTTTTCTCATGGATTTGCATACTTGGATAAACCTGAAATGGATAAATACATTGCTGCCAACTTTCAAGAGCATTTTGCCTCTAAATTCTTTCATACCAAGCATGAGAACCTTCATCCCAAGGTCACAACGTGAGGCAATTGTAAGTCTGTGATTGCTCAGGCTTAGAATTGGAATGGCTTTGCGCCCTTGCCTGTGGAGTTGGGTCAGCCTCAACCAAGGAACCTCAGACGTTCTAATCCCAGACTTTTCTAAACTGTAATAAAATAATGTTCTTGAATCTTGACCTTTTCAGCTCATAATGATTCCCGAAGCAGCAGGCTTTTTCCTGCTGCTTTTCACAAGACTTTCAGGCTTGAAGAAATCCTAAGCTGATTGCTGGCTCGTTTGGGATTGCAGCAACACCAAAACCTCTCTTCCTAGTAAGATACTTGTCCTGGTTCTCTGGGCCTCATCCTGCTCTCAGTAATATGCATGTTAATTCAGTTACCTGACTGAGCTTTTAGGGTAAAGGCAGGCTTTGTGTCTTCCTGATCTTGATGTTATACGAAGAGATTTCAGGAGGAAATACTGACTGCAGTATAGAAAGATTCCCTATGCACCATACACACATTAATTAAACCTGAAGATGGAATGTGAAAATAGCAGCCCAAATATTCTCCTATTACAAAGAGCAAAAGCATATTTTATATTATTTATCTCATCCTTTCGACAGCCACAGGAGAAACAAGGCAATTTTCATCAGAAACATCTTTACTTTTCATCAAAAGAGAGGTGACCCAGGCAATCTCCTATAACCTTTTCCATCTCAGTATGACAAAATTTCTCTTTCTGATGGTATTTTCTCTTTGAAAGCTATGGGCTTCTCTGATGTTTGGAAGTCCTAAAACCTGAATGTCACAGATTTTTCTTGTACCTCCCTGCTTTGCATTAAACATAACCTCATATATTTTCTACTTTTCAGTGGAAAATTGGGACATCTTCCCATCTTTCTATTGACCAAACTCTGTTACAAAGGTGCCAGGAGTCCTATTTCTGGAAAACAAATAAAGAAGTAATATTCCTAGTGAAACAGGAGTCTAGGCCCAGTATCTATTCAAAATAAACAAGGTATCTCCTTACAAATGAGCATTCACATTCTTATTTATGAGTCCAATTTTGCCTACTCCGCAATACTGGAAGGAAAGAAAAGATGGAAGAACACATGGAGAATGGAGAGAAATTTGAGCATCCCTAAGGAAAAAGAGGTTTAGGGACGGAGCAATAACTGCAAGATTGTGATGAGATTTTGGAAAACTTTGCTAGATAAAAACATAGAACAAAACTGTTGCTGTCATTTTGTTCCCTGGGCTTGATTATGTTTTCATGATGGGTCTTTGCACTGCTTGAACTGCAAGAGCTCTTTCAGTAAATGAGTATCAGACCTCCATGCTAGTGAAACTCAAGGCTTGCCAAATTTATCGGGAGTCGCTGTGGCACTCTCCATCCACTCGTCTTGTCAAAGAAGTGGTGGAAGCAAACTCAGTAGTTTCAAATGGTGTCTGTTTTCTTCTGGAATGGTACCTGGATGCTGCCAGTTTGGAGGCAAGTCAGTGCCAAGGCTCTATGTGGAGCTCTTCCTCGCCCTTCTTCACAAACAGCCAAGAAACAATCAGAAATCGCTTCATAATAGGGCCAGGGTGAAAGGTGAGAACTGGAGTAGTCTGAAAGCCTGCTGCCAGACCTGAGGAAGATAGTGTCATTTTGGTAAACCTGTCAAGCTGTTGTAAGAACTTCCTGAATGCTTCCTACCATCTGCTTTTGATGCTTTCAAGACTTGGCTGGAAGCCTGGAGGTTTTCCTGCTCCTTCCTGCCCAACCTATAATGGAGTAATTCTGGATCTGTTCCCTGTCATCCCAGCCTCTTCCTCAGTTTCTTCTGCTTACAGCTGGGTTTTTTTAACTATATTTTTTTCTCCTCACTGCAGTGGCCTTGTGCCCTGAATCATCTCTCCTGGGGCGGTCAGAGTTCCTCTGATGTTGAACAAGTGCCGGGTGTTTCAATTGTGTTCATGTTCTTGAGAGGAAGGGTCTGGCCTCCACGACACATTCCTTCTTCACACTCACATCAACACAGAGTTTAACTTTGTGTACAGGGCTTTCAATGGAACGGCCACACAAAGCAAGCACATCTCCAACGACTCCATTGGACTGCATGCTGTGCCACTGAGCTTAGTGAATATTGATGGATATAAATTGTAGGGTCTGAGATAAATGTCGTGAAGGACAATGAGTTCAAAGAACAGATTAAAAAACAATAAATTGAATTCCAAGGCGTTCCCTCCTGTACTAATCTGTGTAGGTTCCTGTGTTTTTGGAAAGCATGTTGCTTATCTTCCTCATCAGTAGGCCCACAGCATTCCGGTATTTTGGATCAATGCCATTTGTAATAATCTAGATCAGTTTTTATTCAACGTTTATAAAACAGGCCATGTATCACAGGGTATATTTTATAGCAGATGGTATCTCCAATTCATTTAACCCCCCCCTTCACTTCCCTCCTCCAATATCACAGTGCATACTTATAAGAGCTCTTCAAAGTAGAGCTGAGCTGAATTTTCTTCAACAAATAGTAAATTTGCTGAAAAATGGCATTTCCAAGCAACAAAACTGTTGAACTGTGGCACAGTGAAACATGAGATGTTTTGTCTTCTAGAAAAAATGGGTGTTGAAATTTAAATATTTTTGGGGAAAAAAAGAAATGGGGTGAGGAGTTGTTTTCAGAAATCATTTCTATTAAGAAAAGAAAGTGATAAACTCCAGGGTTAAATAGCCAGAACACAAACGTTTGTTTCAGGTCAAGTTACATTGTCTGAGTTATCCCAGTGTCAACTGTTTTGGGGTCTTCTGTGTGGTTTTAATTCGAAGAGATTCTCTTTTGGCTTGATGGGAACTATTTTTTCCCGAGGATTATTAATCTGGGGACTCTGTCCATGAGACCCAGGATTTGCCAGACTTTACTCAAAACACAGTTCTCCAAGGAAATTTCCTTGGGAAAGCCCTTTGGGACTATTTCACCATAGCCCTAAGGCTCATTTCAATAAAATGGGCTATTCTAACATGCAGAGATAACCACATGTTTAAGCACTTTGCTGGTTCACAGCAGTTTATTAGCTTTTAGGATCAATGATGTACACCTTACAACCACTCCCTTACTTGAGATCATCATGGAAGAGGCTGAAAATCTTCTGAGATTCACATACCAAACAGTCATAAAATATATTTATTCATATCTGCTTGGGAATACTTCATTGTAATTTTGCAAACCATGATTTATACAACTCTGGGGATGCACACGTAGCTGACAAAAATAAATAGGTAAGAATATTTTAGCTCAGTGATAACAGAACCAAATCATGGACTTTTTTATGTCATAGCTTTACTCATGCATCCTAGAAGCCACGACAAGTAAACACATCTTAGCTGACCTTGCAGAAGAAGTTAATCATACCTGCGTTTCTCAGAAACCTGAATTTGTAGTCGACAACAACTCTGGTTTCAGGATTATAGAATCCATCACCACAGTCGTAACAGCCTTTTGGGATTTCTGGGGGAGGATCCAGATTTGTAAGCTGAGAAATATCTGGAAAAAGTAAAAACAAGAAGAAAGGGTTTGCTTTATTCTGCTTTTTCTCTCCCCTCCCCCCTCCTTTTTCATTTGTGCCTTTGGTCAAGCTAACCAGCACTGATCTCTGTGCCATTTGCTGGGACAATTACGTGGTCACCTTACAATAACCTTTAGAAAACATTTTGCCAACTTTGCATAGGGAGAAAATAAAGATGGAAAACTGCAAACAGCAAAGTGCGTGATAAAATGGTATCACTAAGCTAGCAGCAACAGATATGACCCCAAACTCCAAACTGGGGCCAGGAGAGTCTTGCTGGCGGCAGAGAACTACATGTAATCACTAAAATATTCTATGTATAAGGAAGAGTATTTTATGCATTACGTTACTAATGTTACTCACTTGGTCCTTATAAATCTCTTCATTTTCTGACTACAGAAAAATAGTAATATTATGAGTGACTTTGCCAAGAAATAGACTGACAGAAATGTTGATTTTGGTATCTACTATATAGCTACGTGGGACAGACGCATTCAAACTTTATTTGATGTCCTGGATACAAACTGCTTTTGTTCAACTTGTCTGTATGGAAAGCCCGCTGCCAATGCAGTGAAGGTGAAATGTAAAGGATTAATAGATGTAGATAACAAAGCCCTGTCCTGTGGGTCATTGCTGCAGAGGAGACCACGCTGCGGGCGCAGTGCTGCATCCTGCACTGCATGGAAGGCTCTGCATTCTTCTGGCAGCGTCATACAGTCGGGTCCTGAAATTAGCCAGAGCGTTTCTGCTCCATGTTACTCGTGTAGCCGAATTAATCTTTCTTAAGCAAAGTTGTTAGTTTAATTCCTTCCAGACTCTTAGGATCGCAAACGCAATTCAGTACCTGGTTCTATCAGACCAGAGCAGATTTCTGTGTAAAATCTTCTGTCGTAGCCATCACAGTAATGCCATTTTTTATCTGTGTATTCGAGACCATCTGCAAAAGTGTATTTCCCCTGCAAAACGCGTTCAAGCACTGAGTTAATAAACGTGATGGATGGATGGAGAACAAACACAGCCCGTCTTCCTGCTGCCAAAGCTGTGCTTTAGCACGGGTCAGCTGGGGTTTAAGCAGCGCTGGGAGCTGCCTCTACCTGCCCGCAAGCAGCCTCCCCTCGCACCTTTGGGTGCCAGAGGCCCCCGAGGAGTGAAAAATCAGCATGGTTCAGAAATCCGCTTATTTCACCCCAAAACCTCCCCCTGCAGCGGGGCCGCTCCCCACCAGCGCTCCCGTCCGGGTGGGGTGAGGTGCCCTCGGGGTACCTGCGTGGGCACCCCGCGGTGCCAGACCGCCCGGTATACTCCGCCGTCGGGGAACAGCAGCTCTCCCTCGCCCTCAAACATCCCGTCCTTGAGCATCCCTCGGTACTCGGTGCCGGTCGGCAGCGTGTAGCTGCCCAGGCCCTCCATCCTAGAACACAGACGGTGGTTACGGCGGTGGGGCCGGGCAGCCCCGCAGCCCCGCTGCCCTCCGGTCCCACCTGCCGCGCACCACGGCCCCGAGGTACCGCCCGTCAGACACCTCCATGGCGGCCCGGTCACCACGGCAACGCCGCCGCTAACGGGGCTCCGCCTCCCGCGGCCTCCACGCATGTCCCGCATGCGCAGTGGCGGCCGGGCGCTGAGGGGAGCTCAAGGAGAGCGGCGCTGCCGCCATGCCGGGCGCCTTGCGGGTGCCGTCGCTGGAGGAGCTCGATGTGCAGGAGGTGAGTGACCGGATGCCCCGGCCATGCTCTCCCCGCCGCGGGGCAGCGCGGTGGGATCGGCCGGTGCCCATTGCCGCTCTGCCCCGCTGCAGGTGAAGGTGAGCTCGGCCGTGCTGAAGGCCGCGGCCCACCACTACGGCTCCCAGTGCGACCGCCCCAACAAGGAGTTCATGCTGTGCCGCTGGGAGGAGAAGGACCCGCGGAAGTGCCTGCAGGAGGGACGGGAGGTGAACCGATGCGCACTCGAGTTCTTCAGGTGAGCGGGGCCCGGTCCAGGCTCCCCTCTGCCCCCAAGGTGAAGGCTGTTCGGGGCTTCTCCCGCTGTAGTATGCCCTTGTCAGGCTTGGTTACATGAGCACCTCTTTAATGCAAAGTGTCATCACCATCACTGCCTTTAAAGTCTATTCTTGCTTTTCAAGCTGTAACTCCCAGGGAAATAAGCCTTATCTGTTTTATGTAGTTATACATTAGTTTATCCTTTAATTTTAAGCTCTATGGCTTCAGTTGCAGAGTAAGTGGGCTAAGTTTCTGTTAGGTTAGCAGTGGGAGGTGGGGAGGTGATGGAAGTCTTGCTGCTCCTGCGCCTACCAGCTGATATATGACATCCAGGAAACTGACCGAAGCTTGGAGCTGTCTGTCTTCTGTTTCACAGGTGAACTACTGTGAGAGCTTGAGTGCATGCATCGTTTGCCTCTTCTGACCAAACATGTAAATCTAAGGCTTGTGCCAGTATCATGTTCTTATGTTGCTAGTAAAAGGTGTAGTTGAATTAGCTTAAAGTGTGACCACTTCCAGTGTAGCAGCTGGTGATCAGAAATGCCTGTTCTAAGCATGTTTTCTTGAGTTAAAACATCAAATTAATTTGGAAGCATTAGGGTGTTGTATAATGTACACTTTATTTGGCAAGACAGGGATGTCATATGGAAGAGCTGTGTACATTTACGTAGCAAGAATAATACCTTCCATTAGAATACAAGAATAACTAGTTAAATTACTGCAGTTTCCAGTTGTAGCTACAATGACACGAATTTTACTGATACTGGTATGAATTCTGTTTAACGATGCTTCGAATGCTGACTTCCCTGAGGACTTTAAGGGTTCCTGAGAACTTAAAGCCAAGTTGAGGTTTGAATGAGTAAGAGAATAACATTTGCCGATTGTTTTCTTTCTGTGGTCTCTTGCAGGAAGATCAAGACACACTGTGCAGAGCCATTTACCGAGTACTGGACGTGCATTGACTACACCAACCTGCAGGAGCTCCGGCGGTGCCGAAAACAGCAGGCAGTGTTTGATAACTGTGTGCTGGACAAGTTGGGCTGGGTGAGACCTGATCTGGGACAGCTCTCTAAGGTAATTTCATACCTTTTTGATAGCCAGGTTCTTCTCTCCATTCTTATAGACAGGTTCCCAGCTCTTCTCCCAGCCAGCAGGTGATTCATGAACTCAACACTGGGTTTAATAGAAGTCAGGACACTGCTGACATTCTCCAGGATTGCTTTCACTGAAGACTTGCACTTTACTTAGGCAATGACACTCTTGCTTTTTTCTTTTCCTGGCACAAAGACCTTTACTTCAGGAGTGAAACTCACACACATTTACAACTGCTCTGTAGTTATGAGTGAAATGCCCCTCACCTCCCTTTGTATAGAAGTAGTCTGGAGATAGGAGCTCTCATCAGATCAACAATATGTCCTTAGTGGTGTCTGGTACTTCTTGGTAGTCCTTCCTTTAGTTTCTGACTCAGTCTAGCTTTTCTAGTTAATGCTGTGAGAAGTTGTATCATTTCTTCTTTGTTCTTTCCAGGTTACAAAAGTGAAGACAGACCGTCCTATGCCTGAGAATGCCTATCACTCTAGACCTAGACCAGAGCCAAATCCACCCATTGAAGGAGACCTGAAGCCTTCTCCATTTGGCAGTCGGCTCTTTTTCTGGTCCTGGTAAAGTGGGCAGACTGTGCTGTAGCTAAAGTGCAAAGATGCATTGCTTGCAAATGTAAATTGTCAAGTGCACCTTAGGTATAACTTTAATGATTAAAGAACCCCAAACTGTTACATGTCTCAGTTGACTTCTTTAAACATACATATCATAGTAACTAAAAAATATGTTCTGTTTTACACAGTGCTCTCTGCAGTTGTATAGCCCTTCGGAACTTCTTAGTAATGTTGATTGCTTGGTAGTGACTACCAGGCTTGTCTGAGATGTGTATGAATGTAGCCTGTCTTTGACTACTGCCTCAATCAAAAACTGAGACTTTACTTATTATTGAGAACACTGCTGCTTGGGTCAGGGAGGCTTTGAGAACAAGCAAGGTGTTAATGTCTTTCCTCAGTCTCGCAACTGATAATTACGCATTTCTTTCCAAGGGACTCTTCCTGTGTAGGTTTAACCTAAAATCTGTCTTGGAGCAAGGGTTTAGTTGAATCTGTGGCTTTTGCTATGTATGAGGTGAGTACTGTTTCTGACAAAGGTTCTTCTACTTACCAGATACTCATTTCTTATGCACTTAGGTTAGTGCCTTCATTTTAGTGGGGAACACAAGCTACTCAATCAGAGAAATCGCACTAAATTTTCAACACCTTCAAGTAAAAAATACCTCTTGAACATCTTCCTGTCCCATGAAGGAGTGTAAGAAGGTAACTCTCTTTGAGAGAGAAGTAAATCAATTTTTTCTAGATACTGTAGAAAATAGAAACTAAGAGTCACGTTTCGTAGGAAGCAGATCTAGTCTTTTGTTACTCTTACCCCATAGCAAGAACCTGATTACAAAGGTCAGAAGAAAGGAAACAAACTTGTTTTCACAAAGCCATCTGCAGTTCAGTATGCACCATGGCAGACTGTGTATCCTGAACCACAGCAAAGACTTGACTAGTGCTTTGCTCCTTGAGTAGCCTGCTGTTATTAGGATCTGAAGACTTACCATGTCCTTGTTTGGGGGAGGATTAAACTGTAATGGGGCTGTAGCTGCAGCATATGTTTCTGATCCATGGAGCTAGAAGGAAAATTGTATAACATTTATCTAAAAATAGCTCGTGCCCTGGGTGGCTCATGGGTTCTTGCTGTTCTCTGCTTGGGTATGTTAAACTCAAGCTCAAAGCAGGTGCTATGGCATACATGTTTGCATTTTAATGTAGGTATCATGCTGTCTTTGCAGCTCTTCTAAACCTAGGAGATGGTGTGCACCTTTGCAGTTTGTCCTTGTAGATCACTGCCAGCATTTCAGAGCAGCCACGTCTTGCTGAGGATAGATAGCCCCTTTTCTGCAGAGATTGAAATTAGGACAAGCTTGAGGTCTAATTACATTCAGCTGAGTGAGTGAAATGAGGTTTGGTGGAGTAGAGGATAAATTGTTCTGGGATGTTAACACGTGTCACATCTGATCTTTTGTTGCTGACCCACTCCAATAGTTAGGCAACCTCGCAGAAAGACTTTAGATGTTACCATGTTTTGCTAATAACTTACTATTGTCAGCATAACGTATCAAACACTGCACTGCTGAACATCTGCTTTTGCATAAACAGGCATGGGCATTCCAGTAGTCAGCCCCTAATCATAATTAAAGAGTATTTTCCCCATTAAATTGCTTCTGAAAAGAATGACACGCATAAATAGGGGGGCAGTTTTTTACAAGAGCCTTTTATAAACCCCGCCCTTAAGTTGGCTAGTAATGTAAGCAAAAAAGCCCAAACCCCAGTGATTTATGCTGCAGCCTCAAAGGTTTAAGACTGTTCATCTGTTTCATGACAGCTGAATCTACTGCCTCTTGGGTCAGAGGTGGTTGATCCAGTGACGATGCACTGACCACGTTTCAAAGTCAGAATTAACTATCTGCTTGCCTAGATTCCAGTTTCAAGCAGGAGTGGGCAGGTGAATGTACAAAAGAGAACAGCAGAGGAGGACAATGAAGTGATAAAGTCAAGTAGGATTCAGCTGTACTGGGAGCACTTCTTTCCTTAATCTCTCTGAGATAATTGCTTCTTGTCTTTATCTCATAGGTAAACCTCTGCAAGGAAGTGCTGCCAGAGGTCTGGTTTTGGGTGCTTTGGACAGTGCCTGTGTGCAGCCATTTCTGTTCAGAATCGTTGTGTGGCTTTACTCAAATGTAGATGCCCCCTTTGGAGCTGTAATGTTTTCTTGGAAACTTCAGAACAAGTGAATGTCAAGATTGAGTAAAAACCATGAAAGTGGTTTTGAGGAATGTATCCTGACATGTTTTTGGCAGATGGAGAGCAGATGCGTACAGACTCAACGCAGATATTTTGCTGGCGATGGGAGAAGTGTTATTTGTTATGTTGTAGGCTCTTCACTCTGCCAGAGCTTCTAATCACATCTGTCAAATTAACAGAACGTTGTTCAGCCAGTGTTGTAGCTTGCAACACCATGGGTTAGATGAGGCAGAACCTGCTCTGCTCTTTCAGATTATGGTTGGGAAGAGTAAAATCCTGGTGTCATTTCTAACCTCTGAGGTAGGAACGTGCATTTCTGGTGCAGCAAAGTTGTGTGGCTCTAGCACAGCAGTGTTCTTCTCAAGAGACACTGTCTTTCCAAGACATCTGCCAGTTTGACATGCCCTGATCTCAAATGGTCCTGCTTAGCTCCCAAGGAGAAGGTGTACTGTTAGCCAAAAAGGCCAGGACTTCAACAGCAGCTCCCCCTCTGCTTGTAGCCACCAAATCTGGCTTTATTATGCTTTTATTACTGGTTTTATTTAGCTATCTGAGTTTCACAATTCTGTTGCATGTCACATTATGCTATTATCATCCCTAGGATGACTTCTAGGAGTCACTTCAGGTGGAATGAGCCTTTCCAGCATTTGAAAGCTGAGACTGGCTCCGCAAAAACCATTCATGGACTCCTCTTCTTCTGCTTTCAATTGCAATATTGTTCTACAATGAAGTAATTTCCCCTATTCATAAGCAAAGCAAAACCTGCATCTTTATAGCAAAGAGTCATAGTTTTATAGAGCCTTTGCCTCAGAACAAGGATACTGCTGCAGAGCTACAGAAGAAACTTGGAGCTCAGGCTGTGTGAAATCCTTTTGAAAGCTTGCTGTGTGCTCTTGCACGAGAAGAGTTTGGAAACTAGAATCCATCTGGGTATTAATAGGAGATTTAAGACTCCCTCTTGTGGCTGCATTAAGCTGATCTTGAGCATCTGTGTGAAGATTTTACCATCCTGAAAGTGCAAAGGCTATTTCAGTATTTCTGACCGAAACTTGCTCAGGTCTTTTGTCTTCGCTACAAAATTCAGTTGAATATTGTCTCAACTTGAATTTTCCTACTAAAACCCCCTCTTGAATAGAGGATGAAGTGAGAGGAGGAAGAAAACCGGGTTGAAAACGTTCTGATCACCTCAGTCACGTTTGGTGTGACTTAAGGAAGTTAAGGCAGAGCCAGAGCAGGTGGAGGTGGTTGGAAAAACCTGGTGTAAATGGTATTTGCTTCTCTGAATCCAGAATGGGTGCATCCCTGGTGCCACAGAGGATGGGATGGTTCTGAATCAGCGGGGCCAGTGCTAGCAGTGTGTGACAGGCAAACATGGGAAGCTGGTTAATTGCAATATGTAATTTCATGTAAAAGCACTTTATTTCTCTTTATTAGGAATAGACACGACTTTACCAAATGGTCTTAATAACGTAACCCTGTGGTTCTGCTAATAATTTGATGGTTTTCATGTGAGCCCTTCTAGCTGGAGACTTGATTTAAATCTAGGACACCTCCTGCACAGTCGAGTGTGGTACAAATAGTACTTTGGCAAAGGGAGAAGATCTGAGAAAACACAGAACAGCAAACTAGAGGCAAGAAGTCTGCAGTGCTATTTTGGATATTAAGGCAGTAAATCAGCCCTGCAAGCAGAAGCAGATGCTGACCCCAGACCCCCTCTCAGACCCCAGAGGCAGGTCAGCAACAAGCTCACTTGGCAGCATGGGGGTTACTCCTGGTTTTGGTTTCTTTCTGCTTCAACAGCAAGTTCCTCCAGTCCCTCACACGTGTTACAAAAGCTCTGGCAAGCCTAAAGCATGCACGGGTCCAGGTTCCTCGTGTGTGTGATGTCTGTGCTTGACGAGCAATGCAGCAAGAGCAGGCAGCAAGGGGAGCTGCATTGCCTGTGTCTATCACAGGGCTAGAGCAGAAGCAGAAGCTGCTGGAACATGAACAGTCGGTACCTGACTGCATCCAGGAATAAGGGCTCAAAGGAGATAAATGAGAGCATTTGATAAGGTAGAAGCTCTTCTGTCTTGCCTGCATCCCAAGCATCTCCCCATTGCTGCTGCCTACAGAACAGCTTAGATCACGTTTGACTATTGCAGGTGCCTGAACAAAAGGATTCCAACCTGCGTGTTCCTGTGCTCTTGGCTGGGCTGGCAAATGCAGATGGTTCCAGTGAGTGTTTCGCTCACGCTGTGGTCTGCAGCACAAAATGGCAAGAAATGGCTTTTGCTGTTTTAACAGGGTTTGAGTTAATTTCTCCTTTCTCACCAGGGGAAATGAGGGCTGGGAAGAACGGCCATGCCTGTTGCTTTGTTAAACTCAGCTTTGGCTCCGATTCTGGCACCAAGAAAGGAAGTAAAATACAGGGAAGAGGAGCTTTATGAAAGAGCTATGGGTCTGCTCCCAAGTTGATAGGTTAAACCGTACAAAACACTGGCTCTGAGGCATTGCTCTCATATTTGTAAGATCAGCATGGCAGCTCTGTCAAGGGCTATGAGTCACCCTCAGGGTGGTTCAGCTCTTTAGAAGTAGTAGCACAGCCTTCTGCTTCCATGCAAACAGGAGCGAGCGGCTCTAATGGACTCAGAATTACCCCTTTGCTTAGAGCACCGTCTGACCTCTGCTTTGTTCTCCTGCCTCCCGTTTACAGCTGTGCCGAGAGTGGAACCTCTCCTATTGCTGGGAGAAAAGGACTGGATGGAGCCCTTAAAAGTGAATCCCATCGATTGCAACCATCTCCGTCCCCATCACCGCTTGGGTCGCCATCCTCCGGCTGCCTCCATCCATCTCCTGTGCCAGAGCTCTGCCCCACTGCTCCTTCGGGACACTGTCAGGTGTGGCCCATCTTGGCTTGGGCTGTCAGGAAGCCGCTGACAGCAGGGCTGACCCCGGCCATGTGCACGCAGCGGGAGGCTCTGCCTGTCCCCAGGCGCGGCCTCAGGCGCTCGTGGCAAGCCTGTGCTCCAGGCTAAACAGAGGAAGGTGAGGGTCAGCGGCACAGAGCTCTGCCCAAGGCTCAGGAAGCACATTTTGGCAGAGGAAAGAAATACAATACAAGCAGGGAGGGAAACTCAACTTCCATCCAACCCCCTCCAAGAAGCTTTTGGCTTCCCTACAGCTGCTGGAGTTTTTACTATCGGTTATTGGGCTTTTTATTGTTACAGGCTTTCATGTGTTTGTTTTCTGTCTTTTACACTGGCGTGTTGTTAACGGGAGAGAACAGAGCAATACAGGAGTAGCATAGACCAGAGGGTAGAGCCCTGCACTGGGGTACAGGCAACCCGGCTTCCCTTTCCTGCCTGTCACTATCTCATTGTGTGGCCTTAGGGCATGTCACTTCCCTCTGTGCCCTGGCTCCTCAGTGGGATGCGGTGGATCCACCCAACAGAGAGCTCTGCTTGTTTACTCATCTTTGTCCTTGTGAGGAGCCTTACAGGAGTCTTAGGGGAAGCTCTGCATGGCCATGGCAGGCACAGCCCCATTGCTCCAGGGGAGCTGCAGACCAAGCGCTGCTCTCCTTCCCCAGTGCAAGCAATGGGAGAGGAGTGTTGGGTGCATCACCCTGCCCTTGTTGCTCACTCCAGTGGCTGCCTGCTGTTTGAAATGCTTTCCTGTACAGACTGCCCTCAGTAAGCACATCAGCAGGCAGACAGCTCTGTGATGGGAAAGGCAGCTGCGCATCTCTGTCTGAAGGACAAGTGTCACTCCAAGCAGTCCTGGATGGGTATTTCCCAACTCCAGCCCACACAGGACCCTCCTGCCTTTCAGTGCAGCAGCAGCAGTGCTGTCACTGTGTGCAGGGAGCTGGTTACAGGAGCAAGAGTCCCCAAAACACACGCACCACCAGCTCAGTCCTGTCCTTGCAAACCCCGCTCTGCTCAGCAGGCCAGGCGCTGTCGAACAGCACTGAATCGAAGCGATTCTTTTCCTCTCCCGTTGGCCTGCAAGGAAATCTTTTTCCATTTACTATAAAACATGGTCCTTAATAGTGCTGAAGTGTTCTACATATTTTAAATAAACATGAGTGGATGTGAGCCCAGGAGGACATGAAAGAATGCAGCGTTCGCGGGGTACCGGCCCGGCACACATGTCAGCAATTTGGCTGCCTTGTGTACTTTGGCTTTTAAAGAAGCATTTAAAAGTAAACAAATGAAGAAAAATCTGGCAGCTGGATTTCAAAGTAAATTGCTTTCAGCTGATAGACCCCATTTCCAGCTTGCTTGGGTAGTATCAAGCCATACGCATCCAGCAAGAAGAGCGAGCGGCCAAGGAGGAGAGGGGGTGGGAGAGAGAACAAAAGCAGGGAAGTTCTGTGGGTTTAATTCTTCCATTTCCTTCCTTTGCACCGAACACTCCCTGCCTGTCACTGCCCTCGTGTCAGACAGGCAGGTTAATGCTTCAGACAGCAAGCTGTGCTCCGACTCCTCTTGGCCTCTGTTGTGCCGGGCTCTGCTTCCCTTCCATCAGGCCTGAGGATGGGATGGGAGTAGCATCAAAGCAGCATCCTTAGGATGGTGTCAGTTGGCAGAGCTGAGCTTTATGCTCATCTATGACCTGGGGTAGCTCTTGGGCTGCTCCATCAAGCCCTCATCCCTGCTGCTGCCCACTGATGGGGAGAGCCCCATCCCATAGCCCCACATGGCCCCAGAGACCACCAAGAAGAACCCGCTGCTCCAGTGGCTGGTGCAGGCAGGGACTGGCAGCCTGGGGAGGGCATCACCTGCTGCCGGCAGAGGGAAACGGCAGAGATAAGAGAGCCATTAACGAAGCTGGGGCTGTGGCAGGGCCCCCGCTCCTCCGGAAGGGCCTGGAGCATCCCCCGAAGGAGGGGACTCAGTGCTTGCTGATAGATGATACCGAGGTCCCAGGCTGGACAAAGGGGGAGGTTGCTGGGGTCACGCGTTGGCTCAGCCTTGGGCTCCTTCTGCTTTGACTCGCGTTTCCTCAAGTTTATACAACTCTGTGTGGGTTGGTTCGGTGGAAAGGGCAGAGGAAACTGGTGGGTCCCAAATGCTGGAGGTGTGGGGCTGGGGCAGGGCTGCTCCGAGCCCTCCCTGTACACAGGGAAATGGGTCCAGGGCTGTTAGTGGTACCCCAGGGGCGCGATGCTGCGGGCAGGGCTCCCTGGGGCCTCAGCCCCACTGCAGAGCCCAATGGGCCTGAGAAGAGCACAGAAAGCCCTGGGGCAGCCACAGTGTGAGCACAGTGGCTCATATCCCTGTGCGACAGTGCAAGTACCAGTGGGACCTGCAATGCCTGCCTGCATGGGGAGCCATGGCCATGCTGCAGGCAATGCCATGGTGCCAGGCAATGCCATGGTGCCAGGCAATGCCATGGTGCCAGGCATATAGTGCTCCTTGGGCACCCATGAGCTGGGGAAGAAGGCAGGCAGCAGCAGAGGAGATGGTGTCCCTGCACCTTGCTGCAAGAGGCAGCCATGCTTGTGGCTGCAGACATGGCTCTTTGCAACGCTTTATGTGATACTCCGTGCAATGCTCTGTGCGATGGTCTATGTGATGCTCTGTGTGATGCTCTATATGATGCTCAATGTGATGCTCTGTGTGATGCTCTGTGTGATGCTCTGTGCAATGCTCTATATATGCTCAATGTGATGCTCTGTGCAATGCTCTGTGCGATGGTCTATGTGATGCTCTGTGTGATGCTCTATATGATGCTCTATGTGATGCTCTGTGCAATGCTCTGTGTGATGCTCTGTGTGATGCTCTGTGTGATGTGGTTCAAGAGAACGATTAGTTGGAATGATCCCCTCTGATGGCTTCTCTCCTCCCTGTAGCTCATCAGATGAGCTCCCTTTCCTGGCACAGGACAGAACCTCTCAGCTCCTGGCAGTGCAGAGGTGCTGCCAGCTGTAAGGCAATGGGTGAGCAGTGGGAATGCAGCCGGGGCTCAGGCAGTGTCCTGGGCACACACTGCAGCGATGGAAGCCAGCGGCGCTGTGCCTGTGCTCCGTCATTATCCCTTGGCACGGGAGGGCCCTGGCACTGGTGTCGGGAGCTGGCAGCACCCACATGCACCTGCCAGCACCAGTGAGCTCACCGGCCGCTGCTGGGCTCTCATTAGTGTGATGGAAAGGCATTTGTGGGCTCTTTCCCCTCTGACACCCACCTGGGCTGCAGCACCTGCCCCAGCTATTGGGGGCATTGGGAGCAGCTTCTCCCTTCAGGCAGATTGAGATGAGGGTGCTGAGGTGCTGGCACAGGGTGCCCAGAGAAGCTGTGGCTGCCCCATCCCTGGCAGTGCTCAAGGCCAGGTTGGACACAGGGGCTTGGAGCAGCTGCTCCAGTGGAAGGGGTCCCTGCCCGTGGCAGGGGTTGGAGCTGGAGGAGATTTAAGGTCCCTTCAACCCAAACCATCCCTTGATTCTTTAATCTCCTGTTTAAGACAATCGGATCCTGGCTGGTCCCTGCAGGGCTGCTGAGCTTTGCTCCATCAGGGGATGCAGGTCTGCAGCCTTGGGTCACACCAGTGTTTAATGGGTGTTGTTTTTGGAAGTGAAGCAGCAGAACAGGGCGCTCATCTTGTCTCTCCTGAGCTGCAGGGTGCTGGGAATGTCTGGGAATGTCTGGGAATGCTTCCCCTGCAGCAGTGCTCCCTGGGGCACCTTATTTGCCCCTTTCACACGGGGTTTGTGCTCTCTCTGCCTGGCTTTTGCTGCCTGCTCTGTCTGAAGCAGAACAAGGAGGTTCACATCCACCTTCACATCCTCCATACCAGGGGGTTGTGTTTGGTCCCAAAATGCCAATGGGCAAAGGCAGCTGTGGTGGGTGAATGGGGGAAATCTGGCACTGAGGAGGGGTTGATGCGGATAAATGTGAACATCTCCAGCTGATCCAACTACTCCTGGTCCTTTGCCAAGGGCAGAGGTCAGACAAATACATCTCGAGCAGCCAAGGCCTTGATGCTTCTCCTCCTGATGGGTTCACCCAGGATTTGGTACAGGGACATCACTGCTGAAGGTGCCAGCGTGCCTGGATTCAGGCAGCTTCCCATGGGAACAGGGAAGGGTGACACAGGGAACGGCCCTAGGTGTGAGGTGGGGAAGCTGCAGCCCTTCTGTAGGGTGGGAACAACCCAGTGAGGACACTTGCTCCGATGTCCTGTGGTTAACGGGATGAACATGTACATGTATATGGCCGTTGCCATGGCTACCGCAGGGCTCCCTGCTGGTGCTGGGGAGGGTTGAGCCCCCGGCCCAGCCTGGGTCAGGATTTGCCTTCCCGGTGCAGCATTCACTGAGGGTGCTGCAGCCTCTCACCCAGGTGGGGGCACCCCCAGGGACAGAACACCCCCATGGGAGGGTGTTCCTCAGGTTTCCCAGCAGCAGAAAGCTGGGTGCAACCAGGAGATGAGGATGAGGATGGGGATGAGGATGAGGATGAGGGTGGGGATGGGGATGGAGATGGAGATGGGGATGGGGATGAGGATGAGGGTGGGGATGGGGATGGCCAATGTGCTCATAGCCCCCCTGCTCCAGGTGCACTGAATCCCCAGCTCCACCCAGCCCACCTCCCACCAGGCCCAGGAGCAGTTCTCCCCAGCAGCTTGTTTCTGGCTGATCCTATAAAGCTGGGAAGGAGAATGGGCTTCTCCCATATGGAGCCTGTGCTGCCTCCCTGCCTGCCTGCGGCTCTGGTGAGTGCTGAGGGCTGCAGGGGGTGGGTTGTGCCATGGGTCACTCACCAGTGTGGCTGTCAGGAGCCCTGGCATCGTGTGTGCTCTGGGTGCCCAGGCACAAGCACGGGGGCTGTAGCCAGAGGGTGAGGTTGGAACCCACTGGTGTTCAAGCACTCACAACCGGCAAGTTCCTGGTTACCGGTGGTTTGCACATCTCCTTCCGCCTGTGGGGTGAGCAAAGGGGGTTTAAACCTCCCTATAAGAAGACAGTTACTCCTGTAAAGCAAGAAACATGGGAGGAGTGAATGGTGTGCGGCCCTGTTGGAGATGGGGCTTGCTCAGGGATGCTGAAAGCCTCTGGTTTTGATTGACTCTCAGGTTATCTTGCAAACCTGACCTGAAGCAACTCTGTGGTCACTGATCCAACCTGCAGCCCCTCAAGGTGCTGTGGATGGAGTAGGGCAGGGCTGCCCTGCACCCACTGCATCCCTCCTGGGGCTGGAGGGCAGCAGGGGCACAGGGACCCCCTGTCCTGCAGCCCTCTCCCTGTCCAGCCCCTGTTCCTGCTCTATCCGAGTGCTCTCCATTCCCGATGCAGGCACACGGCCGGGCTCCGTCTGCTGTTTCCTTATAATTTAGGAGCCTTCCACACATTAATCTTTTTGTTTTTATTTTGACAAATGTGTGTTTCCAGGAAGTTGCTGGGGTCAGAGCAGCATCTGTTGCTCGTTACTTTGGGGGATGCAGAGGGTCTTTGTGAGGGTTTCCAAAGCAACAAGGAATTAAGTGGTTTGTAAAGCAGAGCAGGGACAAGGGGACGGGCTGGGGCTTCCCAAAGATGCTGATGAAAATCAGATCAGTTCTCCTCTATTTTCTTGGGAACTCGATCTATTTTTCTTGTACCACTGTCAGCCCAGCTCCCGTATTTCCAGTGCTTGGCCACCGCGATCCGTGTTTCCCTGCTGGGATTAGCGTGGCTGAGGTCAGATTTGCTTTCCCCAGGCCCTTGCCAGGTTGTGCTGTGCCAATGGGGAGGATTTGGGGTCTGTGGGATGGGAACAGTGCAGGTCCCTGGTGTGGGTCTGCCTGGGGACATGGGACAGGGACCCCCTAACCCTGATCCCCCCCCCACAATCACACCATGAATTACCCTGTGCTAAAGCTGCTTTCTCGGTCAAAACAAGCCGAGGAGGGTCTGGTGCCAAGGCGAGGAGCCCAGGAGATTTATCGCTGAGGAAATACTTTCTCCAGCGAGGGCTGACGGCCGCAGCAGGAACAATGGGAGATTCGCAACGTGAACAAAGCTGATTTCGTTCTTCTTTTTATCAATGCGTTTTCCTTGCGGATCCTCCCTTCCTGGAAGTGGGAGATGCAGCTTCCCCCGCGCGCCGGCCGTGTAATCAGCAGGAATGGCCATATCCTGGCTGGGAAGCGAGCTGTGAAACGCTGTCGCCCGCTGTGATTTATGAGCCCGTGGCAGCGGCCAGCGGAGGGGCTGGCCCGGGGACAAGGTGCCAGGGCGCGTGCAATATCCATGTATTCTTTCTGCTCCTCGCCGGGTCCTCGGGGAGCCGCCAGAGGAAGTGAATGGCTCAGACACACACGTTCCACTTGGGGCTTTATTTCTTATTGCCGTGTCTTTCCAAATGCCTTTAGCAGACGCAGGAGCACAATGGGGTCGGGCGGTGCTGAGCATCCCGGGCGGTGCTGAGCATCCCGGCCGGGTGGCAGCAGCCTGCCTGGAAAGGTCAATGCGAAGGGTGTTTGCTTGGGGACATGGGGACAGCCTGTCCTGAGCGGGTAGAGCCCTTCCCTAGCAGTGAGGGTTTGTAGGGACCGTGCTCATTGCCACAGAGGGGCAGAATAAGGTGACTCCATCTCCTCCAGTGCTGACCAACAGCCTTGTTGGCACCCATTGGAAGCAGCCAGCACTGAGCAGGTCTCTTACCATGTCCGGAGCTGTAGCACCATTGCCAGGGATCCAACACCTATAAGAATGACCAGTTTCCTTCCCAGGCTCCCACCACCCACATTATGCAATCCTCACCCAATAGTGAGAATATGAAATAATTACTCCAAGTGATCAGATTTTAATTATGCAACACAGAGGATGATTATCGCGCGCCAAATTGGTGCCGAGTGCTCAGTTATGTATATGCCAAATTTAGTCTATACCATTATACCCAGTGGGTGGCCGTAGACAATCAGGAAGTAATTAGTTTTGCTGGAGGTTGCTGCCTGCCTGGGTCGCTGTGCTGTCTGGGGAGCGTCTTGCTGTGCTCGTGAATACCATGGGCTGCGGGTTCAATACTGTCTTTCTGTGAGGAGCTAATAAGCTGTCTGCATGGCGGCCTGTAATTAACACTGTCGATATTCATTTGGAGGCAGCGCTTCCCTTTGTCGAGGCACTCGGTCCCTCCGTGGGATGGGAGCGGAGGGATGGGGATGCGGATGGTGATGGATGCGGGTGGGCAGCATCCGTGGGTGCCTGCTGAGGGAAGCACCCAGATGTGAGGGGGTGAGACCATGGGACCGCCTCACAGCCATCACTGTGCCACTGCTCTATGGGGGAGCTGCTGTTAGTCCCTGGATGTGAGGTGTCCTTGGATGGGGGTGTCCAGTGGTGCTGTGCTCCAGCAGGGAAGGCTGAGCTGGTGTGTGATGTAGGGGAGATGAGGATGTGAAGGGGCTTTGGCTGGGGTGGCCGTTCCCTTCCCAAAGCCGTGGGCTGCTTTGGGAACCCTGAGGATCAGTGGGAGATGCTGAGGTGCTGCATGGTTGCATCCTTCCAGGCGGCCTGATCCTGCGTGGTCCAGGGTCATCTGCTGGGGTCTCACATGGAGAGCTGTTTGGGGGCCTGGTGTGTATTGGTTGGGAGGTTAGCAGGGCATTGTCCCCCTGGATGCTGTTTGCAGTGGGTCAGTGTTGTGGGGCACTGGGAATGGGCTGCTCCATGGGAACTGCCCATGGATGTGCCAGGCAGGAATTGTCCGAAGTACGGAGCAACTTTTACCTCTGTTACACAAAGGAAACTTTCCTCCTCTGTTTGTCGGAGATGCTCACTCCATTGAGATGATTGGCATACTGGAGAGCTGAGAAACTAAATTGTTTATACACTAATGAATAGAAGCTTGATTGCAAGATCCTGTTTGGAAAATTATAGTGCTGAATTGAAGCCGTACAATTACATCCCAAATGCTGCATATTCATTTCATCTGCTTTGCATAGAGATTAACAAGCGAGCCCTAAAGCAGACTCTGAAATTAAAGCTAACACCAGATTTAGTCACAGGTTACAAACTAAATGGCATTGTTTGATGGATGTGAATCTTTACCACCTGCCTGCCTGATGATTGCTACCAGCTTACCAGACAGCAGAGGAAAAAGTTTCTTCCCATGAAGGAAGCATAATAAGATGCTGGGCTGGAAGTGCCCCCTCCCCATGCAGGCAGCCCCCCCAGGCAGATGTCTGCAGTGGGCCTAGGGAAAGGGCTCCCTGCTCCTGGCTCCATCGTGCTGGAGGCTGCATCCATGCCATGGAGGGTGGCTCAGGACCACCACAGAGGCTGTCGGTCCATCCAACAGCCAGGGTTGGGCCGGGTCCCCCCTTCTGCATGGCAGGAGGCTCATGGGGTCCCCATCTATCCTCTGTGCTGCGTCACCCATGGGTTCCCTTCCTCACCTTGCAGGGGCTTTGCTGCCTGCCTGTGATCTGCCTCCTCCCTGTTGTGTTCCCTGTTGTATTGGTGCCATGCAGCAAGGTTTGAGTGCTGCTGGGCTTGGGGTTTGCATTGGAAATGGGCCCCATCCCTGATGGAGGAACCTGTTGGATGTGTGGCAGCTTGTGTGGGGACACAGGACCTGCTATGGGGTTGCTGGGAGCTGTGTTTGAATTGGGGCTGTGGATGGGAGGGTGCAGGGGACAGGCTTGGGGCAGCCTCCAGTCACAGCAGGGCTCACTCTTTGGGAACACCTGGAGGGTCCCAATCCACATCCAAGGGCATGGGCACAGCTTGGGGCTCCCTGTGCGGCAGAGACCACAGCACTCGCTCTGCAAATTGGACACCTTTATTTTATACCTTCCAAAGTCAGTTACCAGCTGCAGTGACTTCATTCCTAGGATGTCTCTACCACACTATGGGACAGCCCAGCCCCAGCTTTACAAGCCCCAGTGGGGATGCTGCCCTAACCCTAACCCTCCTGGCCATGGCTGGCTCTGGGGTGCATGTCCCATCTTCCCCACCATGGGAGCAGCACCGTGCCTGCATCAGGCAGTGTGGCTGCTCCCGGCTCCATTCCTGCTTGGCACGTTCCCATCTCGACCCTCCAACACTTTCCCAACACCCTCTTGCAAACAACCGAGGTGGATGAGCATCAACTCGGGTCCCTCCCCAAAACCTGCCCAGGGTCAAGGGGCCATTTGGTGCCCTTCACCCAGAGCTGGGCTTCTCTTTCACACCTTAACTCCCCCCAGGACACTTGCACATCCGCAACCAAACCCCAACCACACCACAGCACCCTGAAACCAGCGCGATGGAGCAGACACCGGCACCCCGAGGGGCACAGCAGGGCTCTCCCCCTTGACCCCAAGGCACCGGCTGCACCCTCCCTCTGGGGGGGTCACCCACTATAACCCAGGGCTCCAGTGGCCAGCCCTGCACCCGATCATTGGCCTCTGGGGGTGGCCCCAGTGCTGGGCCATGGGAAAAGGCACCTATGGAGGGAGGCAGTGGTGGCTTTGCCCTGTGGGGACACAGCATTGGGGCTGCTGTCCCCAAAAGCTGGGCTGGGCACAGCATGGGCCATCCTATGGCAGCCTGGCACCCGCCTTGGGGTGGGTGCAGGAGCAGCACTGTGCCTGCGCTGCATGGTCCCACTCGCAGGTGACAACTGATGAATGGGGTTATGACAGCAGCCTCCTGTCCGGGTGTTCACAGCCCTGCACTGTGCCATGTCCCTCCCTGGCTGCTCCCATTGTTCAGCCCCAGGGATGTTTCTGCTGTGGAGCATCCCATGGGAAAGCTGGCTGGGTGGGAAGCTCCCAAGGGTGAGTCAAACCAGCACCATCCCTGGCTTCCAGCAGTGCTGTCTGCCTGCTCCTGGCCCTCTGGAGGTGCCAGGCAGGTGATGGCACACATCCTGCCAGGGGCTGGTGCGGGGCTGCCTGCAGCCACCTGGCCAACAGAAGGGATGCGGTGATGAACAGGAATTGTGTGCCTGGAGCAGGGACCCCGGGCAGCACCCTGCTGTGACAGCAGTGACAGGACAGGATGGGGCAGCAGGAAGGCAGTGTCAGCTGGTGCAGACCCAGGGCATGAGCCGGCCAGGTCGCATCCTGTGTGGCAGCCCCATACATGGGATGGGAACAGCAAAGGGACCTGCTTCCCAGCCAGGGCACCAGGCCCCCCAAGCCCAGTGTGGGCTGGTGGAGCAGTGTGGATGGAGCTGCTGGGAGCCAGCTGCCATCTACTGCAGTCCCACTAAGAGGGGACCCTGGTGGGCCCCAGGGCAGCGTGCGGCTCTGGTTCAAGCAGCTCATCCTCAGAGAAGCTGATGTGCAAGCACGTGTCATCCGCAGGGGAGAAGGGCAGCATGCTGTCCATGGGGCTGGCCAGGGCAGCCAAGTCCTTGGCCAAGGCCTCAGTGGCTGCAGGGTCATGGATGCTGGTCAGAGGGGACATCTGCCCGCTCTCCCCAGTCCTGTCCTTGGCCAGAGCACGCTGGCAGGTCCCAGCTGGGATGGGCTCCATGCTGGAGGCACCGCTCCGTGCAGGAGTCCTTGCCTCAGGGTCCAAGAGGGTGAGGGAGCTGGCAGCGATGCTGGTGAGGCTGGAGATGCTGGGGCTGGGCAGGCTCATGTGGGCAGCGCTCTCAGGCTTCACCTCCACTTCCAGGCTCGGGGAGGTCTTGCTTGACCTCTTCCGTAGGATGGGAGGTGGTGGGTTCAGCTTGGGAATGGGCTGCGGCCGCCTGGGAAGGAAAGCAGAGAGAGGAGGTGATGGGCAGGGGTGTTCCTGCTCCAGCTGGGGAGGTGCTGGTGGCACATCCTACCTGTCCTCGTCCCCTCTGTCCGTGTCATCCCCCTTCTGCCGGATGCTCCCATTGAGCAGAGTGAAGTCGCTGACCTCAGAGCCCTCCACGCGCCGGCTGAGCCCATCCTGTCCCTCCAGCACCGCCAGGCACTCGTCCCCATCCTTGCTGCTGCAGCGGTGGGCACCCCTCTCCAGGCTGATGAGGTTGAGGTAGGAGTCCCCAGAGCCCAGGGCTGGCAGTGAGCCGGGCGCCACGGGGCTGCCCAGGATGCTGGCAGGGCTGGAGGTGGATGGGAGGTGGATGTCCAGGCTGTAGTGGTTCTTCAGGTTCAGGGACAGGGACTGAGCCAGGGACAGGTTTTGCAGGGAGCGGTCAACTGGTGAGAGAGGGACAAGAGGAGGGTGTGAAGAGCTGGGGACCTGTAACACCCTGGACCATGAGGGTGCAGAGATGCTCCAAAGGCCCCCCCAGAACCTGCTGGGCTTGTACTGGGGGGACCCCATCTGCTGCCTGGAACCATAACATTGCAGGGATGCTTTGAAGGACTGGTGCTGGGAGCATCCCACTTACATCCCAGGGGTGCAGAGGTGCTCCAAAGGCCCACAGAGCTTATTGGGATGGCACCAGAGAGTGCCTAAATTGCTCACTATGACTGCAGGTAGTGCAGTGATGCACTAAATTGACCCCAGAGCCTGCTGGGAGCATCCCAACTGCTTCCTGGGACCATAAGGAGTGCAGAAATGGTCCAGAGGGATGATGCCGTGAGCACCCCAGCACCCAATCCCCTTCCCCCAGGGTGAGGCTGGGCACAGTGGATGTGCCACCCCTGTCTTCCGTGCACTCACCCGGCTGCCGGTGCTCATCCCGAGCCTCCAGCGCCGTCAGCTGCCGCACCAGCAGCGAGACGTGCTGCAGCAGGTCCCGGTTGGTCAGCAGGAGCTGCCGCACCCGGGCCTGCGCCTCGATCCGCGCCGCCGTTTCAGCCGCCAGTTGGTCCTTCAGCAGCTGCACCTGCGGGACGGGGCGATGGGGACCGGGATGATGGGGGACCGGGATGATGAGGGACTGGGCGATGCGGGGCAGGCACAGGGAGCCGCGGCGCTCTAGCGCCCCCTGCCGGCCCCGCCGCGCACCCCACCGGGACCCCCTGAGCCGGTCCAGCGGCACACGCGGGGATGCGGCTGCATCCCGGGCCTGGTGCAATGGGATGGAGGGGATCTGCTGATCCCCGGTAATGTGGAATGTCGAGGGGGGGGGCCCGCTCTGATGCTGGTGTGCGGGAAGAAGCTTGGTAGGGATGGCTTCTGAAACTTGGATGAAATGGGAACTGGTGGCTCTGCCAGGCCCCTTGTGAACCTGTTACAACAGCTTGGGCTTATGCATGCAGCCAGCTCCGTGTCTGAACTCCCTGCACCATTCCTATCGTGTCCCCTGTATCAGCCCAGCCTGGCTGGAGCAGGGAGAGGGGAAGGGCTGGTGCTGCCCCGGGGGGGGCAGGACACGACACGTACCTGGGCCACAGCCACCTGCGTCTGCTGCTGCTGCTGGAGGAGCTGCTGCTGCAGCAGCTGGAGGCAGTGCTGGGAGGCCAGAGGGGTGATGGAGGCTGCGGAGCAGGGGCTGCTGGGGCTGAGCAGCGGCTGGGAGCCAGCCGGGTGCAGCGAACAGTTCTCAGCATCCTGGGCACAAAGGAACAGGCAGGGTGAGCGGAGAGACCAGGCAGGGAGTTGGATTGTGTGTCCCCATGGCAGCAAGGGTCTGTTGAGGAGACAGCCCTGGGCTGTGTGCTGGGCTCTGCATGTCTGTGTGATCCATGGGGGATGTGTTTTGGAGTGAGTCTGCTCCCAGAGAGCTGCAGGGCTGAATCACTTGTGTCTGACTGCACCTCCAAACAGGACCCCAGGGAGGAGGTGGCAGGGTGTGACACAGATACCCCATCACTTTCCCCATGATGGGAATGTCCAGGCTGGATCGTATCCCATTGCCTAACACATTTGCCAGTGGCAGCAATGGTTGTGTCAGGGTCATCAGTGTATTAAAAGTGGTCCCAGCAGTGGAGATACTGGTATGAGAAAGGCAGTGCTCCCACTGACCATTTCCAGAGCAGCTCCTGACAGCCATGAGCCTCATTGTGGTGCTTAGAGCCTGGTTCTGCTGGGATGGCACAGGGTGGGTGAGCTTAGAGCCACTTCCCATGCCCTGGGGACCCTGCAGTGGCCCCATGCATGGCACTGGGGGTCTCAGCAGGGAGCCTCCACCCTGGCAGTGGGTGTTTAGGGACAGTTTAGTGGGTGCTGCCTTCCTGCCCCCTGCTCTCCCTGCTTGGGCAGCTCCAGCCCCTGAAGGAAGCTGCAGGGAAGCTCTGCCTTTCCAGGCACGGAAATGAATCCCATTGAGTGTGTTTCATCGCAGCTGGTTCCAGGCAGGCCCTGCAAGTGATCCGATTGTGTGAGATGAAGCGATGCCATTCAGGCCGCTGGGAAGCGTGCACAGGGGAGCTCTGCAGAGCAGCTATTCATCAGGGTGAAACCACTGCTCGTGCTGAATGCACCCTGGGTGTCTGCTGCAGGCTGGGACCCTCAGGGATGCTGCTCCCTAAGCCTTGGGGTGAGGGAAGCCGGGTGTCACTGTCAGCAGTCAGATGAGCAAACAGGGGCACAGAAATGCACCCTGAATGGCAGGGAAATGGTTGTCTCACTAGACACCTCCTTTTAGTTTCTGGCTCTTGTGTGGATGCTGCTGCAGGAGGAAGGTCCTGCCTTGCCTCTCTCTGGCACTGGGTGATCACTGCAGCACAGCCTCTCTGTGCTCTGCCCTGCCTGTGCTCACCCAGGCTGTTTGAAGCCTGATCAACCATGTGCTGTTCCTCTTGCCTCTCCCCCTGTCCCACCTCTGGGACAGAGCTTAGTAGCAAGGAGCAATGGGGGGGTCTGCAACGGGGTCTCCATGAAAGGTCCTCCAAATCAAGCTATGATACAATGACCCCGAGCAGAGGGACCCCAGCAGAGGCAGAGCACAGGGACTGTCCCCATTACCTGGCAGTTCTTATCCTTTGTGGCTTGCCCAGGTTTCAGCAGGCTGAGGTCCACCCTGGCCCCTGGCAGCTCACCGGGTCCCCTCTCGGACACACAGATGCCATCAGAGTCGATGCCAACCTCATCCGTGATCTTGGAGCCCTTTATCTGGTGAACTTCAAACGGGACAGACACATAAACCCAAGCCCCCCCTGTGCAAGAACCCAGGGCCTGGAGCGGAGCCGGCAGCCAGGGTGACAGCCCAGGGACAGCGGCCAGGACATGCCCCAACCCTCTCCATGCTGCAAAGAGGTAGGAGAAAGGGAACAACACAGATGAGGGGCTGGTGCCTGGAGACCCTCAGCGTGTTGGACAATGGGGCTTAACCTCTGTGCTCCTGGTGCCCACGACGAGAGGGCAGACGGGGCAGAATCCCCACACCCCCCATCTGAACGGAACCAGAGGTCTGGCCATCATAGGGCTGGCCATGAAGGACCTGCCTACCTGCAGGTGTCCCCCCCTCAAAGCCCCCTGCCCCACAGGACCCACACGTCACCTTCCAGTGGCTGCTCCTCCGCTGACTTGTCACTGGCACCATCCGCCTGCCCATCGGCGTTCTGCAGCGCGTGCTGCAGGCTCAGCTTGTGGCACACCTCGAAGGCCTGGCCCACCGTGCGCACCACGCGCATCGCCTGGCTCTGTGGAGCAAGCCCATGGATGCTCAGCCCCATGGAGCATCCCCTGCTCCTGGAGATGGGGGCTGGTATCTCCCTGCGGGATGGGGCCCAGAGGCAGCAGGGACAGACACCAGGCACGTTGTGCTGGGGACATCCAGCACTGGTGCTGCCTTGGTCTCCCCTCATGGAGCTGCATCCAGTGGTTACTTTGGCTCCCTTGGAGACCTCCCCCCAGGGATGACCTGGCCATAGCCCCCCAGGAGCATCCTACCTTCTTCTTTGACTTGAAGACGTTGCACCTGAAGGAGTTGTTAGCACCGTCCCTTGCGATGTAACTGAATATTTTCAGGTCTTGTGAGTCGTGAGACACGTAGAAGATTCTGGATGGGAGAGAGACAAAGGGAATTAAACACCCAGGGGAGTCTCTGCCTCCAGACAACCTCAGAGGGTCCCCAGTGTCCCCACATGGGCTGGCTCAGCACTCAGGCCTGGAGGAACGATGCAGTGCTGGTGCAAAGCCCCTCATGCAATCACCAAGCAGGAGGTGATGGATTTAAAGTGTTTCTGCCTTGATGGAAAATCTGGTTTCTGAAGTAGAAAAGGCTTTTTCTAAAGATGCTGTGGGAAAGCCAAAACCTATAGTACTGGCAAGCTCTCCTGTTCAGGCTGACTCCTTCTGCCTGTGCTGCAAAACCATGTTAAAAGACCTCTTTCTATGTTTGATTTAATTGGGTGAAAACGTGACAAGAGAGTTCAGGTCTGAATAGAGAAGAAACCAAAGGGATTCCTGAAATGTTGTTTTGTTTTACTCTTTCCTGTCACTGGGATTTTTTGTGTTGAACCTGCAGTTGGAGCAATTATTGCTGTATATATACCATGTCTTAACCATCTTTAAGGGATGCCAGAAGTGAGAGGTAGGCACAGATAATGCCCTCACCAAGGGCTCTAACACAGAAAACCAGTGTCTGTGACCCTGGTCCTTGAGGCTGTGGACTTTGTGCTCATGGTACAACTGTTCACTGGTGCAACCTGTGCTTAGAACTGTGTCCAGGGGCTACACACCACTGCTGAGGTTGTCTCATGGCTCCTGAGGCATCAGGTTTCCAGGCAGTGTAAGCCTCTGCATGGGGCTTGTGGTCTGCAGAACACTTGGAGATCCCATGGCAAGTGCTGTGGAAAGTCAGTGCTGTCTTACCATGTCCTGTAGGGGTTAATTCACTGGAAGCACTTATACTCTTCTTCAGAAGCCCACAGTGAGCCATGCTCTGAAGAAAACCACAGGAAGCCTGTCTTCAGAGTCAGAGTAATGCGAGCTGAAGGCATCTCTGGGGGTTACCTAGTCTAACCCTGTTCAAAGCAGAGCCAGCTTCAAAGCTACATCAGCCCACCTCACCCTTAAAAATGTATGAGAAGGATCCTCCATCAGCAGCAATTCTGCATCCTCGTTAATGTTTCATGGTCCTTTGGAAAGACAGCCTTGGTGGAGGGAACTCAGCAAGGGGGAGGATGGATGCACATCGTTCAGGGCTGATGGGACCTACTGGTGTAAACCCCTGCACCTACCTGTACACAGGATCGTGCATCACCACCATCTTACTCTCATCCCAGGTCCACTCCTTCCTCTGTGAACAGAGTGCAGAAACAAAGTTGGTGAGTCAGGTAAGAATAATGATGGTCAGGAACCCTGAGAATGGTGCCTTTGTTCCAAGTTGGAAGCCAGGCTACAGTCTGGCTACATGAGCAATGGCTGTTTCATTGGTATCTTGGATAGAAATAGATTTCTTTGCTCATTTATCACAGCTGGTTATCTGATCCCAGCCTTCAGGGCTGAAAATGGCCCCTAAGATTGATTTATAGCATCAAATATGCAGGAGAGTAACACGTTTTGGGGAAGAAGGCTCTGAGCCAGGGCTTAGGAAGCTCTGCCTGGGCGGGGAGCTGAGGGATGCTCAGCCCAGGCAGTGCAGAAAAAGCCTACTGGTATTAACAAGAGAAAGAACCTATTTCCTGAAAGCTTGACAGTTTTGATGGGAAAACCAACAATATATCCTCTTCCCACAGAGTCATTTCCCTACTCTTTATTCAGTGAGGTTTTGTTATTAGTTTGATGGGAAATGGAGTGTTTTCTTGTGAAAATTTGGGGCATTTAAGAAAATTCAGGGGTTTTAAGAGAAGGACAGTTTTGGTTAAAAGTGTGATCATCCTGAACAGTGGTGATACCCAGACATGGTTAGAGCCAACATCCCGGGTGCCCCAGTGGGGCTGGGGAAGTCTCACCTTCTGCTTCTTGCGCAGAATCACCTTCACCCCATCCACGGACACAATGATGCTCACTTTCTTCTTCTTGATGTTCTTGGCTTTGAATTCATACTGATGGGAGGAAAAACCCAGGTTAGAAAAGAGAGCACCTAGGGCAGTGTGTGCTGTTAGTGTTTTACATTAAATCACTAGGATTTGTGTTTAATCCCAGGGAAGGGAATTTGTTTTATCCTGCTAAGAAAATCCATGTTGGGAAGGGCTCACTGCCATAGCTTGGATGCTGGGCAGGATCCTGGCTTTGTCAGGAGCATCCTCTGGGGGATGATAAGCATAGCTCAACCCTCTGGACTACATCCAGAGACTGCTAGTTCGGGTCCAGGAAGAACTTTCCTGATGCATTGGCCATGCCTAGTCCAGTGGGGCTCTGCCTCAGAGGCGTGACAGGAGATTGCACTTGCAGCAAACACCACGCAGTGATTTATGGCATCTCCAGCGCCCTTGTATGTCAGTGCTGCAGTGCATGGGGAATATGAAATCCCTGGTGAACTGCAAGGAGGGCCAGATGGGTGGCAGTAATGCAATTACACCTCAGTCATTTCCATAATCACATTAACCTCAGTGGGCTCAGAACAACCCAGCTCTCACCTGCAGGTGTTTGCTGCCTGAACTCACCTCTGCTTGTGTTAAAAATTAAACTTATGGCTTTTAAGCACTGCTTTGCTGACAGCCACAAGCACGGCAGAGCCCTTCTGCTCTGGAGACCTGTGCTCACAGCACTCATCCCTGCTGGCTCCAGTTTAGGCACTATATTTGGCTTCTAAACACAGCGTTTTGATGCCTGTATTTTCCGGTCCCTATCAGAAATCCAGCACTCCTGAGCCAGATCCTCGATTTATCTAAACCAGCACATCCCTTACTGCCAGTGCAGCTACAGGAACAGCCACCATGTATCTATTAGAGACAATATCCTTTGGATTAACTCAATGTACAGTTCCCATAGTGGAAAAGCAGAGGTTACAAATCCCATTTTAATTGTCTAATACTGCCAGTGGTGCTGTAACAGAGCCGGGATGTAGCAAAGGGGACATCGTGGCAGAGCCGCAGGTAGCAATGGGGATGTTAAGGGAGTCCAGGAATCTCTTTCAGGAGCCTGAAACTGAAGGACCTTGTGTGTGGCTCCGTGTCAGCACCCAAGCACTACAGAGAAGATCTGCATCTCTCCAGCTCCTCAGCACCCATTGTAAGCCACACCAGCCTCCCAGCAGAAAATCGGGTGGCTTTTGTGTTTATCAGGCTTTTGATGCTGCTCAATGAATCCTTAGCACTCTGCAAGGTTTATGGTATCAGACAGACCCCAGATTAAACCGCAGCCTTTTGATCTCCCCATGAATTATTACTCTGAGACAAGCTCTTTGAAAACCTCTCTCTAGCACCGCTGTGTGTGAAGCCAGGGCTAAGTCTGCCATACACGTCTCTATAGGGAGAAGTGAGATGATGGGGGGAGCATCCTGCAGGTTGCTGTGGGCTGGGGGACCCTCAGGAGATGCACACATCTGGGGGGCTGCTGCTCTCAGCACCCAAGTGGTGCTGGGGACCCCAACCCAACTGCAACCCCAACTGCGTGCTCCCATCTCCACCAGGCTGGAGCTTCCCCCTCCCCTGCACTCAGCAGCACCAAACTGTTCCTCCCTGTCTGCTCGCATGCATGTCAATAAAGCTGGGATGGATTGTTCTGCCCACTAAAGAGCTATTTATCTTTCTTTATGCACAAATGGCTGGGAAAATACTAGCTGAGCTTTCCAAGAAAGAGAGAGCAATCCAGTTTATTTTCCCTTTGTAGCAACAGAGGTGCAATTACATTCAAACAAGGCTCTTTACTCAAAGGGCTTTAAGCAAAGTCCAAGTCTGGATTTTGCAGAGATGCTTTTTCCTTCTCTCTTGGACAGAAAGGAACAATCGGGAGCAGCAGCATCCCTGGCTGCTGCCAGGAGCCATGGCAAGTCTCTGTAGAGCCAGGGAACTCCAGGCAGCTGCCACACCACACTGCACCACCCCAGCCTGACTCTGGGATTGGTATGGAGCTTCAGCTCCAAGCAGAGCCATACAACCAGCAGGAGCAAAATCACAGCATCAGCTGGGTTGGAAAAGGTCTTTAAGATCATCAATCATAACCATGTCACCAAGGATGAAGGCACACTCTGCACTGGGCCCTGTGCCACAGCATCATTGAGGAAGGAGGCTCATGAGTTCACTGGTCCTCATAGCTGCTGATGCTTGTGCCTTGCTCCTGCATCCTCATCAGAGCATCTACAAACGGCCGATGCTTGTTCCCCACATGCTGGGGTCCCACCTTGGCCTGAAGGTAAAACTGATTGGGCCCTAAAATCCTTTCTAAAGGAGCTGTAGGATGGCCTGGGCCCAACTGGCTGCTCAGTAACACCAGCTGGGAGAGCACCGTGCTCCCAAGAGCAGGGCTGGGTGAAAGCCCCATGAGCCCACGCTGCACCAGCTCAGACTGGGCTCTCTCCCCATCTCCACACACAAGAGGCAGATGGGATACAGCTACAGACATTTAATTGCTTCCTATCAAGCAGGAATCAGTGTTTTAATTAAATGTGATTTATGGAAGGACAAAAAAGCACATGGAATAATGCACTCCGAGGTAGCAGGCTTCATCTATACAAATGGTGATGCATAAACCAACACACGGCTGAGCCTGAGCTCCTGGCTAACCTGCACTGACAGAGAACATCCAGGCACTGATTTGTGTTCTCTTACTACTGAATTGATGTGATTTCCCCCCCAGATTTGTCAAGGTTACCAACAAACCCAAACCCACCCAGCAGCGTGCATCTGCTCTGCTGCCTTCTGCGAGCCAGTCCATACTCTCCTGCTGCCTGTGCTATCCTATGGGGAAGCTTTCTGGATGTTAAAGGATCTGGATTTGCCCTCACAAGCGGTGATCCAGCATCAGGCCTGGCAGCTTTCTTTACTATGGGGACAAGATTGGACACTGTATAGGAAAACACAGGTCAGAAAGGGGGCAATGCATCTCATTTAATTCAGCAATGTCATTAATTCTCTATCTGACCTGGAATACTTCTCATTTCTGCTTTTAAATCCCCGTGTTCAAGTCCTTGCCTTTCCTACGGTCCCACACACTGTTGGCATGTAATCTTAACTTACCCAGGAGCTAAAGACTCTATGACTAGAAATGTTAATGGTGCTGCGTGATGCATATTTCATCTGATAATTCCACCCAAGCAGATATAAATTACACATGCAGTTACCAGCTTCCATCTGCTGATGAAAGAGATGGGCTAATGCACATTGGAAATCATATGCAGTTTCTAGCACTAAGAACAACTTGCATGAATAGAGTTATTCAAGGAAGCAATTCTTAATGTGATTAATTACTGAAGGTATCAGGGCTTTCATTATGCAAATGGAAACTGTCATAAAATAGAGAGTTTGAAGGTCTTAAAGGCAGCCTCTGTTTCCAAAAAACACATCTCCCTCATTGACAAAGAGCAGAAGGGTTGGACCTGGGAGAACAGCAGAGCCAGAACACGCTCCTGCCGTGGCTCAAACGGTGGCTGCTGCTGTGCATCAGTGCTCCAGTCACTGCTGGGTAAGTACTTTGTGCACCCAAAGATGCCACAAGCTTGGGAATGGATGTACAGCATCCCTGCAGCTGTAAATCCTCCAGCCAGCCCTTAACCTGCTGTCCTGCCCCTAACCTCCCCTTGCCCTGTCCCGGCCTGGCAGGCTGCAGGATGGATGTGTCCATAAACAACCCCCCAACAATAAGCAGTCCCAGCCCCTTCCCAACCTCTCCCACTGGACGGACACAGGGAGCATGGCAATGAGGAGGTCCCCGACAGACCGGCTCCGGGCACCCCAACAGGACCCAGCACCCCTGCTCCTGCTCTTTGGCTGTATCCCAGCCCTGTGGGATGCATCCTTCCCTCCCGCTGCCATGCACAACCTCCGATACCGTGTGAGCGCCGCTTTAGGAATTAAAGCCAGGATGAATCCAAGTACTTCAAGCTGAGGAATGTAATTAATTTCAAAGCGAACTGATCCACACGGCATGAGGACACGGTGTTATCTTGACTGCTGTTTGAATTACGGATGCTTGGAACGCTGCCGCTTGGAACCGATGCTACAGAAAACTCCCACGTTCTGCTCCCAGCAAGTGCAGCTTGGCCAAGCACAGCACCCCGGAGCTGACAAACCAGCGCTGTCAGTTCCCATACCCTTTGGACCACAGGCTGTGGTCCAGCCTCCAATCCCCCTTCTGCATCACATCCCACCTTTCCACAACAGCCCTGCGGGCAGCGGCATTCCAGTGGCTCCCTCGTGGCCTCCAGCTGGAAACCACTGGGTTATGGCCTTTCCTTTGTTCCTCTTGGGAAGCATGTGCCTGTCTGCATCCTATGAACTCCCAGTGCATGCCGGTGGGGTACACGCTCCCGGGGACATGGCCGGGGTGAATGTGGCCGGGCATAGTCTGGGTCTGTGCTGCAGTAACTGGGCAACACGGACACAAAAGCAACGCAGGAAGCGGTGGAGGCCGGGAGAGCACCTCCTGCCCAGTGGAAAAATGAGAATTTATGATCCTTGGAAACATAAAACTGCTCAGTGGAAAGCAGAAACCGAAGGGGGAGGACAATGGGCAAGGAGAATGCTGGCAATGAACCCAAAGTCCGGTTTTATCCCCTCATTTCAATTAGCTCCTTCCAGCATCCAACAAGTTCTCTGTAGATGCTGCAGCCCAGTCCCCACACAGTGAGCTGGAGGGGGGCAAGGAGCTATCATAGCCCCTCTGGGTTTCTGGGTGTCCCTGGAAGGGCAGCAGGGAAATGTGACCATGGTTCATCACATGGGGTTTATTGATGTATTCCCAGTTCCATGCTCTGGCAGGGCTGCCTGTGGGGCCAGGTGGGACTGAGGATGGTGGGGATGGAAGCAGGCTCCCCAGAGGAGCTGTGGCTGCCCCATCCCTGGCAGTGCTCAAGGCCAGGTTGGACACAGGGGCTTGGAGCAGCTGCTCCAGTGGAAGGGGTCCCTGCCCGTGGCAGGGGTTGGGACTGGAGGACCTTTAAGGTCCCTTCAACCCAAACTATTCCATGATTCTGTAACTTCTCCAGTCATGTGCAGGTTTGTGCTCCAGCCCTGCAGATGCTCTGGACCCCGGCATTTCTGGTGGGTAGGGATTACTGCAGCCAGCCTGGAGCTGGTGCCCTGCACATGGGATCTGCAGGTGATCTCCTTAGTGCAGGAGCTGCAGACAATTTGCACATGGCTGTGAGGAAAGGAGTAATGGGAAACTCCTGTTTATGTGCTCAGACTCTGCCCATCAGGCCACAGAATCATCTGCATTGGCTTGGTCAGGCATCTCTCACCTCTGGCTCTTCTCACATTGGCCAACTGTAAAGAGGTGTTAATGGTCCTGACCAGCCTCACCTGAGGTCTCTACCCACACCCATAGGCAGAGGCTCCATTTAAGCTCAGGTCTGGGCCCTTACTCTTTTCCTGAGTTCAAGGGTAGGAATGTTGCTCTCTGGTCATGCCTGGCTATGGACCTACTCATCTCAACCTGAAGACTGACTTCCAGGCTTGGAAACAGATCTGTCCCATCCGCATGGACTTGCCTGATGCTGAGCTTGGCTGCTCCCCAGGGTCTGCTCTGCCCATCCTGCTCAGGTATGATGTGCTGGGGTCCTGGCTGGCAAGGGTCCTGTTATCAGCTCCTCCTCACTCAGCAAAGCCACCCTGGCTGCTCCCTGACCCCAGGGCAGTGTGTGGCCCTTCGCACTTGTCTTGGTACAAGCAGATGCACAAACATCTCCCTGATGAGGGATGTGTTGGCCAAACCCTTCTGTAATGCTAGGACTCGGTGGTCAGCCCCTCACTGCATCTGAGGGATGAAAGACACTGGGGGAAATGCAGAAACCTGACACTAAGCTCAGAAAACATTTACACTTCTGGAGCCTCCTGCTTGGCATCCTCAGCACTGTTTTAATTGGCCTAACCTGCAGGTCTTCTTGGCCCTGTGCCCTGCAGCCCCTCAGCCAGCATGAGGACACTGGAGCTGTGCTTATCCAGTCCCTGACTTAGCTCAAACTGCAGCTCCAAAAGCAGCTACTTGGAAGTTGCCTCTTAGTCCTGGCTCTGGCTGTGTTTGAGCTCTGCAGAGATGCAGGTGGTTTCTGTCTCTTTTTAGGATGCTCTTTAGGGGACAGAGGTTTCTGGGAGAGGTACCAGTAGGAACAATGGGCATGTGTGGTCTGCTTGCCTCCTGCTTTGGTTGGAGATGCTCTGGGGTCATGTGCGAGTGAAGACACAAAGTCCAAGTGGAAAAACCAGTCCTTTAGGAAGCAGCACCAAGTGCCACCCTCCTGCCAGGATTTGGGAGCTGCAGAGAAGCAGCTTGTGAAGGGCAGGAGAGCATCCTGTGGATCCAGCCTCTCTGGACGCTCCTTCCACAACACCCATGGGGCAGAGCAGAACTCCTGCAGGTGATGGGAGCTGGTGGGGAGATGAGCAGTGGCTCTTTAATTAGTCCCTTCCACCTCTGAGAACAGGCAGACTGGGCTGGAACAAAGCTGCTCCTGCCTTTAAAGAAGGGTGGGATAAAGGCAGCCTTTTCACTGCCTCCTGCCTTAAAGAGACAGTGCTGAGCTCCATCCGAGAGGCACAAGGTGACATCATCTGGCCTTTGGTGCCTCTCTCACAAAAGCCCTTTTGTGTGACTGTCACTTCCAGGGACCCCCTGCTGCCCCCAGGTTTAATGGGGAGCTTTCCCACACACAGCCCTTGTCCCACCAGGGCAGAGCAAGCCTGGCTCACAGGGAAGCTGGGGTTCATTCTCCTGCCTACCTCTATTCACTCTGCAGGAGAAAACAAATTACCCTTTCCATCCGCACTGCTCTGGGTGATTAATTACTTTCAGTAATGAAGTAGTGTCTTGGGACCCCACCCGAATGGAGTCTCATGTACCAGGCACTGAATGCACATGAGCATGGAAATGGTGCCTACCTCAAAGAGCTGCTAGGTTACTGCGGATAAAAAGTGCTAATTTCATTAGAAGCAGGTCAGAGTCACCTGAAATAACCCTTACAAGTGAAACTGCAATTATACACTCTGATACCTGCAAGTAGCTCTGTATTTCCCTATAAACATCAGTGTCAAGAGGCCCTGCAGAGAAGGCCCTGGTTTTGTACATATGATGCTCGTATCCTCGTTGCCCTCTAGCCTGGATTGTAGGACAGGAGGTGAGTTAGATTGAATTGTTTTAAACCTTGTTCATCAATGTTCAAACAACAAAGCTCAGAAGAGCAGGAGCCAGGACTCTGTGGCAGGCTCAGAGCTCTGTGAAGTAGCCTCAGACCCCGTTCCTGGCTGTGGGAAGGTAATGGAGTATTCTGTGTGTTGGTTTCTCATCCCCAAAGCAAGGATGTTTGCTTTCTGCTTCATTCATTCTGGTTACAGGCAGTCCCCTGCTAAGCAACAGCCACCCAGCACCCAGCCAGCAGGACCAGGCCATCAGATACTGCTCAAAGACATGAGCAGGAAGCAACTGAGGATTCCTGCTCATTGTACATTTGGTCTCTACTCACTGATGTGGTTGTGCAGGTGGAGGGAGCTGCAGTCCATGAGACTGGGGCTTTAGGGATGCTTATTGAGGACCCTGGCAGGGACTCACACTGCACAGCACAGAGATGGGGAGAGACCCTGATCCTACTCCATGCTGGGGCTCTGACAGAGGCAGGTACCAGGATTTCAGGCCCCTAAATAATGCAACACTTCACATTTATGTAATGATGCTATTTTGGTGCAGGTAGTCCAAAGGAGGATGGCAAATTGGAGGTGAAGGCAGCTTGAGAGGCAGGCTGGGGAGCCATGCTGTGTGTGGGGATGGAGAGCAAGCATCAGTGCTCCTGAGGCTGAGCACAGGTGAGGTTAAGATGGAGAAGGTCCACATGTTCAAACAGGTAACTAAGTCCCAAGAGGACCAAGGGTGATTTGCTGTGGTTCTCCACTTCCAGCATCTATGGTGCTCTGTGGCCAGGAAAAACTGTGTGGCTGCAGTTTCCTTAAAGCCTCTGTGATTTCAGGATGCGGAGGAGAGTGATGCTGAGCATGCCCACCCGGGGTGGATGCTTATCCAAAGGAGGAGGAGGAATCTAGTTTGCTGTTGAGAATCTGGAGAAGCTACATCTGCATGACTAACACCTGCTTTTGGTAAATGCTGCAAGGAGGGACCATCTCCTGGCTTCTAAACTTGTTATCACACACCATATGCATCTTGGGTGCTGTCTTCCAGCTCTGTCTTGTAGTTTCTCTTAGCCACCTACTAGAGAAATTAGCATTTTCTTTGCCTGTCTATGGCAGAGGTAGGAAGCTGGACTTGGCACCTCTATTTTTGAGCAAGCAGAATTCAAGCTAGAACGAAAACTCGGTCTCCATTTGCATTCAGAAATGGCTTTGATTACAAACTAGACCAGGATGAAGACGGGAGGGATGCTGTGTAGTGTGCTGCTATGTGCAGACCAGGTTCATGGCTCATCTGCTAGGTGCAATCAGGCTTTGTTCTCATTGCTAGTTCAAGCCCTGGGTGCAGCTCAACCTTTCTACTTCTCAAAGCCAACAGCTTTCACAAGCTATGAAAAGCTATGTACTGGTCTGAGACAGTCAAGGACTGAAATAATCTGCTTTATTCCCAGCCAAGGAGACTTTTTCTGTGTAGCTCTTAATTCTATCGATCTCCAACAGTTCTGCTTGAGAAAACCTTTCTTACACAAAGCACAGTGACTTATAGCTGACCTCCAAGTGCTGCACAGAAAGGATGTGTCTGCATCTAAGAGCACCAACAGTACAGCAATTCCAGCCTGGAACAGGCCATTGATCTTGAAGGGGGTCAGGCACTGTAGGACTGCAATGACTGTGTATGTAAGGTCTGTTGGTAGACTTGGCATGCAGTACTGAAAGATCCTGCCTTAGCAGAAGCAGCAGAGCCAGGTCTGATATTTGGATACAGGAATTAAGAGGGACTTTCAAAGAACAAGTGGTCCTTGGTTAAAAATCACTGAATGCTAATGAAGTTGCCAATAGACTGTGGGCAATCCCTAAATCTAAAGGAAGGTCTCTGGGTTCTCCTCAAATTGCCCATAAAATCTTACTCAAATTTGGAAACGAGGCTGTTACAGTAAGAGAAGGAAAATTCAACACTAATTGTGTCATTCCAAAACTCCAGAATATTAAGCAGTTCAAGGACTTTGTTAGCCTCAGGGGAGCTGCCAAGGTGAGTGAATCATGATGAGAGAAAGAGCCTGGGTTTAGTTGGTGGGAATTATGGATAAAGAGGGTTTTATGGTATTAATGTTTATTGTTACAGAGGTCTCATCATTAAAACTGTACCAGAGCATCACTGCCAAGTGCCAAGGCAGAGGCAAGCAGCCTGGGCTGGGCTTTCAAGCTCTTGGATAAGAGGCTGCTGGATGATTTGTATGTTGTTTGGAGGCTCGTGGTGCTGGGCACTGTATGTGCCCATGTTTCCTGGAGGCAAGAAAGGGTCCTCAGCTGGGTATGCAGCTACTTTATATATGGGTAAATAGAGGTGAAGGACTTGGTACAGACAGCCTCTAAAGCAGCTACAAAGAGTAGCATCCTGCACTGCTCGTGTACAGGTCAATGATTAACCACAGTGCTCCCTACCCCAAGTCACAACTGCTCCTGCCCCCTGCTTGGATGCAAGGAAGCAAAACAAGCAGGAGACCAGCATTGCCCTGGGGGGGGAGCCAACAGAAAATGTGTCTGGGCTGGAAGTTTAAATCCCATGACCATTAACAGCAGGAGCACAGGCTGCAGCAGGACCAAACTGGTCCATGATGGCTTAGGATCACTGAACCCAGTGCTTCATGAGCTGCATTTGGTTCTGTGCTAGGTACAGGGCATTCAGATGTAGTTGGTGTTGATGGCAGGCACCAGCATCTGGGACAGGTCTACCACAGGACCCATGTGCCTGAAGAGTAACTGTGTGCCTTACACCCTCCTGGAGCCAGCTGTAGATGCCCAGACCTCCATCACACTGCATCCAGTCTTAACGTGTCCCACTGCTCTTCTTCCATGACAAAAATCATTTGTTTTAGAAAGGAAACCCTGGAGCTCAGAGGGTTTGGGGGTTCCTGGGGGTACACTGGATGTGGCTGTGCAAGAAGAAGGGTGACTCGGAGCCTGGCCAGTGATGCTCTGCATTACAAGGGCTGCATCCTCCCCCCAGCAGACCCACCGCATGGCAGCATCTCTGCAGCAACACAGTGACAGAAGGATGGAGGAAGGGAGAAGTGACTCTGGTATCCTGAAAACAACCAGGCAATTGCCAATTAGTCCAAATAACCCATCTGGCCCAGAAAAAGACCATTTAGAGACTGTCTAATCACTGCTGAAGGAAAGAAAGGAACCCATTCTGTAATGGCTTTGAAAAATCCCTTCTCCCTTGTTGAAGTATCCTTCCCTCCAGGGAGCCATTCAAGGGTTTGATTCTGTAGATTTATCACAGAGTTATTTGGTCAAAACATGAAGCAGCTTGTCAAAGTATTATGTTAAGCAGCACCAATTCTGTTTGCCTTCAGGCCTTGTTTAGTACAGAGCCAAAGCAGAATTAAGAAAGCAAGCACAGAACCAAGCTATTGTTAGCAAATCTCACTTTACTAGGCAGAATTTTGCTTTCTGGTCATGGTTCCTTCTCACAACAGTGATCCATAAAGTACAAAGGGCTTTTGCATTGGACAAAATCAAGACAGCATCTACACATCACTGTTGTGGCACTAGATCTAACCGCTGCCTTGTGTCCAGCATGGACCCTCTTAATCTAAGGACCAGAAAGACCGAGGTTGCACTATAGCTACAAGCTGATATTTTTGTTTTAGTTCTTTCCCTGCATGTAGATAACTTCACCCATGGGACAGGTTCAAGTGTTTGTATTTTCATGGACCTCTCCATTTCGTTCCTGTTCCTGAAGCATCTCAACTTGCTCTAATGGAAATGAACCATGCACTTGTAGGAGGGTCTCTGCTCCACCAGCATCTCCACACCATGGACAACCCCAGTTTCTGCCCATGCAGTTGTCACTGAGATTAAGGCACCTCCTCATTGAGTTAATCCAGTGTGCTCCCTACTGCTCTGGTTGCCATCTCAATTGCAGTTTTTCACTAATAAAGCAGCAGCTTTGAGTGGTGGCTGATTGTTCTACACCACAATGTCACTTGAGAGCTGTTATATTTCATCCCTGTAATAACCTACACCCAGTAACATAATTGGTGAGAAAAGCTACTTTATTTCAAACTAGATAAAAGCTCTGCAGAGATCTCATACACTGATATTTTTGCTAGTGAAATCGAATGTTTCAGTAACATAATGATAATACTGTTAAAGCCACTTTGTTTTACAATTAAAAGGTACCTGCCTCATCGCCAAGATTCAGCATGAGACAAAAAGCTCTTGTCTTGTTCTATTTGGTACTAACATTTTAATTTAGCTTTCATCTGTTTAACTGCTGCTTTTATTAGCAGCTTCATCTAAACTCCAATCCATCATGACTCTTATGCAAACCAATATTAATATGCCTCACTATTTCCACCCCCTCACTGGAGAAGCCATCCAGTTCTCAGTGCTCTGAAGAAGGCACTGAAAGGTCGCTGTTGCTAAGAGATGACACATTTCAGTGTGTGATCCCTCCATCCATCCATCACCAATCATACACAGCACACACTGAACAGGGTGTAAATAAGAACTGAAGCATGTGTAATCACTGGTCACTTCTCAAACCTAGGTTGTAGCACATGGATACTGATAGAGTTCTAAGCTGTCTTCTGTTACAGTGGTCTATTCACAGCTAGAACAGTGCCCACTCGTTTCAGCTCACAAGTGGCAGAAGATAACATCACTATAGTGTGGCAAGAGTCCAGCTGTGATTTTGGGTTGGAGATGAGCAGGGTGGAAACTTACAAAAGCTTCTAAACCAGTGGAGCAGCTCTAGGGCATGACAAGATGTCCCCAGGCAGTGAGCAGAAGGCCGGATTCTTGTGCTATCTCAGAGGTGCTTATCCCTCTCCTACTCAAGATGTACAAGCACAGCATAGTGAGTCCTCCACCACAGCCACATGATGCTGCCTGGAAACACTGCATGATGCCACTGCAAAAACATCTCATTAAGAGCTTCCCTCCTTTCTGTTATGATAATAATTAGAGCAGAAATGGGATAAACCAAGGCTGGGTTAGCCTGAGATGTGGCAGGCCCAATTCTAAAGAAGCAGCTTGCACACTTCTAAAGCTGTTTCTTCAGTTTATGAAAATTCCACGTTCTGTAAGGCCAATAATGCAGGGTATAGCATGAAACAAGCCTGCCAAGGGGACAATGGGCTGGAGAACACGTGTAGATACACCTAAGGAGCTGCAGCTGCATAACCCATCCTTCCAGATCCAGCCTTCTCCCTTCCATAGGCCTTCATGGCAAGGGAGCTTTGGGAGACATCATCCCACCTGGTGTTTTGGCTAATTAGGGTTGCAGGGAATACTGGGAAATGGGATGGGCTATAAAACTATAGGGCAGGGTAAAGAAGCCCTTTCTGGAGGTAGGGTGGGAGGTTGCAGCTCTGTGGCTTTGCCTATTGCAAGAGGAGGCTCTGCAGTTCCAAGCTGCTTGTTTTGCCTGGAGAAATGGATTCCTGCCAGACCTTCTCCCAGAGGGCTCATCTCTTTCCTCAGCACCCATGCTGCAGAAAGGTAAGACCCATAATGTGTCTGTCATCTAATGTGAGGTGGCTTCCCCTCCCAACGGCATCTCTGTTGGGTTCATTATCTTCTCAGAGACCAGCAAACAGCCTGTGGGAACCAAACCCGGGTGCTGTTTGTAGTGTGGAAGAGTTAAAGTCCTTTCCAGTAGAGCAGGGCACTGAACAGGAGCAGCTTCAGTACTGCCTGCCCTTGTTAAAGTCACTGACTAGCCCTTGAGCATGGGAGATGGCAAAGAACCTGCAGTGGGGGCTGAGGTGGTGAAGGCTCCAGCAAAGGTGTAATAGGAAGAGATGCAAAATCCATTGTATCATGGAAATGGGCTGATGTGTGCATTGGGCACACCAAAGACCCTGAAGAGCTGCTGCCTAGATGCTATTTAGAGCATTGAGGTGTGTCTCTGTCTCACCTAGACCAATTCCTGTTGGGTAGGAGGTGGTAAGAGGCTTCCTGATAGGACCCTCACAGTATGCTGTAGGATGCTTCTGCCTCCCAGGAAGCCCACCCTGCTCCCCATCCTTGTGCAGGAGCCTCTGCTCTAGCTGCAACAAATAGAGGAAAACAAACTAATGAGGCATTAGGGCTAAACTTAGCTGCAATTAACACTTAATTACCAACCTGAAAACACTTGCTCTATTTTGCCAGGGCCTGGAAAGGTAGAACCAATTAGCTTAATCTTGTGTGGTAGAAACCTTCAACTGGCTCATCTGCCTGTCATGGATGGGACCCTGGGAGTAACTGGTGTTTGAGATCACAGTGCCTGGACCTGAGCAGTCCTGTATGTGGCAGGTAATGGGACACAGCCCTGCCTGGGGAAGAGAAGGGCTGTATGGCAAGGATGAACTGAGCCAAGTCATCTCCTCTGCTCTTGATGCCCTTGTGCCAATCTCTGTTTTCTTAGCCTGCTTGTCTGACAGATTGTTCTCTGCCCATAGCTTTGCTGTCTATCTTCCCTTAAAGTAGATGGCAGGTAAGGTGGGCTGCTGGACAGGGAGGCAGAAATACCAAGAGATCTAGAGAGTAGGCAGAAGACAAAGCCACACATGACTGCCTGTAAATCTCCTTCCAAGTCACTAGTGCAAGTTCCTCAGGGTTAGTTTGGGTGGACTTGTATGCTGTGCTGAGGACTGACCATAGTCTGCTCATGCACTGCCTGCATGAAGCTGCATGCGCCTTTCTTAAGCCTCTGCTTTGGAGAAGAGCCCAACCTGACACCAGAGTTTCTGTAGAAGGTAACAGAGCAAGTTTATACGTGCTCATGTGTACTTGGTTTGTATACCACTGCTCTCTCTTGGACATTATAGGCTCTGTCTAATATGTCTCAGTGTAAGCAACCCTTGTGTGGTTGTCCAGAGAAGTAGGGAAGGTATCTTAGTATGCTCCAAGAGAGCATCTTTTTCTTTGGGGTAAATGCATAGTCCTTTTGGTATGGGGGAAGAGGAACATACAGACTTGTCGCTCGGAAGTCTTCCTCTCATCTTCCCACAAGTTCTGCTGTCTGCCTGTATGCTGGTCACTATGAATGCTGATTGAACCCATGACTGCAACATGTAGGAAATGAGATTTGGTTACTAACATTTCCCCCCCACCGTGTGCTGTCAGTTCAGAGCAGACACATGAAATGCTTGTGTTTCACACTCCAACCATGTGAGAACTGTCATGTTTTTCCTTCACCCTCCTGTAAATGGAAGGAAGGTGTGTGGCACTCTGAGAACTAAAGAAAGGTCCCCACCAGCAGTCTGAGGGCTGGTGAAATATGTTCAGATGCTGGGATTATTTCCTTTCACAGCCCAGGGCTGTCATTAGCTGAGCATTTGGATGCTCTTCCAAAGAGGCTGGAAGGAAAAGCCCTCCAGGAATGGCAGTAGAACAAACTCCCATCCAATAACAACAGACCCTGAATGCAGCTACTGAGGCTTGTACCAGGGCAAGTGCTGCAACAGTTTGTGCTCCCACATTTGAGCCTGTGCCTCAGCTGCAGAGCACCAAACAATGTCATTATAGTGGGAGAGGCTGTGAAGACTAACCAAGAACCCAGCAGCTGGGAGCTCAGCTTCTGTCTTGATCACAAACTCCAGCCCAGATTAACAAGAAGCTGGCAGGAGAAGTTAGCTCCAAGCATAGTAAGAACTCAGGAAGGGCTTACAGGCAGAATGTATGAGAGGAATCTGCAGCCGTCAAGCTTGGTGAGCTTCTCTTCTGTAGTAGGAAGGCTGCCTGGGAGAACTGAAGGAGCTATGTTCTAGAAGGATCTTGTGAACAAGTCTATTAAGCACCTCTGAAGTCTGCCACAGTGATAAATGAAGCTGAGATGGCTGAAGGCAGTCACCCTGCTCTGTGCCAGCTGTCTACCTGGTTCCTCTCCTGTAGCAGGAGCTGATAGATGATACCCACGTTTGCTCCTGAACTGTTGCAGCTTATAGCTTTAAGTGAAAGCTGCTGCATGAAGCCAGCCCAGCTACCAGAGTGGCTGCAGGAGAGGCAGGTTCTGTCGCTGCTGCTTCCTCTGCTTCACATGGTTGCACTTGTAGGACTGTAACTTTTACTCATCCTGATTTAAACTGCTGTCATGTCACACTTCAAGACTACAGGTTGATACTTGGCAGTCTGTGTAACTTGTAGCGTGGCTAGATCACACCTCCTCACTGGAATACCATGTGGAGAAACTGCAAAGAGGTGAGGCTCTCCTTAAGAGATTACATGCAGCAAGAGTGATCAGGATAGGAGGGAGGCTGAAGTGAGAAGCCAGTTCTCATGCCAAGGAGAACTCAGGCATTTCATATGTATCCTATGTCAAGATTTAGGAATATTTCTGCTTCTCTGGTACATCAACCTCTGGGGGAAAAGACTTCTCAATTAAGTTAAGCCTAAGAAATGTGGAGGTAACAGAAGAAACACATTAGTCTGGATGCCTGCCTCTTCTTTGTTCATCCTGGTGCTTGGATGGGCAAAGCACCAGTTGGCTGCTCCCTTATGAAATGATTTAATAATCCAACATCTGTCTCCTTCGAGTGCTAGTGCTTGCTCAGGTCCCAGCTAGGCCTTCCAAACAGACCTCAAACCTTTAGGCTTTGTCAAATCTTTAAGTGTAAATTCCAGGGAAACTGATTCTGTGTCTTAAAGGTAATTAAATGGAGTGAGTTGGGGATTGCAGTCAGCAGGGTGGCTGTAGGGATGACAGGCTTTGACACTTGCTCCTGCAGTGTCCTTGTACAACTCACCGCTCACAACAGCAGCTTTTGCTAGGGCTGTTTGGCTCTGAAGCCCTGGGCTGAAGGTTGTGCTGCTTGAGGAAGGAAACAGCTGACTGATTCGCCTCTGATCAGTGCTAGCTCTGGGGAATGGACGCAGGACGTGTGATGTTAACCCTTCACATAAACAGGACAAGGGGTAATGGATTCAAACTTAAACTGGGGAAGTTTAGGTTAGACATAAGGAAGGTTTGACATAAGGAAGGAATTCGTCCCTGTGCGGGTGGTGAGGAGCTGGAACAAGCTGTCCAAGGAAGCTGTGACTGCCCCATCCCTGGCAGTGTTCAAGGCTAAGTTGGATGGAGCCTTGAGCACCCTAGTGTGAGGTGTCCCTGCCCATGGCAGGGGGTTGGAACTGGATGACTTTGAGGCCCTTTCCAACCCAAACCATTCTCTGGTCTCCCAGGGCAAGATTTCCCAAGCAACCTCAGGAGTTTTGTGTTTTACAAACCCTATCTTAACCCCCAGACCTGTACCCATAGGCATCTTTAGCAAAGCTTTCCTGTTACTGTTTCCAGGCTGTGTGGGCTCCACAATATCTTTCCTCTTAGCCAGGTGAAGGCTCTCGTGCAGTTTAAGGGGAGCTTGGCGAGTCACTTGTTCACAAAAGGAGTTGTGTGTCAAGGGAAAGGGTGACTCTGCTGAACTGGGGGAGCCATCTGGGCCCTTCAGGACTGTCACATTCCTCACTTTAGCTGCCACTTATGCAGGAAGAAAAACCTCGTGTTGTACATAAGCTCCTTAAACACCTGCAGGTGGATCCACTTCAGCAGAAAGCCATCTCCACCAGAACACTGGCTGTGAGCACAGGAGCATGAGCTGCCTGACACCCAGACCTGGATGGCCTCGGGCAGCAGGAGAGGGCAGATTGGCTTCTCTCTGGGAGGTGGAGGAACTCCTGCCTGAACAAGGAGTTGGGTTCATAAAGAGCAGCCTGATGTGCCTGTCATAGCACATAGCGCTTATCCAAGTACCAAACTAATTTCATCACCCCCCCTGCCAGGGCAAGAGGAGCAGAGGGATTAGTCTGAACTCTGATGATCATATAATAACAAGCTGTATGCAGCTAATAATCCACTGGAAGGATTAGCAAACTTCAAGCTGTCTAGCTCTGCATAATGGGAAGCGAAGAGCAGCAGCTTCCCTGTTGTATCTATTGCATCTGCATTCCCTCCAGTGGAAGCATAGAACATGATGAGACAAGGTTTTCCCTTCTGTTATGAAATGGGAACCTAATGTGTGACTAATGGAGTACTGCTAGCAATTCTACAAGCACCCATTCAGACAGGAATATGGATTTAAGCTTTACTGTAAGAGTGCATCTTAAATACCTACCACAAAAGAGCAGATTGATTTCAGCAGGCTAATGTTAAAACATGTCATTTGAGGCTCTCTGGGGGTGATGTCCTACAGCCTGCACGTCCTCAGCCCCCAAGCAGACTGCTCTGCTAATGCAGTGAAGAATACCACTGAACCTCCCAGCTTCCCTGGCATAATCCATATGCAGCTGGCAAAAGAGCCCAGTACAAAACACAGGATGGTAATATGCCAAGGAGCAGATTTAGCAGCTGGAGTTGCTACTTACTGCCCTCTCTGCTCTCAAACTCCAAGAACAACTCTGAGTGCTAGATAGCTCAAGCTTTTTTCCCTGGGGAAGCCAGACTAGAGACCAGAATCAGACATAGTAGTAAGAAGGCAGTTTCAGAGCTTGCCTCAACTTACTCATGAATAACAAGAGTAACCAGCCCTGTCGGAGCCTGGAAAAGAGAGCTGTGACTCCTCATCCTCCTCCCTGGTTCTCTTCTAGAGTAGCAGAAGCAATGAGTAACAACCTGCCTGTGCTGTGGGTTGGCCCCGTCACCGACTGCTCCAGTGGTGGCTCATGCTGCCTCCTCCCATGTCGCAGGGCATTAAGAGCAGCATAGGAAATGTTGTGCTGGGGCTTGTACTGGGTGACTTCTCTTCCGCTCCAGTAGAGAATTCCACTGGAACACTGGAGTGCACAAAGGATGAAAGCTTCAGCACAATGTGCTCCTGCCAACACTTGGCAGGGCCACAGGAGCCTTCTTGCTCTCGCAGTGCAAACAGGCATTACCACTCACAATAAGATGGTAGCAAAATACTAGTTTCCACCAATAGCTTCTTCCACTGTTTCCTCCCAGTTGCAACTGGTGCCGCTGAGAGTCCATGGGAAAAAGCTCTAGTATAGACAAGGCCTCTGCATGTAAATGAACGCTACATAAATAACCCCCATCTTCCCTCAGTTCCTAGGTTGTGTACTCTATGCACTAGAATTCTCTTCAAAGACCTCCCAGTTCATTCTTTATGCTCTAATTAAGGATCAGTGCCAATTAACTATCTTCAATAGAGAAGCATCTTCCGCTCAGCAGCCAGGAAGTGTCTGAATAAGATCCTGCTGTACAATACGCCCATGAAAAGGGAAGCCCTCCCTTTTTGGAAAGGGCTTCCAAGATTAAAACCCCAGTATAGAATACAGGATGCCTGCTTTAAAAATATTGTGGGATAAGATTAACTGATGGCATCCAGCAGTGCACAGTGGTTTCTTATATGCTTCATATAGCACTCAAGCATGCTATTGCATTGCCAAGACTGAGCTAGGTACCATTGTGGCATAGCAGGTGTGAAAACAGAATGCAAGACTTTCTAGGAGCTGATATTAAACCACTGTCTGTTTTTCCTTCCAAGGGTGTTATCAGTCAAGATCAGCAGTGCAGTGTCAAATCTGAGGCTAAATATTGAATCAGACCAAAAATTACCAATAGTTATGCCAGCTTCTGAACTGCCCTGGTAGTCATCACCTCTTGCTTTTCCTTCCTATAGCTCTTCACCTGTTCCATAAATAACCAGGGCAATTTAGATTGCTGCTGCACTGTGTTCTGAGCAAGAGCTGTGCTAATCGTCTGAGCAGGCAAAAGCAGGGGAATGTCATTTCTGAGCTTGGCTGGAGATGAATACATCAGCTCCCCAGCCAGTTACAGACTAAGTTTAAAAAGCACTATTCTAAATGAAAATTAGATGGGTTAAATACTATGGGGGGAGGGAGAGAAATGGGATAATCCCTTCAAAGCTTTAAATGGAAGATTCTCAAACCTGCTTTAGCTGCTGTGAGACACAGGAAGAGCCTCAGCATTAAGACCCCTGCAGAACTTCAGCCAGGCACAGGAGCTGCACTGCCTTTTGGGGTACATACACTTGAACTGGTTATACATGAAGCAGATGTAAGGTAGCTCACCCTGCTAATGGTAGCTCAATCTGGTGACCACTCACAGCCTGTTCTGAAGAATAAAAGGCTAGAGGAGAAAGACTGCAGACTTTATGATGAGAAACAGGAACTGTAAATCTATACTGGAGGATGTGGGAGAAGAGCAAATTACTCCATGAGCAGCAGAATCCACAGTCTAGTCTGATGGGATTTGCATCCATCACATCTGCCAGATATATTTCAATATATAACATATTTGGAACTAGCAATGAATACAAATGCTTTTGTGGAGCACGTTGTGTGTACATCTCATTTTTCACACACACGAAAACCCAAACAGGCTAAATAAATCTCTTAGGTTCAAGGAGAATCCCCATACCTGCTCAGCACAGGATAGGGTTTGCTATTTGAGTTTTGCTAACTGATCCCTTTGCAAAGAGCAGGGGACGGGTCTATCTGAGATGCCTTGGGAATTTCTGGAGCAGGTTGTTACAATTCTGGTTGTGCTGAGATTTGAGCTCTGGACAGGAAGACAGGGGAAGGGGGATGTAGAACAGTGCACTGCAACCAAGTCACTCCAGTGAATGTAACCTTTTATTCCATGTGGGTTCAGCTCTTTTGAACTTACCCGAATCCTTCTCATGGCTGCCACAATCTCCACGCGGCTGTTGGGCCTGGGTACGTCCAAGCTACCGATGTACTGCAAGACACAACAGTGAGATGTCTGTAAAGCAATGCACAACTTAGTGCTGAAGGCTTCTTCCAGACAAACACCACCTCTCATTTAGTCCTTGCTTGGTTAGGCTCTCTTGACCTAGGTCACAGGAATAGGACACAACAGGAATATCTGGTATGGGCAATGTTATCAAAGTCAGGGAGAAGTTCATTGATCTCTAATGTTGGGTGGGAACTTCTGACCTCATTCAGCCTCTGGATACTCCTTTACTAGTGCTTTACAGGGCAATGTCTGTTGCTGATCAAGTCACAATACTGTGGGTCTGAAAATGAGACTGTCCATCCTTTGTCATTCCTCACTACAGCTGCTTTTACAAGACTCAAAGCAAAAAGCACAGGAGCTGGGAAGTTACCGGGATGTGCAACCACCTTTCCTGGAAAAGGCTCATGATTCTGGTCTTTTTGGTCTGGATCACCTTCCCTCTGGACACCACTGCCTCTGCTTGGTTGGACCAGCGCAACTGTATGTGGAATCCTGGTAAACCCACTCAAAACTGCATCCTACACCAGCAGGTTTTAACTATGCTTAGGGGAGCTGCTTTGCTAAACAAGCTGCCTGACTAAGTGGTGATTGCACTGCCCTTGGCATTGGGTGCTGCACTGAAGTGAGTGTAAGCATCAGTCCTAGCAGGGCCCTTTACTCAGAGGCTGAGACATGGGCAGATGGTGTGTTCTCAGCACCTCCGCCTCTACCACTTCACTACACCTACAGCTTCTGCCAGCCGGCTGCCTGTTCTCTTGCATGCAATAGCTGTATGCGGCTGATGCTACTCGGGTTGTTAGGGAAGACCTGCAGGCAGACAGCTTCCTGCTGCTGGCGTTTCTCCCTCCCGTGTGTTCTTCTCTGTGCTGCCTGTACTCTCCCCTTACGCTGGGTTGTAACGCTTGTGTACCAAAGCAGACTCTGGTTGTGCACTTGCTGGCAGGAGGTGGTACTTGTGACAGCACAGACACACAGAGTGCTGCCTGCACCACTGCCAAGTGGAGGAGGCACAAAGCTGCCAGCTCAGCCTTGGGAATGAGGAAAACATGCAGTGTCCTGGATGGTCAGCTCATGTGTGGAGCAAAAGGCCATGAATGTTGTGAAGCTGTGGCTCATAGCTCTGAGAAACAACCTGCATGTCAAGGGCATGTTGGTGAGGGCAAGAAAAATGCCATCTGAGTGAGGTGGTGAGTGGCCTGATGAGAAACATCAGTGTCCTGCCAGCACAGGCTGGTGCTGAGGGCAGGGTGCTGGACTCCTTGCTGATGTGCTGCCAGGGGAACCCATCAGCTCCCTCAGTGTAACACAGCCCATCTCTGCATGGCTGTCACAGGCAGGTTAGCAGAGGAGGCAGAGGGCAGGTTACAAAGCTGGGCTTACAAATGTTCTCAAGAGCTTTTGGTTCATGAATCGCATCTAAGTTTGAGTGTGTGCTGTCCAGTTGTGGGGGGTTTTGGAAGTTGTTCCCCTATGGAGAGGGGAGGAGGAGAGGGGGCAGCTGATGAGGAGGCCCTTCCAAACACTGAGTGACAGACACATGAACAGAGATAGAATACTTCCCCCAGAGCAGCTCCACTGCTATCACTGTTCCTGACATAGTTCTGGTTTTATTTCTCTAAAGCTTGTAGCTTGTGATGTGTTTTATCTTTAAATACTTCTGTTTAAAAGGGCTTTCAGAGATGAGTTCTCCTGGGTCAGTATTTACTGCTCTTCTGCCTGCCTTGAAATAAACACCACAAGCAATCTGAAAGGTCATGGGCTTTTCTGATGCTTCTGTAAATGCCTTTGCAAAATGGCATTTTTAAGAGCAGTTAAGTTCAGCTGTAGCCTTTGGTAAACCACAGCAGAGTCAAATCGCTCTGACCATGAAAGCTTGAGGGCAGTGGGGAAAGGGAGTGACTGAGCCAGGATTTCCCTCTGCCCTGGTGGTGAGGACCTATCTGTATCACTCCCTATCTGAGGTCTCTTTGGTTGGCAGGCATCTCCTTCCCTGCTCCGCAGTGGCTCAGTGCAGTCGCAGGTAATCCACATTAATGTAGCCTGGCTGGCTGAAGTGGGGAAGAGGCCACACTACCCAAGATAAATTGATAGGCTGGGACAAGAGGACATCCTCCAAAACCCCCTCTTTGGCCTTGCTGCAGTTTGGGTGCTTGTGTTCCCATGCAGAACCCTTCTTGCTTGTGAAGCATGGCACAAACAGGCACCTCTCCACAAGCAGCTCCCAGTACTGACCTCCTCAAGTTTGTCCCTGAAGATTATAGGGCAAGTAAGGCAGTTTGGTATGTGGAGATTAGAGACTAAATGTGGCCACTAAGATTGCCTGGTGCGAGACACCTGGCACTGGTTACAGCCCTGTCATTGTCAGTTGTGGCTGAGTGATGTGCCCACAATGCGCATTCTAATTGGAAGAGTCAGATTGTAGAGCAGAACTGAGCAAGCATGTTACCGAGGAAATGCAAACCCCATCTCAGACCCACACATCTTAACAGCGTGATAGCCACTTTCTGAACAGCTCTGGCTGCCTGAAGCTGTCAATCTGAAGAAGCCAGTTCCAGTCAGTTCAAGGTATAGTTGTTTCATGTGTTTTAAAAATCAAAATGAGGAGTTTTCTTCTCCTCAGCACAGCAAATCTTAGTTTAAAATAAAGAAATCAAAGATAAATTGTTCTTCTCCCCTAAGGAAGAGAGCTATTATTAAACTGTGATTAACTGTCCATTCAGATCCATTCTCCCACCTGCTTAAATCTTACGGCTCTTAGCTGGAAAACCAAACCGCACAAAATCCTCATTTCAAAGCTTTATTTGAATATATATGCCCCTTCTTTGCCCCTCAGGAGACAGCAGGCATGAATTCCATTCCTAATCTGTGCTAGGCCACCTGCAAAGAGGGAAAGGGAACCCTAGAGTTGCTCCAGCAAAATGCAGTGCTTCTTGTCCACTGAATTATAGACCCTGCACCATCTCCAGAATGTCAATTCCAATGGAGTCACTTTCTGACAGTGATGCTGCCAGACTGCTCATGATCAATATGGAATCAATTTATGATTGTTCAGTGTTTCTGACACCTGAAGACTGCATTGGAATGAGGACCTGCACGGCTTCCCATGCGATGAGCAAGTCAGATGGAATAAGGCACTAGCATGGTTTTAAGCAGCACGTAACAGTCTGCTGGTTTCCAGGGGAATACAGAGCTGTCACTCGCTGCAGCAGGAACAGGGTCCTACCCAACTGATGACAGGCACCAGGTCGAGCAAGGACACGCCACAGGCAGTGTCCACTGCGCTGTCGAGAGGGGTCTTTCCAGATCAGTTCTCAAACGAAGCGCACAAGGCAGCTTGTAAGGATAAACAGATGGAAAAATACTAGAAGAGCAAGAACCTGTTTGATTGTGCTAAAGTGTAAGGCTTTGCTAATGTATTGATGTTTTCCTTAGAATTCCTTAGACCTGGCACCGGAGCAGCTGAAGAACACACGGTGGGCATGGCTGGAGGGTCACAGCGAGCCCCGGGCTGAGCCTATGGGACCATCGGCCCAAGGCCAGAAGCTGCCCAGGTCAGGACCGGCCCGCAGGGACCCAGTGCCCAGGGCTGGTCTGCACCGGGCGAGGGCACAGAGCGCCCAGCACTGCAGGGGCTGCCCGGGGCGCCGCTGCCGAAGCCCGGACGGGACCAGGGGCTCTGACAGCGGGGGCCGGAGCCCCGGTGCGCCCCAGCCTGCAGTCCCCACCGCCCCCGCCGCCTCCGGGGCTCACCTTGGCCTGGAAGTGGATGCCGTGCTGGAAGGCCTCCTCGTTGTGCAGCGGGACGCGGGAGTCGCAGCCATCGTCCACCAGGTTGTACCGGTTCTTCACCGGCATGGCGGCGGCGGGCGGGGGCCGCCTCAGGCCGCGGCCCCCCCGGGCATCGCCGGTGGCGGAGCCCCCCGGCCCCGCAGAGCCCCGGTGCGGGTTCGGCTCCGGGGCTGCCCGAGCCCGGCCGCGTTTTGAATGAGCGTCCGCGGGTGCGAGCGGGGCCCCGGCCCTCGCCGCGCAGCCATTGGCCCGAAGTTCCCTCACGTGACGCGGGGGGAGCCGCGGAAGCTCCGCCCCACCGGCAGCCGCGGCCCGGGGCTCCGGCCCGGTAAAGGCAGCGCCGGGATCCGGAACCCACCCGCGTTACAGCGGGCATAGACCGGTTACCGGGGAGCGGGTCTGGTGCAGCCGGGATCGGCACTGGGCTGGGCCCGCAGGGAGCAGAGGAGCTGCAAGGGAGGCTTTGCCTGGGGAAGTTGTCTGTGGGTTTGACAGCGCCTGAAACACGGTGCTGAGGCTGAGCGTGTGGAGGGTTTGTCTGGGCTGGCCTGATGGCTTTCATACAGAGGAGCAATGCCAGGTCTTGACTTCCAAGGGCAGAAAAGTACCAAGCCCTCGTTCTCGGTTGTAAATACACTGCAGGGAAGTGTCCGAGTATCCTGGAGCAGGTGGTGTTCCCTTGGGTGCAGTGGCCCTGGATGGAGTCACATCTTAACTGAATTACTTGTGTTTTTGTGCAGTGTAAGTGATGCTGTGTCAGGTCAGCAGCACCCACTCCATTTCCTGTGTCAGAGGTCAGTGTACACCATGATCTAGGATATCATTGCAGATCCTGCACAAGAATAGTTGACTAAACCCATTGCATATGTCCCGTGTTAATGTGACTGTTCTGCTAGTGATTTGCATGTAAACTGTCAGAAGCCTGTTGTACAGCTGACACCCACTGTCTGGCTCAATGCTGCCAGGATTTTGGGTGCTCTGTGCACTCAGGGTCTTCTTTCCTTCCAGCCTCATCACACTGGCATGGCCCCACTGGTGTGGAGTAGAGTCTTTGTGGCTGCTGCTCTGGAATACCCACCATGCCTGAGCATGCCATTCCTCTCAGCAGGCACCGACACAGGTAAAGGATGAAGCACATGCACAGGGGTGGTGTAGAGAGTCAAAGACTTGTCTTTTGACTGTTAGTATGGCTCTTTGCCTTTTACAGGAATGATCAGAAATGTGAGTTGTGTAGGATCCAATGGGCCAAGGCTTATATGTGCTCCAACCAACCCCATCTGGGTTCCCTGAATTAACCTTTGAGTGATCAGTTGTAAGTTTTTGTCACACAAATAACTCCCACCCGTATGCTTGAACGTTGTTGGACACCACCTTTTATGTGGCTTTCACATTACCAGGAGAGAAAACTGTGGCCACAGGCGGACAGTGCACAGCTCCCTGTTTCCATCTCAGGAGCGTTATTGTCCTGAGTTTCATGGCATCTTTAACTACTTGGAAGTCAGTGGGAGACTGGCAAGAGCCAGAAATCAAGAAACTTAGAGAGGGAGAAAAAGCCCAGAGCATTCCTCTTGGTTCACTGGCTGTGACCCTACATGTTCGAGTACTTTGTGGGATTAGCAGCTCATTCTGGCACCTGAGCTGGGATAGGTTCTGTGGTCAGCCTCCTCTCGTTGCTAGGTTTTGTTTCCAGACAGGCTTCTCTTTTCTTCCTTCCAATATATAATAGTGCATTACCTTCCATTTAAATATTCCCATGTTTATGCTGATATCTCTTCTATAAAGCATAACTCAAAATAGGAGTTGTTTCAGGTATGTAAATACATTCATTGGTTTCTGTCCAATATGTTAGTCTAGATACACATCTTGCCTGCAGATTCATCAGTTTAGCTCTCTGGTGGTGATTTTGTGTGGTCTTTACGATGTTCAGCATGTACTTCGAACATTCCATGGTGCTTTTCTTATTTTGTATGAATCTTCATTTAAAAGTATCCGTTGACCTGAATGAATAACCTACATTTTGCGTGCAAATGTCCTTGGACTGACTGAGCAAGATTCAGGTCTTTGGTTCTCCCTAAGCCCAAAGAGAAGGAGATGCCACCAGTCAGCCTATCCTTGTGCTTGCTTTGATGCTAACGCTAGCAAAGCTCAACTAGTGAGGGGAAAAACCCCAACACGGCCGCTACTGGTGAGTCTCTCCATTGATTCTGCAATACTGCATTTTAACTAGGGCATGCATGAACCTGTCAGGGTGCTGAGCTGCTCAGAGTTTCTCCTCGTTACCCTCCCATTCCCACAAGAGCATTCCTATATAAGTGGGAGCATAAGGGCTCTGCTTTGGGTAGTTACATTTTTTAATCTCATAGGAGAGGATGAAATAACAAGAATGGTCTTTTTATTTTCATTCTGGTGCTCTCCAGTATCCCGCAGATTATAAAATCTTTTGGGTAGAGGGAAAGGAACATCTCATGGGAATCCTGAGAAAAAGAAGGCAACTGTGATTTAATAAAGCTTGCAGTGCCAGACTGTGTTAGATCACAATTGAATGGAGGTGTTTAATATTCCATGTTCATTAACTTCCATGAACTTTTCATAGGGCTTAGCTCTTTTAAGGTTAATGGTTTGGATCTGTGTTTGAGGATTGAGTTTGAAGGCTGCTAAACTTGAAAAGCTGTTAACTTTCCAGTTTGCTTGTTAGACAAAGAAAATGTTTGGACTCCACTGCAGGTAAGAAAGCTGTGCCTTTTCTTTCAGATAATAAAACTGGCCAAATATGTGGAATTAAACACTTTCACAGTACATCATCATGGATTTAGTATAAACCCCCACTAGCATTATCCCTTCTTGAAGCAAACAGCCAAACTTCATAGTGGGTGTTTGCATCAGATGGAGGGACTGTGCTAGTTATTCCTTTGATGTGCAGAGCACACATAGAAAGTCCCATTTCTCTGAACACAGTAGGAGTGAAGCACCAAAGACAGCTTCTTGGCACATAGCTTCAAGTGTTTTTGCAGAGAACAGGTTTGTATCAGCTTTCTTTTTCAGGCGCAGGCTACCAAATTTTCTTCTCTTTCTCTCACACGGATGCACATTTGTGACTGTATTGACATTTACTCTGCATGGAAATCCCTCTTGCATAAGTGTGTGTTTTTAGAGACCTCGAATGTGGTGTAAATTGGACAGTGCATATTATATGCGAGGTGTTCTTTAATCATTTTGTCAGTTGGCTTGCAGGAAAGGTACCTGTTGCTCCATCTGATGCTGTCAGGTTTCTTTCAAACCCACCTTCACAACCCAGATGAAGGAGCTGCAGAGGCAGTGCGTGCTTTCCAAAGGAGATCTGGTCTTGATGCCAAGGAATTTTCCCCCATTCTGCACTTCAGCACAGCAGAGCTGCAAAGATTTTAAGTGACAAATAAGATGTGACATAGCAAGAATGATGAGACAGACATCCAGTAATGGCAGACAAAACCTCTGTTACAGGAAATAACTTCCATATCATACTTTCAAGAACTGAGAGATGTGCTTACTATCTTAGCAGACATGGTTTTGTCATGCAACTTTATCAATGTTATTAATACTTACTTGTGCTAGTGCAATTCTTAGAGTAAAGCCTCCAGTGTGCTGTCATGCTAGCAGCTTTGCAGTGTGCCAGTGGACATCCCATTGAGATTTAGCAGCTGAATCCATTTGCCATTCTTCAGGATTTCCAGAATTCCAGACACATTCTGCTTCCCTTACAATTGCTGTACTCAAGGATGGAAAATTAAGCAGTACTAGAAGAGAACAAAATCTGTTAGCTTTTTTTGGTATCTTAAGACAATCAGTGATCAAAAGTTAAGATGCAGACTTAAGGGGAACAGCATGTGACGAGATCTCCACAACCATGAAATGTTGTCATATGAAGCTACTGCAAAGTCAGAGGGTTATGTACGTGTTTCTCCTCCTGTTCTAGGAAGCTGTGCTCTCCCCTAGTGAAAAAAGATCTGGAAGCAAGGGGAGGTAAAGAGTTACATTCCCCAGTATGTGGCTGCCCAATCTTCATTTAAATGAATTGATCTTGAGCTTCCATTTAACTGAAAAGATGGGAACAAATCAGAAACCCCAACTGTTGCCAAATCTGAACTTTTCTGTGTAAGTGAATTAGCAAACTAAAGTTGAAGTAGTTCATGTGCGTGTTTTGACCTGCAGTGCCTCTTGTTTGCTTTACATCAGATAACTATCACTTGTGATCACTAGGTGATAAACTAACATCTTTGTTTAAACAAGCAAGCCCGAGGGCACCAACTCATTCGTGACATGTGGAACCGTCCTTGTTTCAGTCCCCTCAGTGTCATACGTGTCCTTTGCAAATACAGGGTCTGCTTGGTTAGATGGTCGTGCCAGATTTGCGTTGCTCAAGAAGAAACAGAAGCTTAATGTCTTGAAGGTTCAGCTCAGCAGCGTGGCCAGGCAAGCTGCCTGTTAGGGTTGCAAGCCTCTTTCATGCATGGCCAGTTCCAAAGCTCTGTGCAGCAGGACTCGGGAATGAAAAATGTCATCCACAATTATGCATATTTTCATCATCTTCTGTCATGTAAATCCCCCTGCCCCAAGTGTGCAGCAAATGTTTTGTTTGCATATGTAGGTCAACCACAAATCTGCAGTGGTCTAACATAAGCACTGGAAGCATAGGTTGATGTATATAGATTTAAACCTGGTCTGAAGCATAACACCACCACGGACGTTTTCCAAGTGGAGTCTGTTTACTCGATACGTTTTCTTCTGACTTTTCATTTTATAAAGCATTGCTTGCTTAATGATTTGTGAAAGCACAGCTGATGGAAGATACTCACCATCATTGCAAAAGGAACTATTAACTTCAGACACAGATGGATGGTTCTCAATGAGGAACTTTTATAGTGATAGCTCGAGAAGCGTGTTCTTTTTCAGAAATACATTAAAGTGTTTCTGCAAATAGTTTTTCTTTTGCCACTGGCAGGAGGCCAGTGTTGTATGATTTTAAAGAGAGTGCGTGTTCTTCTTGCACATTACATGCTACTTAGGTTTTCTTCTCTTGGCTATCTTAAAAATACAGAAAAAAAACGTTTATTGTCCTTGTGATGCTGGATAAAAGCTACAAATTCTGCTTCAGTAACAGGCACATTTATTGTTTAAGAAAAATGTTATCTATTAAATTCAAAAGCTCAATGAGTTCTCAAGTCTAACACCACGAGTTGGCAGTGCCGTTCCCCTTCATGTGAGTTGTGTGGATCAGCTTGTTACCCTGATGTGAAACTCAAACTGCTCAGTTTACTTGTCTGGGAAAGCGTAAGTCTTAGAATGAGGTTTTCAGTGAGAATATTCCTGCAAATACATGAGGAGTGTCTGCTAGCACAGTTCAGACAAACAGGTTGATGTCTGCAGTGGTACTCCATTGGTGCTCTGCAGCTGTATTTATTACCAAACTCCCCCTTGGATGTGACAGTAACAATGCACATCGTGGTAAGATGTGTATTTGCACACGCAAACATCAGATTAACCATTTCCTGGTGTAATGACCCAGTAAGTTTTGATTTAGGATAAATAAGAGTGAAGTTGTTGGCTTGAGAGATGAGTAAAATACTGTAGAGTATCCTTCCTGATTCCCATAAAATCAGACTAGCACCTCTGCTAGATCTGATATCCTAAATTTAGCTAATGGAAGTATAGGGACACTACATTAGGAGTCAGATCATGGCTCTTACAAGGCAGAATACTGTGAGGTTGGAATTGAGGTGTTTCTTGAAGGTGTGTGATACTGTGCCAATAACTTTACATGTATACCAATACTCATCAGATTCCTTCCTGTGTAGGAGCACACACCTTGTTCTGTCCTGCCTACAAACACCATCACCCCTGTGATGCTGAAAGATGATTCAGAAGAAGCAAACATTGCTGTTTTCCCCATCATAGCTTTAACAGATGCACAGTTCTCCTTGACAGAACACACATCCTCGGTCATTTATTATCACCAGACAGCAATTTGTTCTCATTAACAACTCCCTCTGAGCCAGGCTCTGGGGAAACAGGCTTGTGTTTAAGAGCACACTTTAAATTTCCCTTCTCACAGGGGACAGATGATCTAAAGTTTCCTATTTCTCTCCTGCTGGTAGATCCAGCTTGCAGTATTCAGCAGGATACACTCGCCTTCTGCATTACCTTGCTACCCTATTACTGCTCAACCTATATTTTACTCTGCTACCTGGCAGTACCTGAAAACCATGTGCAGTCTGACTTCATGCTGCACACTGCAGACCATCTCTATTTATCTCAACATGAAATTAAGGCTTTACCCATACAGTACAGTGCAAACCATGTATCTGGTATATCACAACTTCTCTGGTAGAGAAACAACTAGTACCTTATTAACCTGTGAGAAATGTGGCTATATCATTATTAGATATAAAAATATTTCCCCTTTGCAATAATGTTGTTTGGTTATTTCCTATGTTCCAAAGCCTCTCAATGCTGTGGCCCATCTTAGCTGTTTCTCTGGCTTCTTTTGGCACTGCTGACATTGGTTGAGGATAAATCTCTGTATCCAGGGGCTTGGAGGTAAGATAAGGGACAGAGTCAGGGCACCATTTTAAACCACACTCTGGTGGCAGACACCAGCATCCGGTGGTGTTTGGGAGCCAACCAGGCTGTGCCCTCAGTGATGGATGCAGAAGAGGCAGCACCAGCACAGCTCATCCTTGCCAAAGTCACCGGCTCCTCCGAGCTCCTGCTTGCATGGGGAAACGCTCCCAAGTTTTTAATGACAAACCATCTCAGCTATAAAAACCCAATGCACATAATTGAATAGCAACCGAGAGCCAGCTATGGGACCTCAGCCTTCCTGGGCACTTCACTGTAATGCATTGGTCTTTTTGTTGCCTGCATGGGTGAATGGAGGAAGGTAAGTGATGCACTGAAACCTATGGGCAGTATTAGGCTTGCGGGTGAAGCTCTGGTTTGCTGTTGAAATAAGACAGTATCTTGGTGATGAAACCTTTAACCTGCTGGTGACTCGTGGAGAAGGATCCACGTGTACAGACCCACAGATACCAGCATGTTGTGTCTCATGGCTCGGGTTATGTGAGATACCAGTGAATGCGTGAGGAGAGAATGAGAAATTAATCCCGATGCTCCTAAAGCTTCATGGAGCAGGGCAGATCCGTTCACATCTCCTAGTCCCAGGAGTGCCACAGGAAGGAGCTTGGTCTGGACATGCCCTTTCCATTTGTTGTGCAGCTAAACTTTGTGCTGCATTTATTTAACTTTGCCTTTCATTAAACGCTTTCTTCTGCTGTCTGTTGCGGCCCGGCTGTGTGTGAGGAGCACGGCTGCAGTGACAGCTCCTCACAGCCCCCCCGTTGTTCCCCTGTTCCCCTTCCCAAGCCTCTCCCGTTCCTCACCGCTGCATTTCCCAGCGTCCAGCGCCACCGCCTGCCCGCGGCTCCTCAGTGCCGCAGACCCGCTCCTGCTGCCCCGCAGGCGGCAGCGCTCCTATGGCCTCCGCTTCACCGGCTCCGAGCTGCCGCTGAGGGCTCTGCGGCTGCTGCCGAGGAGCTGCATCCGGTTACTGACACCGTGAAACGGGTTCCGTGGTTTCCGGGTGGGCGCTTGCCTCATTGGGCAGTGTGAGAGTGTGTAAATCCACTGTGTGTAAATCCAGTGTGTGTGTCAATCCAGAGACCAAAGCGATGCTAGCAGCTTGGTTATTCGGCTGCCGCTCTGCAGTCAGCTCCATTACAAGCACACACATGTATTGTTACAAATCAACAAATGTACTCTATGACAAACACAGTAGTTGCACTCAAGAGTGGAAGCACCTGCCTGAGGAGACGTTTCCAGCACACCCACAGGGTCTGGAGGCTCGGCCTCCTTCAGTCGATGTCTTACATGCTCCCTTGGAGTAAGGAACCCAGTGCTGCTCTGCTCACCCTTCATGGGCCTTCCACTAAGAATAATTACAAGAAGACAGAGAAACTCGCCCAACCACACGGCAGACATTACTCCACGGTGTTAAACCGGTCATTACGGGGAAGTGTGAGGAAACCGACGAGCTGAGCTACCCCGAAGCAGAAAAGCAGCTCTTTGCCTTGGAGTAGCAGCTCCCCCGCCTCACATGAGCATCGCCCCCCACATGATAAAGAGTTGATTTAACTTCTACACCCCCGGGCGCAGGTTTCGGTGCAAGCACAGCGGCTGCCAGCACCGCACCGCCCGCCTCAGGCACCACCGCCATGGCGCCGGGCTTTCCCGCTTCCAAGATGGCGGCCGCGCCCCGCTCCGTTCCGAAATGGCCTCCCAGGCAGAGGCCGGCGGCTCTGCCCGCACTCAAAATGGCGGCGGCGGCTACAGCGCGTGGCGCCGGCGGGGCGGGGCGAGCGGGGTCAGAGGCCTCGCCGAGATTGGCCCCTCGCGCGTCCCGTCGGCCGCGCCGCTCTCATGGCAACGGGCGGGGGCGGCGGCCCAGCGGAGGCAGCGCCGCGGGATGGAGCCGGCCCGGGAGGCGGAGGAGCCCCCCGGGTCCCCGGCGCTGCCCTCCGAGGAGCCGCAGGCCGGTCACCCCTCTGGGGCACCGCCGGCAGATGGGCCGCTGCCTGCCGCTGCCGGCCGGGGCCGCAGGGGTGCCGGCCCGAAAGGCCCATCCGGGCGGTCGGTGCGGGGCAGGGGCCGGCGGGCCCCGGGCCGGCGCGGAGGGGAGGACGGAGGCCGCGCCGCCCGGCGGCCCCGCGTCACGGTGGACAGCTCCAAGGCCAAGACCTCGCTGGAGGCGCTGAAGATCAGCCTACGGCAGCTGCACTGGAGGGAGGTGAGCGCCCTACCGGCCCTCGGGGGCCTCCTGGGCCTCAGCCCGGGCCGCTGCCCCTTCCTTCCCCGCTGGCTCCTGCAGGGCCCACCTGGCCTGGTGGTACCCGCAGCCCGCTGCTCTGCCGGCCCGGCATGGCCTCCTCTCCAGAGCAGGCTCCTGTAGCCGCGGGGGGATCCCCCTCCACCATGGGGTTATTTCTAATTAGATTTCACATCTGGAGGCTGGTTTGATTAATGATCAAAGCTGCCACGGTCCGTTATGCAAGCCAGAATAGGGGTAATCGGATATTATGCTTCAAAGCTTAAACTGATCGCTGGAAAGGGCAAAAAGAAGAAACCTAGCGCTATGGAGAAATTGCACTGCTTGTACATATATATGGAGAAAGCATATTGCTATGTTGCTTTGCATCTTTCTGTACACTCTTCCCTCATAGTAAGGGTATGTGAAATAAGGCTTATGACAGCAGACATCTCTCGGGTATCACCTGATACATCAGCTGTCTGATCTGGTGGCAAAGCCTCTGCGTCACAGGTTATCTAGAAGGCATGTCAAAGAGCATTGTGTATGAATGAATATTGAACCACTCAACAAAGCATATGTAACAGGCTTTACGGTTCTAAATCAGTGTGTGCAGAGAAGGTATGGCCTCCCCCTGCAGCTTGAGTCATCTGTTCTGTGTGAGGAGTTCAGTGTCTGCCTGTCCTTGCTGAACCAGAGTAACTGCAATATGGGAGCTGGCACAAAAGTGATGCCTTGGAACTCTTTATTTAAATCCTGAAGAGATTTCTAATATATATCTTATTATAGCTGCTGATTTGTTCTTAAATTGTAATGATTTTCTTTCCCTAATAACTTTATAGAAACTGAAGGAGGATGGAGTGGCAGTGAATATTACCTGTGTTTGCTTATAACATCCTCAATATTTAATATCACATCTATGCTCATTGCCAGGAAGGGTAATGCTTCCTCATCCTCTGGCTGCATAAAATTTAATTTCAACATTTTTAGTATTTAAATCCAGTGGGAGAATGTCACAATCTCATTGCACAAATGCTCCAGTTCTCAACTCCTGCTCTTGCAGCAAACTCATAAGGAAACTCCAGAAGCGTGAAATTAAAGCCCGTTACCCTCTTACTCCTCAGTGCCCCTGTGCAGTGTCTGTCAGCAGCCTTGCGCTGTGTTTTAGCTGGTGACGTACAGAGCAAGGGGGACTTCACACCTAATTTCTCTGTTCTTGTGGTTAAGCTTTATCTTCAGAGCTCCTGGTGCCATTGCAGGGGCTGTTGCTGAGTTACTGATATAAGTTAGCCTCACAGATTGCGCTGGTAATGAGCCATTCGTACTGGTTAATTTTGCCTTGTCTGTTTCCTGAGATTTTATTGCTGTGCATATCTGCCTGGTACTTGATATTCTGTTCTACAAATCATGTTTCACATGCTCTTGTTCCTCTCTTGAATTTCTGCACTGTGTTAATCAACATCCTCCTTCTTGCTCTGCATCCCCCAACAGCAATTGCTTTTGCCTTTACTTCATCTTTCTTTGCTTACTGCCTCCTTCAATATTCTTTCTCTTCCATTCATTAGTTCTGTCGATACTTCTCATTTAGTCTGTTGCTTCCTCTTCTGGCCCCTTTGCATAAAGAAGAGACTTAATATGGAATGTTGTGATGCTTGACTTTACCATCTAGATGGCCCATAATTCATTCCCTGTCAACAAGCCACTGTAATGTATTCAGCTTATAAATAGGTTGATAAGTGTGAATGTGATGTTACTTTTTGTCAAGGAAATACTTTCTTATACCAATGTATGTGTGACAATCAGTTTTCTCTCTTTCTGTTTCCCTCTCACCCCCCACCCTGAAGGTGAAAGAGTAGGGAAAGGGGACCCAATATTAACTGTGACTCCTCACTGGTACTGTTGACATTGTGGAAAATATGAAGGTGAAAGTGTTCTAGGATGGGAGCAAGACAAAGTGTTGACCTCAAGCTTGCAGACTTCAGTAGGCACAGGGAATCAGTAAGCAGGATCTTGTCTAGATTTGAAGGGAAAAGTACCATTAAGATGAGGAAAATCCAAGAAAACCTCTTCAAGTTATGTGTGATTTTGAAAGCTCTCCCTCTCAGATGTTTAGAAAAACAGCACTAAAATATTCAGTGATGACCAGAGCCTTGAAAATCGGTGCACTATTACAGCAGGCCCAGCAGAGGGAACACAGATGTTGTTTCTTGTAGGATCCATACAAGTAATGTGGAAATAATCTTGGAACAAATAATGATATGCATGTATTTTAAATACTGATGTTTCAGGGGCTGGTATTCTACTCTCACCCCTTGTATAATACTTTGCAAGGTGATTGCACCTTGAACTTTGATGTAGTGTGTTTGATCCTTCTCCCTCATCACTTTTACATTTTTTCCCCATTGCTTTGTTTCTGTTCTTCTCTATGTTTGCTGCTGATGTGCTGGCTTGAATATTTTGTTGGGCAGGAGATGCTGTAACAGGCTTTTTAAAGTGGTTTCATTTTTGTTGATAACTTTGTCTAATGTGTAGTATTACAGACTCATACAGCCTTTTGGTTTGGTTTGCATTTTGTTTCAAGTTGTATGTTCTGAAATCTCCTCGCTGTAGTTACTCTTACTTGCCAGAAGAGCTTTGTTTCAGTAATAGCCTATTACTGCAATAAGCTCCCTGATAATGCATAGAAGTAAGTCATAATGCACTGTGTGATTACAGAATTGTCCACATGGTAGTAGTTCATTTTTGTAAACTGGCATATGGGAAATGCCATTAGAAGACAGAAAAAAAAAGGAAGATTACTCAAAACATGGCTAATATTGGTGAGCACAGTTTATTCTATCGCACTGGTAGATGGGGAAGAATAAAAGCATCCAACAGACCAATTTAACTATTGAAGCTCTGTTAGTGGAAGCAAAAGACAGAAAAAAACCTCCTTTTTTCAGCTGTGGCAATTCGAAGTAAATTAAATCAGCACCCATAATAGCCCTGGCTGGAGTGACACACAGGGGGGACCTTTTAAAAAGCATTGCAGAACTCTAATGTGTGTGCCAGTGAAGCAATTACTCCCCTCACTAGATTGGACTATCTGATTCAGTGTGTCACATCCTTTAAATGAACATGATATGGCAAATGAAATAATGGGCACAAATTGAGTTTGCATCCTGAGTTTATTCATCACTTAATAAATTATTTCTTCACCTAGCTTTCAATTACCAGGGAAGTGGAAGAAGCAGATGTCTCAGGCATCGAATATACCAGCATTAAGCGTTTCATTTGTCTCGCTGTTCAGTAGCTGGATGGAGGCGTAGAAATAGGTTGAAATTTTACGCTGGGACAAGCTGACTAGAAGATGAGTCATTTAACTTGTCATTAAACATGATGGAACAGACTGATGTGACCCGTGAGACAATTTAAATGATTGGCTTCTAATCAAAAGGTAGGATTGACCTGTCAGACAAATTTGACCATGAAGGATTATTAAGTGTGTCAAAGTGCTGGAAACAACTTTGGAAACAAAGCTCTTTGTGGCCCCTTGTTTGTTTTGACAAATACACCCTGAATCTGAATAGAAGATTTAAAATGAATTGTTCAAAGAGTTAGTGAATTGACTGCAACCTGAAAGTTGTTTGCAGTGATTCATCCTAGGCCTGGACTCAGGTTTTCTGCACAGTGCAGCCATGCAGTGGCAAGGATGGCTCCAGTCACATTCCTTACCTCCATCCCTCTGTGGCTGTGAGCACCTTCGCTTTGGCATTGGTTAGTGCAGATCTGAGGCTATTCCAGCTGCCACAAGGTAGATGAGATGGATGTTACTTCAATTACCTGCCTTTCTGTTTAGCTAGTCCCCTGCTGCAGGAGCTGGGAGGCAGCAGGAAGGGCTTTTCTACCAAAATCAGATTAATTTCTATCTGCCTGGTGCTGCCAGAGGGACCCAAATAATTGAACTGCCTTGTTCATTTCCAAATACTATTCTTAAGTAAAAGTTTAGTGCAGATGATAAAGAATCCTTTCCAGCTCATTCAGGAGGTGAATTTGATCTCATTGTTGGATAAATCCAAGCAATCTCGATTAGTTAGGAGTGGGGAAGTTGCTGTGCTATCTGAATTGCTGGTGCGGGAGTGCAGTGCTTCCATTTTCCAGTCCAGAGCTGCTCACTCCTCATCTGTTGTGAAATGATTTCTGTGTGGTGTTTGTAAAGTACTTTGATATCCTCCATAGATGTAAGGTGTTATATAAATGCAAATTCCATTCCTTTCATTTCAATTTCATTTAATAAATAAATAAATTGCTCAGGTTTTAGTGGGAAGGGTGCGCGGAGACCCAGCGCTGCATCTGTATTCTGGCTATACCTGCAGAGAGAGGTTGAGGCCACTGATTGTCTTTTGGAGCCTAACAGAATTAATTTTCACTTGTAGAAAACCGGATTTTGCAGGCTGAATAATAATGAAATAAGTGAGGAATCCACTGGCTCTGTTAAATTTGGTATCTCATCCCTATGAGTGAGGAAACAGAGAAAGGATGCGTGGCTCAATTAGCATTTGAAATTAAATTTTTCAAGGCTATTTACTGAGGAAACTGAAATTTTAATTAAAATAGCAAATAAAGTAATTCCCTCCAAAGCGTTGGGAGAGTCTTTTATTTTTCCCTATCATATTGAAGAAAAAAAAATCCAGTGCTTAAAGAAACGTTTTAAAGGAAGAAAAATGACTTTTGGAGTAAAGAATAAAGTGTTTCTGCAAAATAGGATGGTTCTTTCTATGAGTAAATGGTACTGAAGTCATTGGGTGATGGGGGCGATTGATACATAATACAAAAGCGTCTTAAAAATGCTGTGGTCACAAATACAGCATGTTAATTTGGAAAGGATGCAGCCTAATAATAGAAGGGATTCCTGTGAGTGTATTCCATATGGTGTTAAAACTGTGTTGACATGGAGTTGAAGATCAGATGGGTGGTGTTTTTGACTGATAAGTGGGTCTGTGTCTGAGAGAACAAGCATAGAAGAGTTCCTTTTTTACATAAAACTTTATAACATGGTTTACAAATGCTTGGGTTTTAATTTGGGGTGGTTTATTATGCTCTGAACTGTTGATACTGCTAATTCATGGGGCTCTTTGTTCTTGCTGCTGGTAGTCTTAATTTAAACCCACTTTACTCCTATTAGAAACTGTTGCTATTGGTAATTGGCAGTGCTGTTCCAGAGCTCTTCAGGCTGCTTTAAAAAAGGTTGATCTTTGATAATAGGAAACGCTATAGTTTTCCAATTTATGGCGAGATCTTGCATGAATGGGAAAAGAAGCTGGAATTAATATTGTTGAAATAATTGCCTTTGTTCTCAGTAGTTGAAATATTTATGCTCAACAAACCATTAACTGAATCGCAAGCTTTTCTTTTAATTACAGGCTACTGGTACCAGAAAAGAATTAATACTGTAGAAATGAATATATATAACTGAATATATATATAAATGAATAATACACTTATTTCACTTAAGTGTCTTTGAATATCCATTTTGAATTGGACACCACTAAACCAGCTTGCTCAGGAAGTGCTTTGCAGTTACAACTTACTATTAAGTTACAACAATCTTACTGACTCCATGTTTTCCCTGAAATGAAGTACTAGGAAGCAGAAATGCTTCATGTTCATGTGAGACTGGAAGGGAGCACATGGAAATGTCAGGTGGTTGGGGGTGACCATTGGAATGGGTGATCTCTGGGAAAGGGATGTGGGTGGCCAACCTGCAGAGATGGAGCAATAACAGCAAGTCATGGGGCTCTGGTGATCTTTAGAAGAGCAGGAGTTGATTTAGTAACTGCCAGTAATGACAGTTTCTCCAGGATCTCTCCTGTTTTTTCCCCTTGTTGGTTGTTTATCACCCCTTAAACTGAGGAGGAGAAAAACCCAACCCAAAACTCCATCAGAGCATGTTTGCTTCCCAGCTGTAGCACTCGCTCTTGCTGTGTCTTCATGTGCCGGAATTAAGTGCTGCTTAATGAAATTTTATTCCCTGTAATAGTATTTTAAATTACAAATGAGTCATGCCTTAATTGTGGTTGATAACGAGCTCGGAGTTTCTCCATACACATTATGCCTCTCAGCCATTTGTTTTTAGTTTCTGGAAACCTTTCCTGGCTTGTTAACATCTTGAACTTGAGAGTGTTGAACCCATCAAAATACTCTTAGTTTTGCACCCAAAATACAGAGTGTATTTTCGTCTGACAGTCAAAAGACTGTTCTTGAATGGTTTCTGTTTAATACGAGCATTTAGAAAAGTAAGGAATGAATGGATATTGCCAGACTGCTTCAAAACTTGTCTTCTATCTCTTTTCCAGTATCCTTTTGGCAGACGCTTGCCGTGTGATATCTATTGGCACGGGGTATCATTTCATGACAACAATATATTCTCAGGTCAAGTCAACAAGTTTCCAGGTACCTTACTTCTGTTTGTAGTTCAAACAAATGCTTTAAAAATATGATTATTTTAACCATTTCTGTGCTTTGCTGTTGTTTTAATGTGAATTATCTGCCTAACCAGCTGATAGTATTTTCAGCATATTGCTGTTTTTTGGTAGGTGATTTCTCCTTACAGGTTGGACTATCAGGATGGGTGTCTAACAGTTTTTTCTCTATGATTTGTTTTGGAGAGAAAATGTTTTTGATGAAAAGAATACTTCATATGTATGAATTTAGGAAAACATAACTGGTGGGCTATAATTTAAGTGAAGTCTGTAATTACTGTCAGTTCTGTAGCATTGATAACTGTGTCTTTGGGTTTGGTTTTGATTCAAAGTGCAAAGAATCTGTTCTGTTTCATCCTCTGGCCTATCTCAGGGAGAAGCTCAAAGCAAAGTTCCTCAAATGGATTTTTTAATACTGAAGAGTTCATGGCAGCCCTCGTTTGATGATGACTCTTCAACTTTTTAAGCTCTTTTATTTATTTTTCCCTCTTGTTTAATCCCTGTTGAGATGTCTCTAAATAAGAGCTAAGAGCTTAGGTACTGACTTATCTAAGCTCTTTACTTCAGATTTATTGCTGCTGTTTGTATGCTGTGAGAATAAGAGCCCTCAGATACAGAAATTTATGCTTTTATTTACCCTGACTTTCTCCTGGCTGTGAGAAGTTCACGCTCAAGTAGTGGACAGTGTAGTTTTCTGGTGGTTTAAATCTGTGTTAGATGAATGTTACCCTCTGTGGATTCTGGCTTCTACCTGGTGAGCAGGTGCCCTGCACTGCTGTCCAACCCAGTCCTTCAGAACTAGACCTGATTCCCAGGAACATTTCAAAGCTGCAGGAAAACAGCAAAGTTGGGCTCCTCACAACATTCTGTTCTTTCTGACATAGTTACTTAAATGAATGCAAAGTAAACACAGAGTAGTTGGTTATATTTAGATGACATGTTTCACCTGTTTCTGGAACAGTAGCAGGCTAGGGCCATTATTTTGGATTATGGCAAAGATTGTAGTTACTGTTTGGCTCTATAATTGTGTGCTGTATTTTTGGTAATTGATTTTTTCCTAATGTGATACAGTAATACCTATAATATGAAATACAGCAGGGGAATGGTCCAAATATTTTGTCAGCTTTTACCTTTTAAAAGCTTTTCAGCTTTATGAAAGCAATGACTAGAGTGCCTTGCCAGTAGCATGAGTAATAGTATAACAATTTACTTTTAGGATGAGGCTTCAGTGCAGGTTTTCCATGGCTTTTAGACACTGTGTATTCTTTTCCCAGGTATGACAGAGATGGTACGAAAAGTTACCCTGAGTCGGGCAGTGCGAACAATGCAGGATCTGTTTCCGCTTGAATATAACTTCTATCCTCGATCCTGGATTCTGCCAGAAGAATTTCCCCTCTTTGTGGATGAGGTAGATTGCTTTTCCTCTCAAAATAGTATTACTTATTGGGTGTTGTCACCATGGCATTCTTTACTTTTTCATACCTATCAGGTTGTTTAAAATCCCACTTGGGTGCTGGGGATGACATCTTCAGTGTGGTATCAGATGTAGTTTGGATGAACTGCTTTTGTTTGTTACATTCTGGAATAAGCTTAAGAACAGTTACACATCTCTGCAATGCCAGAAGAGAGCTCTGAATAGTAAATATGGTAGAACCATAAGCCCTTTCCCTGCATTTTCTACTGAGTTTAAAAAGGCTGAGGAAGCTGCAGTGCAGTGTATTGGGTGTGGTACTTCACCAGGTTCATTGTCACTGAAGTCTTTTTAGTCCATCAAGCCTGTTCTATCCAAATCCTTCAAAAGAGCATTTTGTACTGTGCTATGTTAAATACACTCACACCTTCCTGAAAGACTGTTTGACTCTCTCACCAGATTGTAGTTGTGTTGTTTAAATATTCAGAATGTAATAAAATTCCATTCTTTTTCATCTCTTTTGGGAAGAATTGGTGCTGTGTGTTGGTGTTTGGTTGTTGCAGATATCTATAAAAATATTGTATGTGTTTGTTTTAACCCTTTCTGACCCACCCAGTGCATTCTTCTATTCCACAGTATGCTCTGCGTGGAAAAGGGAGAGAAAAAGGTATGGACCTTAATAGACTTCTGCAATGTGTGTTACTTTTTAGCTAGTTACCATATCCACAATCCAGTTAAATCCATGAACATCCTTTAATACATACACTTCAAGTGTGCTGGGTCACTGCTGTGGCACTGCCACTAATAATAAAAAGCAACAAAATCCCAACAGTACTTCAGCCTTATTGCTTTAGAGGCAGGACCGGTTTGTAAAGGAAGGTAAATTATCCAATCAATTTAGCAGTGACAGGTAAATAAGTGCAAATGGCTTGGAAGTAAACTTTCAGAATGGTGCACTGGGGGTTCTGGTGATGGTTCTCCTGGGAATCATCCATGTCTTGGTTGCTAGGCGCTGATGAACTGAGCATTGGTAACAACGTGGTCTACCTCCGGTTCCACGCACAGACCTGCACTCTGTCAGCAGGTGGCACTGCAAATAAATACTTTTCTCTGGTTGAACGGTTGCTGGAGTGAAAAATGATTCGTTTTTTGTTCCAAGAATAACAGATGTCCAGTAACACACTCCTAGGAGTTTCCTTTGCATATGTTCTTCCATCTGTGTTTGAGAAAAGCATAGTTCTTGTTATCAAACATATTTTATGTTGTAAGAGTTTATGTTCTACTTAACACAAGTTTGTAATGTAACCCCTCCAAAACAAGAAAAACTACAAACCAGAACGTTCCAAATCACTGTGAACCATAAATGGTTCACAACACTTTTCACTTGTTCCCTGAGCTATCAGTAGGAGCTCTCCAGTCTGTTGTGTTGTTTACTTGTTCGTATGTAGGTTTGTTTGCTTTACAACCAAGGGACCTTAATGCTGCTGAAAACATCAGCTCTTGGAGACTGAATTTTCAGCTTATTCACAAACGAGTCAAATACAGCATTGGCAGTGCCTGCATGTTAGACATAGCCCCATAGGAACTGGCATACACTTGACTATGTGAATGTCATGTGCATATTTCCCTGAGCACAAGGTGATTTAGGCATCTCTGGTACTTCTGGAAGTAAAGCTGTGTTGCTCTGGGCTGCAGCTACTGTGTATATATTCTAGATGTGTCATGCTCAAACTAGTGTTGCTGTACCTTCACTGTTACTAGTATTCATGTCCTTTGGGGCATAGTTAATTACTGAAAATAAAATCTCTATCAGTGTAGGTGTAGCTTAGACATGAGAAGATGGTTTGGTGCTGTCTGTGGTATAGGATTTTGTCACAAAGGGCTGGACTGAGACATGAATACCTGGAGGCTTTGCCTGTAAAAGAAATGACAACTGAAAGATTAAACTCTTGAGACCTTCAGTTTCCCTGCCTCCTCCTGAAGCACTGTAACGTTTCAAGACAACTTCTGTCTCAGGTATTCTTACTGTGTCTCACTTCTGTAAACAGGATCATGAACTATTAGCATACATTTGTATCAATAACTAATCAAATGCTGTTGGCTTTTCCCACTTTCCTGTAAATCCAGGTGGAAAATGTTATGGCTCATCTAATATTAATCTTCTGTGCTTTAAAAGCCAGTAGGTGTTGAGAAAGCTGTACATTTGAGCTTGTGGATGACCTTCATTTGGGACATACCAACAAGATGGTAATTCCCTTAGTATCATTTGTATTGGAATGAAATGGTAATTAATTTGTATTGGAATGAATTGGTGATAGGTGTTTTTCACTATTCACCTATTTTTTACCTTCTAAACCGTTTTATACTGACATTTCAGCATAACAGAAAGTGAATTGCAAATTGGTCAGGTGCTATGGTAACCACCCCTTCACTACCAGAGATGAATCTGTTGGAATCTGTGTGCTAAAAACTTATTTCTTATAGGAAATTCCCATTTCTGAAAAGCGACTAGCTTGGGATTCAAACCAGGGCCTCTACTGCTCTCATGCTGCCTTCTTTGTGTTGTCTGTGAGGATGATGAATAGGCCTAATATGATTAATTTTTAATAAGAATCTGATTTGGACAGTCTGATTTCCAGCACAGCATATTTTTGGTGGTTTAATCAGGTTTTCAGCTTTTAGATACCTCTTAGGCATTGATATGAATATTCTAGTCTTTGTGCTGTCAAATCTTATCACCCATTGTATGCATGCTTTTCAGAACTCTGTGTGCATTTAGCCTGTGCTTCCTCACCAAAGGCAAACCTGCAGCTGGATCAGATTTTCATGCCTTTACACATCATACTCCCCTCTTGCTGTGGACTGTAAACTGTTAATGTGCTTTTAAAGATAATTTCCTCTGTCAAGCTCAGTACACAGAAATACCCCGTTTTGTATGAACTGATTTTCTTATATGACTAAATTCTCTGTACCTGGAGAAGCTTCCTCATAATGAGACTTTGCAAGAATATAGTTGGGATTGTGGAGAACTTGAAGGTGACTCAGAAATTTCCTTGAAGATGAAGAAACCATCTGCTTTCTTCAAGAGAGTCAAGCGGCTCAAACCCAAACTGACTCTGGATTACTGTTACCTATCTCCCCACTGTTTTGTGCTCATCTGCCAAGTGTAAGGTTTGGATTTAACATGGACTAGAAAATGATGGAAAAATGATTTCTTTTCCAGCTAAGTGGAAAGAGTTAAGTATGAGATCTATGAGACCAGGGATTGTTAAGCTGCAGTGCTTCAAAAGCAGGTTGCTGTTGCATCTGTAACAATAGTTCCCAGAAAGCTTTATCTGTTTTGAAAAGGTGCTGCTGTAGCAGAGCAGAAGTAGCCTGAGGCGTGAACAGCAGACGTGGGAATGGGAGGCAGATTGCCCTGGCTGGTTTCATAGAGGTTCTTTATTACTTTCTGCCCTCGTAGACCATGATTGGCACTTCATGCATACAACTAGAGTCATAGTAGGGTATGTTTAGTCACGGAGGTTTAAGATTAAGGAAGAATCTTTCTGGGAAGCTGACTTTAACAGCCAGAGAAGCTCCTCAAGTATGCAGGGAAATATCACATCAGGGGAATGCTATTCTGCAGTGGTAAAAAGACAAGGGCATAAATCCTGCTCTCCTTCTATGCCCATCTAGGTCTGCTAATCTACTCGAACCTATTTATCCATGTGCAGTTTATGTAGCCTGATCTCCACTGTGGCGTTTGATCCCTCAAAGTGACCTGTAGTGAAGAAGGATCTTTCACTGCGTTAGTGTGACACCTGGCCATGGCAAAAATCCTAGTCTAAATAATTAACCTTGAATTTCTGCTGTAGTTAATAGGAAGGCTTTTAGCAGTGTGATTCTCAATGAAATAAGTAACTGGATAGGATGGAGCCAGAAGTCCTTCAGACCTTGGGAATGTTGTGGCTGGCAGAGCTCTTGTGCAGGTCTGCAGCCTGAGGTAGTGCAGCAGAAGGTGCTGTCTGAAAATCACCATGATCTCACTGGTGCTCAGCTTTCTCCTGTCTGCTGGTTTCTTCTCTTTCATTCTGCAGGCCTGGGCTGATAGTGGCAATTGACTGGGTTTTTTCTTGGTGAGCTTGTATCCTCAGGCTTCTTAAAGACAATCTCAGTTGTTGCTGGCAAGCCTCAGGCTTGTGTAAAACCAGATCCCTGCCTCTGTTCAGCAGTGTCTGGCTAAATAGAGAGAATAGCAGCTGCAGGTCTGGTGCTGTAAAACATGTGAATGCAAGAAAAGAGTGATCTCTACTGTGACATCCCTCCATTTTGAAAAGAACAGATTTTAAGTGCTTTATTCTTCCAAATCCCATGAGCAGCTGATAAACGTATTAGCCTGTGTCCTGCGTTTTCTGTAGCTGCATTCTTTGTTAGGGCTCCCTTTCAGTGCTATAGGGCAGTTAGGTTCTGACAAACCCCGGATACTTCCCCATCACTCTTACCATAATTTCTATTAGTGAACCATTTAAACCTTTTTCCCTCCTATGTCCCAAGAATCTAGGGCACAGTGTGGAAAAAAACCCTTGAGATATGGGTATAATGGCTTATACTGTACTCATGGATATCGCAAAGCACCAAGAGAATTGGATAGACGAATATTGAGGTCCACGCTGCTGTAAACAACACAGAAATAGGTCACAGAGTCCTCCAGCGACATTCTTACAAAGTATTAAAGTTGACTTTAACAAACAGCACTCTTTCATGGCAAGGCACTACAAACAATGGAGAGAAACTGATCCTGAAAGCTACTGGTTTGCTGACCTTTTTCTTCCTCTTTTTTTCCCTCTTCTCTCCTTTTTCATGCTGTTTCTGTGTCTTGGTGACCTTTATATGCATGCTCACAGAGTGTTAGTAGGTGTCAAAATTTCTTCTCTCCTATTGCCTTTCTAGTGGGGGCATCTCCCATCACCCATGTGTAGTAAGTTCAATTGGTAACGTATTTCTTCTGGGAAAAAAAACGTTTCTGGAATGATTCTATTAATTTAACTTGTTAGTAGTGATGAGTATTTGTCAGAACTCTTTAAGAGATCTGTGAACTGGAAGCATTTCTCTGTGCAAGAGATACACAGCATTTCAGTGTGTAAATTGGTGTGTAACATTAAAAAGAAGTTGCTGGTGTAGTTTATACAATGGCTTGTTAAATAAAATGACCTTTTATCTGTACTACTAATTCCCTACTCATGATTTTTGCTTTGTCTCTATGCTTGTCAGTGCTGTTTACCCCTTTTTCCACAGTGTTTACTGCTGTAGTGATGTGATTGTGTTATTTTTGTTTATTTCTGTTTATAAATGCAATTTGTTGGTTTTCATCAGCCCTTTTCCCCTTCCTCAGTTAAATGTCTTTCAGTGTCATCCTTTTCCTTCCAGGTTCGTATGATGAAAGACAGCGATCCATCCTGGAAGCCCACTTTTATTGTAAAACCTGATGGAGGGTGCCAGGGGGATGGAATCTACCTCATTAAAGACCCAAGTGACATCAGGCAGACAGGGAGCATCCAGAGCCGGCCAGCTGTGGTCCAGGAGTACATCTGCAAACCACTGCTTGTTGACAAACTGAAGTTTGATATTCGTCTTTATGTCTTATTGAAATCTTTAGAACCCTTAGAGATTTATATAGCCAAAGATGGACTTTCTAGATTCTGTACAGAGCCCTACCAAGAACCCACACTAAAAAATTTGCACCAGGTTTTTATGCATTTAACCAACTACTCACTAAATATCCATAGTGGGAATTTCATCCATTCTGACAGTGTGAACACTGGCAGCAAGAGGACTTTCTCCAGCATTCTATGCAGGCTGTCTTCCAGAGGAGCTGATGTCAAAAAGCTGTGGTCAGATATAATTTCACTGGTGATAAAAACAATTATTGCACTGACACCAGAACTGAAAGTTTACTATCAGTCTGACATACCAGCAGGAAAGCCTGGACCAACTTGCTTCCAGGTAGGTTGGAATTCCTGCCACGAATGCTGCTGTTTCTATGCATGGGTTAATTGTTTTGATGTTTAATTCCATTTCTAAAAGCTTTCTCTAGTTGTGCTGATCACTGGTTGGGTGTACTGCATACACTGAGTAGCATTGCATTAGCTCAGACCTTAGGTTCTTCTCACCCCCAGGTTTTACCTTACACATCTCGATCTCCTGACCTGTGTCACTATTAGGCATAAACATATATGGAGAATTTTCAATGGGTATCAATCATTAATACCAGTATTCACTTGTTTCCATCTTTTAGATGTTGTAACTATGAAGCTTTGGAGCTTCCTAATGCTGCTAAGATGATTGCAGTTGTAAGACCCACTTGTCATAGGTGCTAAGATTCCACGTTGACAGATGCAGTATTTTGAGATGGGAATAGTATGAAAGTAGCCATTAATATTGAAGGCAAATGGCTTCAGGAATTGTTCAGCAATTTGGCATGTTTCTTAGTTATTTCTTTTTTGTCCCTCAAATATTTCTTCCTCCTGATCGTTGCCGTATGGATGACCATTACGTTCTCTAGAAAAGGACTGAGTAGAACTGAAGTAACACGTTGCTTGTTATGTACAGATTTTAGGGTTTGACATTCTCCTGATGAAAAACTTGAAGCCGATGTTACTTGAAGTAAATGCAAACCCCAGCATGAGAATAGAACATGAGCAAGAGGTAAGACCTCTCAAAATGACAGTGATATTGGAATGAAACTGTTTAGATTTGGTTTTCTGGTCTTTTTTTTCCTTGTTTGAAAGATGAAAGCTGTCTACTAATATGAAACTGCCAAGGTTCTCTGTAATTTTCTGCTTTGAAATCATTGCTAATCTTATACACTGCAAATATGACTTATTGGAATTGTGAAAGCTCTCCATCATCTTTGTCATGAATACATTTATTCATCATCCCCTGCAGTTGGCTTAATTGTGTTTTAGGGGATTGCTAATCATTTTTTTCATGTTTGTATACATAATACAAATGGTAACATTGGCAGGAATCTGTTTCTTAATACTTCAATTTACTAGAGAAAATTGCCCTAAAATGTTGTAATATCATACTGAAAATATGAAGGTGTTTGTGTATCCTGTAAGAAGTATTTTGTAGTCAGTCATTGTGTATTTAAAACTTACATGACATGCATGAAGTTTGAGGAAATGTGGAATAAATAATCTTCAGGTCTGTGTGACTAATTGCATCCCTTTGTAATTGAAAGCTTTCTCCTGGAGTATTTGAAAACGTCCCAAGCCCCGTTGATGAAGAAGTGAAAGTAGCTGTTATCAGAGACACTCTTCGTCTGATGGACCCTCAGAATAAAAAGAGAAAAGATATCCAGTGAGTGTGTTGACTTTGAGTTATTTTGTATCAGTACCTTGTAGTAGTTCTAAAAGTGAACTGTTTTCACCCAGTTGTGTCAGTTTATCCAGGATGATGCATTCCCACTGTCTGCGTGACTCCTTCTGCATCCACAGTGGTAACTCTTTCAGAAAAGCTTGTAGAATATGGATTTGGTGGCGTGGTACAAAAAAGAGTATTTGAGTTTGTGGATCTGCCAAGGGAAGATCAGGCAAAGAAAACAATTCGTTATACTCTGTGTTTAGTAGCAGCAAGTCCACCAAATGATAGTCTCACAGCTCAGCTCTGATCACATCATGTGCTGCTTTCTTAGAGCAATGGTGGAAGCATGCAAGGAACCATGCAAGTACTCAAGGAATTGAAAACGTCCACAAACTGATAGTAAATCGGGGTTTATCAGTTCCCTTAGACTATCTTACCTTTGATTCAGAACTGATGCAAACAATTAGTAACTCAGATTTATTTACTTGTACTTTTACTTGAGGCCCCTTTTCCATTGCGAAGTCATGAGAAGTAAATTTTGTGTGTTAATTTGCTTGAAAATCACCAATTACTCTGAATGAATTGCCCCACTGGAGCTGAAAAGTATAAATATTGTATTTAGAAATTGCTTGCTTGATCTGTGATAATAAATATAGTTAGATCTATGATCTAGAAATGAGAGGAACTGCCTGGAGCAGCTTGTACAGCACTGCTTATGGTGGGGATCAGGCTGAGAGAAATAGTGTCTTCTTTTTTGATGAAATACCTTGTTTTAAGCAGTTGCTTGGAGATATGAAAGGGAGATTTCTTTTTTCCCCCTAGAAATTCTTACTTATAGGCCTGCCTTCATACTGAAATATTGATCTTGTTCTTCTCTTGGTGCTTAGTGGCAACCTTAAATATGTTATTCACGTTCTGTAATGATTTCAAGCACAAACCTGATGTCCTTTTGTAGACAGAGTCCCATGAACAAGACATGACTGGTAATACTTAAAAAAATCTTTATTATTGTAGTAATATTATAAGATCAAACTATTCTTTCAGAGGCAGTGCCACACAGAGGGGTTGCTGTGGTCAGCGTACAGAATGTCTTGGAAAGCCATCTGTACTGTGTGTGGCCTGTACTTAACCTTCACCCTTAAGATTCCTTCAGTGCATGGAGCTGAAAAAAGAGCATTTTTAACCTGTAGTTATGTAACTAGTCATGTCTTTTTTCATGCTGAAGTTATGTCAGGCATTCATTAGCTAAATATTAGATAGGGAAAAAAGGAAAATGCTAACTACAAATAAATTCCTGGAGAACATTGGTGTGTGTGGAACACTCATGCAGCTGAGGGTTCTTCTCTGATACATTTCAAGTCCTGAATAATTTATAACAGGATTAGTGTGTGATGAGAGAAACTGTTGGCTGGTCACAAGAAGAATTCATCAGTGGTGCAGCTTTTTTCATGGATAATCTGGTTAACAGAGCATCTTGTTGATGAATATTTGCATGTCTTCACCATAAGTCAGTCCTGTTTCTTGCTGCAAAGGGCAATCTTCTGATCGTGTTCTGTGTGGATATACAGGAACTCATGGGTGACAACTGCCCCCACCCTTCAGGTGAGAGTTGGCCCTTCTACTCCCAGGTGACTATTCATTGAACTGGGGATGGTGCATGCAACTTTGGGAGAGACACGATCTTACTGTGAGCTTCATGTGAAGGACCTCATTCTGATCACCCATGGAGATTCACATCAAAGACAGGAACTGAGCACCGGTTGCTTTTGCCTTGCCTTCGCTAGCAAAGGTTTTGCAGTGCTTTTGCTTTGTGTCCCACCTCTCGCTTGTTTTGGTGCATTTCAGCCAGCTCTGATGTGTGCTCCCACATTCCCTCTCCAAACACTCCTACAGGTAACTGCAGATAAATGGCATCGTTCCTCTGTCTGCAGGCCAAAGATAATAACTCAATAATTGGCTAGAAATAGACTGCTGGACACTACTTCACCTACCCATTGTAATCTTTTTGCTGGTCTTAATTGTGCCTGCCAGCAGGGAAAGCAACATTTGGCCTATTAATAGCAAAGAAATAGGAAATAATTCCTGTTTTGACAGCTGACCAGCAGCAAACATTGCAGACTCCAGTTTTGAGGCTCATTAAGTAATGGACATTAATCTGAGTAAAGTTTTAATGATATCTATAGCGCTGGGTTCGAACACACAGGGGAAATACTGCGAAGTCTGAGCTGCATCTCAGGTAAACATTCTGCTGTAGAGATGGATTTGATTTCCCTGTAATTATCTCCCAGATTAAAATAAATGAAGCATCTAAATGAAAGCGAGTTTCAGGAGTCATCCTCAAGTACTTCATTATCAGGAAAGATTAATAGCTCAGAAATATTCTTAATTTCATTTTTCCTCATCTTTATGGAGTTTTGATGATTTTTTCCTCCTTCCTTTCACATGATGTGTAATTCTGAAAGAAAGTTAAGTTGAATAAGACCAGTTTATTGTGCCATACATAACTCTTGGTTTTCAGACTGCAATTCCAGTCTCTACATGCCCCAACCACTAGTAATTTCCTTTAGTCACTGAAAATCTCCAGTGATACACATTCAAATGAAGATGCTTAAATATGCTCAGTGGCTGTTGTTCCACATATGAATGATCTTTTCTGAGTTGTAAGAATTGGCTTGGGCCATGTAAGTACTGAGGTGTATGTGGTTAATATTTTGTGCATGTAACATGTTTAAACAGAAACTTAACATTCATGCAAAGATTTTGATTTTATTTTTAAGTGGAGGAAGTATCTTCTGTTGTAGAGATGAGAGAAGGTTTTGTGGGTTTCCATGCTGCAAAGAAGGTAAGGACTTAAAGTAGGATAAAAAGTGACCCAGGCACGTGTGCCGCTTTTGAGAGGGATCCTGAAGGCAGTAGGTAACCTGATGAACACTGATGTCCTGCTTTGCTGCATTAATTTCCTTGTTGCTTCCAAAGCCTTTCCACTGGCATGATTTTAGGCAAAGTCTGGTGACAGCAGAGTTCCAAGGAGCTATTAATAGGGAGCTTTGGAGCCATGCACTGCTCTGCAGGGTGAAGATGTATGTCAACCGCTCGGAGCCCCGCAAGAGGAGAATCTGAAAGCAGCCCCATGGGTTACTTTGTTAGCCTGTTTTCAAGCCATTCTGTAACCCAGAGGGTGAGTGATTGATGCCTGGCTCTGCCTGCCCTAGCAGAGCCTGGGTAGCCCTTTGGAATGAAAGGAGGCAACTCATCAACTACATGGTGGGTGTTTTGTTTGGTTGTTTTGCTCTTTATAAAAGAAACAAGAAATCAGCTGAAGATGGATGGTTATGAAAAGAAATATGGAGCCCTTGTTGCCCTAGCTGTGATTTCTAGACTTGTCCTATTATCCTTGGGCATCCTGAATTTGGAACTCCAAGTTCACTCATAATTAGGAAATTAAAACAATAAATAATTTGGAAGATACCTACTCTTTGCTTTTGTTTTTGTGGCAGTGCTGTTCTCATGGACTGTAAACCTTGAGCAGATCATTGCAATCATCCATGCTGATGACACGCTGGAACAAGCACAGTCATTTGTGGCTGAGCTCTTTTCTTGGAAAGATGGAATTTTAAGCTCTGTAAATCTGTAAATATTGCTGAACAAACCTTACTTTATTCTAGCATTACTACGGAGTGAATTCAGGAGGTAGTGATGGCCACTGATCTTGATTTCTGTTCTGAGCATCTGCCACTGCTCATTTCAGAGTTATCCTGGTGGTTTTGTTCCATCTAAGATTGGGGTTTTTCATCTCTTTTGTTTCAAATTTATGATCTAGTGAAGACTTTCAGCATTACATGAGCCAGCTGGTCACTGCAGCATCAGGGGGGAGCTTTCCTCCTTGAGTGAGAAATGTAGCAAAAGGAAGGTAGGGAATGTAGTTTTCTTTTTACTTAACACATTCAGAGCATCATGTATAGCAGAGGTGGCACATGTTCCTTCACAGGATCAAGGTATGCATTCAGCATCGTCAGAAATCTTGGCTACACCCAGCTTGAAGAGTGAAATCCCCGTTACATCTAGTATAGCGTAAGGGTCTGAAACATACTCCTTAATGTTTGTACAGAGAAAGTTGTATAAGGCTTCCAAGTAACTATTTTCCTCCTTACATGTAACTTATGTTAAAGTTGCAGCTTCTTTAGATGTCTCCTGCTGTTCTTGTGTCCACTGGGTCTGACCTTGTCTACTAAACTGCAAGAGAAATGTGCGCCTTAAGCTTGTATAGGATTACATTTGCTCTGGGTTACTACTTGTAGCAGAGTGCTGTTCACAGCCTGCTGAAGGTGGGAGGAGGCTTCAGCTAAAGGAAATGTGCACAATTAAATGAGTGGTCTAATGATACCGAACAACATTTAAAGTAAATCAAGGTTACTTATGTAAACAGCAGTTTAATTAAGATGATCACTGATGCAAATCAGTGTTGATGTTGCACCTCCAGCAGAAAATCCATTTTAAGAGGTTTCACAAACTTCTGGGTTTCTGTGCTTGATTTTGACTGGTTATAGCAGTAAAAGGTGTTAGTTTGGGTGTTTAATTGTTAGCAATTAATTCTTTTTAAAATTCCATTAAATTTGAGGAGCAAAAAGGAATCTCAGTCTTGTATGCAAATACTGTATGTTCTCCACTGGATGGTAGATGAAAAGTGTTTGACTGGTGGTATAATTGCAAGGCGTGAGTATCATTTGGAACGGGTTGCTCTAAATGTCTTATGAAGATCATTTCTATCATTTCATCAATGCTAATGACCTGCTTTCCTGTGAGGAATGTTTGTGCCCGAGTTTATTTATTGCTGGATTAATTAGCATTGTAAGAGACTTCTTTGTATTTGTGCTGCTGTTGTTTATTCTGTGTCCCAGTGTGATCTCTTGCATTCACATGCCTAGTTTCTTACATATTTCAAGACAGAAAGGAAGCATTTCTTTCTTTTGACAAAGAAAGCATAGTATTGTGACATTCCAGTTGCTCATGGAATAAAATCTGCTTTTTACTTGCTAGAGATGAAGAAGCTGCAGCCCTCTAAGTGATAGAATGGCTTTTATTCAGCGCTGAAATAGCCACTGACAGAAGAAAGAATTGGAACACTTTGGAAATGAAATGTAATTTAATCTATGGCTATTACAAAACCAATCAAGTCATTGTGGCCGCAAAACTGAGTGCTTTGGGTTTATTACCTGTTATGGCATTCCGTTTCATTGCTAGTTTATCTTTCCTTGGGTGCTATTTGCTGTACCGATCACTTCTCTATTTGAAGTCAGCCTATGATATTCTGATTATCTTTTCCTTCTGTTAAATATATGTCAGGTACAATTCTCTTCTCTGGAGTCTGTGGCTCTAGCAAATGTCGGGTGTGATTAACTCATTCTCTGAGCAGGAAGAACCCCAATGTGGTGTCTCTCAAAGTTTTGCAAGATCAGCAGCCAAACACTGGCGAATGTCACTCTGTTCAGAGAGCACCCTGTAAGTATTAATGTATGTCAGTTTGACTCTTTATCTGCAAGTGTTATGGAGTTAGGAAGAAATTCCAGTCAAGGGTTTGCAGAACTTGCTTCCCAAGAGATCTTACGGTTTTCTTGCACAAAACAAGATGGTTCTTTTTTTCTGCTGTGTGGATTCTTCATTTCTTGCTATTGGGAAGCAGTTTTGTACTTTCTTAAGGGTTGGGGTTAGGGTTCTTCCCTTAAAGAAGGGGAAAAAAGTTAGGAAATAACCTGTGCAGCCGTATTCCATTTAGTTTCCAGAGATTTCTTTAAATCCAATTTCATAACCTCCCCTGATGTTTGTGTCATGTTTAATGGAAATAGGAAAATATACTTTGTAAAGATGTCCCAAGTGTATGATTATCCTAGATTTTGATGATGATAAAGTCATTCTTGCCATTGATTATTGTGTTTATCTCACTATACATATTCTAAGGTTATGATTGTGTGACAGGGGTTGTTTAAGAGGGTCAGAAATTCAGTGCACAAGCACGTGGAGAGATTGGATGGGAGAACACTGCTGTTGCAGCTATTGCTGATCAGAAAATAATGTTGTAATGTATCTTACTTTCCGCTTCTGTGCATAACTGTACAGGATTCCCCAGGGATTCATTTCTCAGGGTTGTCAGTGCTCTTTGCATTGTACAGGCTGTTTAGTGCTTATAAAAATAAGCACGCACTAAACCTGGCTTTGGTAGTATCAGTATTTTGCTTTCCATTTGCTAATTGACTTTATGAGCTGACGGCTAGAGCTTTAGGTTGATTCCTTATCCCTTTGCTCTCACTTGGAAGTCTGGTCAGGTTTTCAGCTATTCAAATGTTTCTCAAGCACCACCTCTTCATTTCAAGCCTTATTTCTGCCTGAGAGTGTATAAACTCATATGTGTGGCTTTCTTCAGATTGATCTTTCTGCTGTGCTTCATTTTGGAGGCTGACACAATTTTTTTCTCCATCAGTCAAAATGACCCAGCATTCATATTCGGGATCATTCTGTCAGAGCCCTTTGAAAGCACATTGAATTAGACCCTTTCTCTTTCCTAGAGGGCTTTTTGGTTTATTCCTTCATCAGGCAGTCTGCCAGCTTTAGAATCAATTCTTGTCCGTTGCATTAGCCCATGCGGCTTTTGATGAGTTAGACATGTGAGGGAGACTTTTAAATGTGATGTTTGTCAATGTAACTTCAGTTCAGTTTATTGAAATGTTTGTTTTTCTGTAGTTGGAGAGTATTTATTTCTACTGCTATTTCTCATCCTGCTCAAGAACTAGCTTCAGCTACTCCCTTCAGTTCTGTGAAGCAAATGGTACAGGTGCCTTGATCTTTGCTCTCTGTTCTTGCTTTTCCAATTATCTGCTTCATCCTTCAGAGCTTTTAACCTTACTTGTATTGATTAGACAGGCCCTGTTGGAAATTCTACCAGCTACAATATGGGATGTCCCTCCATGACTGGAAAGGAAGGATGTGGTAGTGCTTGACTCACAGAACAGATCTATGTTGGTTTTAAGAGCCACTTAGAGGAGAGTGCCACAAGAGTGTTTAATACAACAGAAAATAGAATACAGGGTGCAGAACAGTAGCACATAATTTGAATGTGCTGTGGCAGCAGTCCTAGCATGGAAAACAAAATCTGCTGATAGAAAGGTCAGATCTTTTAGTTTTTAAGTAGCTTGTAATCTGGAATGTTTTAGTTGACTACTAATGCATAAATACATGAGCAATAATGTTTCTTCAAAAATAGCTAGCACCATATCCTTACGTAAATACAGCAGGAATTTAGTAATTCACTTCAACATTTATCAAACCATTACAGGGAAGTTGGTTTTGTGAAAATACCTCTGGAGTAGGACATAAAAGATGCAATTTCTGTTCCTGATTCAGCCAGTTTTACTCAGTGACCTTTAGACAAAATATCTTCCTCCTGTTACCATTTTCATTCTGTGAAAAGAGGACGATGTCTTGCTTCTCCCATGCACTGCCAGTCTTTCTAAGCTAATAGCATTCAGGGTATGGCCTGTTAGCAGTGTATGAGGTCAGTTTTATGTATTGCTGATGTATAGAAGTATGACAGAAAAGCTTCAGTTTTCTTCTCTGGAAGACTTTAGGTCTGATTCTGTGTTCTTCAGTAAGTATTCCTGGTGATTGCTAAGGTTTGCAAACCATTCTGTACCTTTTGCCAGCCTGGTTGTCATTATTGAGCTCTTTATCTTTTGCTTTCTCCCATCCAGTGTGTAGAGCCATTACATTTGCTATACAGCATAGGATATATATGGTACATGGTGTGCTCTTTAAATATTTGGGATGTTGGGATTTTCAAAGGGGTTTTTCTTAGTGTCATTCTTTGGTGTTATTTTCTTCTCATTTTTAGTCCTTTGCTAATAAAACAGAGAAATCATGGAATATCATTGGGATGCACACAAACATGTCACTAAATGACCCCATGCTTAACAACAGATTAATCCCATTTTGTTATTCACAGTCCAGTTTTGCAGGGTGGTCTGTGTTTACTCGTATATTGTATTCTAAGCACCAACATCTTGAATGTAAAGACTGTATTTTAACTTCCACATAAAGAGTGAATTCAGTGTTATTTTGCATCTCTTGAAATGAGCCATGTTAAGGGACAGCTGGAAGTGCTTACAATGTACTCTGCAAGCAAGTTGATGACAGGACCAGGTTATTTAAAAGTGTCAATTGATATGGGCTGAATAATTTTTGAAGGTTTCATTTTCAGCCCTGTGAAATGAATTGGTCCAAAGCAGCCGTTGCTTCTGCAGTAACTGGGGTTATGTTACCAAATTACCAAAGGAGACTAGTTTGTCCAACTAGGCTTGAATCGCCACGTTTTGAGATGCAGTTAATCTAATTACACTTTTATTGGCATCTCTTTCTGCTCTTTATGAATTCTAGTGAGTGATAGAGAAGGGATTGGAAATAAACTGAGGAATGTGACCTGTCAAGAGTGTTCCCATAAAATCTGAACTTTCCAAACATCCTAATACATAAAAGCGTGCTGCAGCAATTGCATCTCTCAGAATGTAATACTATGTGAATACCTGTGTTGATCATTAAGAAATCTTTCTGTATTTTTCTTCTTAGGATTATTAAATGAAAACCTTTGTGATAAAGTCCAGGAACAAGGAAGGTTTCATCAGAATATGTCACTTTCCTCAAGTCTTTGTGGTGCAGCTGCAAAAGTTGCTGTGATCTTCAAGGTTTGCTCCAGGAGAAGGGAGGTCAGGAATAAAGTGGGGTGGCTGCTTAGTCTCCTTCCAAATGGCATAAAAATGAATGTGCAGGCAGTGAGTCTAAATACATCTTTGAATACAGTTACTTAATAGAGATTGTAAGTGAGTCTGAGTGGTAACAGAGTCTGCTGTAACGCACGTTGTATTTTGCATCCCTCATAGCCAGCAGTAATGACTGGGGCAAGAGGCTTCACTGAGCTGCAATACAAAGGCCTTGCTTCACTGGCAGCTGATCAAGCCTCCTTCTGTATCTGACAGCATAAATGTTGGAGCTCCTTTGGTGTGTGCTCCTCCTTTGACTGAATTCTGAGTAAGCTCCTTTTGTGTTGTGTTGGTTTGGTTTTGTTCTTCTTTAAACATGAGCTCAGGAATACTTCAAAGCATCCCTGGGAGATTTGCTGTGTACAGATGTTGACTGTATCCGGCCATTGCTGATGGCAAGCTTTAGCTGAAAGTAGTGAAAACTCACATTAAGCATGGTCAGAAACTTGCTCAATTTACATTGAATAGGATATAAAACAAATAGCAATTTATGCCTTATTTGTGAAGTACTTAAGTGCTTAGGTAAGTGTTTTGTGGAGTTAGCCCTTTATACCTTCCAGACAGTGAAATTACTGTAGTTGTTCTGGCCATTCACTTTTTCCTTTTACCTCAGAGGTAAACTGGCTTGCAAAAATAATATGATAGAGAAGTCCTTGATGTTCTTAGATGTTATTTCCACTATTCAGGGCTTCTTGTGTGTACTCTTTAAGGCTGACATCTCTTCAGCCTGAAAAAGGTTTGTGTTTTTGTGTTGGACAAGGGCTTAATTTCCAGCTCATTTTCAGTACTTGTCTCAGGTTGTTTTGGGCTTCTCTGCCTCAGTGATCCAGGCATCCATCCAGCTCTGCAAGTGCAGTACATGTTGTCAAAGGGTGTTAATCTGAGCTAACTCTTGAGTTGAAAACCTGCTGTGTAGTAAAAGCTAAACAAATGAATTTGTGCCTAATGAATCCACTGAAGAGAGTACAGGGCAGAGGAGGACATGGTGTAATTTGCTAACTGGAAACCAGGCTGTCCAGCAACACTCTACATAAGGAAGTAACTTTCTGCTTATAAAACTGATTTGATTGAAACCTAATTTGTTCCTCATATAGGGAAAGAAGTTTATTTTGTTTTCTGTACACATTCTACAAATGCCATGTCCTCTCTTCCTCTGCTTGACTGCATTAATCTCAGCCTGTCTAGTGCAAAGAGGAGGAGGAAAATGAGCAGTTTTCTTTGTTGTTGAGAAAACTGCATCGTTGTTTTTAAAGTACATTTTTAAGAGATAGCACTCTGTCTTCTTTCTGTGCATTTGTTATCATTTCCTCCTCTGTTTTCAGTACAGGAAAGCTCTTGTGATTTGAAGTTGCCTTTTTTCTCTCTGTCTTAAAGTGTAGGGCAGAGGCAGCATATGTGTGAGCCTTCTGTGTCCAAGTGGGTTCACTGTATTTGTATGTACATACAGGGAGGGTGATTAGTAGTTGGGCTTGAGTGCAGATTGTTTTTTGCCTGACTCTTCAATATGCTAATCATTAGAGCTGAGTTTCTGCTATCAGCAGAATAATCTTCACCTCTGCTCACCCTGTAGCTTGCTAACATAATCTAGTCTTTTGGGTGATATCTTGACTTACTGCAGGAGTAGTAGCACCACCCTCACAGGGAAGAACTTCTTAAGATCTCAGCTCAGTCTCCCCTCGGGCAGGTTCAAGCCATTCCCCTTGTCCTGTCCCTACAGGCCCTTGTCCCAAGCCCCTCTCCAGCTTTCCTGCAGCCCCTTTAGGCACTGGAGCTGCTCTCAGGTCTCCCCTTAAGGAGCCTTCTGTTCTCCAGGCTGCCCCAGCCCAGCTCTCTCAGCCGGGCTCCAGAGCAGAGGTGCTCCAACCCTCACAGCATCTCCATGGGCTCCTCTGGGCTCGCTCCGAGAGCTCCATGCAGCTCCACTTTTAAATTAATTTTTTCCAGTTAGTTTATAATGTAAACTTCAGGAACTGCCAATTTTCTATAATCTTTCTGGTACTAAATTGCTTCCCATCAGATAGTTTTCATAGAATATGTGTGCAGGTGTTTAATATAACGATACATGGTAGTATACCTAATGCATATTTGTGTATATGCCTGTATATGCAGCATGCCTATGTGTGTATTTGTACCCAGTATAAAAATGTCTCATTTCTTACCTGTCTCCTTGCCATCTTTACAATCTGTATGTTACGTGTATCTAAAACTACAATCAAGTGTAATAGCTTTGACAGCGTGAAATCTGTGGGGTGAGCCTTGAATACTTTGTCTTGCTTTCCAGTTAATATCTGTAAGTTCCTCGTGTAGCTGCTGAGCTGCAATGTGTACTTTGTGTTCTCTCAGGGATGGCACAACCCACAAGCAAATTGATTTAAAAAAATAAGATTTCATGCAAGCAGGAAGATGTTATAACAAATCGATCAGCCAAGGGCATACTAAAGTACATCACCTTCCTAATAAAAGAAACAAATTCCTGTGGAGTAGGGCTCCTGGGCCATATAACAGTGTTTTATTAAGGTAACAGTAAAATGGAATAAATGAATGCTAATGCATGGATTATATCCCTTAACACCAGTGGAAAATTCATACATGCAAATGCCTTCGAAGAGTTATGTTTTGGCAATGTATTGAGATGTCAGGGTTCAGAATGGGAGAACTTGGAGCAGATAGTCGTCAGTGTCGGTACAGCTGTGAGTTACAGAGCAGACTGAATGATCTAATTAGCCCATGTCATTATAAGAAATAACACAGTTCATTTCTGCATTTCCATTTGATGCAAACCATTAATTCACTGCACTGGAACATGAAAGCCCAAGTTTGGAACTGTTAGTTTGAACAAAACACAATCCATTCTTTTCTTATGGCAGGCTGAAGTAACTGATGGTACCTTTCATTGACTGCAACGTGTGTCTCAGCCAGCAGCTTTCACTGGCTTGGATATGTGGTTTGAGGAGAACACTAGAAAAGGCAGCTCAGTTCTGAAATTAATTGAATTTCTTCTGGTTTGAAAAAGCCCTCTTATTTCTAGAAGGCTTTGAGTAAAGCTGCTAAGATACGTGGAGGGAGATAGAAAAGATCCTTTTCTTCTCATTACAGGTTTGCTTTTGCTGAATTTTGCATGCAGCTGAAATTGCTGAGATCTCAATTCTTTTTCATCCTTTGGAGTAAAATAAAGACTCCCTAGATTTTTCTTTACTCAATAAACCCTAAAGTGGGGTATCAAAATGTGATGTAGGAGAAAATACCTTCTCAAGAAAATACCAAAACAAGAAGGATTAGAGGCTTGATAATTCCTTAACAAGTATGTCCTATACATGTAAGCTGTGTGACAATCCTTAGAGGGGAACCTGGAGGAGGGAGAAGCAAAATCAACCTAAGGGACCACAGAAGTCAAAGACAGAGATAGATGAATACAATAGATTCCTTGAGATAAAACCAGACAGACTAGGGAAATGCAAGAATCTCCTATTAACTCAACTTTTCCACATGAACACTTAACTGGAACTTGTTCCTTAGATGGGTTCAGTGGCTAGAAAGTGCCAGAGTTTAAATGCGTGTTCCTGATTTGTGAAAGTGAACTTCAGTGTGCCTTCTTGTGATTCTGTGTTTTAAGTGCATTCGCTGTTCCATGCTTTGTACGTGGGTTGGTGTGGTGCTACATTACACGTGTGTTCGCTGTTCTAGATCTGGAGCCTTGCTTTGCCTGAGCAACTGTCTGTGCTGCCTGTTCCCCGGCCATCAGGGCAGTGACCTGTGCCAGGATGGACCCAGTCAACGGCTGCGGAACAAGTATGTCAGAGAACAGAGCCATGGAATGGGTCCAGCTTGTGCTGCTCATGCTCAAAGTGTTCTGCTGCTTTACTGCAGGGAAACAATTTATACTCACAATTTAATATAAAGATACAGCATTAATAAGGTTTCTGAGGGTATTTTTAATATAACAAGGGGGTTTTAGACCTGAGGAGATGATAATGATGCGTGTCACATTCTTACAAGGTACTTGATACAGTACTGGAGTTTAAATATTACTGCACTGCTTTAACATGTTTCCGGTATCATTGGTTAATGTGTAAGTGCAAGTTGTTCCAGGGAGACTTATCATTTTTGAGGAACAGTTTTAGATTAAGCACTTTTGTTTTTCTTTTGCCACTTGACTTCCATTCGCATTCTAGGTCTTCCTCCCTCCATTCTTTGTTGCTTGGAACCTCCATGGGTTTTTCCAGTGTGTGATAGTATTCCTGGACTGCTTTGTAATAATCTCTGGTAGCTGCTTTCCTCCCTGGAAGAGCATCCCTTTAAAATAACATGGATATACATAGCAGTTGGAAATACCATTTTGCTGTGTGTTTTCTTGCCTTGTACAGGAATACTGTGATTTGGCAGCATAGGGTTGACAATGATCTCTGTTCCTGGCAAGATGTTTGCTCTCCAAGACTTTTTTTTCCCTGCTGTAACTGTAGGGTAAATGCAGGCATTTATTTTGGTAACATTTGGTCTTAAATGGAATGGAATGAGAAATGAAGGAAAAATGGAGATTATTGCTCTGTTTTTTTGTAGGAGCTTTATTACTCTCATTAGCTTCAGGCCATCAGAAAGTTCTGTGTTGTCAGATACTGCACATAATGAGTATGAATATTAGATCATAACCATGTCTGAGAACTGTTTGCTTATTCCCCTGTTTGTACTCACATACTAATGGTGAGGGAGTGCAAAGCAGGTTTTAAAGGGACAGCAAAATGAAGGGCTTGGAATTTTGGTTTGAGTTAAGCACAGGCATTGAGCAGGAAGAAAACCATTTTCCCTCTTACAGATATCCTTCAGGTGTTAGTTCTGCAGGATCCTGGTTTTATTACATCAATCACAAGCAGCTTAAGGCTTCCAAAAACATAGTCACAGACAGATGTTGAGCCTGTCTGGGGATTAGAAATATCCTCTTCCATTAAGTATAAATTAACTTAATCACCAGGTATGAAAGATAAGCAGCATAAACATCATTCCCTGAAGCTTTCATTAAAATTAAAGTTCTATTTAAAACTAGGCTTGTACTTTCTATGACTTGATCCCCCTTCAAAGAGATTATATCTATCTGCTGTAAATTCTTACAGTGACAGAGTGACAGAAATGAATGTATTGGGGGCAGTGATGTTCTCTATAATTTAACTTCTGCTGCCAGTCATCTTTTAGCAGGAGAGCTGATTGGCTTATTTTTAAGTAATAATTGGTCTCTAGTCTCTGAAAAATGAGAGCCATAAAACTGCCTAGCACCCAGTTGCCACAGAAGGAAAGCATAAAGCCACATGGAGCATAATCACCAGTAGTGTTATTTTGTGTGTGTAGAATTCACCTTTAATATGAGGATTACTGCTGATAGAAAGCAATTGCACTGCTGCTTCCTGCGCTGTTGGATGACAGGGTAAAGCTCCTTTTCTGTCCTACCATAATCACAACTGCTTTCTAAGAATCATTTCCACAGGGGAAGAAATTCCATGGGGTTCAGATTTTTTTCTCTTCTACTGTAAGGCACTTGGTGGTCTAATGTTGGTTTCATACACATCATCAGGCTTTACAACTGGTTTGCCTTGGCACTATCCTGTATAGCTATTTTTAAGGCACACTTTCCTAGAGAAACAAAGGAAACTCTGGAGGAGTAATGAGGCACATAAGTACCTTAAAAGCAAATAGTGAACACAAATAAATCTACTAGGAATAATAAAAGCTACCTCCAGAAAAAGTGAAGTATTGGGGACAATACGTAATGATCTTTGTTCTATAATAATTCTTTGCTACAGTGGAATGAAGTCTTTTGATGCAGGTTTTGCATTGCTTATCCATTATTTCATTGTAGTAATGCTGTATTTCTGCAGCACTCAGACTAGATGACAGGTAATAGCATGAGCATTCACTGCTCCTGTTACTTTGAAAGTAATAAATCTTTAGCTGATGCAGACTGATATTACCATTATTCTTAGAAAGTTGGAAATAAAGAATCTCAATTAATAACTAGAAAATAACTTTTTTCAGCACTTTACATCTGAGACTCCTCAAATGCATTTCTTCAGTGATTTAAACTATGTATTAGGGAGCTCTATAGAAATAAAAACAGAGCTCAAGTGCAAATATTACATACAGTTAGATGTTCATCCCGTGTGTGCAGTATCTGCTTTGTATCTCTAAAGGATGTCCCTTCTCTCTATGCTGTGCTGCTGCACTGATTCCAGTCATCACCTAGTAAGGCAGGAGTTTAATGAAACTCTTTAATCACAGTGTCACTGTTGAGCACTTTCAGTTTTGGTTATGAGGTTTGAAATGGTTTATTGGATTGAGCTTTAGTTTAAAATACAAGGGAATTAACCCAGCCTTTCTGACTTCTGATTTGAAGACCTAAGTGCTTCTTTTCATACATGTTTCTCAGAAACTCCTCTGATCCATGATGATTTAGCCAGGAGAGCTCTGTACAACTCCTTTGAAAGAGAAGTGTTAGTCTTTGAATAGTACTTGTTGATAACTGCAGTAAGTGTCATTTCTTGTGTGGCTGTTGGACTTTACCTCATACAAACTTCATTTCTTCCCACACAAAATGTGTAGGACAGCACATGAGCTTGTGTAAGGTTCTGAGTTTGAAGGGTGGCTCTAGTCTTCTCTGCATATGATCTGAAAACATCAGAAGTATTCTCATCCATCACTTTGTGTCCCTGGTGTGGAGCAAGTGAGGATCCACACAATGTTTCAACATCTTGCAAACATTCATTAGCAATGTGTTAAGGTGTCAGACTTGCAGAGTCTTCTGTTTTCTTTCAAAAGCTATTTAATCTTTAATGAGAAGTGTTTATTTTTGTAAGAAACCCACCCAGTCTGAAGAAGCACTGAACCATCCTTCTCTGAAAGAGGACTGATGTCTGTGGAGCTTAGAGTATGATAGGCAGTAAACAAATAATACTCCTGGGATGGCAAATGGAAAGGCTGCATTGAGCAGATGGCTGGGCATGAGAGCTGCTGGGATTGTAGATGACAGGCTGCAGGGGCTTGGATTGAACTTCTTCAAGAATCTGATAAATTATTTTGCTTTTGTTAAGCAAATGGCAAGGCGATGGAGTACATTCTTAATTTGTCCTTGGAGTCACCTAAAATGTGTTTGCCAACTCACAGACAAACTTGGTGGGCTCCATTTCTTTCACCCTTCTGGAGTGAATGCAACATTAGGCCTTGGAAGTGCACGCAGAGTTAGATGTGGTCATGCTCACAAGAAGGTTAAAATCTAAGTGATGTGATTATCTGCTTTATTTCTTTTGAGATATGGATTCTTTTTTCTTGGAGAGAGATGGAAACTCTATCTGCTTCCAGGAGACAGGGCAGCTGCTGCGTTTTCAAGCTGTGTTTTGTGTGATGGTTGTCTGCCAACAACATGGTGATTATCAATCCTTATTTCTAATGCGATGGATTCTGCTCTTTGAAATATGGACTCTACTGTGGTTGCTTTGACTACTTCAGAGCATTCGCCAAATGGTGACTAAACTGTGTGGAAGAGCAATAATGCTTCTAATGTAACTACCAAAATCTCCTTACTCTCTGGGGTTTAATCTTTCTTTAATACTTTTATCTTTGTGCAACTTCATTATTATTTTGAAAGGAGGAAATGCCTATTGATGGTTTTTACTTTGCCAGAGGGTGAAGAGGAGATGAATATTCTGTTTCTTTCATGAAACTCACAAGTGGCCAGGACAAAACAAAGGATGCTGATTATTCACACAAGATGCCGTCAAACTGTGGCACTTCTTGTTGTCATGTACTGTGAGGGCTGGAAGGCTCTGTGCATTAATAAAAGCAATGGGATTAGCTCATAAGAGAAAATTCATGAATGGTTGATAATGCAGAGCCACTGCTCTGGCTTTGACTTAGTTTCCTAAATGACTTATTTCCATGAATGAGCACACAAACATACTTCATACCTCCACACCCCAGTAACAAAGACATACCTGTTTCTTGGGAGGTCCATAGACTGTGGTGATAAATGGGTGGATAGATAGATTTGTCATGCAAATTATTCTCTGTTTTTAACTATGTTAACATAGTTCTTGCTTTGAGAATTGAGGCTCAGCTGAGGGAATAATTATAGCTTCAGAACCCAGAACATAATATTTCCTTTTATTAGGTAAGCAGTTGTCAGCTGATACCAAAATTGCTTAATTTATACTTCTAGCAATGCCCTAGATGTTAAATACATCACGTGAGCATTCCTAAAAATATGAATATTGCAGTTATTACCTGCCAAGTTCAGAGTACAATTGGGTAACTTTTATATACAAGTAGACAAAATGCTGTGAATTCTGAGGCCTTTAATTAGTAGTTGCAGATTTGTTTGTCCCTCAGCAACTTGTATTTGCATAAAGATTAAGGCTGGTCAGAATGAAAGGGATAAGCCATAGATGGAGGAAACATTAATAAATTAGTAATCATGTATAAAAGATAAGTCGTCTTAGATGTCATTTCCATAAGCTTTATTAAAATTTAAATTCTTTTTTTAAAGATGCAGTTAATATTTTCTCCACAGTTGATCATTTCTAAAGAGAGACCTGTCATGAGCTGCAGAATGAGAGAAATTAATGTATCGGGGTCAGACATTAGTATGTAAATGAAGCTTTGCTTTTATTCTGTACAGCAACAGAAGCATTACCTTATGTTTGACCTTTCATTCATTTAGCCTGACTCAGCTGTGTCAGTCAAAACAATTAATTCTAAGGAGCAGCTCTAAAGTGTGGGGCTCAGCTTGCTTCTCCTGCCTGTGCCTGTAGGGAATCCCCAAGAGAAGAGGTAATGGAGGGGACTGGTGCAAGAGTCTCTTGCTGGAGGTTTGCATTTTCTGATCCCTTCCCCACAGCTGCGCTGTCCATAGACGTTTTGCAGGATGTTCAGGGAGAGCCCTGAGTGTTGTACCCAAAGTCTCAAGGTGAAACCTTGAATGGGACAGTAAATAAGACGTGCGTTGGAAGTCACTTTCTGGAGTCAGAAGGAACTGGATGGTAAATATGTATAGGAGTTTTCAGCAGCTCTTTGAATCTGACAGGTAACATTACAAAAAGGTGAACTCTGTTGTCCTGTTGTCCAATGAATTAATGGTAGAAAGGGAGGTGAAAATCTCCCCTTGCATTTTCATTGTTGCTGGACTTTGAGCTGTATGTCTGCTTCTTGTAGCTGTACCGCCAGTGCTCATACTGGCCTTGGGTTGTATGACCCTTGGGGAGTTGTCATCCTCTACACCCTTATGGTGTGGCGATGGCAGATGGCAGTGAAACACAGCAGAAAATGTAATGGTGCATTGCGAGTGAGCGTAATTCAGCCAGCACTAGGGCAAAAAATAGGATGTGCACTGTTCCCTTGCAAAAATGTGCAGCTCACAGTCAAATCCTGCTTTTATAGATCCTGAGTCTGACTGGAATATCCCTGAGCTAAGCAGCTTTCCTTAATGAGTCGTGTTGAGACCACGTAGAGATTTGGTGCATACATGTGTGGCCATAGATCTACAGGAAATAAACTTTTATTGAAGTAGTGTCTCTGGCAGCAGTGGAGAATTACAGTTGGAGTATAGTCAGTGTAAGTGCTTGCAGTTAAGGTGAGCCTGCAGAATAGGCAAGCTTATCAATTCACTTTACAGATAGGGACAAGCTCTTGTGCAGGTTTGCTTTGAAAAGAAGTAGTTCTCTTAAAATTGCAAAAGATACTTTGACTTTAATCCAGATCATGATTAAATTATATGTGCTTTAGGAAATTAAACTTCAGGAAAACTTGGGGGGTAAGAGCTAGGCTAAAGAATGAAAACAAACCATTAAACTTTATAAAAGCAGTAACCTATAAAAGCAGATTGAATAGTACATTCTCTTTTTTTACTTAATGGAAGTACAAGATTTGGCAATGCAGATTGAATGACATGTTTCTTGTTCTGATTTAAATATTTTATAGACTTTCCCAGTATATGAGTGGAAAGGAATGAGGCATGCAGTAGCATGCATGGGTTTACTTTTAAAACACCTTTCTAATCAGAAACATGTTTAAAAGCTATTTCAGTAAAGGTTTGAAATGGGATGCTGGTTTTGAGTTTTTATCCATGACCTCAAAGGCAGCTGTAGGCTTTTCTCCATACAAAGGGAAGAAGGAAGTTCCGGGTGGTAATTTAGAGCCTCTGCTTTCTTACATTCAACAATAATTCTTCTTTCACCATAATACAGGGGCTTTTTCTCTACAAACACAATTTTCTCTGACCTTTGTACAAACCCAGCATAGTCCTGCTTCATAATTTGACTTGTGTCCATTTGGAATTGTGTCCATTTGGAATTGTGTCCATTCCTGATCAGTCAGGGAGACAAGAGTCTTTTGTGGCTTCCATCACTAATGGGTCCAGAGTATTTGTTAACGGTTTGGCTGTTCTCTTTGTGGTCATTTCATGTTTCTTTTGAGGATGGGTTGAAAAATGAAAGGCTGACACCCCCTTGTTTAAGCTATTGCACTTCCTCAGAAGTTCCAGGGACTGTTGCTTCAGCAAAAAGTCCTATGAGGGTGCTGAGTGCTGGCACAGGGTGCCCAGAGAAGCTGTGGCTGCCCCATCCCTGGCAGTGTTCAAGGCCAGGTTGGACACAGGGGCTTGGAGCAGCTGCTTCAGTGGAAGGGGTCCCTGCCCATGGCAGGGGTTGGAGCTGGATGAGCTTTAAGGTCCCTTCCAACACGAAGCATTCCATGAAAGAGATATGGATTTGTGAAGGAAGGACAGATTTGCAGATGAAGACTGTGGTGAGAGATGCTGATCCCCAAGTCAGATGCTGGTCTCGGTGTTAAGCAGTGGATAAGCAACACTCCAGCTTTCTGCCTTGGGCAGCACAGGCACCAAAGAGCACTGGGGCTATAATTAATTTATCTGAAGCTGATCCCTTTAGCAGTCTCCTCAGCATTTTCTGTACAGAATGAAATACAGTGAAATTTCCTCAGCTCTACTTGCACCTTTTAAAGCAAAGCTTTGTATTTTATGAAACTGAAAGCATTAATGATGAATGAATAATGTACTATCCAAAACACTCTGGAATTCAGAATGAGAAAGGGTTTGGAGCTTCCAGGAGTCATTAAAATGAGAGTTACATTACAAAGAACACAACCTTCTCTCCTCCTGAGTACGAGGTTTCACATTTGGTCAGGGTTTAGTTCAAACTGGCTGAAGATTTGAATTTTTAAGTTAAGCAAGAGACCTTTTGAGATGAAAAATAGAAGCCTGCATGCTTATTGTTTCTTGGCTTTATGTAGTCTCAATTTTGGTAGCCAGAGGGTACTTGAGAGCAGTGAAACACCATCCAATCTTACATGAGAAACCCCCAAAACTAATAATGCATTGCTTTAAGCTTTACTTAAATAATGACAGAAATAACATTCTTTTCCTTGCTATCTGCAGCAAAGAGGAACATTATCACAGCACTACTCAAGATCTGCATTTATTCTTTAAAGACTTTTTAGAGCCTTTTAGCTCAAAAGTGATTGGATTTATAAATATTCAACACCACTGAACATAAGTGTGGATGCTTTTTATTACAAAGAACTGTTCCAATGGCTGCTAACATTCAACATCTAAATAAGCTTGGAGCTGGCATTTGGTGCAGGGAGATGTTTCCAGTCCCAGGTCTGTGTCAAGTGGTCACGTATGTGGTCACATTTGGGGGGGTGCTGCAGTGAATGGTGATCCCCTGCCATTGGAAGGTGACATCTGGAGGTGTGAATGAGTTCAGAGCCCACGTTCAAGCAGGGTTGAAAACTTGGGTCCAAAAATGTCTTTTAGAAATTAGACATCACAGTTTAGTTCATCCTAATTAAAACTTTATTGCTTTCCTTGCAATCCTCACTTGTTTTTTTCCTGTAAGGGCCCTTTGTCTTGCACTTGCCGTACATTAGTTTCCAACATACCTCTCACTAGAAGTTCAAGGTATAACTTTGAAGTATTCCATACTAAAGGGGAAGCCGCATGGCAACGGAGTAGTGTCTTTCAGGGGAATTTAGTAGCAAAGAAAGTCTACAAATCCATGGGGATATTGGTTTTGGCTGAGTGACTACAGGCTGGCTGCAAGAGGGCTAAGGAAATCTGCTGCCTTTGCAAAGTCAAAGGTATAGATTCACTGGAGATTTGAGTTGATAACTTCTCCAGTGCTGTGGGTGTATAATAACCATGTTGATTGTTGTCCCCTGCTGGAACAGAACTTTCTGAAGGACACTAAATCTGCTCAATAGCACAAAAGATCAATGGAGTAAAAGCACTTAATTTTTTACTACCTAGTGTGAATTATACTTATTCTCCATGATGGGTACTTAGAAAAATGACTGGAAAGCAAATGAAAACCTGCATATGCTTATGTGTGTGCCAGATAATTGCCATCGACTCTCAGACTTCCTGAACTTGGGAGAAGAGCAATCTTTAATTTTATCTGGGTATGTCAAACACAGACAAAGAAGTAAAACTATGTCATGCTGAATAAACATGTAACATCTATTTTGGAACATCATTATCTCGATCAGCTTTAGTTAGGGAATTTGGCAACAACAATGAAGATGAAATAATGTATTTTGACAGGATGCACAGAGGATTTGAAGACAAAATAATGGGATTGCCCAGAAATTGTCTCCTGAATAGTGCCAGTCTGCATTTATATGAACAGTATTGCTTCTGAATGTATCATTACAAGTTCTCTGCAAATATATCTTACTGAACTTTTTGTACTGTATTTATCAGAGAAGGTAAAGGCTTCTGATCATCAGTGGGAAATAAGTTTAGGCTTAGATTGTTACAATCTCTAAACATTTCCTATTAAATGTTCCATGCAATTCCATGAAACTCATCTTTTTCTACATACCTAAATTTGTTTGATGCTGACAGTAACTGCACATTGGTGGTTCCTTGTCTCTGGGGAAGAATTCAGCCTGTTACCTTCCATGAGGTTGTAAGGACCTTTTGAAAGGAATATGGATATTCTGCAGCATCACAAGGGATCTGCATTGAGGAGAACAATCACTTATGGGGGGAGGTTGAACCGTATGACTCCTAATGTGTAACTCTGTGGACTAAAACCAATCTTCTGCTCTTTTAGATAAAAACAGCCCAGTGGGGCCTGATTTTTGTAGAGAACTAAGAAAAAAGGTGATGAGAGAAAAATATTATTCCAGATCAGGGATGCAGAAAGGAGCAGTGCAGCCTGATGCCCATGCAGGCTTTCTGTTATTAAACTAAAATGTCTTTATCAGTGAATGCACTATAAATGTTTCTATAGGAAAGGGAATTGTAAGGGAATCATACAGGCATATCTTGTTACTAGTGTTTCAGTTTTGGAATGTTTTAGATTAAATAAATGGAAGGAATATGATTTTCAGGAAGGGTTGAACAGTCACATCAAATGTAATGTTTTAAATTGCCATAATTTGAGGTTCTAAAATCACCCATCTTTTAAAAAATACTCATGTATAATCTGGTAGCTGGGTTGATGGCCATCCCGCTGAGTTTCTGAACCCTGGAGATGTTTTCCATCTGTTTCTACAGCTGGGGCAGTGCCCAAAAGGCACACAGCTAGAATGTGTTGGAGTTTAATACCTGTGTAGGAAACCAATGACCTCCTCCTAGGACACAACAGCCAAGGGTCTGTCTAGAGGGAACCACACAGGTTGACTGTGTTACTACAATCAGGGGATGGTTGTCTTATCCCTTGAACTCTTAAAACATGATTTCTGCCTTAGGGAACCTAATATTTGTTGATTTTTCATGATTGTAAAGATCTCATAATATTTTATACTTAAAATCAGAAAGAACATCAAATCTCTGAAGATGAAGGTTAACATAAGATGCAATTATTTTATGTGCTGCAGGTGTCAGACTTCAGAGCATGTGACAGAAGCAAACGAAAACCTGTTGGACACAGGACCAGCAGACGGCCTGGAACATGAGAGCACCAGAACTCTGGAGCCTGAACTCCCCTCCCTTTGTCTCAAGCAAGTGTTTCCCAAGTACGCGAAGCAGTTTAACTACCTACGGCTTGTGGACAGAGTGGCTGCCTTGTTTATCCGATTTCTTGGTGTGAAAGGGACAACAAAGTTGGGGCCAACAGGTTTCCGGACGTTTATAAGGTCAGTAAGGTGAAGGTTGCTTTCGAAATTGCTTAATGTGTAATCAAGAAGTTACAGGTCCTGTGGAGTAGCACTGCTGTCCCTGTGCTTACCATCGGTTCTGCTGAATGAAAGCAGGCCCTAACAGTAGTACCTTTTTAGTTGTAGGTTGAGTGATGCCTTCTGAAGAAACCTTTCCCCACAAGTTCCACTGAATCATTGCAAATTTTTTATAAAACATAAATTTTTATCATTCCAAGCTCCCAAAATACGTGACCTATGAAGCTGTGTCTAGTAGGAACCTGGGTCTTTACAGCAGCTCAGGGATACCCTGGGAGATACTATTTGCAATCTTTGTTAACATGTCATGTTCTAGTAAATTGTAGGGATACCAGTGTGAGAAAGTGACAACTGAAACTGGGTCACTTCATCTGGTTCTGTTGGCTGTGGGGCACAGCCATCTGCCCCAGGCCACCCGAAAGCCTTTCCAAATGCCAGTTGCTGCTGCATTGTGCACTAAGGATTTGCATTGTGAAATTGCAACTTGCAATGGCAAGGAACTCAATTTCTTTTTTCCACATGTTTTTTTTATTTATGAGGGTTTTCTTTTCATTGTTTTTATGGATAGATCTGTTCTAGTCATGGTACAAATACCTCATTTTCTGTCTTTCACTGACAGCGACAAAAGAAATAGCAGCAGCAGATGTACCCTTAAAGTACGGATCCTGTTTCTATGCAGATGCATTTAGCATTCAGGAATGAATATAAACAATTTGATTTATACAAATTATGATATATAGAAAATGACTGAAGGCATCTGCTCTTTCCATAGACCAGTGCAGGATTGTTTCCAATTCTGTGTTTTCTATTGTTTAGTCCAGCCTTAATTTGGCACTTGTAAGAGGAACACAGAATAAATGCCAGCATTTTAAGAATGTGAAAATACATTGCCATATCTCAGTGCAATAGTGTTTGCAGCTTCTTAATGCATGTTAAATGAAACCTTTTAATATTGGCAAATACATTGTTTATTTTTCCCAGGGGATCTGTAGCAACTATTTGGCCCTTCTCTGAATGCTGACATTACTGCTCATTTCAGAAGTAAGGTCATGATTCCAAGATGTGTTTTATATCACTTTTCAAGAAGCAAATGGCACACAAGTGTGATTTTGGGTGTGTGGGCAAGTGGTTGCAGAGACTATCCACTCAAATTTTAGCTAATCACAATCTGTTCCTCTTCAATAATATCTTCATTGTAAAAAGTAGCTCAAAGAAAAACACTGATGGTGGCTCCAGTCCTTGCTTGGGTTCTACTTAAGATTTCTTTGGGACTATCTAGGCCAGACCTTAACTTTGTTTTAAGGGAGCTCTGCTCATGCTATTAAAGAGTAAGATTCTTTTATATTATCCAGGTTTTGGGGGGATTTGTATGGGGTTTGGGGTATTTGTGTGGGGTTTTTGTTGTTGGGTTTTTCTCTTTTCTGGCTAGAAATTTTGGCCCGTTCTTTGGCATGTGTTCTTGTTCCAGCCAGGCTGCCAGACATCTGGAAATCCTGGACAGATGGCTAATGCTCAGAGACTGATCAACACCACTGCAGGCTCAGACCACACAAGTGTCAGATCTCCTACATGTGCTTATCACCGAATGCCCGAGATACAGCCAGAGATGCTGCTGTTTTCCATGCAGCCTTCAGGAATGCACAGGGCAAATCTGCTCAGTGTTCAGGCATGAAGAAGTAATTTTGTGCTTGAAAGCTTTCCTCCAACCTTTTTCAGCCAGAATCAGTCAAAGAAGAGAGCATTTTTCTGTGCAGACTGCTTTATGTTGATAGTCTGTGCTGATTTCTGTTGGGTTTTGTAGTGTACCAATGAATTCCAGTCTGTTATGGCCTGAGAAAGAGTGCTGGCAATAGGTGGGAGAAAGGAGTGTGTAACAGTTAAGTCATATTTTTAATTGAAATATGCAGGGTTTTCTCTTTTTTCCTGCTTTGTTGCAGAACCCAAATAAACCAGATAATCTATAATCTGACCTGCTGCCTTTCTGTGGCTAGAGGCTGACAGGAGATTGCACATGGAAATTGGATTTAGGTGCATGTCTCTAAGGGGGATGCTTCTCTCGCCCAGGGTTACTTCTGGCAGAGGTGGTGCTGGTGTGATCTGGACAGGCAGCAGGACAAGGCACATACAAGAGATGTTCTGCACATGAAAAATCCAGGCCTGTTTCAGATACACATTCTTCATAGGTGCTTTATTTGACAAGCATGTTACAGTGTGTGCACATGACGTGGGTAAACTTTTCTCCTCAGTGTTCTCTCAGTTACCTTTGCAGAGTTTTTCCTAACTTGGAAGTTTGGATGTAATCAGAATTTCTTCTTTGTTTTGTCTGTTTTTAACAGAAACTGCAAACTGAGTAACAGCAATTTTTCAATGGCTTGTGTGGATATCTTATATATCGATATCACAAGAAGGAGGAATGGCATGGGAATTGACCACAGAGAATCAGGTAACAGTGTTCTGTATTTGAAAACTATGGAAGCTGAGGTTTTCCTTGCAATTTTGGTAGCTCAAGCAACATTCAGGGCCTTTGCTAAGGGTGAGTAGCAGTGCTGCAACCACTCCTTGCTGTAATTGTTTTGTTCATGCAGGAGCTAGGTCAATCAGCCAACCCAGCCTGCAGTAATGAATTACCTCCCCATCTGCTTTGGTCACATTTTCAGATCTGAAACAGTAATCTATCAAATAGCAGAGTTTAGGGATTATTTTCTTGTTATTTTAATGGCCTAAATACACCATTTATTATATAACTTAATTTCTAAAATTGCTATTACACCTCTGTATAAAATTGAGTGCATAAATTTGGCAATTTCTCCAACAGCTTCTGTAAAACGTTGAACAATTTCAGTTGGGCTGATATTCCCATCTCATGTGTTCCTGACAACAGTTTTTGGAGCCATTTATAGGAGGGAAACAGCAGCTGGAGTATTCTGGAAGGTTTTATGCCACTGCTCCTTGTGGCCATTGAGGAGGATTGTCAAGGTTCCATTTAAATCAGTGTGGGATAAAGAGATGCACCTCGATGCTGCTGGTGTAACTAGCATGCTGGTCACAGAGCTGCAGGCTGGCATCTTCCCAGAAACTGGTTCAAAATACAGTTTAATAGAAGAAGCTGAACATGGACATGGATCTATATAGTCATGCTTTTTTATTTTCAATGCTAAAATAGCAGAAGAATCAAAAGTCTCCAAATTGAGACTGACTTCTGTATTTGTTATCCACCTCCCTACAAATACATCTGTAGTTCTCTCCTGCATAAACATGAATACGTGTACTGGTTTGTGACAGTGTGGTAGGGTGTGACACCAGGAAAATTAGTTGTATATAACCTTCTTGAATATTTGAAGGTGCTTCAGAAACGTTAATGAAGCTTATATTTGTATGAAATAGGTAATTATTATGTGTCTTTCTTGAATATGGGTATCCTACAGTATAGAGTCTGTGTATATGAAGTCAGGTAAGATAAGGCAAAAAGGGAGTAAGTAGAATATAGACTGTTCATGTGGCTGACAGAAAGACTAAATCTAGACCTAAGAATAGAAGGGAGAAAATGAAGGTATGGTGCAGAGGAGCCAATATGGTTTATTGTGCATGAACTCCCATACTACTTTAAGTAGGTTTGGGTCACCTTAGTTTCATAGGTATGTAAAATCTGAGTATTTGCAGTTAGCATTTCAGTGTGGGTAGAAGCCATTTATGTGGTGAGCCAATAGAATTCCACGAGCAGAAGTAATAGAAATGCAAATGAACCTTCAGGCTTTGAGAAATTAAAGAGATTTGTTGATGGTTTCAGCAAACCAGATGTTGTGTTAAAACACAAAATAACCTCCATTTCTGCTCTGTGTCTGGCCCACTTCCAGCTGTAACCAGTACAGAAACTCCTGCTGTTGCTCTACACCACCAGCTTCTAACTTCCTTCATTATATGCTTCACATGAGTGTCACTTCTGGGGGAGAAAGTGCGTATGGTACCAAAGGTGCTTTCCCTGCCTGCAGCTCACCGTGACTGATAAAGTAATTTACTGAGCTGGCAGCTGCTGCTTTCAGATAACAATTCCTTTGCAAGCTCTTTTACGGGCAGGGTTGTAAGCAACCCCACCTGCAGCCTGAGTGGAGAGAAATTAGACTTCACAATGTAATTGTAATATTCTGAAAAGGTCCTTTCCTGCAGCATCAATGAGCCAACATCCAGTTAAAAAAACCCAAAGCTTTCAACACCTCATCCTAAAATAATCCCCTTAAAGTGTATGTTCAGACTGGGAGAGCCAGTTAAAGCACAAAGCAGCCCTAACAGTTCCTTGTTGCTGGCATTCTGCAAAGCAAATTGTGGTTTGGCTTCTTAATTAAGAATTAAATAGGTATTATTTCAAGGGTTTAAATACAATAATTAGTGTTAACATGCAGCCCCTCTTTCCACTGGCTGTGGGTAGTGGGTTATTAGTAAGATGTGATCAAACAGCACCTGAAGAGGCTGTACTGCAGCACATGGTTTCTGCAGGGGACTTTTGTTTGTGAAGGGGCAGAGCAGAGTTCTATTATAGCAGAGAAATGTTTTGGCACTTTCCCTTTGCACACACTTCAGCTGTTTGTTTTTCATTCAGTTGAAACAAAATTACTAGTGCAGAATTAATGGGTATGGCTGAAACAACGGCCTCTTCACCTGCAAAAGGAGGGCTGAGGATTCATACCCACCACAGGCTCTGCAGAAGGGAAGCAATACTTCAGATAAACTCACTTCTGTGATAAGGTGATGCTTGGTAATGGGGTTATCGCTGCAGTGCTGTAGACTGAAATAACAAACTGTTTAAGTAGTTCTGCATTTGAACTTCTGGTTTAGGTCCAGGTCTCAAAATACAAGGTTTAAATGACCCAATTCAGTGCCGATAGAAACTTAATTTTTCTCTTTGAGTGGATTGTTTTCCTTGAAGCTCAGTATGTTACTGTGCGTCTGACTTGGTTTCTACTTAATATTTGAGACAGCAGAAATTGAGGCTGATATTATATCTGTTTCATTGTACAACATCTTAAAATCAGTTGTTGCTGTACCAGTTTGCCTCCTGATGCCAGGCTGTTGGATAGGCTGATGTTTGGTACCAGGAATCCTCCATCACTGGGGCTACCACCTATCTGTAACCCAGCCAGGGCGTACCCTGTACTGAAACATTGAATGAGCTTTTGTGTGTTATGTACAAATAAAACCTTTCCTTTTGGTCTTTGAAGGCCAGATGGTTTCTAAGTGAGCATTCTAGATGGCACCTGTGTAAATGAAAAACCTTAACTAACACTAACCCAGCACATACACATTTGACCTTGCTGCCAAAAGAAACAAAGAGATAGTGTTATGCTTAAAGAAGTAGTTTGCTAGGGAGCAGTGAGCTATGAATCTCCCTCCTATAAACACCTTTTCCTTGCAGGGATGTGTTTGCAAGCCTTTGTGGAAGCTTTCTTCTGTCTGGCTCAGAAGAAATACAAATCCCTCCCACTCCACCAGCAAGTGACATTGCTGATTGATTTCTGTGAGTATCAGCTCACCGTCCTGGATGCAAAGCGCCGAGCTCTTTGTCACGCAGATGGACCTCACCTCGCACCAGCTTCACATCCATCCCTCCTGGGTCGCTCGGCCCCAGCTAGTAAACTGTCAGATTATAGAAATCATCGTTAGTGACGGTGCTAATTCACCAGCACAGAACTGAGATTTAATCCCCAGGTACGTGCATGTCCTGCAGGAGGAGAGACCAACTCCTGAATCCCTTCAGCTGATAGGCATAGTTATTTATTTCAGCTTTTCTTATTTATGCTCTTCAAAAAGCCTCCTGCAAGCTCCCATTCTCAAATAACAACCCTGGCAATGGCTGTTTATTTACAGCTCTGTTGGACCTGCAGCACACCTCACGTGGCAAACTGTGCTTTCATCCCAAGTATATAGGAAACCACGTGTGAAGACAAGGACCAAAATACAATGGGATAATAACCAGCATCACGGAGTTGCAGTGACTGAGAGGTACCCTTATGTCAAAGGAATTACATTGCTCTGTATGCACTGGACATATTATGGAAACCAAGTAAGGAGCTGCAGTCTCAAATACCAGTTGCAGACTTTGGAAAACTGAAACCTGGAGTTAGGTTTGTGGTCAGACTTCAGGCTTTGACTCTTTTTTCGGTCACTTGGACTGTACATGTTGGAATCAATACAGATTTGGTCATTGACTTTGTACTCCTTTTCTAAAGTCGGTCTTAAAACACTGAAATGATATTTTGGCTTCTACTCTTTGTACATGTCTCTGCCATGACAAGTACTGTTAATTTTCTAAAGAAAAACTAAAGATATTTATCCTTTTGCTTCCATAGAACTGATAAGCTCACACTTAGAGGAAAAATGTACTTCATTAAGTCAGATCCAATGAATCAAGAGGTGGTTTTGTCTTCAGGTACTAAGCACTGCTTCTGCAAATGGCTTTACGGTGTAAAGAGTTCATTTAAATTCCAGTGAAGCCAATCCTGTCGCTGACTTTAGGCTGAGTTATTGTATTCTAGGTTTGCTGATTTTTTGCCTTTTGCATGTTTGTTGCCCTTTCTGGACCTGCAGTAACATCTAGAGCAGATTTTTCTTTTGTCTTTGCACATATTCTTAATTTTTTTCTCCTTAAATAACTGTATAATTCTGTAAAAATGAGATCTGTAGTATTTAACAGGGTATTTGTCAGGAATGCTGGGCTATACCACTGCGGTTGTACAGAAAGTCTTTATTTTTCAAGGAGGGAGCCATAACATTGATAATCACACTCTTTGGGGGGGAGGCTGAGCACAATGTGACACTGGCTGGTAGGACAGGAATAACTTGGAACATCAGGGCTGTTCAGTCCAATCCTTTTCAGTCTTGTATTTTACTACAAGGATGTATGTCTGCATCCGAGTTTGATTTTCTCCTTTGCTCTATTCTCTAATGTTAATGAGTCTGCTTATGTTCCAGTGTCCCTCGTGCTGTCAGGAATCACAAATGGCACAGGCATTTAGCTTTGGATTGGAGAAAATGACCTGAGCTCGAGGTCACAATGTGCCGATGGCTGGTGTGTCAGAGGAGTGACGTTGCAGGAAGCACACTGCCTGTGCCAGGCAGCCCACCCACTTAATGCCATGGACTAAATGCACACACCGTATTGAGTGAGTTGTTACTTCAGGAGAAGTTTAGAGTTTCTTTCCTGATTTTTCTGTTAAGCAGCATGGCACTACAATGCAGAAGGCAAGCTGAGCCCACAAGAAAGTAATACCTAGCATGTGCTAATACCAGATGTGGGCATCCCTTCTTCTCTTTGTCTTTTCTGTAACACCAATGAAAGCAGCAGTAAATGATTCTCAGTTCAATGGCTAGACTGCTTCACATTTTATGTATTGTGCATAAGAGGCCAATTGCAGCCTAATGCCACTGCCTGGTTTAAGTTTTGTAAAGATTATTGCAATATGAAGATAAAATGCCAAACTCTAAGGTCTGGCATCTGTCAGAACAAATGAAGCTGAAAGGGCCATTTTTTTTCCACACTTTCATTGTAATATGTTTGAAGACATTCACAAGTTGAAAAATGGTTACTTCTTACTTGGGGACATCTGACATTTGTCTTGCGATTGGCAGTGTGTTACTAGAAAATAGCTTACAGTTTCTCTCATCCTGTGATTGATGTCCTGTAAAGACAGAGTTGCAGAAGAGTCAGATTTGAAATGATACAACTGTGAATGCCTTTCCTTACCGCTTTCTTAATATGATCTATGGCCTAAAATAGCCAAGTTTTGCTATTGTATAAATTACCCTTATCTCAGTGGAATAAAATAATTATTGTATATAATGAACACCAATAAGATCTCTCTCTGTTTTGGAGATCTGTATATTCTCTGGATCTAACAGATTTTTACAGCCAGCTGCATACACAGGCTGCCTGCTGTTTGCCCTGTTTATCTCCCCCTTCAAATATGAAGGGTCCCTTGTAGAGCAGTCAAAATATTCATTTATCTGTCTCTAGTAATCCAGTGTTCATGTACTTACATAATTGGAAAACTGAATGCCATATTATTCTCAGGGGAGGGGGGAGATAAAACAGGAGTGTACTTTAGAGACTTCATGACAAAGTCACATTTCTCTTCCATCTAATGCAGTTTCCTCTGAATATGATCTAACATCCAAAGTAACTTCACATAGCCTTTAAGTCACCAGTCTGCACACACCCATCAGAAAAATGACCAGAGACACTTTATTCAGAACAGGAAGGCTAATACACTATAATCTATTAGTTGTGAGGTACCTTTATAGCTAAAGAAACAATACATGGAAGGTAGTAGGTGTTGTTTTTTAATAGTACTTTTCTATATATTCTTTGCAGAGGATACAACAACACTCACTATGCTATTCATGACATATGATATGGACAATGCACACCTATGCAATCTTTCTCGTTATCAGACACACTGGACCTGGTATTCCTGTGGGTATAATTCAGAGTAAAACACTTTCTCATCTAAGGAAGATTTGAGGCAAGTGAGTCCAGAATTTCAGTCCAGACATCCCCCTTCCCTGCAGGTTTCTATCCAGCCTAAATGTGCTCAGACTCACTCGGTGATTCCTTGTTTGGTTTTTCTTTCTCTGCATAAGGTTGTTGTAGGCTAAAACAGCTGAAATGTATCTTCTGCCTCAGCTAGACTGGGCTCTTGACACTTAACTGCCCTCTGCCCAATTCTCCCTAATACAGCTGTGTATCTTGGGAATATTTAATCTGCACAAGCAGATCACTTGCCACATACTTGTAGCTGCTTTCTTTTCATTTAAAACACAGCTGGAAAGGGAGGGCCTCAGCTAACTGCACAAATTACACTCAGGTGGGAGACCGAAGTCCACCTGCTTCTGCATTGGTCCTCTCAGCTGCAGCTCCCACCCCTATGCTCTGTAGGTGATCCTCATTTTCTTGCTTTGCCCCTCTGGTTGCATCAGTCTGGGAGGTCAAAGCCTGCTTGGGAACTCCTCATGATGAAGAAGGATTTAGTTCTCCTCCTGGCTGAGTCTCCTGCAGGTCACTGGACAGGGTAGGTGCAAATCCTCATTCTCTGGGTGCCCAATTTGGAAGGGGCTGGAACTTGTGTGGTGATTTAGGGCATTGCTTGTGCAGTGCTGGGTGTGGGAGCCCTTGAGGGCTGTGCTAGAGCTGTAGGAAGAGCTGCTGCAGGAGTAGCTGCCAGTTGGGCCCTAACTGGTGCCTCAGCTCTGCACTTGTTTACTATGGCATGAATTATTTTCGTAGTCACCATCACAGCTGCTTGTTTCTAGCCCCCACTGTGTCTGACCTCATTCACATCTCTCTCTGATGGACAGTGGCAACCTGCTGTTGAATGTTACCCCATTCCCTCTGATTTGTTTTCTTTTGGTTGTGCTTTGCTGTATTTCCTCCTGATCCCACAGTTTTGCTTCTCAGCTTGCCTAATAAACTGGTATGGTCAACTTGCCTAAATCCATTAGTTCAGCTCCCTGTGTTGCTGTACAACTGTTCCTGTTGCAGTGTTTCCTTTTTGAAGGTGAACCTGTCCCGCACCGTCTCTCTGAGGTGTTGCCATGCGTCAGGCTTTGCCGAGTCTGGCTGGAGGACTGATGTCTGTGGTGTTCTCAGGTGGGTGCTGGCCCTCCAGCCTCTCAGCCCCACTTCTGCTTCACAGAGCAGAAACATGCAATCAAAGGAGCAATAAATTGCAACTCAGGTCCAGCCCTGCCAGATAGAGCCCCATGGGCTTCCTTGGAGAATCCCCATGCACGAGGGAAGGGATGTTGTAGAGCCCTGAGTAAAGAGGTTCCTTTTCATAACAATTGCTGTGGCTCATTGTCAAAGAGGAGGAATTGGGTTGTGGGTCCTGCCTGGGCTCTATGCTGTTAGTGCCTGATGAGCATGCTGAGGTGCTGCTGTGCAGCTTGAAATGAGGAGATGAGGTTGAAGTAATGGGCACATCTGGTGTGAGTTGTACTTTCTTCTGTTTCTGATCTCCACCATCCACAGGGGGTGGATCAAAGCCTCCCAAAGCAGGGAGCTGTGTATGGTAGACTGGGCAGGGGGATCCTCCCTTTTCCAAGGTCCTCACAAGTGCTGGGAGTTGGGGCTGTGCTTACCATGGGCTTTACTAATATCATTCAATGACTATTAAATGGACCCAAGTGCAGTACAATTAATAAGTATTGTTAAGAAGTGCATCAGTACCAAGCCCTGGATGGATGATGCTGAGATGAGGTAGATGTGGAGATGAAGAGTGTGGGTCTCAGCTGGGTGGGAGCAGAGGCAGGGGAGCAGCAGGGCTCCTCGGATCACAGTAAGCTGGAAGAGCCCCTGAGCTTTAGTGGAACACAAACAGATCTTTAGAAGAGTGATCTTTCTTTTCTTCTCCTTCCCTCTGCTCGCCCATTGCCCTCTGTTCTGATCAAAGAGCTTCACTTCATTTGTTTGACTTGAAACTCTTGTTCTTGCAGCTTTAAACTTTGCAGTTTTACCTTTGCTTTTCCCTTTTATCTTCTTAGTTTTCCCTCCCTTATTGTCACGATGGATGGGAGATCTGAGCTCCTTCACCTTCCCTCTCCTGATCCTGGGGTTTTTGGTGTTATCAAGTTAGATCATTGAACTCTGTGGTTCTCATTGATGTTGCTGTTTGAGGGAGAGTTGCTTTGCAGGGAAGTTTTGTCTGAAGAACCAGGATCTCCCTGCAGCATCCCAGCTCCCCAGTCCATGGTTCAGCCTGTTCTGTACCCATCTCTGCTGCTCGTGCTGTGCTCCCCCTCCTCTGTAGCAGGCTGTGTACCCAGGAATCTTGTGCTGTGTGTGGCTGCAGAGCAGGGCTGGAAGTCAGCACCAAGTTTGCACTACCTGATGCTGTTATCTGCAGCCTTTAGGAGGTGGGAGAACCTGACAGCATCCAGTTGTTGTGGTTGTTCTGATGTCTGTGCCAAACAGCTCGGTGCACAGGGACCTTTGTATTATGGCCGTAAAAATGTCTCAATAGTGAAGGCAGCAATTCAAGCAATGGTATCAAGGGTTGCCTTTTGAAAGTGTTTAGCAATAGGTATTTCTCTGTGTTTCTGGCCATGCTTTATATGCAGCCCCATGGCTGCCATCCCTGCAGCAGTTTCCCCATGGCCTGTCTTGTCAGCCTGCTGTCAGGAGCAAGCCTCGTGCTCATCCTGCACCTCACACCAGCCTTTCTGCCAGCACATGAGCCTGCTGCAGGTGAGCTGGTGAGGCCAGGATCCTGTGCAGCAAATGGGCATTAACCAGCTTTATCCTCTTAGGAATGTCTCTGTTTATGTGGCTGTCCCCTCCCTTTGGAGGTGCTGTCTGGCAGGACTGCTGATGTGCCTCTGCCTGCAAGTGCAGCAAACAGGTAATGAGAAACCTGTCCCCAGAGCTGTGAGTGCTGTCACCACCGGTGTCTGTGTCTGTGTCTGTCAGCTCTGCTGCTCCATTACCAGCTTTGTTGCCCACCTCTGCTTTTAAACTTGTTTTTGTGTGGGAGAGATGTTTATTTCCCTTTTCTCCTGGTGCGTAGTTTGGGGAGGAGGTGTGAGAACGCTCTTGTCTTCTGAGTCAGTTGAGTGAGCAGCAGAGAGTGGGTGTGCAGAGATGGAGGATACCCCAACAGGAGCAAGGCAGATAGAATAGCACAGCTGAGACACTCAGCAGTGCTTCACTGCGGCTTCCAGTAGAGCTCTTTTCTGTTCCCATTGTTTCTCACTGACTGTAGTGATCTGGATGCTCAGGTGTATTTACACTGCTTGGGGAGGGACCTGTCACTCTCAGAGGCTTCTTTTGCTCCTATCCCTTTCCTGTCAGTGTGCTGTTCCAGATGTGTATGATAGCAGGAAGAGTTGCCTGTAAGGAGATGATTCTAGCAAGAAAAGATGTGATCTCGAGGCCTGGGCTGTGTCTGTGTCCGCTGCTGTGTTCTAGGTAGTGCTGGTCAAAGGCCAGAGCAGCTCTTAAACCATTTCTAGTGCAGCAGGGACCTTGAGCCCCAGCTCCACTCCTTGGCTCTGGGAGGGGGTCTGGTTCCTGTCCTGTGGTGTGGGCTTGTTGGCCTCTGGTTGCAAGGTCTGAGTGTGCAGGGGCCAGAGCAGTGTGCAGAAGGATCTGGTTCTTTTCCACCCCTGCTGTGAAGGATGGTGCTGGGGGGATCAGGATGCTGCTGGCAGGGGTGGGAGCTGGATGTGCCTGGACAGCAGCAGCACAGTTTGGTCTTTGCTGTTACCATCAGCTGCTGCAGCTCCATGCATGCTCCCCACTCACATCTTGAAAGTGATGGTAGATGTGGGCAGGGAAGGGGGATGGCATCAACCATCTCATGCATCCCCAGGGAGAAAAGCATCCTGAGGCTAGCATGGGTATGAGGCTGCGAATCTCAGCTGTCTGCGAAGGAGAAATGAGCTTGTTCAGGGCCTCAGATGGTTTCTGCCTTTCATGTTACTGGGGGATGTGTGTCACAGAAGGACTCAGGTCTGCGCAGAGGAGAGAGGTGTTTGTTGTGCACTTGTCTGCTCTGGCTGTATCTCCATCTTCAGCCCACTACTGAGATTTCTTCTTGTTGTAACTTTCCCATTGGGAGCCTGATTTTCTGTTGGTCCTTGCTGGAGCAGTGGGTTCATTCTGTGCACAGGCACATGGAGTTGTCCTGGTTTGGCTGGGATAGAGTTAATTTTTCCTGGTAGCTGGTACAGTGCTGTGTGGTTTTTGATGTAGTGTGAATAACACTGATAGGACACCCGTATCTTAGTTGTTGCTGAGCAGTGTGTACAATGAGTCAAGGACTTCTAGTTTCCCATGTTGTGCCAATGGGGAGATGCACAGGAAGCAGGGAGGGAGCAGAGCAGGACAGCCAACACAGGATATTCCATACCAAGCATGTCCTGCTTGGAACAGAAACTGGAGGAGTTGGTCAAGGTCAGTTTAAATGTGTGTTTAAATCAGCAGTGCCTTGTGAGCATCCTCCTCCTCGCTTAGTGTGTTCCAGCAGCACAAGGTCCTGAGCCTCTGCCAACCCTGCCCCAGCCTCACACAGCCACACTCCTGCTTTTGTCTCTTATTATTTCTGCCTTCCCTACCTTCACTTCACCTTAAGCACACCAGGAAAACAAACCTCAGCAGCACTACCCAGATAAATCCATCTGGTCTCTGTCTCAGCCTCATTTAACCTCCCATTGAGGAGATTGTATCACATGGTATTCAGCCGAAACCTATTACCTTGCATGCCCAAGCATATCACATTGAATTACCTTCACCCACAGGCCTGGAGTGTTTGCTAATAGCTAATGGCACCTCTTAAGTTTGAGGTGATTTATGTGAACGCGGTGTTCTTGGTGCAGCAGTCGGTGTTTCAAGCAGGGCTTAGCAAGGGAATGCTGTCAGGCTCTGCAGGAAGGTGAGGAGCTGAAGGTAGCCTGGCCTTGAGCCCTGTGCCAGCTTTTCCCAGTGTTCCCATTCCTCACCACTGCCCCATACAAAGCAAAGGTTGGTAAGTGGGACTGGCTGCTCCTGGCTGCACATAGAAGAGGTGCAGGAGGGCTCAGTGCTCTGTGTGCCTGCTGTCATCATCTCTGGGTGCTGGGCAGTGTGTGGTACATCCGGAGGGTAAGGAATTCCCTAGGAATGATGCGATGTGCCACGGGCCACATGCCATTCCCTGCCCTCCGCCATGCCTGGCTCTATGGGGATGATGATTTCTGATGGCAGAAGCAGGTTCACTCGTGTCATTGCTGATTTTTGGCAATTTGCTGCAGGTGTAGGGTAGAGCTGCTATGAAATTGCTGTAAAGGACAAAATCAAAAGCCGATTATGGTGATGTGATGCAATTTTCTCTCCTCTTTCTACGCCTCATCAGTGGAAGTGTAACAGCCCTTCTGCAGGTCAGGGTCAGATGCGCTAACAGGCAGCAAGAAGGCCTGGATGTAATCACAGAATCATGGAATGGTTTCAATTGAAGGGACCTTAAAGCTCCTCCAGCTCCAACCTAGGGATCCCTTCCACTGGAGCAGCTGCTCCAAGCCCCTGTGTCCAACCTGGCCTTGAGCACTGCCAGGGATGGGGCAGCCACAGCTTCTCTGGGCAAACCAAGCAGGCTGCTCTCCTCCCTGGGGTGGTGAGGGGAGGGCTGTGGCTTGCAGGAGGCAGAACAGTGACTGTCATAAATCGATGCACTTGGGAGTTCTGTTATTCAGGTTTCATTCCTTGGCACAGGAATGAGCTGGTTGTGGTTATTCAGTTATCACTCGTACACCAGTGGGAAATCTGACAATGTAAGGAGCCTGCATCAGTATCATTTATGTGTGGAGGAGCTGTGCTTGCTGCCGGGGGGAAGCGGCTGGAATCCTGCAGGTCCCCAAGTCCTCCTCTCTCTTCCCCTCACCCCCTTTTCTAATAACTGCATAACCCAATCTGATGTCTCTCTAGGATCAATAATAGCACAGGGCAGGTAATGACAAACCAGGAGACATGAAGGGAGTGTGTCTCAGAACAGATCTGTGAGCAGCTTTCATCCTCTGACAGGCAGAGGTGGCCTGGCCTGGTCAATGAGCACAGTGTGCAGCCTGCTCCTGCTGCCCTCCTGCTGCCTCCTGCTGCCCCAGTGACTTTCATCTGCTCTTGGTCTCTGTTCCAGGGTCATGTCTGGGAGCTGGCTCCTGCTCAGCAGCCTGTGTTCCCAGCCCTGTGCTGCCCTCGCTGCAGGGATACAGCGCTGGCCGGGAGCCTGATCCCACACACTGACCCATAGGAGGGGTGCAGGTCCTTTGGCTGTGCAGGTGAGCACTGGAAGGTTAAAAACAAGGGGAGTTTCTTGCTGGGACACTTGGTGTGTGTGTGTTCTCTTCACTGTGGTGCCCACATGGTCCTAGGCTGGTCCTTGCTGCAGTGGGCCCAGGCTGGAGCATCCGACCATGTCCATCCCAGCCTGGCTGTGGGCTCAGCACTGCCGGTCCATTCTGTGGGATGAGGAAGAGTGTGGGCAGTCAATGGAGGTGGATAAAATAAAGTTGTGAACAGCAGCAGGAGCTGAAATAGCAACATCAATAGCAGCTCCCAGATAATGATCTAATTAGCACAAACAAGGAGCTTCCACTAATGACTCTTGTTCTTCCAGCCCCTTCCTTTCTGCTCTCCTGTCAGCATTGACTCCTCTGGCCGGGAGCAGCTCCTCTCCCATCTCCAGGGCTCAGGCTTTGGGGAGTTGTTTACTGGTTTGAATTGCTTCTCCAGAGGATGTTTGCTCTGGAGCCTTGGCTCTGGTGCGTGGGATGGTGCATGAGGAACAGGGAGGGAGGGAGGTTGGCTCCTTGGGAAAGTTGTGCTCTGCATGTCCCCGGTTGGAAGAATAAGGCTGCTGACGTTCACATTGCTGGGGAGGGTGGGGGCTGAGTGCGTGTGAAGGGCTTGGGAAGATGAGAGTGAAAGATGCTTGAGAGGAGCAAGGATGGGAGATGGTTATGGGAGCAGCAGAAACCAGCTGCTGCTGTCTGTGCTGAGCCTCATCCCTGCACATCCCTGCCGCTCTCCCACTGAAACAGGCTCTTTCATGCTGCTAAAGCCCCAGCTAAAGATGTGTTGTACAAGTGAAGGTGTTCTTGACTTACCCCTCCTCGCAGCAGCTTCTGGATGCCCTCAGTGTTGGATTTCTTTGCTTCCTGAGCTGTTTCTCTCTCCCAACCTTCAAAATCAACCAGGTTAAACCTGGAGGCTCAGGAGCTTCCCAGCCCGGTTGGGAACACCAGGGAGCGTGGAGGATGCTCAGGGCTCTTGCAGCCATGGTGGGAAGGGCAGCAGCAGTTCTGCCACCTGGACACTGGGAATTGCAGCTGCCCAGGGACCTTGAGGAGGTGCAAGGAGCAGTGTGAGTGCAGCAGAGGCTGCTTGCACCCTGGGCATGGGCACTCTATGGTCTGGCTCCTCATGGGGCTGGACACCAGCAGACCCCAGTGCCCAGCCTGGGGCTGGAGCCACCACCACAGAGCTGCTGCTTGCCACAGCAATAGCCATGGGTGCTCTCATCCCGAGCCAGGATGCTGCAGCCAGCCCGGAGCTCATTATGGTGGTGTTGATGAGGCAGAGGTGCTGATGCTGCCCAGGGTTTAATGACTCCTCCAAGTTTCCTGCTGTTGCAGAGGGCAGAAGGGTGGGCAGGAGGCAGAGGTGGGTGCAGGCAGGGTGCAGGCAGCAGTGGATCTGCCTGTTGGCTGCAGCCTGGTTCAGCCCCAGCACTGCCATTGGGGCAGCTTGGTAGGTCAGTGTGTGTCCAGGCAGTGGGAATGGGCTGGAGAAGGGTATTCCTGGGATGGGCTGGTGCCAGGATTCAACCTGGGACAAGGGGGATCTGTCTGGAGAGACAGGGAAGAAATCCTTGTGTGCATGTGGCCAGTGTGTACCAGGATGCTCTGAGAAATGACTTGAGCAGAGGGGCTGGAGCACTTGTGTAAAATATCTAAATAAATCTTTAATATTTCTAATTGCAAATGTACATAAATTGCACGGCCACATCATTGCTTTGAACACCAACAACTTTCTCTGTACATTATTACATAGTTTAAAAGGAGCTGAAGGAGGTTCAGCAAACACTTCCACTTTGCTTGGTTTTTAAACATACTTACAAAAGAAGGTTTGTTTTTCTTTATAAGAGGATATAAAACATAGTGACTGCTTATCAGGAACGAGTATCAGCCTAAGCAGATATACAGAGAGAGGTATATCTTAAGACACAGTGATGTATGATAAAGGAATATGTGAGCATGGAGGCTGCACTCTGGGGTACTGGTAGCTGATGTAGAACCACATGGCATTTACAGCAGTGTCACAGCTTGGGTATCTGTGGAAGTCAGTGCTTGACTGTGACACCTCTTCCCAAGCATGGTTGGTCTGGATGTTGTGCAATGCCCTCGAGGTTGGATTTGGTTTGTAAAGCCCAGGAGCTGTGTGCTGATGTGCTGCTCTCTGCTCCCTCTCCATGTGTCACATTCCCCATGGGAAGAGAAGGCAGCAGCAGGTACCTGTGCAGGGCAGGGGCCACAAGGCCAAGCCTCAGGCTCAGCAGCCAAAGACCTGCTTGGAGATGGAGATGCCCCTTCCCATGGCTACTGAAGGGATCTTGTGGTGGCCATGAGGTCTGAGTGGGTCAGGCTGGGATTGCTGTGAGCACTGATCCCAACAGCGCCTGGGCTGGGAAGGGGGATACTGGGGGAGCTCAGCCCAGGGACAGTTGTTCCCTTTGGGCTTTCTGCCTCTCTTCCTCCAGGCACAGCTGTGTGCTATGGACAGAGCAGTGACCAGGCTGGACACTGCTGGGGACAGCATCTCCTGGGGGTCACAGGCTGCAATGAGCCCCTTGCAGGTCAGACCCATGGAATACACTGTGGCTGTTCTGGATGAACACATCACCTCTGGTGATGAAGAGTTCTCTCCTTGTTCATCACAGAGCAGACCTCAGTGTGTTTCCTATTGCATCTGGGTATGGGTATCAGTAACAGGGAAAAGCTGAGAGCACTCTGAGCTTTGGGAATGATTGATTATGTGCCAGCTGCTTTCCTAGGAGAGCCTGTGATGCCTTGCTTAGGGCCAGCAAGTCCCTTTGCCCTTTAGGAATATCTGTAGTAGCAGGACCAGTGTTCTGCACCCTGCAGCAGCCTATGGGGCTGGCTCCCAGCCCCAAGGATTCAGCTTGTTCTCACAGTGCAATCAGTGCTTTACAACTGCAGAAGCAGGAAACAAACCCAGTCAGACTCAAATGACAGTGCAGTGATGCAGGACTCTTTGGATGGCAGCAGGGTTTGCTTAAACTGGTGCAAAAGGGGCTGGTGACTACAATGTAGTATTAGTTGGCATGGGGAAGAACTTGGATCCTTCCGATCTTTTGGCACTGAAGCCATAATCCCTGTCCACAACGATGACACTTGCGTCTGCAGAGACCTTGGGATACTGGTCAGTCCATTTCATCCCCTTCACATGAAACTTTGCTCATTTTTGACAAGCATTCACTACAGTTTAACAAAACCCCAAATCAAAACTCGTACAACAGAATCCTTGGGGTGGGCCAGCCCCAAATCTGGATCCCTGGCTTCTCTCCCTGCCCCTTCCCTCAGATCCCCAAGGGGAGGAGGCTGAAATCATAAACCTGGGGGTGTGGATCCAGATTTGGAAGCTTGAGTCCCCCCTCTCCAAAACAGCAGTGAGATACAGCCAAATCCTGCCCGAACAAGCAGCACCAGCGGTTACTATGTACACCTGTTAGTGAGATAGATACGGTACAGTCAACACGGAGAACATTGACCCCAAACTATTAAGACTTGTATTAAGATAAAAACCCGAGTGTGATTGTGTCTCATTTACACTCGGATGCGGTTGCACCAGAACAGCCTCTTACTGGAGGAAGCACAAGAACGAGAAAGGAACTGGAGCCGCTCAGGAAACATTTGGGATGGAGCTTTGCTCCAGAGCTGCAAACACCACTTGGGCTTGCCTCTGGTATTGCTGTGCTCGTGTGCACACCCCCCCCATCCATGTACAGTCCATAAATAACAGAAACACAAAGTGAAGTGACAGAACTGAGCCTGGAGCTGCAAACCTACCCCAGAACCTGCTCACGAGAGGGTCACGGTTAGGTCTAGTTGTTGATAGTTGCAGGGAAGGAGATGGGAGGGAATGGGGAGGAATGGAAGGGATCTACTGCCAGGAGCCTATGTCCTGTGGGATTTCTTTTCATACCGGCTCAGGAGCCTGAGCTGCAGCTCCAGAGGTGCTGGCACTGGAACTTCTAAGGTTCTAATGACTCTTTGGGGCAGGATTTCAGTGTTCCTGCTGGTTCAGCAGAACAATGTGTGTGCAGTGCCTGGTACATCCCAGATAACCAGGAGCTTGTGACAGATGGGGCAGGGGGAGCAGGGCCTTGCCTTGGGCTTGAGGAGCCTGAATTGTGGGGTGCTGAGCTCCAGGACTAAACAATTGTTTTGTGGGTGTTTCTTTATCCCACTGACTGCATCCCAGCATCGCATCCGTGTCTGAATGGGACCGCACCACCCGTCCCAGGCCCTGCTCGTTTCCATTCCTCATGTTCTTTCTCTCTTGGCAAATTCCCATCTCTGCAACACAAATATTTGGATCTCAGACCCCATCAGCTCTAAACACACATCTCAGGGCAACAGTGGCTTAAAACAGTCGCGTTTTTTGCAGGGTTGTTACCATGTATTTGAGGCAATGGCAGATGTAAGTGTACGTACCCGAGGGTTCACAGTACCCTGTGTGCTCCTAACCTGCCTGGGTCTTTCTCCAGTTGGAACCTTGTCAGTTTGGTGTTGTTCTTCCAAGCCAGCTGTGCTTGTCTCTGTCATAAACACTTATTCCTGTGCTCTGAGCTCCAGCTGGGGTCTGCTGTGCCCGCACCACACTGCAGGGCTGGTGGTGTGCACAGACCTCAGTGCACCGCGTCCTCGCCTCCATGGACCAAACCGTACCCAGCTCGGCCCAGGGCTTCCCGGGAACAGAAAAGCGTTTGGGAACAAAAGGCATCATCTTTAGCTGTGAAAACAACTGCATGTGGTGAATGCTGTGAATGAGCCTGTGGGGCAGCATGGCAATGCAGAGCTTACTGGCAAAGTGTCCTGCTCAGGCAGCCTAGGTGGGGTGAGGCTGGAGACGGTACCTGAGCTGTGCAGAGCTCAGTGAGCATCCTAGTCCCTTTGTACATTTACACATGGCAGGAGGAGCTAGGAGAGGCGTTGAGCAGTGTAATAAACCTTAGTGGGAGGAACAGGCAGAGGTCCTGTACACTGTACACTGTCATCCGTATCTCAGAGAGAGCCCTGGGGCTCTTGGTTACGAGTGACCTGCTCTGAGAGTGGGAGTCATGAAGTGCTACCTTAGAACAACCACAACCCAACAAACACACCGTGGCGGCGCGATCCCCCGTTAAGGAGGTGACCCCTCCGCTGAGCACAACGGGAATGTGCCGGGATCTGCGTCTCAGCAGCTGGGAAAGTCTAATCCTGGCTTATGCCTGCACAGTGCTCCTGACAAGGGGCCTTTCGCTGGTGGCTGCTGTTCTTGGTGGTTACTCCCTTATGACCATGTTTTACATTCTTCGAGCCGGTTAATTTCCATGCAGTGCTCATTCCCAATTTAAAGAGGACAGTATTCCAGAAAATGGGATCTTTTTTTTTCTAATGCATACTGTGAAAGAAAAGAAATACAATTACCGATCTTCATGGGTCTTCAGGGCTTTTTTTTTTCTTCTTTGTCTGTTTTTCTCCCCAGAAACAGTAACAATCTCTGCACAGAGCATCACACCCCCAAACGACCCCTCTGCACACAAGAAGCTGTGAGTGCACATAGCCCCTCGCTCCCCCTCTACCGCACCGGGCACAGGAAATCCAGCCCCTGCTCCTCATTCACAGCTCGGGACCAAGCTCAGGCAGCATTTCTTTATTCTGTGGCTGGAAGTGATGGGCAGGGCAGGACGGCAGCGCCCCGGGGCTATGGCTTACACAGGCTCTTCCCCATTACTTGTGCGAGCAGAAGCTGTAGAGAGGCATCAGGTCGCTGTTCAGGTGCCAGCTCCTCCCTCCACTTGCATGCCAGAGCCCTGGGCTTGCTCTGCTCCCCTGGGCTGCCCAGGGACCCCCGGCAATGCCCCTCTCGCTGCCCTGCAGCACCCCTTTGGCTGCTCCAGCACCCAGCCTGTGCCCTGCCCTCATCTGGACTGTGCTCCCTCTCTGCTGGAGTTAATGCAGCACTAATCCTCCTGCCAGGCCCCTGTGGGCAGCCAGTGGCCTCACAAAAGCCACATAAGGAGGCTGGGCTGGGCTCGGGGCTTGCTTTGGGAGAGGGCTGTGATCCAGGGGAGTCACAGGAGGAGCGGGTGCTGCATCCCTCGTACAGCTACATCCAGCAGCACCCTTTAACTGGACTTTACTGGGCCCCTGCCTGCTGCAGGCTCTGCCCAGCTCCCTTTGTGTCGCTTACTGCAATGACAAGGACGTTAGTCCTTGCTGGGAGGGGTGAGGTGTATCCTTTGGGCAGTTTAGAAGGAAAAAAGGTAACTTTTGTTTAACCATTAAACACTGATTGAAATCCAACAGTGACAGCAATGCTCAAATATATGTTATTTCCTTATGCCACTCATCTCACACTCGATCTTTCCGTCCCCTCAATGTGCTGGCATTAGCATCTCCCACAGAGGCTCAGTCAAGCGCCGTCCGCAGTAAGGAGCGGGGTCCTCAGGGGGAGCAGCCGTTCTCTGGAGCTCACGCCTGCTGCTGCACGGTCTCTGTGGCCTCCTCCTGCGGCTCCCTCCGCGGGTTAACAATTACTGCTGTTTCTGAATTCGCCATTCTCTGTAATCTGCAATTTAGTTGGGTTTGTGGGGGAGATCCCATTACGTGTCTGCATGCTGTACCTCTCTTTGAGCTGAGTAAGGGCACTCATTAACCGTGCGTTGGCAGCATCCAGGGAAGCAATGCGTTTCTCCTGCAAGCAGAGGGGCAGAGGGTCAGTGGGAAGGCACAGAGACACATCCCTCTGTGATGCCTCTTGGACCAGGACCTTTCTCTGTGGCATCCTGAGGTTTTTAGGGGTATTTAAGTGCTGCAGAGCGGTTCTGGAAGTCCCCTGCTTTAGAAGGGACACAACTGGGCTTTGCCTGTGCAATGTGAGCTGAATTCCTGTCAGCATCCTGAGGTAGCACAGTTTAATTCCTGTTATGCAGGAACTGTAAGTGCAGCTGATAAAAGGTGGTAAGATCCCTTTGCTAAACTCAAGCTCTCCCAAGACAGTTATTCCTTCAGTGTTTAATTGACTTTGTTACCATAAATTAATAGTTTAAATGACTTGTGCTGTCCCAGGATGGCTTTGATGGCAACTCCTACCCATGGCAGTATCGTAAGGATGGGAGCAAGAGCTGCTGTGTTGCAGCCTGGTTCTTTGCTGGTGTCATCCTCCTCTGTCTGCCACTAACAAAAGGGACCAGAACTGACTCAAAAGTTGTGTTTCTGAGTAACTTTGAAGGTCCCTCATGTATGAACATGTCCAACACTCTTGTACAGCCTTAGATGATAAAAAGAGACCCATGCAGGATGTGCAGGGCCCATGGTAAGAGCCTCACATGTAACACAGTGTGGCAGGAGGCAGAACAGCAGGTCAAGAGGTGCTGTTTGCATGGCTCCCACCTTACAGACCACCTGTATGTGCCAGGCTCCAGGGAACAGGAGGATCTGCTGGCTGTGAACACCCTACACAAAAACAGTGATTCTTGTACCAAAGTTACCACTGCCTCAGCCCCTTTTTAATTAGCTGTATGGTGAATTAGTCACCAGCAGTGACGCACCAAGTGATGAATAGGGTTGTTAAGAGTAAGCCTAGACTATATTATCACCTAGCCCCAACATGGAGGAAGACCTGCCTGCTGGGAGGATGCCTAAACAAATCAGAGTGTATTTTCAGGTTCTCTTTTCCAAGCCTGTTGTTCGAACCCATCATCTGATGCTCTCTGCCAGTGTAATCCATAGCAATAACTGAGCTTCCCAATCCTCCAAACCACAGCCCAAAGGACATGATCCTGCCACAAACTGAACTGTGGCCATGATCCTTCCACAAAGTGCCACATCCTCCATGTCACCTCCCAAGCTCTGCGGTTGGAAACCACTGTATGAATGTGAATGCTGTGACAATAAACCAGTAACTGCTGACCCTGGCTCTGTGGTGCAGTCTCACCAGGCCTGAGCAGGCCCTGCTGCAGGGCAGAGACACCCTGCAAAGTGCTGCAGCCCCTGTCAGTGGGGACCCACCTGTGCATCGATAATCTTCTGCTTGGAGTCCACAGCAGCCTGCATTTCTGCATGGTCCTTCTTTAACTCCTCCTCAACTGACATCAGCCTGGTCAAACAGACAAGAGTGAGCATTACACGTGTCGGGCTCTGCTAAGCCCAGGTCTTAGCCTCATACACACCTGAATCAGCCACCCAGAGTGAATGATACAAATCATGTCCCCATTCAGGCCCTGACACTAAGGAAGTAAAGGGGTGATGTAAGTGTCTGAAGCACAAAGGGAGAGATGGGAACTCAGAGAGGGACTCTTCATCAGGGATTGTAGTGATAGGATGAGGGGCAATGGGTTCAGCCTTAAACAGGAGATTCACTTTGGATATAATGAAGAAATTCTTCCCTGTGAGTGGTGAGGCTCTAGAACAGGTTTTCCAAGGAAGCTTTGAAAGCTCCATCCCTGCAGTTTTCAAGGCCAGGTTGGCCAGGGCTTGAAGAAACCTGGAGTAGTTGAAGGTGCCCTGGCCCATGGCAGGGCTTGGAACTGGGTGACCTTAAGGTCCTTTCCAACCCAAACCACTCCATGATTCTATGAGCTGCAGTTGTGCATTTGAGCAGAACAGAAGCACTGAACAAGAGTCATTGGCACTTACCTTTTACACACCAACCAATAGTTTAGAGCCAGTCTTTTTTCAGGCTCTTCTCTAGAGCTCTCTACAGCACTGTCCCAAAGCTTAACTGGTACAGAATGGTGAGGGCTGACCCATTTACTAGCACTAGTTCATTACTAGCACTAGGTTGGTTTGGCTCAGGTGAAGGCTGCACTGAACATGCTGTGACCCAGACAAATGTAAACACCACATCCCACTGGGCAGAAGACATTTATAGCTAGGAGTAATGGGATGGTGATGAGAGCTTTAGCTAAACACCAGGAAAAGAACATTTTGATCATCACATCTGTTGCTCATCGGACAGAGGAGCAAACCTGCCAGACCCTCTGGGAACTGGGGAAGGCTGCCAGCAATCCCCTCATGAAGTTTTGCCTTTGTGAGTCAGGGAAGTGTCAGGGTTTCCTTGCCCAGGTAACACTGATGGGTGGGAAGGAACCCAGAGTCAGGGCTTTAAACTGCCCCTGGAGCTGTAACCCAGACAGGCAGGAAGTGGATAAATTGTGGAAAACCCACATAGGAAACCTGCCTGCACCTCCAAAGAACCCAGACTGTCCTGAGCTCTGATGCCAGCCAGGCTGCCTGCATTGCCATCACCTCCAGCACTCCCATGTCCCTGTACCTGCTGATGATGCCCTTCATCTGGATCTCCTTATCCTCCTGCTGCCTCCGGAGCCGCTCCTCGCTCTCCTCCAGCCTGGCCTGGTATTCCAGCATCAGCTTCTGCGTCGTCTCCTCCTGGCATTTGAAGCGAGTCTCATACTCCTCCAGCTTCTTGTTGGAAATGCGCAGCTTGTCCTGCAGCACCACCAGGTCCTGCTGGTACTGCAGCACGCAAGGACAGACACAGGAGGAGAAAACACATGTGGCACATTACCCTGTAGGGCTTTGGGTTTCCCCATCGCCCCCTCACGCCCCTCTCCTTGCACAGGCCTAGCTGCAAACCCGTGTGGGACAGCCCTGCTTGCAGACACCTCCTCTTCTGTCTTCTCCACTGCACTAGGAGCGAGGCTGCATCCGCTGCCAGGTTCAGAGAAGGGGACGTTAGCAGAGGCTGGCATCTCACAGGGGATGCAGGTTAGAGGAGCGGCACCGCGCTGAGCACAGGCAGGAGGAGCTGCACTGGTGGGGTCTGGCTTTACACAGGAGCTCTTCATCACAGTGCTAAACGTGGGGGCTTTGGACATGCTGGAAGCCAAGAACGAGCCATCAGTGCTGCCTGTGCCCTGCCAGGAGCCAGGCTCTGCTCTCTTGGCACAAAGAGTCCACCCTTATCAAGGAGAGGGCAACGCACTGTAGTGAGTGGGGCAGTGAACATCACTACCTTATGGGGCCCAGCATGTTAAACACAATCAGATGTCAAACCAGGATTCAACCCGAGAAGAGCTGCTGCATGAAGCCAAGATCCCACGGTTGTTCTGTTCATTCAGATGAAGCTAAAATCAGCAGCAGAAGAATCACATAAAGCAATTAAAACATGGAGAGCTTTAAGTCAGTGGAGCTGGTTCAGCTCCTGCAGAAGCTCAGCGGTTGCTGCAAGTTGCTTTGCTAAAGGAAAGTTCAGCTGTAAAAACCCAGCCTAACACAAAGACCTTAATTAAAAAAATTACCTTTGGAACTAGTCCTGAACCCAGCCCCTGAGCTGGCACAAGCTCAGGGTACTGAACACGCTGCTGCTAATGGGACAAGCTGCTTTGAGAGTCAGATATGGGAAAAGACTTCATCTGAGTCATGAAGTCTGTTACAGAGCTCCAGGTGTTATTCATGAGCTGATAGAAATGCACTTAAATGTGTCCTGAAGTGATCAGCTGAAACCACAGCGTTCCCTTTGGCCAGTGCCACCTGTGTAAGCACCCAAGCAATGGGCATGGTTGTGTCCCAGTCATGGGGAGTGTCCCAGCCCGTGTCAATCCATGTTGCTGTCCCAGTGTCATTCCACTGACAGCAAAAGGAGCTTTAACTCCCAGGGACTGAAAATGTATGCTGCTGATGGGCTTCCTGACCTGCACCTGAGCCATGGCTGGCAGATGGGCAGGAGCCCTGAGCACAACACATCTCTGATCCTCCTTTAGCAAAGCTTTTACTGCGGCACAGGGAGGACACAGTTTGCACACGCAACCTGCAGCGATGAGGGAACACAAACGCCCATACAGTGACACAGAAGCACTAAAGTCAGACAGAAGGGAGCTGCTTGAACAGGAAAGATTAAATACCTACCCTAGCCTTAAAATAGGAGCTCAAATGATAGCCGGAGAGGCCTCAGAGACCGAAGGAGTCGCTCCTGTCTCTAGAACACTTGTCTCATTCTCCGTTACCATTCACGTCTTACAGTAATGGGGAGAGAGGTTATGCTAATGGTGATCTTTAATGTCAGTGACTGATGTGACAGCAAAGTAACAAAAGATGCTGCATGGGAATGAGACAGCAGGCTCCTGGGGGGTGTGCTCCTGCTCAGCTTGGGGCAGGGATGGGTTTGATGCAATGCCCTCGGTGCTCAGCCTGGCACGCACCATGTCCACCCCAGGGGGACAGGAAGAGGCCAGCACCCAATTCCTAGCGTGTGCTCCTTCAGCTTTTCACCTCAGCCTGGTTCCAAAGCTTGTCCCTGACATCCCCATTGCAGACTCAAACCTCTTTCAGAAGCCCCACAATGACTAAAAGCAGCAACCACCCAGTGCGTGAGGCACCAGTCTGACAACACCTCCGCTCTGTTTGTGCCTGTGGGTGTCTGTACTTAGGTGGTAGCTAAGATTTCTTTACCCCTGCTAACAGCCTGCTGCAAGTGTCCCTGGGGCAGCTGCTGCCTGATCGGTGCATGTCTGCATTTACAGGCATACCCAAGGAGCAGAAAGCCAGTGAGAAATGAGCTGAGCTGTCACAAAACTCTGCCCTGTTCCCCATGGGGCAGCTGGAGCTGCCAGTCCCTATGGTACCTGCCTTCGGAATACCCCTGAAGTTAGCAGGTGGCAGTCCCACAGTGATGCAGCACAGCAGAACGAGAACAGGAAGGGATTTAACATGAGCAGAAACACGTCTGTGCTGGAAGAGCAGGCAGGAGGTCGAGGGGGGGATGCCTCAGTTCTGTGGCACTGGGCAGTGACATGCGGCGGACAGAAGAGAAGCACATTGAGGAACATCCCAAATGCCAACCGTGCCCTTCTCCAGGTCCCGGCAGTGCCAGGCTGTGAGGAAGCAGCTTGCAGAAGCAGCCACCAGCAAAGATGGGATCTTCCCAGCTCCTGACTCCTCTTTTCTAACCCTCCTCCTTCACCCCTGGCCAGGCCTTCTCTGTCCCTTCCCTGCTCATCCCACCCAAGCCTTGTCCTGGAACAGGGACTGTGGGCTCCAACTGAATACTCTGGAACTGACCCCAGGCTCTGTGTGACACAGCCGTGAGCTGGGGCAGCATCACTGCACCAGAAGACACCCCAGTGCTCTCTCTGAGACCAGAATCTGCTGCTCACAGCTCCATTTTGACACGGAAACTGCTTCTTGTTCCATGTCCCTGCTGTGAGGCTGCCTGCAGCTCGCTCTCATCTCTTTTATAGCTGTGTTTATCTCACTTTCTAAGCTTTCCTCCCCTGCAGATGGGAGCAGCAATGGGGGAAGTAACAGGCACTGTCTGGCTCCAGAGTGTTGCAGAGCAGCACCAGCACTTGATTCCTGGCTCCTGTTTTTCTTACTTGCTTGATCAGAGGCTAATTCCAGACACTGAGTGTGTGAAAACCTCCCAGACCTTCCCCAGGAGTGCCCTGTGAGCTGAGCAGGGCAGAGAAGGACCCTGTCCTGGGCAGGGACCACAGCCCACCCTGTCCCCAGGCTGCTCGGATCAAAGACATTCAAGGAAATCCTCTCTCTATTTAGACACTTGTTTCAATCCAATCAGGTTTTACCTTTTCTGCTTGGCTGAGCTCGTCCTTATTCCTGAGCTTATCCCTGTGCTTGGAATCTGGGTCAATGCTTTCATCTTCTAAAAACTGCATGTTCATATTCAAAAGCCAAGCGGCAGTGCGGTCCAGGGCATTGGGGTTCACAGGAGAAGGGGCCTACAATGAAACATACAACCATAACAAAAGAAAAACCTGTAACACAAATGGTCGTGAAGCTGGAGAGAGAATTTGCTTCCAAGCCCTCTCCCATGCTGCTCCAAGAGCATCCAACAACCTGAGCTACGGGAGCGGACAGGGAGGAACTGCTGCTGGTCTGTATCTGCACATTGTTTTAGGTCAGACAGCCTTTAACAGGGCAGATTGTTCCCTGTGCCACCCCACACAACAGGCGGAGGACAAGGGGCTGCAGTGCAGCTTCCTGCTGGAAGGGAACAGGTTTCAGTCCTGTCACCTCTGAAGGACATGACCAGAGAAGGCACTGAGGGAAACAGAGTGGCTGGATGTGCTGTAGGCACTGCACAAGCAGAGATTTCACTCTTCATCTTCTTCCACTGAGCTGCTTTCTGCTTGCTGTGGAGATTCCATACAGATAAAACCAGGTCTGCAAACTGAAATGCTGCTTCTGGTCATTCCGGTGCCTTTTTGGAACACAAATGTCTCTTCTTGGCTGAGATTATGCTCAGAATGCTGAAGGGGTCCCCAAATGCTCCACATGTTGGTAGTGTATCTCTAGGTGTGTTCATGTAGCAGCTCAGGGGGCAGTCCCATGGTCACTGAGTTAGAGCCACGGCTGCTGTTCAGTGCTAGCCTGGGCAGGGACTGCAAATGGCATTGCCTGAATGTTTTCCAACCACATAACAAGGCTGAGGAAGTCAATGTCCAGCTATTTCTGCTCCATCCTGGCTCACTGTAAACCACAGTAAACAGCTTCTTGGATGAATGCAAATGATCTGGATGACTTGGACAAGGGAATTCAAGTTAATGAGTCAGGAATGTTGGGGACTTCCTCTTCATTCAAAGCTCTGGACTGCAGGGAAACCAGCAAGCAGAACAGCAGGTTCTGTCCTTGGGAGGAGTGGGTCTGCCTTCACCACCTCACTGGGGTTGGAGGCTTCCCTGTGCTGCCTTCTGCTTCCACAGTTCCAAATCAGAAGTTCCAGGCTCAGCTCATGAAATCCCTTGCTGTAAATCCTCACCTCTCTTGCATCTCCAGCTCAGGCACTGCATCTGTGGTGGCTGCTCAGATTCTGTGCCTCCAAGGAGCAGCAGCCACCCAGCTTCAGCTCAGCAGTGTAAAGGATGTGAGAGCTCAGCTCGTTCTGCACGGGTCCTTCTGCCTCTTCCTTCTCTGAATGAGGACATCTGATCTCTAGGACAGTCTGAACTCAGCTCAGCAGATGAGCTTCAGTAGCAGAGGAAGAGCTTCTGGCTGCCAGGAACGAGGTTCATGGACTTCTAAACTGGCCACCAAACGTGTTTCCTTTGTTCTCAGTGCTTAATACCACACCTCCGAGCAAGCAGCTTCATTATGGTTCACAGATGGTGCTAATATCCAAGCAGGGAGAGGCACTTGGAGGACTTTAGGTCTTGAGAGGAGCTCAGAGAGGACCAGAGGGGCAGGTGGAGGATGGATCTGCACACACAGCTTGGCCAGGGCTTCCCGAGGGTCACCCTCAGTTCACTGCTGCCTGCTCCCGAACAGGCAGAGCTCTGTGCCCTCTGTCCCTAATGACTATTGATCCCCACTGCACAAATGCTGCTATGCAGCGTGCTTGCTAATGTCAGTGCTTATGAATCGATACCGTGTGCACCGAGTGGCTCCAGATGGGGCTGACAACAGCCTTGAATGGGCACCAGTGCCAAAGGCCTCCCCAGCTGCCCTGTGAAGGAGAGGCAGTTACACCAGCTCTGTTCAATAGCACACTGCTGAAGTGGTGCCTTAACACCTGTGCCTGGGCTGAGATGCAGTGAGCTCTTGTTGTCCACATCCTCTGGGTTTGTGGCACTCTTGTTTTAGGCACTGAGAGGCCCTATGGGGTTAATTCTCTATAGGGTTACTTCTGAGATGTAGAATGAATAAATGAGTCCTAGAAACCAATTTATCCTTGCCAGGAACACCAGAGGGCCTGGGTCAGTGACCCACTGCTTTCTGGTTTAGCACCATGAACAGTGAGTTTGTTTCTGTGCAGACCAGCATGTGGCAGGAGCATCACTTGGTGGGGAGCACACTCCTTCCTTCCTGCTCTCTCTCCTCCTCAGATGGACTTACAGGAGGGTATCACAGAGCAAAGAAACAGGAATGTCCAGGAGTGCTCTGGCTTTGCTGGGACAGGAGCAGCAGCAGGGACACTCTCAGTGACAAGAGATTAGGGCCTGGTCCAAGCCTGGGAGATGGCGCGGGGTTGACTATGGCATGGGATGAGAGCCTGGGCATGGAGAGGCAAAGCAGTGACGAGATGGTAGCGCAGGACAGAGGCACGGCTGCCACTGCCCTCGTGTCTCTGCCACCTACTGCCCTGTGGCAGTCACACATCAGCACAGGGGCCCCACACCGATCTGTGTCCCCATCCTCTGTCTCAGGCCAAGCTGGCTGCCAGAGCCAGGGTACCTCCAAGGCAGTGCCACCACGGGGCTGGCACCGATGGGGTCACTCAGAACCACAGCTCCATCCCCTCCCACTGCAGCAATCCCCACTTGGTCACCCTCTTCTCCAAGTGTGACCCTACCTGACCCCTCCATCACCCGGAGCTCGCCCAGCCCCACACTCACCTGCTTGTGCATCGTGCGCTGCTTCATCTCGGGGCTGTCACCCTTGGAGGATGACGACTGCTGCCGGAGCCGGGCTCCGCTGCCAGGCCAGTCCGGCGAGGAGGACATGATGGTGCCGCTGGAGGGCCGTGGGTACTGGACGGTGCTCAGCAGGGAGGGCGGCGTGCGGCCGCGGGTGGCCGGCGGTGGTGGCGGTGGGGGCTGGTCTATCCGGCGCTGCGGCCCCGCACTGTTCTGCCTTGGCACCGTGGGCTGCCCACCCTTCTCGGTGAGCGAGAGCTGCCTGCGGGCCAGCTCCCCGGTGCGGCGCGCGAAGTCCTCGGCCACGGGCGCGGTGAAGCCGTGTTTGTTGGCTGTCAGCTCCTCGCTGTTGCTGTGGGAGCTGAGCGAGCTGTGGCACTCGGAGCCCGAGTCCAGGCCGCGCGGGGACAGCGGCAGCCCTGCTGCCATCTGGTACACGGGGTTCTGGAAGGACAGCGGGGCCAGGAGCTGCGGCCGGCCCGGAGCGCTCTCGCCGCTCGGCGTGGTCGGGGTCTGGCCCACGCGGCGCACGGTGGCCATGCCCGTGATGCTGTTCTGCTGAGTCCGTGTGGTCCATATGCCCTGCAACTGCCCCAGGGATGACTGACTGTCATTGAGGGAGTCAGCCGCGCCCGGCGCGTTGGCCCCACTGTCCAAGAGCCGATTGTCCTGCAAGTCCACCATGGACAAACTCTTGCTGCCATTAGACATCTGCACGTCGGGCTCATTGGCCTCTGAGTAACTGGAGCTTCGGGCAGGCGAGGGCTGGGCCCCAGCAGACCTTGTGACAAAAAACAAGTCCTTGTTTTCAGGGGTTGGAGATGGTAACCGTGTGAAATCTATCAGACTGCAGGGAAGTCAGCGCGTAAGGAAGAGGAGAGGAAAACAAAACAAAAAAGAAGAGCTGTGAATGCTGCACCGGAGCAGGAAAAACCCAAATCACTCAGAAGAAACCAGCGTGGCAGCTGTGTGGGACGGGCCAAAACCCAGCCCCTGGGATGCAGGGACAGTGCAGGGGGATGGGGGAGCCCTGGGCAGCCCCATGGGGGGAGGCAGGAGCACGCAGGGAGCCAGGGTGGGTGTATGCGTGGGGAGCACTGTGCTGTGCAGGATGCATCCCCACTCATCATCATGTGTCAGGCACCCTTCTGCTCCCAGCTGGCTGTACCTGTGCTGCTCTCGTGTGCCCTGCTCTGTACCCAGGCAGTCAGCTCCTGAGGGCACACTGGCCAAATCAGAGAGCATGGAACACCACGGGAGCCTGATCCACACCACACCTTCAAGGATCAGAGAGAGAGCTCCAGCAGCAGAGCTACACCCCAGCAACCGAAGGTTATGCACCCAGACCTCCTGCTGCAACACACATTCATGCAATATTGATTTTCTTGGGGATAGGAAGAAAGAGCTTTGCAGTAGATTAATGTGAATATACACTGATCAAAGATGGTACACTGTAAGCAAGTATTTGGGTGAAAGCATATTGTCAGACATCCTCCATAGCACTAGATTTAAATAATTACACCTCATGCTGGGAAGCATTAGAGATGAAAGCTCTGATTAGAGCCAGTCCAGTGCCATTGCTGCCTTTCGTTCCTAATTAAACTGTTAAATATGATGTAGTTTCCACTTACAAACTATTTTCCCAGCTCAGTCTTTCAGTTCGTGTGGGCTCCATTTCATTTTCCACAAACAGAAACATTACAGGTTTACAACAGTCATCTTCCCCATGAATGGAACTCCTTACATAATGAGCCCAGAACACACGTTAGGTGACTGTGTCTGTGAATCACTGCTCAGCATTAAAAACACCCAGGATTATAAAACTAGACAGAGTAGACTGGAATGTCTCTGTCAGGCCTCTGCAGCTTTGCAACTGGTAAAGAAATGTCGAGGTTTGGATCTCAGTGAATTCAGCACATACCCTTATGTCTTACAAAGATGGGTAAGGCAAATCTTGCATACCAGTGCAGATCTTGCATACCCAGTGACCCAATGAACTTAATGGCAACACCGACCACTTTGAGGTTAGTGCAGACAAGCCCTTAAGTCTTCAAAGGATGAACATGTTGCTTCTGCAGCCACATGCCAAGAGCTGAGAACAGAAATACCAAGTTCTTATTTCCCAGACCACATCCCAGCTTTGGCTCTCAAGGGACCCAGCACGGAGCCGTGTCCTTGCACTCCTGCCCACTGCTCTGTCCGGACTCAGAGCTAAACTACAGCCAGTTCTGTGATCAGAAAGCCTAGTGAATGGATCAGCCACCTGCACAAACACCCTGACCCGCCTGTCCCTGCAGGTGCTCAGGTCTGGCAGTGGATGAACATTCAGCATTTCCCTGCTCTGTGGCCAGGCCCCTCATGCTCTTACCCAGACAAGTCATTCTCTATCACCATTTTCTGGAGCCCCGCAGAGATGCTGTTGCCAGCACTGGGTGTGGATGCAGTGTGATCGGCCATGACCGAGACCTGCACGCAGGCCGGGTTACTGAGCGCAGAGTTGACATCCCTCAGGATCCGAGGCAGAGGCCCAAGCTTCGTTGCAGTGCTCTGGGTAAAGAGAGAGCAGAATCACTACCAACAACCTGTGGTTTTGCTAGAGAGCCGTGGGCTTCAATTCACTCTCTTCAGTGAATCACATTTAACACACAACATCCATTGTCTCCATCATTTACCCCCATGGCTGAGGCTATGGGATGTCCCAGCACATGCGGCTATAGAAGCCAAGGGCTGCCCCTGTGATCCCCCTGGATACCTGCTCCAGTTGAGAAATGACTTCCCAGAGTAGCGAGTGCAAAGTGGACAGTTCCCGGCCAAGGTCAATGTAGCCTTCAAAGCCAGCAGTGTTTGAGATGGTTTCGGGGTTGGAGATCTCCAGGAGAAACCTCTGCATGTTAGTCCATTCGTGTTCCAGGAACTGGTTCATAAAGGACATGTATTCCTCTTTGCTGCCAAACCTATCAAGACAGCAACAGGGATTTCAGCTAAATCCTGTAAACAGAGGTACAGCCAACAGAATGGGTAGGTACATAAGCAGGTGAGGATGCCAGAACCTTCCTCTCCCACCTGAATCCTTCAAAGCCTTTGGGATGCTCAGGTTGCCAAGAGGCACCTGGTACACCTCACTGATCATGGAGGAGCCAAAATTAACCCCAGCCTAACCCAGATATGTCCTTGTCAGCGTGGGTTCTCCACAGCAGAAATAAAGGTGAAAGCTAGAGAAACAAAGCTGTTGTTGGCAATGGTGTGTATCTTACTGCTGGGTCAGGGCACAGCCTCCAGAAATAGGACCTGTCACTGGAAATAAATCATAATACCAAGCACCATCAACTGACTGAAGCCCACGATGGTGGCAGGAATCCTGTGCTCTCCCTGCTCTTCCACAAGCACTGGAGCTAACCCCAGCATAATGGCTCTAGGATCACCCTGCAGAGCTACACCTGCAGCTGGGCCAGCCCATGTGTCCCCCCTGGCTTTCTGCAACCTCCTCTGCCCCCGAGCATTCCCCAAGACCTCCCTCTGGGTTAGATGTCTTATTTAGAGCACAGCAGGGAGGGTCTCGTGGTTCAACTGTACCAGCAGTGGTTGGTGCTGTGCCAGTGTCAGTGATCCCGAAGCTCGGCTGTGTGCCAGCTGCAGCCCAGCTCAGCTCCATCACTTTGACTGACTAATGTCAGCTTAGGTAAAAGAGTTTTCGCTGCAAAGTGCTGAGAATCTGAAAACCCTTTAGTTAGGGATTGGTCAGGAATACAGAGAACTGCTGTCATCAAGTGTAACACACTTGTACATCTTCCATCTGCGTCTGCAGGCCTGCACGCTCCTGACGGCGAGCGTGTGTACTAAGCTGGATTCCAAATCTAAGGAGCTTTAGACAGAAACTGTCCATTCATGTTTCGGAAAGCTCATCATTTTGTTATCAGAGCTCAGGGTAAGTAGCTCAGAGCTGCAGCCAGAGGAAAGATTCACAGAAATCTCTCGCTTTGTTTCCACCAAACCAATGGGTTTAGTTAGGAACTGATAGGATTTAGTTGGAAACGGATAGTGTTCCCTTCTCCTTTCATACCCTCCCAGTTCAGACAACTGCATTTGAATAGCAGGGAGGGTCCTAGAGTTTACAGGAGGGAAAGACCAGCTCCTGAGCAACAAGCTGCTGTTGGGGTTCTGGTCCTGCTGGTACCCTCAGAGGCCAGCCATGCCATGCCAGGACAACGTGCCTGGCTGTGCCGGGGTGTCCCTGCTGCCAGCCCGCTGGCTCCTCTGTGTGCTCAGAACAGCTCCTTTTCCTGCTCCTAAAACACGTCCTGTTTTGGAAACTTCAGTGATCTCCCTGACCCTGCAGGGAGGGAATGGGTCCCAGAGAGACGTGGGGGAAACAGGCAACAGGAAACAGCCAGACCCCTTCCATGGAGGCAAGGAGCAGGCAGCGCAGGGCTGGTGCCGGGCTCTGCCTGCACCTCCTGCCTGCACCTCCTGCCTGCTCCAGCTCCGGCTTACTTGGCAAAGTTGGCGAGGTTCTGGGTGACCTTGGCAATGAGGGTCAAAGTGCGAGCAGTGCGGTCATCCGGGTACTCCTGCAGGAGGCTGAAGAGGGACGGGGACATGATGGCCGGGCACAGGAACCGCAGGAACAGGGAGGCACTGATCAGGCGCTCGCTGATGTCCGGGCGGCCGCGGTTGCTGCATTCTTGTCTCCACGAGGCAAAAACTTCCTTGAGCTCCCTTGGGAAGACACTGGAACGAGAGGAGGATGTTGCAGGGATGGCAAGTTCAAGGCCAGGGTGCTCAAACTGCCACAGGACAGTAACTACATATGGTGTGTATCAGCTGTGGGGTACAACACCCAGACCCATATAGCGGTAGAGCCCTCTCACCCTGCTAATGCACAGCAGCACCACCACCTGCATTGGTCACAGCCCTGTCCTTGTTTTTTGCAGTGTCCATTGGGACACTCAAGCCACACATGACAAAGCAAAGCTGCTCCATAATGTTGTAGGAGAAGCAGCTTTCATCAGACTAATGAACACTGGTTGTGCTGGGTGCTAAAACCCTGGACAACTGGGAAGATGGAGATATGAGACAACCTGTGCAAACACCTCATCCCAAGCCAGTTGGTTGTGTGTCAGGGTGCTCTGAACCAGGGGAAGCTCAGCCACCGAGGGGATTGTGTCTCCTGAAGAAACACAGCATCAGGGACCCCCTCAGCAGGAACATCCGGGGTCACCAGTGCAGCTGGGCAGGTTGTAATACTCCTGTTCAAGCACATGGATCGAATCCTGCTGTGATGAGTACAAACACGGAGCCCATTGGAGTTCCTCCTGCTTTGTAGCTACACAGCCTCAGCCTGGCTTTCCTGGACACCAGAATTCCCCTGGCTCCAGCAGTCGGTAGCTGCAGCAGCCCTTATCGCTGCACAGCTTGCTGCCTGTTTCTGTCCAGCCCTCCCCAATCCCTGCTCCCACCTTATCCTGTTCCCAGCATGTGGTATTTATTCAGCTGGATACTCCCAGTGCTGGGAGCAGGCTGGCAGCGGGTCCCACCACACTGCCCTTGGTCCCTTGGGTACACAGCTCCCCACCCGCTGGCCAGCAACCACTGCCTCTGCTTCAGAACCAGAGCTGGATGGTACAAAACCAAACTGAAGCGAGGTCAGACTCCATTTTAGACCATAAATCTCCTTAACAAACAGCCATTTCGGAGGTTTCCCAGTTTTGGTGCAGGGACTATCTGGGAAAAGCAAAACAAGATGAGCTTGGCTCTCAATGGCCTGCCCGGACTAACTGCAGAAGGGAAAATCTTGGGAGTTGCATGGCCAGAGACACCATTCACTGCCCAGCAACAGCAGGAGCCAGCTGGGAGGCTCCAAAACACAGCACTGCCAGGCCTCCAGGCCACTACAAGGTCATTCCTCCTGCTGCCAGCACTCCCCATCCTCCGGCCTTTGCTTCCCAGGGCTATGGACACTCATTCCATTGAGCCCACCTGACTGCTCCTGGCCACACTGCAGAGACCTATGGGGTTTGTGGGTACCCTGCACCCAACAGCCGTGGCCTCTGGCTCTGCAGCATCCACACTCAGCAGTCAGAGCCCTCGCCCCTCATTTCAACTGCAAACCCCCATTTCAGGTCTGGGGATGCTGCTGTTAATCCCACCTAGGGCATCCCACCACACATGGAAATGCCCATGCAGCTGTGCTCCAGGTTTCAATCCGACCTGATATGGCTGGTGACACTCCATGGAAGCGCTTGGAAATGCTTCCATTGCATTCAGCTTCTGCTCTGTGTTGGCTTCATGCTTTCACATCCATGAGCTTTTACCCTGTGCTTTATAAATCACATTAGCCAACGTCTCCGGCTGGGTAAATTCTCCTCTGTCTTTGATTTGATCCACACAATTGGACAAAGCCCTTCTACTTCATGGTATTTGCCCAGAAACAGAGGAATCCTTTAAGCAATTTAAGGCTTGACTGATCAGGACAGGTTGTACAGACACTGGGAAGCAACCCCTCGCCATGCACGCACCGGCTGCACGCAGCCCCCGAGCTCTGCTCACCAGTGATGGAGACCACAAACCTCCAGTTGTGTCCCACGGATGGAGCTCAGTTCCCAGCTCCGTGTGACAAACGGGCCCGTAATCCATCCCCCAAGTTCCCAGTGATGAGCTCCCTCATGCTGCAATTCTGCTTACACTGAAACTTCCCAGATGTCCAAATTATGTCATAATTATAACAATTTTCAGTTATTGTAAACCTCTTTCCTCTCTCTGGCTCTCTCTGCAGATGAGCATGCACACTCTGGCACTATTTAAAGCAGGATTGTCAGCTCTCAGGATACCTTGGCCAATCCTGAACACTCATCGGCCCTATTAATCCCTAAGAACCACTGAGCACAAAGGAGTGAGGGGGAAACACTCAGAGCAGCTGCTTCAGCCTTCCTGGGAAAGGCAGGACTGGAGGAGCAAACTTCCCCTGCATTCCTGACTCTCCTTAGGTCACTTTTCAAGCCTATTTTTAGAGTGACCTTTTAGTGCTGCTTTGGGTATTTTTAGGAAGACATTCATTCAAACAATTGTAATCCACTGGTGGCCAAAAGCAGTGAATCCCTCCTGGGAGAGCAGGTAAACACCATTCCTGAGCCAATCAGCCCAGGACAAGGTACAGGATACCTGTCAAGAAATCTGCCCTTTGCTTATTTGTCTGAATGAGCCTCCTGCTGCTTGTTTTGTCCCTGAACAGGATCAGGAAAAGCAATTCCCTTCCTGGGCCTGCACTCACAGCCCTGGGAGATTGCACATCATGAGCTTTCAGACCTCAACAGAACAGCTAGGACAAGAGAGAAAATGAGAAATCCTTATTATCAAAGACTTCCTTCCTCCAATATTATCCTGAGTTGATGTTCTGCAACACCAGTGTTGTTACTAAACATGTTAACACAAACGAAGCCCACACTCTGAAGCAGGAAGAATGCAAACCCAGCAGTAAGACAAGGGTAATTTTCTCATATAGATCAGGTACATTGGGAAGCAGCAGAAAGCAAAGCCTTTTATTTCTCCAAGAGAGTCACAGTCCCATTTTCCCCCTTTCAGGTCATCTTTGCAGGCAGCATCTGTGACAGGGACTCCTGGCTGCCAGTCCCCAGGGCTGAGCACAGGTCACACCACGAGCCCGACAGCCTCCTCCACAACAGGATACAACTACCTTACTCCGATCAATTTTGCATATCCGAGCCTGCCCCAACTGGTTGCAAGAACCTTTACCCTGAGAATAAACAACCAGGAAATGCCTCAAACTGCATACCAGGCCTTGAGCCAAGGAGGCAATGGGCTCCCCACCTCTGCCTCAGCAAGCACCCCGGGGCTGCGAGACAGATGGGTTAACAGAGGAATGCAGGATGCTGAGCCAAAGAGCAAAGCAAGAGGAACAGCAGCATCCTCCTGGGCTCCAGCACTCTGCAACAGGAGAACATCTGCCTAAACAAAAGCTCCCTGTGCTGGTGCAGCTTCCGTGCGGCAGAGAGGATCTCAGAACTTCATCTGAGACAGGCAGAGTGCATCAGCCTGATCCAGACCGAATCACTACATGGGCAGGAGATTCAGGCCATGCACTTCTGCCCTTTATTCCAGACTTTCATACACAGTTGGCATCAAGTCCCTCTCTGAATTGGCCATACTTACAAAAGCATTTCATGTTCCTTGACTCCACTGCTCTGTCCCCATGTCTGTGCACCAGTAACCCTTCAACACCCACTGAAAACAAGCCTGATGGAGAATCAGTGAGGCTGTTGCACTCATAGAGCAGATACTCCATACTTTGAGCAGGAGCTGCTGTCTCACCCCCTGGCCATCCTGATCCTTTATGTACCACAGGATGTGAGCAGGGCCCTCCAGCTCTCCCTCCAAAGCTCTCTAAGAAGCTGCCCATCATGGATGGGTACCAATAGCTTGAGCATGGGCTGCTGCCACCCTGTCCCTGCAGCTGCATCAGCTCTGTGCTAGCCAAGGGCATGCAGAGGTGAGCGATGCTCACAGGATACTGACCAGTAGGAGTTGATGATCTTGCAGAAGGCCAGCTCACAGCACATTTTCAGGTTGCTCTGATGTTCAGGAAGGTCTGAAGATGAACACTTACTGGGATCCACCTCGCAGTTCTCATCTGATTCATACAGTGCCTTGATAAATTCCCCTGTAAAAGAGACAGTTGGTGATGGGTTCTAGAGACACGAGATGCAGCCTGCAAGCAATTCTGTCCACAAGCCCAAGCACCCCAGCAGTTACCCTGCACCCCACCATGCTGCCTCAACAGAAGTGGGTACAAGAGCTGGTGGTGGCTCCCAGGGCAGGCTGTGCCCCACCAGCTCTCAGGACCCCTGACCATAACCAGGCGCACCCTGCAGAAAGGCACCCATATTCCCAATGAGCACATTCCATCCCTCCCCCCCAGCTGGCAGCTCTGCTTCTGTGGCTATGGGCTATTGCATCAGAGCTGAGCTGCCAACACACCCACTTCCTCAGCCTGCCCTGAGCCCCCATTACACCGGTTCCAGAGACTCTCCCTTGGGCAAATCCAGTAGGAAGTATGCTGGCAAGTTCTGTAATTATTTGTAGGATGGCTGCTAGTGCAGCCTGTGCCCTGGCATGGACAAGCCGCTGTGATTCACTGGAGAAATGGGTAATTAAAGGAAAGGAAGCATTTACTGGGTTTATTTCGAGCTGAACATCACACCAAATTGAATTAAAACATTTCTCTGAGCTTCCCTGCCCTCCTGTTTGTGCCTGGCTGCTCCTCACGCCATGGAGGATCACACCATGGGTCTGCTTTGGAGCTCCTCACTCTTGTGCCACCTTTCACCCTGGGTGACAGATCCCTTCTGATGGGGCTGATGATGTTCCCACTGCTTGGACCAGTGTCCAACTTGGGGGTGACAGTCACCCATCCCAGTTAGCACTGGGATGGGATAATGGAGATTAAAAGCAGTATCTAAGGGATCTGCAGAGCCAGGTGATGTTCTGGAGAAAGGTTTGCTTTGGGTTTCTTCTAATTCCAGTTGGTTTGCTCATCTCCTAATTCTGGTTGCTTTGCTCATCTTCTCATTCCTGACCATTCTGGATTTTCCCATACTCCTGGTTTTGGCTCACTCTCGTCTGCATTCCTCCCCTATTGCCAAAACAGATTTTAATTACACACTGGAGAGCCTCTCCAATGTATTTTCAGCTCTGCCACGGAGCTCTGGAGCTTCTCTGCTCGCCTGCAGGTGATGCCTGCTGTTATCATCTGGCCCTATTACTTGCTTGTGCTTCATGGTTTAAAGGAAAACACTATCTTTTATTGTGTTACCTTGTGCTGTATTGTGTTACCCGGTGACACACAGATGAATCACTTCAATGATAAAAGGCCTTACACAGGACCAGTGCCCTGACCAGCAAGCAGGAACCCAAGGCTCCACCTGCACTAGCTGGAGCTGGCTTGGCAGCATTTGCATTGAGCCCTGAAAGGGGAATGTTTCAGCACTCTGTGCCTTCATTAATCCCCTGGCTGCTTAGAACTCAGATGGGGTAATCTACTTACAGCCTTGCCTTCAACCAGAAAGCATTACAAGGTACAAATAAATACTGTTCCTTTTCCTATTCTTGTGGGCTATGTGTTGGTTCGACTCCAGGATCTCCCCTTGCACGATGCTGTCATTATTGCTATTATCTTAATAAAGTATTCATGCTTCTTTGCTCCTTGCTAAAATTACACAAATCCACTGGTAGGAACCCAACATCCTGAAAAATTAACACTTCACTGGGAGCTCTGCTCATCCTACTGCTGTGGATCCAATCTACCTGCCTTCGGCTGAGACATCAGACATCATGCTTCAAAGGCAGCCTCTCCCCATCCTCGTGCTGTGCTGGCTGCAAGCAGCAACACAGCAATTCCTTCCTGACCTGCCCAGAAGCAGAAGCTCTAATTATTTTCATTTGCATCAAGAGGAATATTTTTGGAGCCATGAACATCTCCAGCACTTAAACCCCAACCACCAGGAGGGCTGTTCCCAGCGGGATCTGGGACATGACTCCCTCATCACTGGGATGTGGGAGATTGCATCTGACTCTCCAGCGCTGCAAGGAACTGAGGGAGCGTCTCTGGTCCGGGGGTGCCATCAGGGGAAAGGTTCAATCAGCTGCTGTGATGCTGATGGTGCTGAGACAGAAGCCGTGGAAGGCAGCATAATGCCTTCACATATCAATTCATCTCCTTTGAAAGTGGACTGAAGCACTAACTCAGTGGTAACCTTCACCTGGGAACCTGTTGGGTCACGGCTGTGCCCTGCCTTGGAACCTGCTGCCAGTGAAACCCTCTGACAGGTACCAAGGCTCCACCACAGGGCACCCTGCAACCTAGAGGAGGACTCCTCTGGGGGAGCCTTGCCAATGCTCTGTACGTACCTAAGGCATCTTGCAAGTATTTCTGCCCCACCAGCTTCAGGTATTCTTCGATTGCTTTGGTGGCCAGTGTGTTCTCCCTGAAAATGAGATGCTCATTCTCACCACAGCGATCAACTTCAGACATCATCAGGTCAGTCAAGAAATCCTGGAAAGCAAAGCCCATGGTGGGTCACCACGCACTGACACACGCTTTGTTCAGCAGAGCAGGCAGCCTCCCCTCCTCTCGGCTTTGTGAGGCACAGGACAGAGTGGAGGAGCTGCGGGTGATCCTGGCTGTCCCATGCTGAGCTGCTCCCAGCCCCACTTCCCTCCTGCTCCAACCTCATAGAGGAGAGGAAAATAAATCTCTAGAAAATCACAATTTTTGCACCACAATAAACTATTCAAAAATGACCCCAAAAAACCAATGCATTTCAGACCTGCACCACTTTGCCTCTCCATCAGCGCTGGTTTCCAGCTGGGTCTTTTATCTGCCTCACATTTTAGGACGGTCAAGGTTGGAAAGGACCTTAACATCATCTAGTTCCCATTTTGTGGGTGAAACATCATGTTTGCTGTTCAGTGTGGCTGTATTTGATGTCTAAGTGACTGGTTGCAAACCAAGGGCACCTCGGATGTCATGAGCTGTGTCCCACAGTTAATGGCTGAGAATCAAGCCTATAATATGCATCAAGAAACTCAAGTGTCCCATTTCCTTAGTACTCACGGAAATAAACAGCATTGCTACAGCACAGATTTGGGGCCTGATGTGCACACAACCAAATCCCATGTGAGCTCTTCATCCCCTGGGCTGCAGAGCAATGGAAGGGGTGAGCAGGACAGGCCACAGGCTGACAGCTGCCCCATGCTTCAGGCCAGGCTGCTGAGCTACAAACCCTAAACCAAAACCAGCCCTTCAGAGCCCCACGTCTGCTTCAGCAGCAGCATTAACTGAGCAGAGAGCATCACGCAGGTCCCCATGCATTCTGCAGAGACTCCACTGCGTGGTGTGGTGTTTAGTGTGCTGAGGCAGTGTTAATGCAGGAGAAATGCCATGCAGATTTTAATGCTAATATATATTCAGCTCCTGTTCACTGCACTGCTAATGGGAAAAGCAGCTCTGGGCTCCTGCCCAGCTCCTCGCTGTGCTGGCTGCTGGGAAGGTCCATCTGCTCCCACCCTGTACCATTCACCTGGACGAAGGGGAACAGGCACCGTGTAAATCAGATGCATTAAAGCGCTCACTGTTTCCCATGCAGGAGACAGACAAATGTTGACACACACATTCAATTCCACAACCAAAGGCCCCTTTTACTAAACTGCCTTCCCCTAGAACAAAATCATCTGCTTGGTAATAACCTTTCACTAAGAAATTCCCCTTCATTTGTCATGACCGTACCAGAGGTAACCTGCTCCTGGCAAGGGTACCAGGAGCATCCCAGAGCTGTCATGAGGAGACCTAGGTCCTGTCCTTGCCATTCCCAAAACGCAGCTCCCAAGCACCATGGCTGTGACCCAGCCTGCTCCAACCCAGGCTGAGGAGAGGGGACACTGAGGTCCCATCCCTGCCAGCAGCTGGCTGGGAGAAGAGAGGCACTTAGCTCCACTGCATCCTTCATATGGACATCTGTGCACTGAGAGCTTAATCAAGGTTCAAACAGCACCCAATGGCCCATCTCTCCCACCTTCCCACGAGACTGGGAACAATACACTGTCCTGACATTCCCAGAGAGCCTCAGAAAGAGCCAGAGGAGCTTTGGTTAAAAAAAGAAGTCACTTCCATTATTTCTTTACCCTTCCTGAGATCCTGCTATGTCTGCAATGCTCCTGCAGCTGCAGAGGCAAAAAAATCCCTCCTGGAAGCAAAGCACGTGCCTTCCCCCACTATTTTCTCTCATTTAGCCCCTTTTATCAGCCAGGCTGGAATGAAACTTTAAACCCCTGCTCAATTCCCACTAGCTGCTATCTGGGTAACTCCATCACCTTTATCTTCCTGGGTCTCTCCCGGGGTCCGTTTCAATTCTAAGCCACAGCTCAGGCTGACACAAGGTGCTGATTCTTAATTAGCAGCCACTGACCTTGGCTTTGCTCAGTTCTCTTCTCTGTCACTTTCCCAACATACTAATTATCTCAGGAATAACTGAGTTTTACAGTTTCTCTTAGCCAAGGGTTTGCTTTCCCCTCCATTGCTGGCCAAGGACTGGCAGCCGTGGGATGCTGGTCCAAGCTGTGATGCACACCCCAACTGGAGCCAGGGCTGCCAAGAGCTGGATACCCAAAAGACAAGGTTTAGCCCCTGCTAATGTGAATTTTAATGATTTTTGCTGATTTAGAATCCACCAGAAATTAAAATGAGGCAAAATTCCACCGTGGGACTCGGCACGCAGCCAGAAAAGGTTGCTCTGAAACCTCTACTGTTGTCATTATCCACTATGGAGCACCTGCAGCTTGACAGCTGAGGAACAACCTCTGCTCTCCAAAGTGGGAAGGAAAGCTGCTGAAATCCCAAAGAGCTCCATTATGGCACAACACTCAAAGCTGGGACTCAATGTGGTGGGATGTGGCTTTGTAAGTGACAGAGGGATGGAGGGAAGAGCCAGGACATGCACCAGCATCCCACAGGCAAGGCCTGCTCAGCATCCCCAGCAGGGTCCAGCCTCCCCAGGCTGCAGGAGGCATCTTGCCAGGCTATGAACCAGCGCTGGGGTGCATCAGGGATCAAAACACACACAGCCAATGTCCTTGAGTGCATTCCTCTGCCTCTGGGCAGCCCAGGGGAGCTCTGTTTGCTGCAGGACAGGAGCCTCCTCCATGGGTCAGTTCCCATGACATCCTGCAGTTCCTGTCCCAGGGCCATATCCAGATCCTGCCTTCCCTCTGCACAAAAAGCCACATCGGCTCTGGATCACACGTCTGGTATCTCTGCCTGAAGTACGCCAGCAGCCAGCACTCAGAACACACAAATGGAATGCAAATCCTTGCTGAATCCCTCCGGGGGCCTCACTCACCCACATACAAGGCTCTGAATAAAATGCAATAACTAAAGCCAATAAAACTCCCTGTTTCTGAGCAGCAGAGATCAGCAGGGGGTTGTTTTCAGTTAGGCCCCTGGCAATGGAAGAAAATAAGATGCTTTATTTCATTACATGGGAGTCGAGAGGGGAAGGAAAAGGTCTACAGTAAAAATGAAGGGCTGTGGCAGCGCTCTCCAGGCTTGTGCCCCTGGTGCTTTTCAGGGTATTTGCTTCAGACTGGACATGGCTGAACCTGTGCAACTTCAGTCACTGTCCATATGCTGATAGAGAATCAGAGAATGGTTTGGGCTGGAAGAGACCTTCAAGATCACCCAGCTCCAACCCTTCCGACTCCGTCAAGAAGAGAAGCTCATGAATAAAGCAACCCAGTGCACTGGTTCCAAGCACTTTTCAACCAACCAAGCATGAACCCCAGCAGTGTGAGCTGTGCTACGGCAGCTCCTCCAGAAACACACCCAGGAGTGGCAGCCAGGTCCCTGCAGCAGAGAAGCTGTGGCTGCCCCATCCCTGAAGTGCTCAAGGCCAGGCTGGACAGGGCTTGGAGCAAGCTGGTCCATGGGGGCTGGAGCTGGATATCTTTAAGATCTCTTCCAGCCCACATCATTCCACGATTCTATGCCTGAGTCATCCTGTAGCTGGAATCCTTGACGCTGCCATGGAGGATCCCTTAAACCTTTGCTTGGGGAAACTGGCAGGAGAATATGGAGATGGGGGTGATGCCCCGGAAAGGAGCGCACTGTAGCCACGTGTGGTCCCTGCAGGTGGCTGCTGGAAGCTGCTGCCCTGGGGGTGGCCTCCACTGGAAAAGGCTCATTGAAAAGTGAAATCCACCAAAAGAAAAACCAACACCTGCTCAGGAACAGGATCCTCCATTGCCCACATCAATGGGGCAAAGGAAGCGGACTAATTGCATTGCTCCAACACAAAAAACGGGCAGAAAAAGCTTCTTCACAGGGGACAAAGCCAGAGCAAAGAAAGCTAATCCAGTCACACATCTGATCAGTAGCTGACAGCTCAGCCTCCAGCACCCCTCAGCCCTGCACATCCCACAGTGCTCCAGACTTCCAGTGCTTGCACTTGCCGGTGCCAAGAAAGCAGACCCTGGTGCAGGGTCTGTCTGCATCATGCACCCCTGTGCCCGGGGGGTGTCACTGGGCAATACCAGCCCCCTCCAGCTCCTGAACCCAGGAGGCACAGAGATGGAGCCAGCCGGGTGCCTGGCCCAGCGCCGGTGGGAGCAGGACCATTCCCTTGGCAAAGGGAGCCAGCAAGGAGCACCAGCCTTGCAGGACTACCCTGTGCACAGGCAGGATGGAGGCTGCACTCGCTGTCCTCCAGCCCCTCGGGATGTGTCCACAATGGAGCACATGGGGTGTGAGGGAGCTGAGGAGCCCCATGGCCCTGCACACACCACTTGGAACACGCAGCCCCCAGGGCTGGAGCTGACGGCTCCCAGTATTGTAAGTGACTGATGGGCAGATTGACTTTGAAATAATAAGGTTCTCCACATCATGAGCCTGATTAAGAGGATTGACTTAACCTTAAGAGGATTGAATTGATAAAGGTAATAAGATTACTGCTAATTTCAAAGACTAGCCCAGAGTCCAGCTGGGCTTTTATGCAAAGGTGAAGAACACCAGGGGTTAGCAGGGCTGTAGGTTACAGGTGGACCAGTGTCAGCGCTGCAGTGGCACAGAAACACAGCACTTGATGTGCAAGGAGAGCAGTGGAGGGCAGGGACCGGGCTCTGGACACAGGGTGTGAAACCAAGGATCCCAACCGCCAGTCACTGACTCCTGATGCCCACAGTTCCTCTGAGGAGCTGTGCTGGACATGTCTCTGCTAGGAAATGCAATGATGTTCCCTCCTTGGGAAAGGAGGTGAAGTGGCAACGTGAGGGTAAACACAAAGGAATCTGCTCCCATCACCTTGTTCATTGCAGTAAGAAAAGCTGAGGGATGTAGCAATAACACACTGAGTGCTCCCCAACCTCCCCATGAGAGCAGAGAGGCTGGATCCCACACAGGAGGCTCAGAAACTGCTCACCCCCCCACAGAGGGGTAAAAACTGTACAGATGCTCATAAAACTCATTTAAAGCCTGGTTAGTTTAACTATAACTGCTATAAAACATTACCAGAGAGATAAACTCCATGGTGAAGAGGATCTGGCTGCTGCAGGCTCCTCTATGGCTGAACTTGTGCAGCATCCCTGCTTCCCTGTGCACTTTCCCAGTGCTCTGCCCCAACTCCATGGAAGGAATCACTGTATCTGCTTAGCTGAAGCTAATCCTTGCAGCACAAACAAACAGGGACACATGTTTATTCTTCACTCCATTCACAAGACGATAAATATTTATTTCAAGGGAGCAGCTGGCTCCTTCGGGCTCTGTCTAATGCTGGCTTTGAGCTACCAACCATTTGGACAAGAGAGGGGTGTTTTAGACAGTTATGGTCATGAACTGAGCTCCAAAAGTTGTTAAGAGAGCCCTGAAACAAATCTAAGCATGGGAAATATTCTGGAAGCATCTGAAGTTGCAGTCATTGTCATGTTGGGAAGGATGCAGCCACAACCACATCACACGGGCCACATCAAGCCATGCTAATGGCAGGGGTGAGCACACCAGGTATGGCAACAGAAATACCTGAAGTTATGACTTTGTGGGTTGCAAACCACATGGAAATAATCAGGCATCTCCACACCCTTAGTAACACTTTATCAGTGCTCTCACCGAGGAGATGGAGTCACGTAATGATGCTGAGAGTCCGCATCCCTGTGCTGAGCCACAAACCCAAGTCCCTCTTGCCTCTTCCCACCCCTATGTGCCATAGAAAGAGACAGTGAACAAGCACTGTGTGATGGAGGGAGCTGGTGTAGGGCTGGATGTTTGTCAGGCTTCCCAGAGAGCTGGGGCAGATCCCTCAGCCAGACCATTGGCACTTTTACCTTCATCAGAACGCTTTCCCCCTCCTCAGTGCCTTGGTGGCTGCTCAGGAGGTTCCAGGCACACCCTGATGCTCACCAAACCCTCACACAGCACTGCAGGGATGAAGCTTTTCCCTTTCCCAAACAGGGATCAAAGGAAGCATGGACTCACTCCCAGCAAGGACACTCTGCTTCCATTCTCCACCTTTTAATCTATTGTGCTACCCAGGAAGAAGCAGGCATTGAGGGAGAATGTTCAGCTCCAGCCCTTGTCCCCTTCCTGCTGCAGCTCTGCATGTGGCATCACCCGCACAGCACCACATCACCCCTGTCCTGCACACAGCTCCTGCAGCGGCTCTGGGTGGACACAGGGACCCCATGACCCTGCTTCATTAAGGGATTACACCATATTTACAGTAAATCACTACAGGAAACACTGCACGAGCAATTAGCTACTAACGAGTCTTCACAGATAATCTACTGGACACTTGTTTCTGGGGCCAACTGTTAATTGCTGCTTTAGCATCAGCTACAGCAGCCAAGATCAACAAAACCCCCTTTATCAGCAAAATCAATTGGTGGTTGCCGAGTGCCACGTCCGCACTCTTCAGGGCAGGGGAGAGCTCTTGAGGTGGTTGGAAGGGCTCCTGGCAAGGCACAGGGATGCAGAACCCACCTCCAGCTTCAGAGGTCCCAGCAGGACAGAGCCTGAAGGGGGGGGGGGTGCCATGAGATGCTCCTCACCCAGCAGAGGCTGGATTTAATCTTGATATAAGAAAGAAATGTTATACATTTAGAACAATCAACCACTGGGAAAACCACCCCAGGGACATGGGGGGGTCCCCATCACTGGAGGCTTTCAAGATACAGCTGGACAGGGAGACAGCTCATCTCATCTAGGCTGCCCTTCCCACAAAAGGTTGGACCAGATGATCTTCTGAGGTCCCTTCCAATCTGGGCTGTTCCATGATCCTATGATTTTACCTTCCTGCTGCTTTTCCCCTCTCTCTGCTTGTCCAACTAAAGCACACACCACCTGGTTCCCATGCTCCAATAACTCCTGTTGCTCTGACAGCTCCCTAAACCCTGTGCTAATGCTGATGGCAGATGACAGGCAGGGAAAGCAGAAGCTCCATTTTAGGGGGAAATTCATCAAGTCTGTTTACTGTTTGCCATGTCCCCTGTGTAGAGCCTCTGGGATCTCAAGCACTGATGCAGACACATGTCTGGAAACACACTTGCTCTCTCTGGAGCCTCTCCAGTACTGAGGAGAAGAGGAAAAAAGCAGGAACAGTGACAACAGCTCAGTCATGCCAACATATGATCAGTGGTGACTGAGACTGGGGTGACACTTGAAGCCTTTTGCACCAGGACCGTGCAAGCCATGGACATGGTCCTTCAATGGAAGGCTATTCCAACAAGAGCTCTGGCACTAGTGGGCCAGAAGCAGCACAGCCCATGGTTCCTGGTGAGATGCGCCGGCAGAACACAGGGCTGTGCCCAGAAACCACACACTGATGGGTCTGAAGCCCCGGCACAAGGAGTGAGGAGGGGACACCTACAGTGCTCCCCTGTGTAACCACAGAGCACATTTCACAGGCTGTGAACCACTTCTGTCACCTCTGAGGGCAACGAAGCCAAGGGAAGCAGGGCTGTGGTCCTTCCCCGTGCTGCTGGGGCCTGACACTGCTGCCTGGGGTAAGCAAGGCTTTAACAGCTATTTTCTCTGCCTCTGCAACAGCAGGCCCATGGCTGCGCAATCCTCTCAGTGAGCTTTGCCTGCCCTGAACCAGATCAGGAGGCCAAGCCACTTCTCTGCCCAACAGAAGGTAATTAAATCTAATCCATGAACCCTGCCGTGGTCCCAGACAGCAGTGGCAGCTCTGGAGGAAGCAGAGCCTTGTGATTCCCCCTCAGGTGAGGAGCTCACATCTCCTCAGCACTGCAAAGGCTTTGGAAATCCTGCTCTTCCCCAGCTCCCTCCTGCAGAGTTCAGGGAGATTCCAGCAGAGAAACACTGATGCCTTAACTCCTGCAGTGCTGACACTGGCCCTGCTCACCATGGCTGTGCTGTGCCACTCGGGGATGCAGGATGCTCTGCAGCAGAAGGGTCACACAGCTCCATGTTCCATGTGCTGGGTACCTCAGTGCTTGCCTGTGCTGTCCAGTAAGGGAGTCCTCAGCTCTGCTCACCCTGCAGGTACCCTCACAGATCACAACCAGGAATAAATCCCACTCTGCCTCCTCCTTCCCAACCTGGTGGGGGATTCCCAGCTATGAATATGTTCAAAGTGGTCCACATAGACTGAACTGCCCTAGGTGTTCACTGCAGCAATACCCAGCACACACAGGCTGCTTAGCTTAAGCCAACATTGCTTCCATTTCATCCCTGAGAACTGCCTTCTTGCTTTACTTTCACTGTTCATAAGGCAAGAGCCTGGCCCCTGAGCCTCCAGAAGGGAGAAAAATGACTCTGTTGGTATCCCGAGGTCCCACTGACCTCTTGCTAATTAAGCAGTTTGCAATTTGCTAGCAACCTGTTCGTAATTAAAAGCAAAATTAGAGAGTATGAATGGCTAGGCCTGAAGCCCAACTCATGTGGTGATCTCAAACCCTAACACAGGAGCCTGCCCTCGATGGTGTCCGACAGGATCGCAAGGCTCTTACCTTGGCCTTGCCTGTACTCTGCAGGATGTGCACCAGCGCAGATGCCATCTCCTCTTTGTTCTTCACGCTCAGCGAGGGCTCCAGCACCGAGCACAGCACCATGTAATTGTTAGTGATGTACTCAGCAAACTCTTTGTACATCTCCATGGGAAGAATGCTCATACTCTGGTATCGTGACTTGATGCGGATCATGGGCCCCGGGGACTTGCCCTTGCCCGGGTTGGGGCTCACCACTGGGTACCACTTCTCTACGAACTGCCGGCCCGTGACGGAGCTGACAGGGATGTTCACCTGGCCAATGAAGTTGGTCTTGTCCTTCTTCTTCTTCTTGTCAGTCTCTTTGTATAAGTGCACTGTAATGTTTTTGAGCGATGGGAGGTTATTAAATTCAAAGTGCTCCCCCCAAAAGACATTATCAGTTTTCAATTTACAGGTAGTTCGTGCATAAAGAACATCATCCAGGCATAATTCACACAAGTACTTCTTCTTAGCTGGCAGGTCCTTGGCCTCAATAATCCATAACTTTAACATATTCTCTACCCTTCTGCTGTTGTCCTGAAAAGGAGATGCAAAGAAAAACAGGTCACTAAAAACACCCAAACCACAAAGCCAAGCACAACACAACTGGAGATAGGAGTTAATTATTTCGGATGTGCTAAATGAGCAGAGACTTAATTACATTTTATTTTAAGGAAATACTGGCTCTCAGGAATCTGCATAATAACACTACTTATGTTAATTTTCCAAATATCACCATGCTCTCCATGTCTGCTGGTGCCAATTAATATAAGGAACAAGGAAGATAAAACCCCTCCAAATCATAGAGGTACCATTTCCCATTCACTGCCAAGAGGGCCTCAGCAGAAACCAGAAGAACCTCACTGATCATGACTGCCTTTTGCAGAACAGAAGCTGGGTTTCAGGTATCTCCCAACCACCTCCCTTTTTAGTACAGCAGCACTGGAGTCTGTTTTCTTTCCTGTAATAGAGCAGCAATCAAGGGATCTGAGCACACACCCAGGGATCACCTCATCCATGGCTGGAATGCAACCACCTCTGGCAGGGAAAGAAGCCTTTACAAAACCTCATGGTATTTTAGGGCTGATGTCCAGAGCACCCAGACTACAACATGAGGAGGCAGAGCCAGTCCCACAGGAGGATCATCACAGTCCCGAAATAGAAATGTGGCTTGGATATCTTCTAAACAACAACAGAGCAAAGGGTGATGTGGATCTTTAAGAGCTCCCCAGTGATGCTGATCTCATCCTGGAAGAATATCCAGGGGCATTTGTTGCAGGAGTGACTTGAAAGATAAAGCACTCAGGGCTGAAGCACTGTGAGGGGCTCTTCAGTGTCCTGGTTTGCTGGGAAGCCCCTCACTGAAACAGCCACTGCAGCCTAGGAATCAGGGCAGGAACACTTCTGCTGCAAGTCCACAATGGGGTACTGTGGGTTCAGGAAGTAGATGCAGGAACTACACAAGAACACTGAATTCCTGACAGAAATATCAAGTCAGATACTGAGAGTTCATTGTCTGTGAACTCAAACAAAGATGGAAAAGTAGCCATCAGTTAATGGCATGTTTTGAGATAAGGGCACACTTCCAAATGAATTTCCCATCTCAAAGCCATAGTGATGTGCCCAGTCCCAACTCACATTCCCAGGACTTTTCCTGTGGTGAATGTGACTACACAAACCTTACACAGCTCTTTCAGACCACTACTACCAGGTTGCTGCACTTGGAAAGCACTGGAGTCCAGGAACAATCCCCTCCACTGCTCCGGTCATGATACTGAAGGAAATCTTTTATACTGACATTTGGCACTGTGCTGGGAACAATCAGCTCCGACACAGAGGGCTCCTTTAGCAACCTGCCAGGCCTGGACCTAACTTGCACGCAGTTATGTGGCTTTGATGCCAGGAAAACATTCACAGGATCCCATCCTTTGTGTTTTCTCTGATCAGCAGAAAAAGACTTGTTGATAGAACTCATCAGCTGTGAAACCCTGCAGCTGATCAATCCTGATCAATCTTTGTTCCCCATCTCCAGTGCACAGAGGGAGAAGCAGTTGTGGGTTTTAATTCAGGATGCTCTTGGTCCTAGTGAGCCATAAAACCACGTATGGGGTGCCCCTGTGTTCTAGTGAAGAGAAGGATTTGTTTCTGTAGCTCCCTAAGGGGATGACTTTGCCACTCAACTGACTGGAGAAGGGAAAGGTAGATCCCACTGCTGCCTCAGAGAGCTCGCTGTGAGGGGCAGCTGAGTTCCTCCATCACTCAAGCAGACACCACAAGCACTCCCAGAGTCAGGAAGTGTGCTCTGTGAACTCTCCAGCCTACTCAGACTTGTCACTTTGCTGGCAGCTACCCGAGAGCTTCCTGAACTCCTACAAGTGGAAAGTCCTATGTATGCAGCAAGTATCATCAGTAACAGAGCAAGACTGAGGGTTCTTCAGGTCTGATCAATTCTCAGCAACAGCTGAAGCAGCAAGCACCGAGAAAAGAGGGGAAGAAGTAATTGGCACTTGCCTGTAAATATAATTGTGGGAGAAAGCAATACGGAAAAAGGCTGACCCACAGTTACACTTACTCACTGTGTAATGACAATACGTCCCCTGCTGCTACTATGCACTGGGCTATAAAATGTAATAACGAGGAACTGAACTCTAACAGAGGCAATTCCTCAAAGCCACTACCTTATTTGGGTGCACGGCACGCCGCAGGTTTTCCATCCATTTATCTCGCTCTGCTGCCGAACGACACGAGAAGCACTTACTTCCTGATGAAGTCGTCACCTACAGGGAAAGGAACAGGATTATGCCTTGACCAGCACACTGCGATGTGGGGAGCGAAGGGGAGTTAGGAAAGATGCGAGTGGATCTCTTCATGTTCTGTTTTATTTTAAGTAAACAGCTTTACCCAAGCATGAAGCAACAGCCCCTAAGGCTGGTGGAAAAACAGGGCAACTCTCAGTGTCACAGAAATAAGCATGGAAGCAAATCCCAATTACTTCTCTTCTACACCAGAAAACAGCACATCATGGGCCCCCCGCATGCGATGCTTTAAACCACCAAGTTCCACAACTGAGAGTACAAATCTTTACATGAACTAAACTGCAACCACTTGGCATTCCTCCAGCCCAAAGCCTGTGACAGTAACCACCCATTCCTTGTTTCCTGCAGAACCCCAGGCCTGGGGAGGTTGGCTTCCCACCTTCCCCCTTTGTGCCCTGTTGCTTCCGAAGGCCACGCTGTGAAGAACATAGGGACAAGCACATGCACCCCACTGCTGGCAGCAGTACAAGCAGCACTTGCAGCCTGGTTGGAGGCACTGCCACTCTCAGAGCACCTCATTCCCAGCTGGGCAGAACCAGGCTGGGGCTCCTGGACATGGAGATGGGCAGTGAAGTGTTGCTGAACCCTCCTCTCGTGCTTCCAGGGGGCCTTTCTGCAGTATTTGCATGACCTTCTCTGGCCACTGGGCTTCCATAGCCGGGTTCTGAAGAAGAATGCTCACAATAGTGACATTTACAGTGGTGCAAATGCCCCTCATTCCTTATCACATCTGTGCTACCAAACGGACATAACCCTCTTGAGAGCACACTAAAGCAGCCCCAGGATGACAGGCACTAAGCATTTCTTCCTATCCATCACACCAAGCTTCCTTGGCATCCATTACTGAGCCAAGGTCTAAAAGGCCAATAGCTCCCTGCATCTTCTCACATACATGTATTCCTCAAGCCCCTTGCCTCTTCCAGGCCCTGCCGGGAAGCTGACAGCCTGTGACCATGGTACCATAGCTCTATGCTGCCCATAAAGCCCTCCACAAGCTCTGCATTCACTCCTTTTGCTGATGTCCAGTAACACTCTCTGATGCAGGCCAAATGGACATGGCTAATACTGTAAATAACTCCCCTTGAGCTTCATTTCCACCAGTCTCAAGCTGCAGAATTACTTCTGAGTACTTTATCATTTCAGAGTGCTTGTGTTCCCACACTGCACACTGGGTTATCTGCTGCTGAGAGACACAATCTCCTTTAATTTCATGTATCTCCCAGAAGCCTAACCTGTTCTTACAGCAGAGCTGGCACTTGCTAAGATTTGTCATTAGCTAACCTCAATGACAAGCTGAAGGCACTCTGCCTTTGAACACAGACATCTAACCCAGACAAAATGAGAAGAGGCCCATCCTTGTCTTCACACAGTAAATGCAAGAAATCTTCCCACCCTTGATATCCCAGAGGCTTTCTTCTGGGACATCACTCTTTCCTGTCCTAACATGCTTTTATCCTCTCCCCTGTAAAACTACATATTCTTCTGAGCACAGGCTATCTTCTATTTTCAAGAAGACTCCAAATTAGTAGGCACAGCAGTGTGATCTTTTCACTATCCCTTCATGCTTCCGTGTATTTCCAGCTTCCCATAACAAATCCAGCTTGCTCCATCTCCTGTTTGTTGCTGTGGATGCTCATATGAACCTCTATCCCTGACCCTTCACAAAGGGACTTCTGGTGGTGAAAGAGATGTCCTACTTGCAAGACTGTGCCCATGGTGTGTGATCCCTACACCCTGACCCTGCCAGAGTGTCTGGCTGTTCTGCATCTTGATCCTTTTCTTGCCTGGAAATGGTACGTACAGAGCAGCAACACCCACCTGATGCACTGCTGATGTATGGCACCATCTTAACACCGAATCACCAACACAAAAGTGCCAGAAGGACCACTTAGCAAGTGTTCAAGATGAGAACTCACACTGAAGGAACACAGAAGGTGAGCAGCAAATGAGCACTGCTCATGGGCAAACCCTCCTGCTGACGTTCTAAGGTCACAAAATTCAGTCCATACCGAGTGCTTCAAAACCAGTTAATAAAGATGGAGTAGGTCAAATACACCTTCCAGTAAGCTACACCATCAGCTCATTACCTTAAAGGCCATTTCTCACCTGGCTTTTTGTTGGGCTCTTTAGTTTTGATGGGAGTCTGGTGAATAAATGCATTTGAAAACAATGCTCTTGGATCTAGAGAACGTGGTAGGAAACCTGGAAGCTCCACCAGAGAAGAGAATTAAGACTTCTCTGATGGCTGTTGAAAGATGCTCTGTTAAAGACAAGTTCTCCTGGGTGACACGCAGAGATCCCACAGCTGCATAGAGCATTCATATCCAAATAAACAAGCGTGCAATTCAGCTGTCCTTTTCTTGAACCTGTTCATTAAATGTCATTTTTTACCAGCTCTCTGTCACACCGAATATCTGGTATATTCTTGCCACACTTAAATCAGCATATTATCACCCAGTTATTACGGTAAAATCTGTGATTCAATACTAAGACAATTACCAATTAACTAATCACTCAAAACCCAAAAGCCCTGTAACTATCATACTTCAGTGAGAGAAGAGGAACATCCTCAGCTATGAAGCCCTCTTGATCTGATGGGAATTGAAGGTCATAACTACCACATGTGACCAAAAATATCATTTTACCCGAATCAGAAATAACATCCCAGCTTTAAGCTGTGACCTACACATCACATGGCATTAGTGATCTTCATGGGGTTTTGATTATGAAGAGAGTATCCTCATCTCATGAAGACTTTGGATATGCTAGAATACTATTAATGTACAGGATAAGCTCAATTAGTAAAACTCATTCACTTCTAAATTCACATCCACTATCCACAGTCCTTGCCTGGGTGATCTCTTAAGTCACACAGAATATCTTAGGCACAGGATGGGTTCCCCAAGGTACAGATGAAAGAATCCCACAGGATTAACTACAGAAGATGATAACAGAGTTACTGGAGCTGCTCAGCTCAGGGTGTTCAAAAGGAAAAGCTGAGGCTCAAGCTGGTCAATGCCACTGTGGCCAAGCACAGAAGGACAAAGCAGCCCTGCAGAGGTGCTCCAGCTGCTCGGGGCCACGGAGCACCAGGGAACGTTTGTGCAGCTGCATTAAATTTAGTGGAGCTAAATTTATCTCTGCTAAATTCTCCCTTGCTCCAGCAAGGCCAGGGTGAGGCAACACGGGTCCAGCTGCACTGGAGCAACTACAGTGTTCTTTTCTGCTGCTCTGCATCCCCTGCTATATCCTGTGGCTGCCCAGACACCAGCACTGCAACAGGGCAAGACTTGGGTCTGCTAAGGCAGGAACAGAGCCCTTCAGTTCTAATCCATCTGCCTGGCCCAAATCACCAGGACCCCACAAATAGCTGAGCCAGGAATAGGCTCTGGGAACCTGAACTCCAAATCTGCTTCACTGGGCTAAGATGCCCACTGTGTATTTAGCACTGGCACTAGCTGGTTATGCTGACTGGGAAGTCTTATAAGGGGAAAGAAGATGATGCTGAGTAACTTTAAAATAAAAATCAATCAAGAAAACAAATAAATACCAACTGCCAAGTACTGAGACAGGAAAAGGCAAGTTTCATAGAACTAAATAAGCAGGAAAAGCCAAATGCAGCAGTTGAAAAGCTCTGCATTACTGCTGACTCCTTACCGAGGCAGAGCCCAGCTGAGCAAACAGCTTTAGCACGTCTTAATGCAGGTTGGTTGAGCTAAAGAAACAATCCCACTGCACCTCTACACAGCCAACTGCCTCCAACAGAGCCACTTGGGCTTGTTCCACTGCAGATGGCTTTGGCACCTCTCGCCTTTGTCTCCCTTTGGGTGCACTGCCAGTTCCTGCTCTGAACCTGCCCTCTCAGCACGACTCCATCTGCAGCCATCTCAGATCTTGCCATCTTCTTCTCCAAGCCATGAGGCTGCTGCAGCAGCTCAGTGGAGGAGGAGCTGTGGCTCACTGCACAAGTGAGGGCTCACAGACCTCAGCTGGTGATGGGAGCAGCTTCTTGCTGTCCACTGCCTGAGAACCCCAGCACAAGGAGAAGGTGTTGAAGAGCTGTGTAGGGCTGGCATTGCCCAACAACAGCAATGCTTCACTTCTCACTTTGAGACAGCAAACTTGGCCATTCCTGACAGATGTCCCTAGAGAACAGATCCATAACAGCCTCAAAGCAGAGCCAAGGCACTGTTACCAAGCGGCAGCAGCTTCCCAATGCTCTGTGCAGAAAGTATCTTGGTTCCTGTTGTCTCCAGGCCCTTCTCACTCTTGTGGAGGGTTTCTTTTCCAGGACATCAGCTGAGCTTCTCACTCTTCAGTATTCCCATACTCAGCAGTGTGATGGCTCTTGGCCACCAGCTTCAGTTTCCAGACTCGTGCAGACTTCAGGCAGAGCTTTCCCAGTTCCAGGCCACAGAAACCACCACAGATTCTACTGCTCTCTGCTGAGCCTCGACTGAAGGGTGGCAGCAGTCATCAACAAACCTTGCCTGCACTCAGATAAAGCAATGCTGAAGGACTCAGGATCACAGGCCATAGATGGGACCCTCAATAATGATAACTGAAGCCAACATCCAACACCGAGGTGGTCGCTGCCTGCCACCCACCAGGGATCCAGGCGATCTGCAAACCCATTCCAGTGCTGACCTCACTCTGGATTTGAAAGAGGCTCTCTGGAGATCAAAGACCAACACATTATCACAACATGACATTTAGCTCCCACCTCGGTCCTCCCTGCTGGAGCTGGCTGATGAGTAACCGTCAGTTCCAAATCAATGTCCCTTTTGTTTTCTGGCATCCTTCCTTTCCCCTGCAGGATCTGCAGCGCAGCAATTAACATGTTCTCTTTTCTGTATGACTCTTCTTTACCCAACTCACTTAAAAATAAAGATTTTCTTCCTCCTCATGAGCCACAACTTGTGCCATTTCCCTCTCAGTCAACTTTCTGCTCATATCCCTTCCCCTGCTCTTGTGCGCCGACCAGAACTGGTAAACAACTCTTTTATTACAGATGTCACATCTATTTTCCATCTAGCTTCATTTTATCTTTCTGGAGTGGAATGTAATAGAGGCCATATAATTTACAAAACTGTTCTCCTCCTGACCTGCTGTTCAATTCTACACAGAATGAACAGCACTGGCAAATTTATACCTCAGCCCACTTCTGAGTTGATGTTGGGGGCTGGTTTCTGCACGACTCTTTATGTGCTACCTGCTTATCGTGTAAGAGATGGAACTTTCAATTCGTTTCTTTCAGTGTGTTAATGTCAGGAAAGAATCTTCATCTCTCCAGCTGGATTCCTCCTGGACACTTGGACAAGGCTGTCTTCACCCAGCACTGCCCATCCAAGGGAAACCTGCAGTTCAATCCAAGCACGTATCTGCTCTTCTATGACCAATACAAAGAGGGACCCTTCCCTTCACAGTATCGCCCACCACATTACTGTAAGAAAACCACTTCCCAGCTCCATACTCAGCCACTGCCATAAGCAATACTACTTTACCATCCACAATGCAGGACAAATGATTCCCAAGACATACGACACTGAATTATCCAACAACAGACTGGTTTGTACGTGTCCTACTGCCTCCCACTAGTGCAGACCCAACCACATGCCACAGCAGATGTTAAAAGAAAATTGAAATACTCACAGATTTTTCTATTTACCCAAACAAGTGAAGCTTCAGTTTACTTGCCCAAGTCCTCAACACTCCCACTGACAACAGAACGCTAGCTCCGTGACCGTGAATAACGTCTTTGTGAGCACTGAGGAGGGATTAGCACCTTCTCCTATCTGTACGAACATGAACTATACATTTCTGCTCTGCTAATACACAGCCTGAAGTAGCTCAGCACCTGTGGTGGCAGCAAGCTCTGCTGCGACAACGGGTACAAAGCAAAGAGCTTATTGCTCTGATTTTGTGGATATGATCCTCCTTGGAAAGATGGGAGTAATTTTCTGCCTATGAAACGGCCTCTGTGTAGCAATTCAGAGGAGTAATGCTTTACAATAGTGAGAACCCATGCTCCAAGCCCACACCTGGCTCCCCAGCCAGCCCTACCACAGCAGGAATGGCCCCTGGGATGGCCAGACAGACAAACAGACAGAAAGGCTCCTTACCTCAAAGCAATAGTCTTGTCCCAGGATGCTACTGTGGACCGGCTTGATGACCACTTCTTCCTCCATACTGAGATCCAGAGCCTCAACAGCACTACTGGGACTGAGCAAAGACTCGTGGGAGCGTGATTCTTTCAGCCTCGGCATTAGATGGGATCTAGAGGAAAGAGGGAATGGGATCAGTGCATGTTTTCCTCCCCAGAATTCAGTCCATCTGTTAGCAACAACTGCAGAATATTCCTGGGAATCTTTTGCCCTGAGATAACAGAGGGCCCAGGATAGCAGGGACTGCTCCTCTGCCCCATTTATAATGTGTGAGCAGGTTCTGTTCCAGGTTTTCCAAGCCCTGATGCAGCCAGGACTACGTTATCAGAGGTGTGCAGGCTGTGGGGCTCTGCACAGCTGAACATGTCTCTAAATATCTGCCATGCCCATTGTTTCCAGGTGGGTTGTAGCTGCCCCAGCAGGTACCACTGTGCTTGTCAGACCCACAGCTGGGTCTGCAGCACCTGACTGCTGGGTCAGGAACGGGTTTACACACACACGGGGTTCCCATTAGCATCCTACTGCGCATCCTGCACCCAGACCCTACTGACAAAAGGAAGTTACCTGCAAATGGGGAGGAATTAGTGACTTTAGCCCTTGTAAAACCCCAGATCCATTTGCTCCCTGCCTGCAGAACATGCCCAGAGACCAGCACTGCTGGAGTTCCCATGCACAGGAACCCTTCTCCCTGCCAAAGCTCCCTTATCCCTCTCAGTGCTGTAGCTGGTGTCTGGATCCACACGCTACAGCCAACAACCCAAGGGCTTGTGTGTTACACCTGGGATGGGGACAGTGTGGAAAATAAGGCCATGATAGCCCTATCGATTGATCTAAATGCTCTGGAGTCCCACTGGCAGCATTTAGCAGCAGGGAGCCCACAGACAGCAAGCAGCACACCATTTTCGAGACAGCCAATACAATCAATGGTGCTGTAACTCTTAAAGCACAACCAGGGAGCTTAGGGGGAAAAACACAGCCAGGTATTCCCAGGGAAAACAACAAAAGCAGAAAGCGGCGATGGAAAAATAACTTGAGAGCAACAGGAGCAGCTGCCTCCTCTATAGCCTGCACCATGTAAAATGGTCCTACTCCAGCCAGCTCACAAAGCTCTGATCCTGGTAACTGACCTTTACATGCTCTGTAGAGCACTTTAGGGTCTTCCAAAGAGACCACGTGTCCCTCTGTCTACACAGAGAGCACAACATCTTCTTCAAAGGACACAGATAAAGGGAGTCTGAGATATTCCCAGCGCGGGTTTTGTGAGTGAAACAACAATGCTCCCAGTATGCTCTCAGCCTGCTTTGTGTGTGCTGAGTTTCGTGGTTCTCCAGAATAAAGCTGACCAAACGACAGGGAAATGTCAATAGCACATGCAAAATTCATAGCTTCCAGGGGATCACACGCCAGGCTGAACCTAGGGACCAGCCAAAGGGGATGCTAAGATAAACAGCAGCAGAAGATAAACAGGTGCTGCCTTAGATTCACCATTAAGATTCACACAATGGATGAGCCCCCAGGTGATAATGGATCAGCCTGCAGCTGGGTTCTCCAGCTGAGCATGCTAAATGGATGCTTGGAGAGCCACAGCCCCTCCGGCAGCACTGCGGGACACACTGCCCAAGGGTGCAGGACAGCACAGCCTCCAGGCATCTCCCTGCACCCACAGAGGCCACAACCAGGCCCAGCCAGAGGGGTACCCGTGAGGGCATCTGCAGGAAACCACTCATTCCTTAGGGGACAGCCCCTGGCCCTCAGATGCTGAAAGCCTGCATTAGAGCAGCCCAGTGCTGCATCAGGAGCCTTGAAGCAAAAGGCTCTCCATCCCATTAGTGGTTCTCTAAAGTACCCACTTACTCCAGATCTCTGTGGTGAATAAACTGATCTCTAGGAACTGGGCACAGTCGTTTCCCAGTACTTGGTGGTGATTTTCCATTATTTTCACAGAGAAGGGTCCATATCCTTTCCCTCTGAATGATAACTCTAATACAGGCAGACAGATGGACACCGAGAGCAGAGGTAATATCCAGCAGCTCAAGAACTGACAATACAGCCTGCTCACCAAGCCCACAAGCAGGGCAGTTAGAGTAACATCTTATTTCCATATCTGAGATGTGAAATTAGAGAACTCAACAAGCTGAGACTTGCATCCTCGTGTGGACAAATATGAATATGGATAAACTAAACCCGCACCTGGGGAGCTGTGACACGAAGATGTACCTGGCTCAGCTGGACCCCTTCATGCTGGCCTAATAAAACAAGTTTATTTGTCATGTAAAACTCCTGCAGCTGCAGGGTCCTGGGGCTGGGGGGGGAGTGCAGATGTGCAAAGAGGAAGAATTACCAAGGGAGAGCTTCTCAGGACATATTCTGTTCTCACCAGATTCAAATGTGTATTTATATCCCTTCATATTCTGCCATATGCCTCTGGGAATCCCAAAACTAATGGGACTTTCCCTAGGCAGGAGGCTGTTTGTCAGCAGGCAGGACCTGCTCCCACGATGTCTCTTACTCCTGAAGGATCAAATCCAACCCAGGTCAGCAACAGAACCATTTGTCACCAGATGCTGCTCTGCACTGAGGGAGCGCTGCAGGTCTCCAATCAGCCCTAAAAGGCTCAGCATCTGTCTGTGTATCAAGAGCTAAACGGGGAGATGTCATTAATTAGAGACTCTGGTTTGAAATCCCAGCAGAAGGGATGTGCCAGAGGCAGCCCTGGCAGAGCAGGATGAGAGCTGTCCCTGCAGAGCATCCTCCAACGGTGACTGGCCCCATCCTCTCCCCAGCTCCCTGGAACCAGCACTAATGCCATGGCACTTAACCCATGGCAGTCCAGGGGCCTGCAGACATCCTGGAGTGCAGGGAGGGCCACACACACCATCAGTCTTCAAAGGACACACAGTCCTTTCATTTTCATACCCTGTTGTAGAGCAGAGCGTGTTCCTCACGTCCTTTGATAACAACATGACATTTGCAGCAGGAGGCCATTTACTGGAAGATGTTTGCAAGTCCCTGTCACAGCCCCCACAGACTTCCTTTTGTATTAACAGCAAGAGAAAGGTCTTGCTAAGGCCGAAAGCTGCTTCCCTGACCCCGAGGTTGGGAGCACTCTGCTTACTGGAAGGACCACTCAGTGTTGCCCCACTTTGGACAAGGAAAACATGAGCTCGCTGTGTTTGTGTTACACTGAGCAAGAACTGTACTGCATCAGGCCACAAAAGATGTGGAGAGCTTCATCCAAAGATGATTTACTGGGCAAGGGCTACAAAACCCCATCAATTCCACTCCCTGATAAAGAAGTGCAGAAATACTACACACACGATGTGACAACCCCCTGGGCAGAACAGCAATACAAACAGGAGGTGGATACTCCTCAGCCCTGCCTTCACCCAGCATGGGCAGGGAGCAGCACCCACGGCAACAGAGGTACCAGAGCGCCTGTAAACTCGTGTTCTTCCTTAACCATCCAACATCCTAACAGGCAAACTCACCTGGAACATCATTTGCTTACTGTGTACATACACTTCCAAGGTGACACAGGTACTTCGTTCAGACTCATCTTTCTACCATCGCTTTTCAAACGCTGCCCCTGCAGCCATCCACTCTCCTGCTCTAATAACTCACTGTGTATTCCAGGTCCCATCCCAGCTTACGTGAGCTGATCAGATTCAGTTCCTACACTTCTGTTTTAATACAGTGGGAACGGGCGTCTGCCCAGAGAAATCTCACAGCAGGAAACCCTCCTTCCAAACAGCACGTTCGGTTCTTTTTGCCACGGGCCTTATTTTAATCCCTTTCTACTTGCCTGAAGTTCAGCTGAAATGAAGGAGGGGGAAATCTCATAAAAGACCACATTAGTTCTAAAGAGAAATAACTGCTACCGGCGCTGACCTGGAGAGTCCTGCAGAGAGGCAGCCAGTCTCTCGTTATTAAAGAAGAGGTTTACTGCCCACGAGCAATGACAGAGGATTGTTGTTCTAAATAATGAAAGCCATAAACCATTTCCATGTGAAGGGATGCCATCCCCCTCCGCCTGCTCCTCCAGAGCAGCCCAAATTAGGGATGTCAAGGTTTTCCAGGCTGTGACAGCACACCTCATCCAGCCAGGAGCTTGTGGGCTGCAGAGAATACAAGCTTGGAGGGACAATCCATTCCTCACCAAACTCCAGGCTGGATTTGGATCAATGGAGGCAGCAACCATCCCTCTGCAGCAGCAGCACCACACACACTGCCCCAGGTCCAGGCTCCATGTTCTTTCAGGAACAAAGATGCTCTGCTGAGGCTACAAGGGAGGTGAAGATGTAGGGCCTGTCTACACAGACTGCTTCTGGAATAGGTCTTGTGTATTTAAACTCATACACTCTTATTCCAGAATTGCTTTCTTGTGAAGACAAGCCCTCAAAGGGACAACCCCATACGTTTTCATTACAGAACCTCACCTGCCTGAAAGCACCCCGCTGCTGCTTCTGTGGCTTGATGATGAGAATTTCCTGTTGTTTTGGAGGGAGAGACAGAAACAAACAGGGAACCTAGCTGGGGAGCCTCAGAGGGATGGGGCAGACACCAAACCTAACACTGAAACACGGTGAAGAAATTGAAGAGCCTTTCTCAAATCTCTTACTGTTCATCCCATTAACACCAGCGGCAGTCAGCCTCTGCAAAATGCATACCTCCTTGCTGTCAGAGGGATGGGATCTCCCCACTTACATGTTTGTGACACATCTCTTGGTCAGGACACGTTCCCTGCATTCAGCTTTGCAAGGACTGACAGATCTCTCCTCTGACCAGCTGGGAAGAGGGTCTTTAGGGCAGCCCTCAGCCCCTCACCAGCACTCACCTGCTGCAGGGGTCCTGGATGCACACACACAATGAAACAGCCCCTGAGATGCACATGAGGCATCAACAGGATTTAAATCTGCATCCAGCCTGGGGATTAGGTTTTGTCCTGGCTGTGACAGAACAGTTGTCTGTGGACAACTCCCCCAAACTGATTTGCAGCATCAGATGGGAGAAGGATTTTAGCAGTCACAGATGGGAGTAAATCACAGCCCATCCTCTGCCAGCTTTACCAGGGCACACGATCGGGACAGGCTGTCCCACCCCAGGCTCGGAGCATCGCTGGTGCTGGGTACAAAGTGGTACAAACCAGTCCGATTGCTGTGTTTCCTCCTGCAGTAGCTGCAAACCAGCTCCCCTGCCCAGCAGCAATCCCCACATCAGCACCGTGACTGCCCCTGCCCAGTGCTGACTTCTCCCAGTCTCCTGACCCCTGCTGAGATTCTCACCCATTCCTCCCCAGTGCCTCATCCCGCTTCCATTGAACAAATAAACACCAAAGTGATGTTCTGGGAATAACCAAGAACACCACAAGAGCACGTGCAGCTCCCAGAGGATGACAGAATGTTTTCCTTTCCTGCAGGACAGGATGCAGAGATGAAGTCTCAGCACGCAGCACATCCCTCCCCATGTTCTGCTAACCTGAGCTTCCTCCTGCAGGTCTCTAGATGCCAGCAGCTCCCTCTGCCCTGGCAGGGCTATGGGGGCTGAAGCAGAGGGGGATGGATGCTCTGTAGCCTTTGGGGTTGCAGGTGCTGGGGGACACCACTCAGAGCACTAAGGACATGAACCTGGTGCTGCCTCTTACCCTCCCTAACGCAACACCTTGGCTGAGCCACACGAAGGACATGTAATTAAACTAAGTAACACCTGCCCTTGTTTTTAGGCTGTGCTCAGTTTTAACCAGCAGCACAATTAATTACATTCAAAAGGACTCTCTCAGCCCATGCCAGATTCCAAACGTTGTTTTTGCCAACCCGAAGGATGATTTTATCCCGTGACATCCACCTGAGCGTGGCCATTTGTTTGTTTAACACTGTGCCAACGCCAGGTTTGGCAGCAACAAACCTGCAAGTCCAGCACAGGGTAACCAGCAAGGACATGGGCTGTGTTTGTAACATGTAACATGACGGAACTGCAAAAGCAAAACGGATCAAGAGCAAGAAGCAAAGGATGGTCCGAAATATACCTGAGTTTCAATGACCACAACGTGAAGAAGCCGAGGGAGTAAAACTCCTCCCTCTTTCCCAAGAGCAGGGTGGCACCACCATCTCTTTCAACAGAAAGCAACACTTGATATAAAAGAAAATCACCTTTTCTTATCCCATCAGCCTAAACCAGCATAAACAGTGCCACATCTGTGCACATCTGATGCAGACAGCAGCCACAGACCCAGCGCTTCCAATCTGGAGCTCCAACCATAGCAAGGCTCTGAGAACCAACAGCAGCCTCGGGGTGAGCAGGGACTGCAGAGCCCCCAAAACACCCGGGGAACCTCTACGGAGGCACAGGCAAAGCCAGGAGCCCCGGATCCATCCCAGAGAAACCCAGGGTGCTCCCGGGATGCACCCGGGACAAGTTCCCGGCGGGGATAAAGCGGTTGGTTTCTATCCCTGAGAATTGTGCTGAGTGCGAGCCTGGCAGCAGAACCGCACAAGAACTGAAGCAGAAGGCAGGGTCTCTGCTCCCGGACTGACCGTCAGGAAACGGAGCACAAGCCCCATCTCCCGCACCACACCGGGGCTGCCGCCCGAGCCCGAGCCGACGCTTTAACAAATACCGATGAAAACAAATTCTTAGCGCAGCGCATCAGGAGCGCAGCTAAAAATAAGCGAGAGGAGGCGGCCGGGGCCGAGGGCGGCAGCAGCCGCAGCGGCCTCACCCCGGCCCCGGCCTCACCCCGGCCCCGGCCTCCCCGCACCAGCCCCGCTGTCCAGCGCCGCCCGACCCCGCCGGCTCCGGCCCCGCTCCCCCGCCGAGCCGCGGCCGTGCGCGGAGCCCGCACTCACCCGCAGGGCCCGGTACCGGTGCCGGTCCCGCTCCGCCTCGGCCATGCCGCGCTCCGCCGGCCGGGCCGCCCCCAGCCCCGCCGCCGCCCCGCCCCGCTCGGCAGCCGCGCCGCTGCGGGCCCGCCCGATTGGCTGCGCTGTAGCTGGGCAGAGCGCCCCGGGCCCGCTCCGGTTCCCGGCTCCCGGCTCGGGGGGTGCGGGCCGGGAGCGCCTCCAGCCGCCGCCCGCACCGTGTCCCGCGGAGCCGCTCACCCCTCGCTGTGCCCCCGCCTGTCCCGTGCTCATCGCGCTGTGATCAACCCCGTCCTCAGCCTCTGTTCTCCCCTTGCTGCCTCCCTCCTGCCCGGCCCGGTGCTCCCCGCGGGGCCGTGCCCGCCGCCCGCCCCGTACATGCCATTCCCGTGTTGGGAAGCCGAGGCACTGACCTCCGCAGCAGCGCAAGCCAGAGCAGGGAGTAGCGCCTGCAGCAGCAGCCGCCCGCTCCTGCGTGAGCCATGACCCGCAGCCCGGCCCCGCATGGGGCTGAGCGGCGAGGCTCAGAGCCCGGCCGCGGGGTGGTTTAAGTGCAGAGTCACGACACACGGGGCCCGGAGCAGCAGGTAAGTGCGGGAGGAGGAGGACGAGAGGCGGCGGAGAACAGAGGGGATGGCTGCGCAGCATGGTCCAACTGTCCCGATTGCCACCATCCTCACCCAGCCCACGCCGACACGTTCCCAGAGCCAGACTGCTGCTGTCATCCTGGCGTATTCAAATGCCTCCATTACTCATCAAGAACAAAGTAGGATATCGAGTAAATGAAAAGCCACCGCATGGCACCGTCCCCTGCCTGCTACTTAGGGCTGCTTCCTTCTCCACTCTTCAAAGGCTGCCGTCCATGTCTGCAGCAGAGCAGAAATCCTCCAGCTGGGGCAAGGCTGCTCCGGATCAGGGAGGAAGCAGGTACCAGGGCTGCGAACGCTGGTCAGCATCGGAAGGGAAAACAAGAGCACAGGTACATATCCCTGATCGGAACGAACGCTCCAGGTTTCCCCACATCAGAGGGGAAGGAAGCAGGTCTTGGAGTGGGATATAGGCAGGTCCTGCCCAAGGCAGCAGGCACAAGTCTTGCCTCCTCCAGTGACTTCCAAGCCGGATTCCTGCCCGGATTGTGCCTCCAGCCAGCACCACCACGCACAGCACTGACAAACGGGTCAAACCCTGCAGGTTCTCTGCCCAGTTCTGACACTAACTCCCTGCATATCCTCTGCTCCTCAGCCAGAGAGGTGGGCAGGACCCCCTTCCAGCTCCAAAGGATCCAGGAAATGTGCAGAACTGCCAGCATTGCTGCTGGGCTTGAATAATCAGGAGCACTGTCTATCACCTAAGGCCACTGAGGTCCTTCCTTCCATGGTAAACGGGACCCCACTGTGCCCAGGGACGATGGCATCAGCTCAGCAGCCCCAGTCACTGTGCTCCTTCAGGAAGCACAGGCAGATCCTTTCTTTCCCCTTGCACTCTGCAAACAGTGCTCTGCATTTAGCACATTTTACCTCATTTCTACCTCCCCCCATTCCCCCCAGCAGCGGTTTGAAGTTCTCTCACCCTTTGCTGGCAGCTGCCATGCAGAGAGACAAGCTCACTGTCCTTGATCTGCTTTTCAGGGCTTCTATAAAGTAGGGCACCAGCATCAACCCAGCGTCAGGCTTTTGATACATTGCTGGAGTAGCCAAAAATAATAACAGGCAGCTTCAGTCAATCTTCTCTTCCTCAGTCTGCAGTGGCAGCAGCACAGGGGTCCTTTGTGTGCCAGAGCAGAGGTGTGGGGCACACCGGACTGGAATCCCACTCAGCATCCCCCAGCCTGCGAGCTGGGCTCACCAGCAGCACCCATAGAGCGCAGCAGGGTCCACACCAGGGAGCCTTTGCCTTGTGGGGTCCCCTCTCCTGCAGCCATGCTTTGCTCCCCGTGTTTCCTTTAGCACCTTATCTCCCTTGCTGTGGTGGAACGCTAAGGTCAAGTTACCGTTTTACCAAGGCTGTTATCTTCCTGGCAAGGCAGGAAAAGGCAGAGCCTGAACTTTGGAATGAGCCCTCAGAGAGGCAACAGGACAGGAGAACCAGGTTCTCTGCAGCCCAGCACTGGAGTATTCTCTGCTGCACATTCAGACACAGTACGAGGACAGTCTGGAAGGAGGTAGGGAACCCAGTAAGCACAATGTGCTGTTGGCCTGCGATCCAGCAGGAAGCAGATACACTGGGAATGGTGGCAGCTCCAGGTGACGTAAGGACCCAGCACAGCTGCACTGCTGCTGCCAGATGACATGGCAAGATCCAGTGAAAGAGCTGGGAACTGCCCAGTTGGATTTCCCCTGTTCCAGACCTGAATTCCAGAAGGTCAGTCCGTGCAGGACTGGCACAGGAGCCTGGCATTGGGAGATGAAGTAATGTGTGACGTTGGAACCCATCCTGCTGCGCTTTCCCACCTCCACAAATAACATGTTTCCCACCAGTGATGTGCTGCCATGGCCCTGCCCCAGCCATTGTGCTGGGCTTGGGTTGGTTTCTAAAACACACAGCTCCTTGGGGCATGCACAGGTCAGTCATTCCCCCCATAACCTCTGCAGACCAGAGCCTTGGGGATGGCTCTTTCCCCGTCCCCATGGAGTGGGAGACCATAAAGAAGCCTCACTCCATTGGCTCAGTGCTGAAATACAGCTGCAGTGAGCATTGCCACCACCAAAAAGCAGCTAATTTTGTTCCAAGCCAGCTTCCTTCAATCAAGCTTGTACCTCATTCCTCATTTGCACAAGGTGGTGTTTCCCTGCCGACTGTTCTCCCCACAGGCAGCTCTGAGGGTGATACACGGGTGTACAACAGTCAGAGCTATTACTACCATTGCCAACACCAGCATCCTCCCAAGGCACAGTATGTGACCTTTTCCCCTTCTTCACATTTGCACCTCCTGTTCCTGTGGGATCCCAACACCTACCCAGTGACTCACTGTTTAAGAAGCAGCACTTGTCATCACAGGGCAGGTAACACAACACCTTGAATGGGTTATTACAGCCATTTCCATTCACAGTTCAGGGATTATTATCTATATTATTTCTAGTCCTCTTTCTCTGGGTTGCTCTTCCTCCTTGGTCCCAGCCAGACCTGGGTTATTCCCTTTCCTCAGCTGGATAGAGGAGGATGGTCAGGCACTGCTTTGCCTCCAGTCCTCTGGGCAATGACCTTTCCAAACCCCTGCTGTGTTTACCCTTTTGAGCTCTTAAACCCAGGTATCTCTCACTCTTTATTGACTGTGAAGCCAGTGCTTTATCACCACACTGTCTATCACCGGGGAAAAATGAATGCCCTAAAAACCATGAAGAGTTAGCAGTGGAAGGGACTGTGACTATCCACATTTATTCCAGTTTTACAGTTAAGATCAAATACCTGGTGATGCTGTAAAAAGCAGTTTGAACAATCCCATATTTCAGCCTAACTAACATGAAAAGACATGTCACTGCAGAGCTGGTAGTGGGGTGGCCACGGTCATCATTGTGGGGGCCTTCTGACGAACTCTCCAGTGCCTGTACCACAACCTACAGCATCATCAAGCAACATGAGATTTCACTGCAGGTATCATTAAACCGGCTGTCAGGACTCCCAGTGTTCCTCCATCAAACCACACATTCACATGGAGCTCAACAGCCTGAACCCTTGGCTGCGTTTGTGTCTGGTTTGTCCTTCAGTTCAGTTCCAAGCAGGTAATTTGAGGCTGAGGGCACAGAAATGCCCCAGGCTCTGCAGCCAGCTTAAACAGGGGTTTAGTAAAGATTCCTTCACCTGCTCTATTCCAATGGGCTGGATGCTCACAAGAGCCAGGCTGCAGCCACGAAGCAGAATTGACCTCTGGACTTCCTAAGAACCAGGCACCGTGTCCAACAGTATTTACACTGAAAGAATATTTAACCTCTGCCTAACGCTGCCTTTTACACCGTATTTCATCACAGCTGGGCAGTGGGTCTGGACCAGCCAATTTCTCTTTCTGCTTGTAATTAGCTTCACTTTTCTGCTCCCCTGAACAAGCGTTAGGCTTTCCTAATCCCAATCACCAGGAAACCTGTCTTTGCTGAGATGCCACTCATCTTTCCAGGAGGTTGTATTTAAAACCCAGCATTGCTATTAGCAGCAGATTTCAGAGAGCTTTTTGTGAGGTGCCATTCCTGCAAACAGTCGCTCTCATTTTGGGCTATTAGTCTCGCTCCGAAGACACCGCTTAACATTCCACAACAGTGTGAGCCAAGGAGCACTTGCAGGAGTCAAGGTTTGAATTTCAAATCGCAGGGGTACCAATGACTTTGAGCCTGACAAACACAAATAGATGTTGTAGCATCTAAGCTACATTTTATTTTGATTTCTCCTGTCTGACAATATTGGTGCCTACATAATAGCATTGGTGTAATAGGTAATAGCTGATTTCAGAGGCTGGATGATGTTCTTAGACAAAATGATGTTCTTAAACAAAATGATGTTCTTAAAACGCAACATCCAATCAATGGGAAGACAGAATAAAGTTAGGGAAATGTTCTGCTGCTGCTGAACTTCCTTAAAAAAGGGAAGAAAAGCTCAAAGCCTTTTAAAGTTTGTTTTGATTGTGTGCATTTTATCCAGAGATGGCACCAGGATATAAAGCTAATTTCTTCCAATTGCTATCTGCCTTCTAGCCAGATAGATTTTAGTGTCTTCTAGGGATATAAAGCACATCCTTCTCATGGGAACCTGCTTTTCAGATGGAATGAGAGATTCACACCAATGAAGCTGGTGATTTTTCTATGGCTTTCAGAGCTGTAACTGTAGGCAATCCATCCTGGGGAGCACACACTATCCCCTGCTCTCCTCTGCTTCCAGCATGTTACTGGACACAGAAGCCCTTGGAAGACAGAGTGGTTTTGCACTCTGGCATCTGAGCATACACTGGCAAGGTACAGGGCCAACAGAACACACTAAGGAATGTGGAGGGCAGATCCAGTGCCTGGGTGGGAGCACCAGGCCATGGCCAAGCACCAACAGAATGAGTAACACTGACACAAGGAGCACAGCACCTCCACAGACAGCCCCATCCCGAACACATCCCCAGATCCCTGCGCAGGAAGATGTGTCTGCAGGATCAGTGCAGCAATGCCTGACAGAAATCCCCACTGCTGTCCCCATCTTCCCCAATGTACAGGTAGGAAAAGGAAAGACACCTTTAAAGATTACCTCACTGGTTTTCCCCATTCTCTCCACTGACTCACACTGATAACCCATTTCCAGGAATGAGCCGCCTGGTTTTCCTGGAGCACATACAGCTCTGCCACCCCACTGGGACCCCGACCCTCTGTGACCAGGAGTTAAACCGTGCAGTACCAGGGCGCACAGCATCACTTCTCCAGCTCATGTTTTCAAGCACAAGTGTCACCCCTATGGAGTTCAGGCGATGCCAGGACAGTGTCTTCCAGAGCTGATGGAAAAATGGTTATTAAAATTGACAAAGTGTGAAAAACTCTTTAAAAAAAGCCCAAATCCTGGCACTGCCCTAAATTAAATTACAGGCAGAGCCTGCTCGGGGGGTGTGGGTGAGCAGGGAGCCAAGCTCCCGTGCAGTCCTTATCCACAGCCTACACCTGCTGCTCCCTTCTGAAAGTTTAACTAATGAACACTGCGTACAGCCCAGAGGATTTAAGATAAGGGAAAGGTCAGAGCGAAGACTCGGGAGTGAGGCACAGACTGAACAGGGTTCAGAAATGACAGCACTATTTTAAACCTGAAATTAATTCTTTTCAATAAATTAGGGTGAGAGAGCATCCCCCCAAACCAGAGAGTGCAGCTCTCCCTGGATATAGGCTGCTGGTGGGAGCAGCAGGGCACGTCCGCTCAGGAATCAGTGCTAACACCCTAAAAATGAATCTCTGACAATTACTTCAATGGAATAGAAATGATTTTATATAAATCTGTGTATAGCAAGAGCTGATAAAGTATCACAGTGATACTTGGAGAAAGTCCAGACTGAAAGAAGAGGGGTTTGTCTGTTTTACTCAGGGTTGGTGTGGTCTCTCTGCCCTTTTTGTGCCTCAGTTTCCCAACCGTGGACATGGGTCCTTGTATCAGTGAATCCAGTAAAGCTGTTGGGGTCTATTAAGGCTAGTTATGGTTACCCAGGGCTGAGGATAGGATGTGGCTCCCTGAAGATGGAAACACAGGCTAGTCTGCTTCAAGTGAGAGTCATGGTTTGTGATCTCAAAACGTAGTCAGGATGGCATTCTCCAGGGAAGGGAGGGACAGCTCTTACCAGCACATGTACTGGACTCAGAGGGTGTTGATGAGTGCAGATGTGTTTACACAGTGTGCCCTGTGGTACCTGCAGCACAGATCTGGCCTTGGTGGCTGTGCTCTCTGTGACACACATCGGCTCCAACAGACCTTCCAGCCTAGAGAGCAGACGGGGTGCAGGAACCTCACACCCATCTTCTCTTCAGGGGATGAAAGCTCAGCTCTATATTTGTTCTTGGCTCTCTTGTCTGTGACAGCAAAAGAACAAGGTTGGCTTTAAGAATGGCTTTAAACTGACAGAGGAGAGATTGAGATTAGATAATAGAAAGCAGCTCTTCCCTGGGAGGGTGCTGAGGTGCTGGCACAGGGTGCCCAGAGAAGCTGTGGCTGCCCCATCCCTGGCAGTGCTCAAGGCCAGGTTGGACACAGGGGCTTGGAGCAGCTGCTCCAGTGGAAGGGGTCCCTGCCCATGGCAGGGGTTGGAGCTGGAGGAGCTTTAAGGTCCCTTCCAACACAAACCAGTCTCTATGGTTCTAAGTTTAAAACCCTCTAACTGCCATAACCAACACATGAGCTTCCAACAGAGAGGTCAACCAGCACTGATTTCCTAACATTTGATGGCTGACTTCTCTCAGAGAGATTAAATTAGACCCAGTACAACACTGTGACCAGAAACTCTTTCTACTGTCTTCTGGATTGGACATGGAGATTCCCGAGTGCACTCTGTGAGCAGCCCTGGCTGGTACCTGGGTATCTGCATCCTCATCTTCTACACAAGGGAACCAAAGGGGAACTTGACCAAAAGTTTCATAAGCAGGAAGGGAATGGAGGCAGCAACAGGGACTGGTCTGTGCCCTGATTCAGTAGCTGTGCAGTAAGAACAATTTCCTTTTGTAACCAAGTTATTTTAAATCAATCTAGTCAGGCAGATGCAAAGCACTGACACAGATGCACTGAAACTGGTTTGATCCTGGCCTGAACAGGATTAACTTGCCGCAGTTGTTAACCAAATTAAACTCCTGCTCATCTTCATTGCAAAAAGGGCTGCATTTTACACTGAGAGTTGTGCAGAATCTTTATAGAGATAGAATCCCAGAGGATTTTCCTTTGCAGTGGGTATCCAGGGTCACTGCACAGCTCCTCACAACCTGCCTCGGCCTCAGTTGACTGCTGAGGTAGGAGTATTTCTGTCTCATCTGCAGTTTTACTCCATTCTTCATATGCAAACCTACATTTGAGGCTATTAGCTTGCACTGACCACAAGAAGAGTTAAAACTGGACACACGACACAAAGAGCCTGAGCTGATGTAGCTCAATTGCATTAAAATAAGCACAGTGCCATGGACACTTTTCTGCTGCAGATCTAGCCCTGGTTCCACTGCTTACACCCAGTCCTGGCTCTTGCCTTTTCCACTCACCTTGTGGTTCCTCAGTTCTAAAGGGTTAAATCTGCACAGTGGAAAACAGGAATTCTTATTTTGCTTTCTTCTAGGAAATTCAGTGTGTTTTGATCTGGGAAGTTTGGGGTTTGATTTTGTTCTTGCATTTAATTTCTTAAACCACTGATTTCCACAAACAGCTTTTCTTCCTGTGCTGGAATATAAACCCATCCCTGAAGAGAGCAGAGCCTGCACCCCCCAGCCCTGCTGCCCATCCTCTGAACTGCCACTGTGTCAGTGCCACTAAACCACTTTTCTTATCCTGACAGATGCTGAGCTTAGGTCAAATCCCTGGGAATACCCGGGGCCAGCGTATGTTCTCATCAGCAGAACTGCAATCTGCTCCTCAGCTGAAGAGCCTGCCCTGGATGCGCTCCATGGCAGCTAAAGCCGGGCTCTGTTCTGGAGGGGGGCATGGCTGATGCTGGCAAAGGGCACTGCACCTTCTCTGCTGAGGAATTAGATGAGGCAAAGAGAAGGGACAGAATATAATAGACTCATACAATCATGGAAAGGTTTGGGTTGGAATGGACCTTAAAGCTCCTCCAGTTCCGAACCCTGCCACGGACAGGGACATCTCCCACTAGAGCAGCTTGCTCCAAGCCCCTGTGTCCAACCTGGCCTTGAGCATTGCTGAACTCTGTGGTCCAGCTCTGCAAATTCCTTCCCAACATCCACTGCCCTCACTTTGCCTGTTCCCAGCCCACTGCCACCTCATCTGCTCATTCCCTACACCTCTCTTCCTGCCCAAAACTCAACCAGATGGGAACACAGGCTTAAGAGGAAACCCAAGCAACTAGAAACCTAGCACTGAAGGAGGGACCTGGACCTGCAGCATCCCCAGCATGGGGAAGGGCGGAGGCTGGAGCAGGCTCCCACTGGGTACCAGCGCCTGCCCTCAGCTCCCAGACACAGCAGCCAGCACTGGAGCAGGGGAGCCAGAGAGGAGAAGAGCGGATGGTGCTGCCGGGTGGGCACGGAGCAGGCAGTGCCTGCGGGATGAGGGCACTCACCTGGCCGGGAGGCAGGAGCCGCTGGCTGGCGATGCTGCCTCTCCTCCGCACAGCCTCGGCAGCACCAGCCCGTGTGCCTTTATAGACCAACCCAGAGGGGCAAAACTGAAAGCAGCAGCAGCAGCACAGCTCCCGCATGAGCACCGCACTGTACACACGGGAAAGCATCCAGCCCAGCCCAGCCAGTCCCAGCTGCTTTCCGCCTGTCGTCACCAGAGCCGCGCAGTGAGCAGTAAACCCTAACAGGGCTCTATAAAACAATCAGGGCCATGTCCAGGGTGGCCCGGGACTGTTCTGTCCTTCCTTTCCAGGCCACGGCTGACCCCATCTGCAGGCAGAGCAGGGCTCATGCAGGGCACAGGCAGGCACAGGCAAGGACAGGTGATCCAGCTGAACCAGTTCAGGTGATGGGTGAGCTCATTTCAGCTGAGCTGTGCCCCCTTCCCAGCCAGGAGCCCCCCAGGAGCCCAGCCACTGTCCTCATTGGGTGTCCCCTATCCAGGCCAGGTGGGGCTGCAATGGGGAAAGGCCTTGGAGGACCTCAACAAGTACCACTTCACCATCGCTCCTCTAAAGTACAGCCACCCATCTCAGTGAATACTGGCTTCAAACTGCAAGCTGAAAAGCTCCATTTGCTGTTATCAGCCCCCCACTATTACTCCTCTCTGCCTGTGCTGTATTTGTAGGTCCCTGACTTCATCTTCCAGACCAGCCCAATTGCTGCCTCCTTCCGAAAGCTGGGCACACACTCATACACATACACCCTCGGGAATGGTCTCACTGGAGCATGATTGGCTCCAGCCCTGGCTGCAAGGCTGTGCGCATGCCTGTGTGTGAGGGCTGTCTTTCCATGAGGAAATCAACAGCTTGTCAACAGGAATTACACAAACGGACCCTGGCTGACCATGAGCAACTGAGCACACTGTGAGCCAGTCACTGCCTGACCTCCAGTCCTATCTCATTTACAGAGTACAAGGCCAATTCAAATTGCTGGGCTCATGTGTCAGCAAAGGGGTGGGACATGGACAGTACTGGTGCCATGGTGACTTCTGAGAAGTTAAAACAATTCCCAAGTAAGGAAAATGTTCCACAATTCCATCCCTTCGAACACTTCAGAAAAGCCCAGCTGGTGAGGATCAGGTTGGCTGCTGAAGGGGGGTAATGCAAGGATAACACAAACTACTTTTCCCCCGATGCAGAGGGATGGGTTCAATGTCTGCAGCCTCCAAACCACATCTTCTGCACAAACCAGCTGCACCACAGCTGCCAGCAGCACATCCACAGCCTGGAAAAGCTGCCAAGCACCTCTCTGAAGTGCCCACAACACACATTCATGTCCAGAAAGGATGGGATCAGAACCCAGATTTCTTGTTTCCTTCTGTTTAGTTTTGTGTTTTCACAGAGATGAGAGTTGGTGGCAAGTGGAACCCCAGTCCCTGGGCAGCAGGCAGCTCTGGTTGGGGCTGGCAGCAGGGTTCACATGCATCTGGCTCAGCCCCACTCTGATAGGTTCACCTTTGAGGAGGGAGAGCCGAGGCTGGACTCCACTCTCATGTCTCCCACCCCACTCTGCTGACCCCAAGGGGTGACGGTGCCAGGACAAGCACTGATTTCCAGGGCAAACACCATGTATTTAGTGCCAGCCAGAAGCACGAGGTCACTCCTGGCACAGGGCTCCCTTAGAGCCCTCATAGTGGAAAAGGACGCAGCGGTTGGAGCAGTCGGGTCGCTTGGACAAGGCACATTTTCCTCAGCAGACACATTCCTGCCCATGGTGAGTTAATGAAAGCCTTTAGTGAAGCTGCTTGGGAACATGATTCACTTTACTCCCCTTCTGGTTTTACTTTAATAACGACCAATGTGATTGTCTCGACAAAAGGAAAGCAGCTGGGAGGAAGCTTGGGAGGAAACCCAAACTGGTTCAGTGCCTGCCTGAGACGTAACGTCAGACAGTGCCTGACCCAGGCCCTCCTCCGAGATGCAGCCAAGGGATGAATGTTAAGTCTGAACGCTATTGTTTGGAAGAAGGCAATAAAAACCCCTGCATTAGGTTGATGTGCCATTCCTGAGTACAGTCCCGGTGCCTTTGACATGTGCCTCCCCTTACAATACCCCATAAACACTTTATTACCTTCTACACTTTAAGAAACAAAGATGTTTTTCAATGCCTTTGCCTGTGGAAGTGTGAAAGCAGCTTCTTCACAAATCCAGTGACATCCCAAGTGCAGCCGGGAAGCACAACTTGAGCTGTTCACCAGGAAGACTTCCACAACGTGAATTCCTGTGTCTCGGAGGATGGGAGATGTGCCACATGCTGCAGCTCGGACACCGCAGCCCTTTTATCTAAGTTGTTTTTTAACTTCATCCTTGTCTCGCTCCATGACTGTTGAGATTTTTGGCATCCTAACTGCAGCCTGGCTTGTCAAGCTCACCATCAACAGAGCCTTTATATGTACGTGAGAAATGAGAATAGAGACAAAAATAGTTATTGACTCTGCTTTTAGAATACTAAACAAGCAGAATGGCTGTGTTCCAGGAAAGGGAGGGGTCTGAATCACTTCTGATCCACATCTGTTTAACACTGCCCAGCATTGCTGGCTTTAGTGGAGTCACTCCTCATGCTTGACAGGAGGGCTTTCCTGCTACATGACCACATTAGCAGGTTGGCCAGTACAAGAGCAGCAAACCAGGAAGAGCTGGTGCCCTGTGTGTACTCCCCAGTCCTCCCTGGACACTGACATGGATCCTCTCAAGAGACCTCAGCCTTCCCCATGCGAGCAGGAGCAGCGTCCATCCCTCTTGGTGCTCGCAGGGCTGTGCGGAGCCTCTCGTGCTTCCAACACGATGACGCTGCCTTGCTCTAAATCAGATCCAGACAAACTGTTTCTCAGAGACCATCCCAGCTTGCTGCAAACACTAAAACAAGTTTGGAAACACTGGGAACACTGGACTCCATTAAAAAGAGGTGATCCATGCCAAGGCTGAGAGAACAAGAATGTGACCTAGCGGGACTGCCTTGGCTTGCAAATGGCTCATGGACAAAGCTCACTCTTTCTCCTTTGCTTTTCACTATTGCCAAGCAGCGCCTCACTCCCTTTATTCTGGCAAGCGTCTTAGGTAAAGTGTACAAGAATTTATCTCCATGCCAGTGAATTTTAGAGCAGAAGATGGAAACCGGCGCTGGGTGACAGGCCAGAGCTCAGCAAAGTGCTGGAGCGAAACCCTGTGCACAGCCCCAGCAGAGACTGGACAAACCCTGCAAGACTACTACAGTGAGGCACAACACCAGGCCCAGCACTGCAGAGTGCTCTCAAACTTGTGCCACCCTTGGAAGGGATGTGAATTATAACTGGGAGTAACAGGCATGGCACAGATACTCACTCACCACACGGTACTCTCCCCATACTAATAGACCTACTGGAATCAGAGCTGTTCAATGCCCATTGTAAGAACACTAAAACTCCAGCTACTTGGGCAATTACTCTAAAATACTTTCAGGCAGCTTTTAAAGGCATTAGCAAGACAAAATGAGGAAAAGACATAGTGCTGTTAAAAGGTGTGTTAAACACTCACCTTATCATCCAGCCACTTTATTTTAATGAGGTTTGTTTTACTTCTTCTGGTATTTGCTTTGTGACACTGTGTGAGTCTTAGTATTTCTGTGTGAGACAAAGGATTCTGCTTCAGCAGATTGGGGCTGGGAGTGCTGCAGGAGGATGCTGGTCAATGCAGTCAACCCTCAAGCCTTGTGTCACCACAAGCCAGTAAAGCCTCTGCATCCCCAAAAGCTCTGAGTGCTATAGATCAGCCATGCCAGGGGAGAGCCACATGCCCATCCCACAAGCAGGACCTCAGCTCCATGGGTTTTATTTATGGTGATATTAAATATGCAACAATCATCCCCCACCATCAGAGTAATAAACATCGCTGCTCCATCTGATCTGGAACCAGCAAGCATGCTCCTCACATTCACAGAGAGACAAAACGCTGAATTATTTATGCTTTGAATAGGAACAAATACAGAGAAATAAGTTAATTTGGTACAATGCAGCCGAACAGATTCGGGGCAGATTATTGTACATCCTTCAATCAAAACGTACTCCCTCGTTACTCTAAACTATCGTTTCGCCTCCAAAAGTGGGTTAAAGAATTCTAATTAAGGGATCAGCAGAATCATATCTGACAAGTTGTTTTAGCTCTGACTATCCATGTAAAACCACCATCCCTGTAAATCCGTGCGTGTTTACTGGGATACAGCACCAGGCTGCACAGAGCGTTAGGAAAGCAGTGGCTGGATGGCTTTCCAGAGATGAGTTGATTCAGTTGGTGAGTGGGAGCAAACCTATTCCCACCTTTGTTCTATAAAACTCCTTCCAAAACAAAACAATTCCATTGTGGTAACCAAATACCAGCGAAGTGGAGGGTAAAAGGAAACTGAGCTGTTCTGCTCTGTGTCTGCACTTCCCCTTGTCACTAATCCTACCTAAACAGACTTTTCAAAGCCAGTATCTGTCCATCTCAGCAGTGATCTACACTACTGCCCTGTTCAGTACAGAGTGGAAATAACCCTGCAAATGTCAGTTACAGAATCATAATCACAGATTAGTTTGTATTGGAAGGGACCTTAAAGCTCCTCCAGCTCCAACCCCTACCACGGGCAGGGACCCCTTCCACTGGAGCAGCTGCTCCAAGCCCCTGTGTCCAACCTGGCCTTGAGCACTGCCAGGGATGGGGCAGCCACAGCTTCTCTGGGCACCCTGTGCCAGCGCCTCAGCACCCTCACAGGGAACAGCTTCTGCCTCAGAGCTCAGCTCAGTCTCCCCTCTATCAGGTTCAAGCCATTCCCTTTGGCCTGTCCCTGCCTGTCCCCAGTCACAAGTCACAAAGTTGTCACACAGGGTTTCAATGGTGCCAGGGAGCTCTGATGGTGCCGGTGCCATACTGACCTCCTGCTTCCAGCCACTCTGTCTCTGGTCTAGGCAAGTCATTGTAAGTACAACCAAAATTCTGGATCCAGTGCCTTCACTGTACCTGCACGGGTTTCCTTCTGGTTTATTCAGCATTTCCCTGCCCATACGGAAGGTTGTACATACCAGTACATCAATGAACTCGTATTATACTCATTATAGCTATTAACCAAGGAGGGCTGTGAAGTTTCGGGGCTGTTGTGCAAGCCTGCACCCCGGGGAGCAACACAAGCAGCCACAGTCTCATCCTTATGCCCAACCTCTGCTCTCTGAAGCAGAGGAAAACTCTGATCTTGGGGTCCTGTTTGGCAGTGCTGGGCCTCAGCCCTGCCACTAATGGATCTGAAACATCCCAGAAAGCCCAGTCATTAAAGCAAGGAATGGAAGAAACTCCACAGCTGCACAGAAACCTTCCTACTTGCCATAGAAACACAGAATCACTGTTACACCTTCCACCCTGCCCCGAGACCTACAGCCAGCACTAGCCAAGTGTTCGTCATGCCCTGCTGACATTTCAAGCTCGACAGGAACAAACATCCAGAGGGAAAGTGGTGCAATTGCAGGAGGAATGACAAGAATTCTGGGACAGGAATGCCTTCCGAGACTGATTTGTCATCAGGCACATCGAGCCCTCTCCTACCCACATGTGTGTGCATGTGCTAGGGAAGGGGATGAGAGGAGGAAGAGGGGATGAGAGGAGGAAGAGGGGATGAGAGGAGGAAGAGGGGATGAGAGCTGTCCTTCCATTTCGCAACAGTCTCTTAACTTCAATCCTTCATTCCGAGCATAAGAACTAAATCAGGCTCAAGGAAGGAAAAACTTAATTAATCAGTGGTAGCCAAGTTCAAAGTGCGCCTGGGGTCAGCTTCATGACTGCCCTTCCCTTTGGAGGTGCTGGGTTTAGGGATAATCCCTGTCTGCTGCACAATGACAACTGGTGCCTTGTGTTTTGTAGCAGTAACTAAATTTGAAGGTCTCTTTTTCTTTCCATTCATCTTTTTAAGACTTCATATTGTCACTGCCATATAACTGAGAGCCATATATAGCCCAAGGGTTTAAAATGCCATGCTTGGTGTAGGTGACACCATGGAGAAGCTCCATATTGTACCTTGCAGACTCTCCAGACAGAGGCTTTTGAACACATGGTTTATACTGATCCCGGTGAAACTGGGATTTACTGGAGATGAGGAAAGGCTGTGTGGTACCCAGCAGAGGTAACAGGCCAAGGAACCTGCTTATTTAATATCTCCACATCCACAGATCTGCTGTTCAATCCCTGGAACTGAATCATCACAGCAATTTATTATCTATGTGGACAGAATCACTCAAGAACCAATACCAACAGCCAGCAATCATCTGATTAAACACCAGCAACATTGATGCCCCTCAGATCTGCAGAGCGTTGTGACTGGGTTGAGTGCTGGGTCCCAGCCAAGCTGGAAACGTTCCCACTGCTGTCCCAAAGGACTGACCTGAGTCTCAATGCAGAGGGGTGGAGGGATACGATACCTCAGGTTCACATTCAGGTTGTGACACTCGGCCTGTTCAGCCTACAAGAGACTGCAGGGCATGAGGACTGTATGTCCTTGAGAAAGACAAGAGCTGTTCAGGCCACAGGGCAGCACTGGGGAAGCAAGAGGCTAAAACCTGGCAGTGAACAGATGGAGACTTGAAAATCAGAAGAGGGCTTTTAACTGTGAGAGAACTGAAATCTGACATGAGCCTTCCAGAAAGAGGGAGAATGAGGATAAAACCTCCATGATGCTAAGATGGAGATAACACATTTATGAAGGATATTCTAAACCACTGTTATCAGTAACAGAACAGCTCTGGATCTGCTGAACAAAGAATTCCTTCTGGTCCTTTCCTTATGGACAATGGCCTGGCTGGTCTAACAATTTCCTAGGAGAGTCTCTTCGGCATGCACAGAGATGTACAGCCTGTTCTTGGATCTCCTTCCTGGAGGTCTGGTGCAGAAGGACAAGTTGAGACAGAGGTATCCAGCATAATCACTGCTCCCAGCTACCGCAGGGGAGTACAAATGAGGAGAGTCCATGAGGCTGCGGTCATTTAGTCTGGATCAGCTCCCGTCTATCCCACAAACAGGAACATCCATATTGGACAGAAAGAGCCACATTCCCATCAGCCCCACAGCTGCCCACTGACCTTGCTTGGAATCTAACTCCGTGATGCACAAGGGCTGAACAGGAGGAGCTGGCAGATCCCCGGCCAGGAGCGGGCAGGTGCTGGGGCTCTGCTGCCATGGATCCAGCTCCTTCCAGGGAAACACTTGTTGGAGCTGGGACAGCAAGCCCTACCCCATGCCTAAATAGTAAAGCCAGCATTTAGTTCCTCCATCTCCACACCAAGTATCTCATTTCAATTTAATTTCACAGTTGTAATGGATTTTTCAAAACTATTCCAGAACATATTTACTTTCCAACATCTTATTTCCTTTCACATTCGAAAAAACTTTCTATCTAATCCCCTAAGTCATCCTCCAGCCTGAATAATTCCAGGTTTTTAATCAATAGCTGTCAGACTTGTCGAATTACTTTAGGGACCACAAAGCAATTTTTAAACATTCATAAACCCTCGTAGAACAGTTAAGTGCACTGAATTCAAAAAGAAAGGGGAACTGAATAACACTGATCAAATAGGATTATATTCTAGCAAATTATAAATTAGGTTTTTATGAATCCTCTCACATTTACTTATCTAGTGTCAGGCTTCTCCTGCTGCAGGAAGGAGAGGCTCTTCACCTCTGGAGAGCGAAGCCTTTTCTCTTCTGCTTCTGACCTTGCTAAGCAGGAGCAGGGTGCGATGCTTTTCTGTGTTGTCCTTTCTACAAGCATCATCACTACCCAGCACTGGGGCTCCCTCCATCACCCTGCTGCCTAGGCCAGAGATGGTCTAGGAGCTGCTGCTCCAAAGCTGTACAGATGCATCTTGGCTCCTGGCATCACTCCCAACCCAGTCTTTGCTTCCCAGTGTGCTTCTGGCACATGGATCTGTCTGAGATGTCAGTCTAGAAATGAGGGAGGCCAAAAGTTCTCAACTTACTGGACAACTGTACTCAAACCTCAGCTTGAATCCTTTATGGGGATGCTTTTCCTCACTGCACTGAGTCAAACCGTGAGATGAATGCGGGTGCCTGTGCTGCTGTCCCCTGTTCTGGGCTTGTTCTAGCAATAAAGAGAGATCAAGAACATCTGAAGAAGTCAAACGTGTTTATCCAGGAGTGACACAGCAGTCCCACTTCATCATCGCAGCGTCCTTCTTAAATTTGAGGGATGTGGCCTGCATAGGGGGTTAAAAAAGGAGCTTCATGGCTACACCAGGAATGTTGGAAGCCTTCCAGGGAGAAGTATGGTTCAGATCAAAGATGGGATGAAGGAAGATCAGAAGCAAGGAACGTTTCAGCTGGCCACATGCAGACTAACAAGTCTGAACCCTCCGCCCTCCTCCTTCCAGCTGATCTTACCCTTCCACTGCCTCCAAACCACCCCAAACATACCTGCACTGCTCTTCCTGTGTGATTGTCTCCCTCTGGGGCAGCCTCTTTGCCATCTAAGAAGAGCTGAGCACAAGCACAGACCCCATGCAGAGCCTCAGAGACCACAATGAAGAAGGAGCTGAACCCTGTCTGTGGCACTGGATGCACCATGGCACCAGGGAAATTGGCCACTGAAGACAGGATGGGGCAGGACAGTGTGTTTTCATGAGGAAGAGCTGCTGGCAGAGGGATGCTCAGGTAGGGGCAACACCACACAGGACACATCCTGCCTGCTCCAGGCAGGCACAGAGGGATGTGGGAGGTGCTGGGGACACACACTGTGCTGCAGCATCACATCCAGTACAGACACAGCCATGAACCAGGGCACAGGCCTCCACAGTCCTTTGGAATGATTCACCTTATCGTATGCCACGTTTCCATAGTGTCTCCCTGCCCTTTCCCAGTGCTCCAGCACACATGTGTTCATGGATGCAGCCAGCACTGTCAGTCCTGCACGTTACGCTTCTTATCCCACAGACTGCTCCTCAGTGAGGAGGTATCAAATACATTCCCTGGCTATCTGCATCTGCTGCAGATGTCCCCTGCCAGAGATGTGCAACTTTAGCTGTAAAGCCTCTACATACCAAACAAAGGCTGCTTGTAACCTTGGCGCTGCTTTCTGGTGTCCCAGAAGACTCCTGCTGTTGCCATCTTCATCAGTGCTGTACTGACAGCAACAGGAGAGACCAATCTCCCACAGCCCACAGTTGTCATACCCCTGCCCAGGCTCCCATGCCCAGAGCAGGATACCCAGCAAGCACAGACTCTGAGCCCCAGCTGCCCCAGCTGTGACAAGGGCTCCATATCTAAGCCATCACTCTGGAAGCTGAACCTGTCCTGACTTTGGGAAGCCTTGTTCTGAGAGCCCAGATGGCCAATATCTGCCCAAGTGCTTTCTGAGCCTTTAGCTGGGGTCTGGAAATCATTAACACAAACAGCTTGGAGATGGGAAAGGAGTGCATGACCCAGCAGCTAGTGCAGGTCAGGAGGGAATGTGGGCTTGTCTGATTCACAGAGTTGCTTTTCTTTTGTACTTCAAACTGAAGCTGCAAAACTATTTCTCGATGATGAGAACATTTCAGCAAGTTCAGATGTTTTCAGCTTTGCTTTTCTTAGTGAGGTGTTTTAGTGGCTTTGTCAAGCTACACATCACAGACATGAAAAGTCTTTTATTCTCCTTCAGCTTCCCCTCTATTTAGCTTATTGCCCAGTGGAACAGAAACCCAAACATACTTAAGCACCTTGTGCTACCATACAGAAGCTCATACAAATGTATGTGCAACTACATGTATTCATGTTCTAGGCCAGAACAAAGGCTAATTAAACAGTAAAGAACTTGACAGGACACAGAGCTGATCAGTTCAGCATCAATGATGGAGCTAACTTTTCCTTTCAACTTAAGTGATTAACCCCCTGAATTACACTTGACAAGGATTCAAGCATTTCATTACTTTGCTTTAGTAATAATACTAAAACTCAGAGTGCTTTTTGTCAGGAGATACCCTGCCCAGGGATTTGTAAAGAGCATTTAATTACAGGGTTATTTCATTAAATGGAAAAATTGAACTAAAGACAAGAGGCTGTGATTTTGGGGAAGAAGAGTGACAGTGAAAAAGAGGCACTTACAGGGCATGGAAGTAGAGAAAACACCCTAAAGAAGCACTGAAGAGCAACTTCTTACATTCAGAGAAAGGACCCCAATAGCCTGGTTCCATCAGACGTGGCAAGGGCAGGACTGTCGCAGCCAGCCCAGGACCTGCATGGAGCTGGGAAGGAGCAGCCAGCACTCCTGCTTATTTGCTTGGCTGTCATTCAAAGGATTAATTAATAAATAACATTAGTTACCATGGGGGCACTGCCAATATGGAACTACTCCGAAGCCACGAGACAGAGGGGTTTGGGTTCAGGGTTCTGCTTTCCCGTAAGAGACACAGGGACTGGATGTACTGACAAACCGGAGAGAACCCGACTGAACAAAACCCTGCCACACACAGATAAGAGGGGGAAAGCTCATCAGGTGAAGAGAGAAAGATGAAACCACCACTCTGAACATGGATTTTAAGTGGACTGCAGTGTCCTCAATCTGTTTCACAACCAGCTGGGTCCATCTCCATCCCTAGGAGGGTGAGCTACAGGCAGCACAGAGGCAGGAGCTGCCTCCCCACCACCCGCTGTCCCACTGCAGGCAGAGGAAGGGTCAGGAGAGAGCCCCAGTGTTTGGGTTTCAACAGTTTGCCCTTATCTGTGTTTGTGGAAGCACTTCAGAAAGTCCCTCAGTGCCTCAGGGAGCGGTTTCCTGGTCTGAGTGCTCTGGGAGCCAGGAATAACCCAGGAACCAGCCAGGGCGGCTCAGCTCCTGTGTGCAGAGCAGTGCAAACAGGTCAGATCTACCTCACTTCAGTCCCAAGGTGGGTGGGAGGAGAGAAAAAGTACCAAACAGCAAAGCTTAGATCTGTATGAACACATGGGGTTCCTCTTATCTCAGGCTGTACCTTGTCTGTGCAGAACATCCCCCTCAAACTGCCAATGCACGGGGTTCTTTCTCTTCTAAAATAGACTCATACAATAGTTTGGGTTGGAAGAGACCTTCAAAGCTCATGGAGTTCAGTGAGCAGGAATATCTTAAATCAGGCTGCTCAGAACCACCTCCAGCCTGGCCTTGAACGATGCCATTTCCAAACCATGCTTCCATTACTTCCAAAAGTGAGAGTTTCTCCAATACAAGAAATAAAATCCATCCTGGATGAATGTTAACATTAAAAGTAGCCCCAGAATCACTCACTGGCATGCTGGCATAGTGTTATTGCTAAATATACCCAACAGGCATTTAATCTCTACCTGCCAGCCCAAGGCACCACTCAGAGCCCAGCTGTGGGTTGGGACTAAGTGGCCTCTTGTGCTAACACTGGTGCTAATGGCCAGAAACACCCTCTGCTTTCACATCCCTGAGTGCTTTTCACAGCTGAGTAACTCCAGTCACCATCAGCCAGGCTTAGAGCTGCATCAGTAAATAAGAGAGAAAAACCAGCCCTTGCCTCCCTAAAAGTTATATGCTTGTCACTGTCTTTTAAAGGATGCTCTGAATACAGAGCAATGTATGAAGAGTAGGAATACATAAAAATTGAGGCAGTTTTTTAAACGCCACTGAAATGCTCACTGATACAGGAAGGTTTTTAGGTGGAAAGTGGAGAAAATGCCATAAAGTGCTAAAATATGTGGTCAGTGCTGCTGAGAGGCTTCGGCACAGCACTGCCCAGCAATGTGAATGGTGCTGGGATGGGTCTTGGAAGTTCAAGACCACAAGAGTTCTACTGTATTAGAGTTTATTCCTCTCATTAAAATAATAAATCTGGCTTAGCAATACAGTTCCATATAAATACCAAGAGATCTGGCCTTAATACACTCAGCTTTATAATTAACACCAACTTTAGTGTCTATGAAGGCTAAGAGGTCTCTGGGGTTCTTGATCAGGGAATAAATCTATTTAAGGCCCAGATTTATGGTGTATTACAGCTGTGGATTTAGCAGGGGCCTGGGGCTCCAACAGTTCAGAAGTGCTCAAGGAGATCTTCTGCAGCACAGAGGGATGCATGTCCCTCAGGTGAGCTGTGAGGCTGCAGGGCAGGGCAGAGACCACAGCATCATTTCCAACCAGCTCTTGACTAAGCAGGAGTGAGAAGCAGAGATGGAAAATATCCTGAGGTTATAAACTGGTATTTAAAAGGAGAAGTTCCATTGAGAACCCACTGCTGGGATTTGATTTGCTGCTGTTCCCATTGGCATTTCTGGGAAATTTCCCCCTTATAAATAAAATCTATTTTAAAGTAAAACTCTTGCTCCTGGGTTTTCTGGTGCGAACCAGTGAAGAACCCTGCACAATAGCTCTGTAGAAAGTAAAGCTCTATTAGCTGATGGGGCTTGGATCTGTGTTGCAATCATAGAGCAGGAGATCAGTGCCCCAAGCAACAGAACTGTGCAAACACATGCAATGAACAAAGCCACAGAGACTCACCGATTCAAACGTGACTCACAACAGCCATCCAGCCACTCGACTTTTGCCATCTCTGAAATGGGGATGTGGCCTATAGCAGCGTGAGGAGCTCTTAGGAGGACTTACACAGGTGTAACACAAACATATACAGTATTTTCTAATCTATGTGTTAGACATTACTTTTCCAAGAACATTTTGCTGTAAGCTGCTGGAAGACTTGACTCACTCCATGGCCTTTGGCAAGAGGCTTCTCTTCTCCATCCTTTCATTTATGTTTCTAGCCCAGTGCCCCACAACAAGCTCCTCGTCTATCTAATATGGTATCCTGCCTCCAGCAGCAGCTAATAGCTGATGTTTCAACGGAAGGCAATCTTGTTAACAAAGGGAAAATACAGTTCCTGACCCTTGAAGGCAGGCAGGCAGAGCCCTGAAACTTTTGATTTATCCTTCCTGCTGCTGTTGGTTGCTTAGCTACAAATACTCTCCATGCTCATACAAGGCTCCCTCGTACTCCTCCTCACAGCCACGACTGAAGTCCGGCCACAGTTTATTTTTCTTGAAACCAAGGTGATGAAATTTCATGTGGATGTTACATCTGTGATGCAGAACGCGCTGCTCCCTCTCCAGCGCTGGGTAACTGCCATTAGCGTTAACAGGAGCAGAGGGGGCTCCGTTCCACAAGTCACCTCCAACACCGAAGATGGGCAACAGCGCCCGGCTCTGATGTAAGAGAGCTCTTAAAAGAGAAATCAGCAAGGAGAAAAGTGAGAGCCAAGCCTGATGAACCAAACTGAACCTGCAGCTGAAACAGACCTGCTGGCAGCTCGCTCCATGGACCTGTCAAGCGTTCAATGCAGCACAGCACTCGGCCTCTGCTGACACAATGTGTGTAGCCAGAGGGTCTCTGGATGCACCATCCACAAGCAAATGAGGCTGGATGTGAGCAGCTGATACTAGTCTGCCATAATGAGGGGCAAACATCCCGACCACCAGACAGCATCCCTATGGATCTCTCCATTCTCTTCACCTGCGCCCCGGGCTGCCTGCAGAGCACACGGCTGCAGCCTCATGGCTCCACTGCTCCCTCCTCTGCCGGCATCCTCCTGGGGTTGCTGTAGTGGGAGCAGTCTTTAAACCTCAGGTCCAGCCACCACCATCTCCCACCCTGCGTTGCACTCATGTGGGGACAGGAAGAGGCCACCTGCAGGTGATGTGAGTCAATAGGAAACAATGGTCTGGTCTCAGTCAGGGTTAAATAAAATCACTGCAGAACAATAACATCTCGGAGCTACCCATGGGGAAAGGAGGAGAGCGGGTCCGGGTATGAGCACAGGGACAATGGCTCAGCAGCTGTGGGGCCAGGGCAGGCAGCAGAACTCAAAGGTGGGTTTTTTCCTGCCTGCTGAAATTAGAGAACAATGAGCAAAGTCTCTCTGGTAGGAAAGGGAAACATGCGGCCCCGGCCCCACGGCCCTGTTTGAGATCTCTCACTGAACACAGCCAACAGATCATAGCATCACAGAACCCCAGCCTGGTTTGGGTTGAAGGGACCTTAAAGCTCCTCCAGCCCCAACCCCTTCCACAGGCAGGGACCCCTTCCACTGGAGCAGCTGCTCCAAGCCCCTGTGTCCAACCTGGCCTTGAGCACTGCCAGGGATGGGGCAGCCACAGCTTCTCTGGGCACCCTAAGCCAGCGCCTCAGCACCCTCACAGGGAAGAGCTTCTGCCTAAGGGAAGGCAGATCATTATGTGACTGCAAAGTTACTGCTTAGGAAGCAATGGACAAGTGTGGAGAGCTGTTAGTGCTGCTACATTCTGCTAGAGCAACTTGAGCACTATAAAGCACCTTTGGAGCTAACAGTGCCTCATGTTTGGTGGGCAGGTAATAGAGGAGACAGAAGTGCTGGGAGTCAAGGGTCTCTTTATCAAACTCGTTTTTAACTAACAACCTTGCACTGATGCCAGGAGAGAAGCAGAAAGCTCCCGTCAGCACTGCAACCAGTGATTAATCTGTTGCACAGCGCTTTGCTTGCTCGACATGACAGAGCTCATCAATTCTCATTGTTACTGATGCTGTCCTGGCCCAGGGGTGGGCAGGAGAAGGCTGCCTTGTGCTGCAGGTGTCCTGGACAACTGCCTGGCCACGGTCAGGGAAGCACAAGCAGTCTGTCTTCAGATAACCCCCATTTATCATGGACACCGGCTCTGGATTGGAGCCCCTCCATGTGCATGGAGGCACGGACACACAGACACACAGACACACACAGAGGAGGTGTCACCTCACTCCGTGCAGCAGTTCTCTGCCACAGTCGGCTGCAAGCTGTAGCACCGTGGAAGGGCTGCCACGAGCATCACTTGGAGCACTCTTCATCCAGCCCCGTCACCTGGATCCTGAAAAGAACTGCAGTGGCAACACCCTCAGGAGCCTGGTGAGGCCAAGTCTGTGTCACCCTCCATAAAGCAACAAGGACCACTGTTAGTACAGTTAATATCTGCCCTGTGCTTTGACTGGGAGAGCTCTGATCCCACATTTCGGATGCTTCTCTCTTGGCATGGTCTGTGTAACTTCATGCTCTCAGCTCTTCTCATGCCCATCATTCCAAGCCCCACAGGCTCATCAGGCATTGCTCTCCTCACTCTTGTATATGTTGTCTCTATATCACTTGTCCCTTGGTGCTGACTGCCTGTCCCAGGCTCCAGCAGGAGAGGTCCCTAAAACATGCAGCAATCCTCTGAGTTGCAGGGAAGGAAAGGGCAATCCAAGAGCAAACAGCACTAACAGGGGGACTGGTTTAGTGGTGGCCTTGGCTGTGGTGGGTTAATGGTTGGGGGCCATGATCTTAAAGGTCCTTTCCAACCAAGATGATTCCATGATTCTGAGAGTCTGTTCTATGAATCTCTGTGCTGGAGTTTTCTGCTCTCTCCCATGGGAGCATCACGTTGTGCAACCCCTTCAAGAAGGTTCCGGTGCAGCACAGCAGTCAAGCACCTTGCAGGATATGACAAACTGCTTGGAGGCTTTGTTAAAACCCCTTTTTAATCATTTTATCACTCTAATTCTTGTTTTCATTGTCTTTGCTGTAAATGTACTGGCTGCAGCCCAGTCTGCTCCTTCCTGGAAAATGAAGTGTGCCAGATCTGCCCATTGCAGCAGGGCAGAAAGAACCAGTGCTGGGGAAGGGAGACAATCTTGGAACTTGGAACGTAAGCTAACATGTTATAATAATCATATATAATCAGCCTATACATGCTAATGCATATGCTATATGCATAGTCATTGACTGGAGCAACTGGCAGCTTGGGCCCAGCATTTAACACATCTCCATCAGACATCAGTGCCCAAAGAGTGTTAAAACTGTGTCTTCAGCACCTAAAATCAGGAGTGAACAAATGAGTGTCTTATGTTTTGCTAGCACAGGTGATAGAGCTCCAAGTTTCTCAAATAGCTCTTCTCAACACAAATGACAACTGTATCTGGTATTATTAAATCTGTCATCAAATTGCACGTCTCTGAAATGGTGAAAGTCAAAGAGAATCCACGGAGGGGGGTGTTTCTGTACAATACCCAGCAGAGCTGAGGGAGCCTTTTAAATCAGAAAAGGTGTTATTGCTGTCACTGTCAGCAGAAAGAAGCTCACAGAATCACTGAGTGCTCTCATCCCACTCCTGCCTTCCCAGCTTCCCAGCCATGCACCCTGGGGCCACAGAAGCCTGAGATAGAACCCCAGAGAGGCACAGGGCTGCGGCTCAGGCTGGGTGTGAGTGGAGCACCCTGTGCTGGGCAATGTCTCCTGCTGAACTGAGGCTCCTCTTTGTCTACAGCACAGCTCTGCTCACGTCCCCTCTACTAACATTGTCACTAATGAGGCCACAGGAGCCTACATTGTATTTACAAGCCCCACGGCAGCCCTCTCCTTCCCACGGCTGCTGTCATGCCTGGGGACACCTCCTGCTCCTGGCTGTGCAGTGGGAAGGATGGTGGCAGGAGCCCTGGCACTGCACTGCAGAGCCACAGGGCAATGGGTTCTGCTGGAGGTGTCAGAGGTGTCCCTGCCTGTGGCAGCTGGAACTGGATGAGCTTTGAGGTCCCTTCCAACCCAAACCATTCCATGATGGCTGGGAATCAGAAGGGAGCAAGGAGAGTCACTCAGTTTACCTCTGACCATTAACATGAGGCTTAATTACCATTTGCTACATCAAGCATGATTTAAAGAGAACAAACACAGATGCAGCCTTGACCTTCTCTCCATCCCTGCACTCTCCTTTCCTTATGCCCTTCTTACAAGCCACAATCCCCAAGCCTGGGGCAGATGCTCAGTGCTGCTGCTGAGGCAAATCCTCACTGTCTCCAGCTCGCAAGACTGAATGAGGCTTCTCTTGTGATCACACTTCACTGTTTTCATTGTATCTGGGTGTTCCCCTAGTTGTACATTGATTATAAATATGCTGCCTTTTCCAACAGTGATTATTATTTGCTGTATTTATTAACTAGTGAATGGCTAAAAGTCATTTTGCTGCTGTCTATGATATTGGACACAATACTGGTCAACCTGCTACTTTGGGGGGAAAAGATGGGAGGGAGGAAGTGTGCCTGCAGCCTCTGAGGACGCAAGTGCTTGCCAGGCTTTAACTTGAAATACTCTCCTTCTTTTCAACAATATCCTTTTCCGCTGGGCGCTGGAAAGAGCGGAGCTGGACAATTGCACGGGAAGCTGGGAGAGGCTAACAATAGAGGAGGAGTGGAGTTGGGAGTGAAACCAGTCTATGTCCTTTGACTGGAAACGTGAAAAGAAACAAACTGCACGAAGGATGACTAACAAAGGCAGCGTTAACAATCGTTTCAGGGTTTGTCTTTTCAGGTTCACAGCACGGAGGCCGGGAAGGGACGTTCGGATTCCTACATTACACGAGTTCCAGTACATCTCCCTTTAAAGTTAGCTCTGCTGCGCTCTTACCACGTACACAGCCGCCTACACGCACCCTGCTTGCAAACACACCCGCCCCAGCCTGGCCAGTGCTGTTCTCACAACCATCCACAGCTTTTACAGCCGCTTCCAAAACTGTACTCATTCCATAGGCTGTGCCACACGCTCCGCTCCCGGGATGGGAGGGAATTGCTTCCCTGTGCTCCCAGATTATCGAATCCCTTTTTCCGGCATACCAATGCTTGGAGTAAACACCTTCCAAACACACCACTCACCATTTGATTCCTGCATCTTTCCTTCTCCCCCTGCCTATGTCTAGAGCAGGCACGGAGCACTCGGTGGGTGATGAAACACAGAGGTTGGCTCCAGCTCAAGCCCCCAGGCTGATTTCACAGGAACAGCACACACATCTGCACCACTGAACGACTGACGGACCTCGGAAGATCCCTGTGCAGAGCAACCCAGCATCTGAACACTAAGACGCTCCGATGCTGGAGCCCAGCAGTCCCACCAGCTGAAGCAAGGCACTGGAAGGTCGGTTTTCTCCACATCTGTCCCTTTTTAAACAGCAGCATATGAGTTAAAAGGATTTTAAAGGTCCAACTTCCAGAGCAAGCTCACGAAGGTGCAGGGAATACTTTGTCCATTGTAATCTGGCAAATCCTAGCGAACCACTGAAAAGAAAGGTAAGTGGAAAACTACCAGACACTTACCCCAAGCTCCACGGGACAGAGAAATCAGATCAGGAGAGAACCCAGCTCTGAGGTGCCCGGAGAAGTCAGCTCCTCCGCGAGCAGTGCGAGCCCATCTCCTGCCTGTCCCTCTGCTCGGTGCCTGAGCGGGCTCTTGATGTGCTCCAGACTCCGGCACCGCCAGACTTCCTCTGCAGCTGATAGTGGGGTTATTAAAGTAAACTGACTATTGCCCTTTGTGAGGAGGTGGGGGGCTGGGAAGCTCAGCCCCTTCCCTTCCTTTGTAATTCAAACCCTTCCTTGAGGCTCTGCTCTGGAGGAGAGGCATCTGCTCCCAGCCCCTTCCCTGCTGCCTGGGAGCTCCCACAGGTACTGGCTGGGATCCAGGCTGAACAAACTGCACCGCACTCCCAGCTTCCATCACAAAGCGGCTCGTTCCTAATTAAGCTTCACCTAGCATTATTCTCCCCCATACATAATCAGTGTGAACACACGGGTAAGAAGGGAGAGGGGCTGCACAGGAGCACCGGCTCCTCTGCACCTCAGGTCAATGTGAACATTCCCTCTTCATTTACTCCGTATCAGGCTCCCATCGCTTCCAAACTGTTGTGTATTCACCATCCCTACCTGAGGCTCTTGGCTACTGAACACTGGGAGCTGCTGGGTGGATGGATGCTGGTGGCATCAGAGGAGCGCAGGTTTCCCACCCCTCCCTGCACTGCTCCCCAAGCCTGGCATTGCAATGTCAATGTGCTTTCCCAGGCAGCTGCATCGGCATCGGGCAGCCCTGATCTTTATTACTTCCTGAAAGCAGTTAATCTTTAAAGCTGCAACTATAAATGCTGCCAGCTTAGCTTGCAGCCTCCTTCTGTGGGTATTTACAATTCACATTTTGAATTGTAAAGAAGCCCGGGCGTACAGGGATGTGTCCACAATGCAGACATACAGGAATTAAAGGCCATTCTCCTCAAATCCTCTTGAAATCTAAACTTTCATTATTAGCCATACACAGCATGATGATAAACTCCAGTCTGACAGCAACACACATCTCATCTCATCTCACTGTGTTTCAGTACCACAATACTCCACAAAGCCCTGGTAAGCAGGCTCAGGACAACAGATTTTCCTCCACTCTGCCAATGAGAAGATTCTGGCACATTACAGAAATCAAAGGAAAACCACCCAAAACTGGAATATTGTGTTGAAGTTCCCACAGCTCCCAGTGCCTTCCCCCCTTGCCCAAAACATCCTCCTTGAGCAGCGGTTTGTGCTCATTTCTGACAGCACATGTTTAGATTCGCTGCTCTGGTGATGACCACAAGCAGTGGGGACAGTCACATTATCCATCTCAGCTGTTTGCACCATTCCCTGAGTTAATGAGAAAGGGAGCTGAGAGCATCTGCTGTGATCCAGGGCATGTTCTTGCACCAGCAATCATGCTGTATCCCACACTGAGGGCTAAGAATGAAAATAGCTTTGCAGTGCCTGTGACAGAGCTCAGGTTTGGAGTCTTAGGCCAAATGCCACTTCCACTGCAGCCCACTGGCTCTGTTCTCTGTTCTCCTCCATTTACAGGAGCAGGATTTGACTATAGAGAGGCTGTCCCAGGCTAACTGCAAGCCTCCCATTTCCTAGGATCCCTCATCCTAGGATCCCTCATGGGCTCACCCCCATCCTTGGCTGGCAGACAGGCACATCTTAACTTATGGCCTTAGGGCATTAATAGTAGGTAGATATTAAATGACACAATAAAACCATGGACAGTGTGAGGCTGGTACAAAAGAACAGCTCAGCAAACAAACCAACCCCCAAACCTGTGTGCCTGTGTGGTTATGAGCACACAAGGAGCTTGCTTTTCTTCTGTATTACACTGGTTCAAACTAATTCCACTCATTTATTCTCTACATACATGAGCATACTAAAACAAGAATTGACCTAGCATTGAATATTCCCTGTCTTAGGAATGACTCCCAGCTGCTAGTAATGCAGAAGGTCCACGAGAGCCTGGGAGCGTGTATCCATATGCATGCTTATCTCTTCATTTCAGACCATTCTCTTCCTTTCAGACCATTCATCATCCCTTGCCTGGAAGCAACAGTTAATTTACAATAACTCAATGTCAAGACTGCAGTTTAAAATCCTCTTGAGGATTGCCCTGGGAGAAGATCTTGCCCCGGCTCTCTGCGGCCACTGATTCAGCTGAGCCTCTTCTGAAGTCACTCAATCTTAGAGTATGAGAGAAACAAAGAAAGAGAGAGGACCTGCTGGCTGCAGCCAGTGCACATCCAAACCCAATGAGGGATCATCTCTCCAGAGCATTCTTTAGGGATTTCAATAGCAGAGCTGAGAGGCAGAAAAGAAGAATAAGGCCAGTCACAAAACCCTGCATGCAGTGGAGACTATTCCCTATGGTTTATTGCTTTGTCCGAATATAGATCTAAATAACAGACGACTCTTGCACAGGGTAGGAAATGCTTCCCACCTAAGAAGGAGAAGATGAAGGACAAGGTGCCCCTGTGCTCACATCAACTGATTAGACCTTTCTGAAAAAGCCATGTCACAACCAGAGCTGCTCCCCACCTTCCAAACAGCAACCCAGGTAAAATCCAAGGGAAGGATCCTCGGAGCAGAGCTAACTATGGACCGAGCCTATATCCTAGAATCACAGAACCATAGAATCAACCAGGTTGGAAGAGCCCTTTAAGCTCATCCAGTCCAACCATTGCCCAGCACTGCCAAGGCCACCACTAACCCATGGCACTGAGGCCTCGTCTCCACCGTGTGTGAACCCTTGCAGGGATGGTGACTCCAGCATTGCCCTGGGCAGCCTGTGGGGAAGGAATTCTCCCTAATATCCAGTCTATCTTGTCCTCCCCTTCCCTCTCTCTTACATTTGCTTGGACTCAGCTTTATCTTTCCATTTTAAGGACTTTGCCACCTCATATCAGCATTGATGGCTCTTGCCTTTTAACAAGCTCAAACTGCAGCTAGAATTTTGGAGAGCAATTACTGAAGCATCTTCAGGTAGCACTGCAGACAGTGCCTGACGTGCCATCTATGGAAATCAGAAGGTGTCTAAAGAGGGTGTTTACAAGCAGAATGCTGCTCAAAGTCTGCCTCGGTTGCAGATAACAAGGCTGAGACAATGACAGATCTCCTTCCCCTGGCAGCCAAGAGCAGCTCCCTCTGATTGGCTTTGCCGTGTTTATCCAGGATGCTGGGAGAGAGCAGGCACCAAATATGCAATTAATTGGCAGTTTGCAGGAGCATATTGCCTACAGATAAACAGAGTGGGTGATCCTGGCGCATGGAACACGCTGAGCGCTGCAGATGTAGTGCTGACCCAGTTAAAAACAAACGAGGGTTCCTTGGGTCTCTTGGAACATAATTGTATTCAAATGAAGACTTTTTGAGCGTGGTCCCTCTGGCCTTTGTGTGTGAGTGTGTGTGTGTGTGAGTTGAAGCTTTCCCAGGGTCTTCCTTAATCTGCAAGTACTTCATAAATGAAGGATTTGCTGAGAACTTTTACTGCTGACATGAGTGGCTAGAAGCTGTTCTGTGCAGGAGCAGACAAGTGACTGTGATACGGTGTTAATGGCCTCTGCTCTTCACAGTGGGTGATTTGCAAGCAGAAAGAGAGGAGAATGCTGGATCTGAGTCCAACCTGCAATCAGGTGATGTGGGAAGGAACAAAACTCCCCAGGACAGACCCAGGAGTGAAAGGAGATGAGGTCTGGGAGAGCAGAAGGGAAGGAGGACCTGGAGCAGGGGGATGACCGATGCCCAGGAAACAGAGGGTGAGTGGAAGGGAGAGGCTACAGCTTCTAAATATGAGGTGTTGTCATAGGCACAAAGATGACATAAAACCCAGTCAGGAAAATGGTAAGGGAGAGGAGTGAATGCTCCTTGGAGGTCAGGATACACACTGTGGAAAAGCTGCTGAGGCTGGAAGGGGAAAGGCAACTGGAACGTGATGCCAGACAAGCTGGGAAGCTTGAGAGACTTCAGGAGGGGGATGTGTGACACGATCAGAGCATCAGCACAAACTGATGGATCCAGTGTGAGACACAAATGCTGACAGAAGAGCTCATACTTCACGAGAGAGGATGCGCGTTAGAAGTCCTCGATGAGGACTTCCAGCCTCAGTGCTCTGCAGAACAAAGGAGGCCAGAGAGCTCCTGTGCGCAGCAGGGACAGGCAATGAAAATCACTGACCTCCCAGGACAAAAGGACATTTGTTTCTCATTTTTTATACTTAGTGCTATAAAACTAACGATTAAAGCATGTGACAAATCTCTCACTTCATTTTACTGAGGCAGCATTGACATTTACCAGCACTGTTCAGATGGAGCAAGAAAACAAGTCATGACCTGGCAACTTCTCTGTGAGGGACAATGCACAGAGATTGTATCTGGCCTGAGCAATGGGACGACTTCAAAATGCCTTTACAGGAATTACTGATCCCCTGGGGAGAGTTTTACAGCGTGCTCTGACTTGTGTTTTTACTGGATGCTTTCACTTTGCCCTCAGCCTGGGCTGTGAATGCAGAGTGGATGGTTTCACACGCACTTTGTGCTCCACAATGTCCTTCCTTCTACGCTAAGGTGATTCCAGGTGAGTTCCTCATGCAGGGCTCAGTCCAGCTTCCATCTGAATTGTCCTGAAAGCCAGGCCTTAACCACACACCATGGAGTTCGATGTTCCAACAGCATGGCAAAAATTCAGCAGTGTTTTAAAATACCTTTTACTTTTAGATCAAAGTGCCTGCATTTGGGTACCCAAAATTAGCAAGCAAAATAAGTGACATTTTATTCAGAGATGCAGAATTTCCATTGATTTTAATGGATTCAGCATCCCAGAAAAGTAGGCCACTTACTGATGTACCTACATAAGCATCTTCACGCTGACTTGAAGGAGCCATGATGACCTTATGTTTTAAAAATCAGGAGAAAACTCTGTACCCATCAGTCTGCAATCCCCTTTATTTCTGTCAGCAAGTCTCATTCAAGCTGTAAATGTGCCTTTAAAGTTTCTTGCAATGAGGTCTCCTCTGTTCAAGAGAACACTTAGACACAAGCTAATGTCTTCCCGAAGAGAAGCACTGCAGTGAATTGAGGCTAATGGCTTCCTCATATCCCTGTGGTGGAGGTGGGAACGAAGCTTGGTCTCCCCACAGAACAGTTCTGTTCCTGATAGGAATGGCTCAGCAGCCTTGGAGACTGTTTCTGCCTTACCACATCACACAAGGACACTGTGGCATCCTACAGGACTTAGTTCTTCAAAGCACAAGTACACAACACTGGATAAATGGCTTCATGTTCAGTGTTCTGGGTAGGCTGGAGGAAGGAGATGGGGCAGTGAGAAGCAGCAAGACCTTGAGCCAGAGGAGTTCTGGGGAGGGCTATGGAACCAATGGAGCACGATCCTGTGCTAATGCCCATGAAGGAACTCCTGAACCTGCTATTTATCTTGCAACTTATCTGTTTTAATCTCATGCAACTGAAGGACTATCGGTCCTGCCGTCTGTCTGCTGAAGGAAATAGCTGCATAATTGAGCTCTGATTGTTTAAAGCACTTGGCAGGAAACAATAGATAAAAACTGACAGGACTTTCACAGTTAACAATACAAACTAATGAAGTGTAATGCTGCTCAGAGAAATATTGTGACGGGTATCCACGGATTCACATGAAGGGAAGGAAGCATCAGGATGGGTTCTGCGCTGCCCTCCATCAGTCTTGACTTTGATGAAGAGTCATCAGCTCCTCCTCCTCTCTGTCCACTCTTCCATCACACTGCTTGGTCCCACAGCACTGTCAGCAGGTTTGGAAAGTGACCCTGGTTTAAGGAATTCCCAGAGAGAAACCTCAAGTGAGCTGAGCTCCCATGGACTTCGGCATTCCTATGGCTCTTATCAGCAGGATCTCACCTGTGGAATGACACAGACCATCAAGGGGAAGTGATGGGGGAAACCCCTGAACCCGGATGGATGCACGGGCAGTACTGGGCTTTCAGTACAAGCGTTTGGGTGCAGGATTGTTCACAGCCACAGCATGACAGCAGCTCAGCACGTAGCCAGCGCAGGCAGGAAGGGCTCTGACTGTTCAACTCACTCCTAAAGGCAACTGCTGGATATTGAACTTTGGTAGCAAGAGTCAGTGCCACTGCAGACAGCTACAGGCACTTCTTATTGCCCCTTATCTTACACATTGCAGCTCAGAGCCTGAATTATTCAAAGCAGTCTCCACTGGCAGCTTCTTGAAGCAGGAGGCACACAGACACACAGATGGCGGCTGTAGTTTTCCCCTGTGCCTGGAGTATCCCAATTCCCACGTGTGTTGAACTGGACAATTAGTGCAATTTGTTAAGCAGGCAGCAGGCAGTGAGGTGGAGCACACCGTGCTGTGCTCTCAGAGGATGCTGCTCCACAGCCCCTCTCATCTTCATTTCATCAGATATGCAGACAGGCAGCAGCCAACCTGCCTTAGCCACAAGTGCAGTGCACAGTGTATTGGGTTGGTTGGTTGTGGTTTCAAGCACTGGCTCAGCTAGAATGACACTAAAGGCCCCAAAGAAGCCAATGAGAGGCCCCAGAGAAATCAATGATCAAAGGCACTATGGGAAAGGATTTCCCTATTGTGTTTCCTACTGCAGGCGCAATAAGATTGTCCTGGTGTGCTGCAAGGAGGTTCTATGCACAGAAGTAGGATGAGTGTCTATTGTGACTATGATAATCTCTCAGATACCTCCTGAAAATCAAAGTCTCAAAGGCTCCTGGCTGCATCCAAGCTGTGACTCCTGAGGCACTGGGGTGTTAATGCTTCAAACCTGATGCTCCTGAAGTGGATGACAAAGCCCCACGTTGACTCAAGGGTAGAGGAAGAGACCTCAAAAGGCACGGATGTAGCCTGAGTTTCCCGGCTGAATGGGGCCATCAGCTGGTTTGCTGTCATGGAAGTGAATTGTCCCTTACCTTGGGAATACCAGAGGCTGTTTACTGGAATGAGCTCAGCAGCTGGGAGGGATCAGGGACTCCTGAGTTCCTGCACTGATGTGACAAAGCAGCAGCAATGGTAACAGACTGAGTGGGTACAAAGGGAAAACATCAGTATAGCTTTCTGTGAGCAGTGCCTCTGTGGTGCCTTCCCATCACCATCACTGGCTCATTAAACATCCAGGATGCACAAGGAGAGGGTCGGGAGCAGCTCTGTGGTGTGAGGGTGGGATCCCACAGGCACTGGGATCAGATGTGGTGGGTGCTGGACAATGGCTGTAAGAGTTAAGCTGGAGGCCCCAGCTAGAGGCCAGGTCACCACAGAAGCCATAGAGCCAGCATTAATCTTTGCTCACATTGCAGGCTCAGAGAAAGGCCGAGGGGTGTCTGTGACCAACATCTACTGTGATTTCCCCAGGGGAGCTCAGGAATGCCTGTTTTTTCATGTCTTGTTCCAAATCTAATCCCTGCCAATAGTTCATATAAGTTCATGTAAATATATCCCCATACAACAAGGAAGACCAGAATTACGCAGAATTAAGCCTAGAGTCTGCCTAACAACTGCGTTATCTTCCCAGTAACTCTGTATAAGCACAGTTTTCCTGCAGTCATCATAACAGCACCATCACTACCGTGTCCTCTGGATGTCATTAATAAATAATAAATCAAACCACTCAGGAAGAGGGAGCAAAACCACATCTCAGATTTTCTGGAGCACACTGAGGTCAGTAGCATTGACAGGCAGGAAAGGGAACGTGTAACGGGACGAGCCCTGGGGAACAGCAGCTTTGCAATGTCACAGGGACAGGTAGGAAGAACAGAGGATGCTGCAGGCACAGGCAGTGCTGGCAGCACAGCCCAGGCCCCATTGCCCGCAGGCACCGGCAGCACAGGAACAAGAGCACCGGGTTCCAATGACAGCACCAGCGTCTGCCAGAGAAGGTCAGTGTATTTTTGCTGTCAGCTTCTTGGGAGGTTTCTTTTAACATGGCTTAATTGGGTTTTAGCACTGGTGAAAGCCCTGGAGAGAGAGAACTCGCGCTTAGTCACAGAGAGTTATGAGCCCTGACAATGGCAACGTCCCTCTTTGCACAGTCAATGTATGAACAGTTCTCTCCTCCCTCTCTGCAGTCAGTCCTGCTGAGATCCAGGAGTCAATCCTCCCTTCTCTTTCTCTTTTTCCCAGTACACAGCATTGTCCATCCCCAAAGTTCCTCCTCTGGTGCTGTTGGCAGTGGTGACACAGGCAGGTGGTGTCACCAACTGGTGGTACAGGAAACTTACTGGTCCTGAAGGAACTGCTCTAGAGGAAGGTGTCCTTGCCCATGGCAGGGGTTAGGAACTGCATGAGCTTTAAGGTCCCTTCCAACACAGAACAGTCTGGGGTTCTATGATTCTATGAGTACAGGGCTTGGAGGATAAGTTTTGACACTAGCAACCGCTCTTGGGTAAGTTTACCCCACCCCAAGCCATGGGGAAGCCCAGCATCCCTGCACCCCAGTAACTCCACCAACATCTTAGGGAGTAAACCAATACCTGGTATTCGGCCCCTTCCCCAGATTTATCTCCTAACCCCTGCTCTTCCTCAGCTGCCTCATACCCACCCTGACTCACAGTTATCAGAAAGAAGAGAATGAAGATACACAGCAAGAGGAATCCCCTTGTTAAAAGAAGGTAAGGAACAAACTATTCTCAAAATAGCTGCTTGAATATTAACTAGAAAAGGAATCCAAGCCCAAAACAGAGGCCAGTGAAACACACCCTGTTGATGGGAGAAAAATATCTTCATCATCCTTTACCAAGTTAATCTTTTTCCCATGTGTGCCAAGCCAGCCAGAGCCCAGGGAAGGAAAATGAGTTGCTTTCCATTTCCTGAACACTTCTTAAACTATGGAAGGCTCAAATCCATCATCCCAAACATGGCTCTGACCACTTCTCATCCTCTTGTACTCTCTCAAAGAGCCTCACTCAGCTGGAACTTCATTGTGGCCATTTTCCTCTTTATAGAAAGCATTATTCTTGAGACACACTCAGTTCCAATGCAACACACGGGTCATTCTCACCCCCACACATGTAACACTCAATGAACTGCTTTAGTTTACTGCAGCCTGAGATGGGATTTCAAAACTTGCCGGATCCTTCCAAGATCCTGTTCCTGTTCCCACTCCCTGCCCCACCCTTTACTCTTCACAGTGATCCTTTGGGGGATGCTGAAACTGAAATCCATTTGCTTGCCAAGCAGTTTTCCTTTTCACCACCTACACTTCCACTTGGGCTCCTATGAGGCGTGCCGCTGCTGGCACTTGCTCCTGTTAGCAAATGGACCTTGTTTGATTGGGGCTGGGTGGAAGGAATCTGCTTCCCATCAGATGTATGAGGCTGGGCTGTGGGGAGGGTATTATTCTGTTTACCGGCTGGGGATATTTCGAGTGCAGTCATTTGTTGTTGCTGTGAATTTGGATGAGAGGCATCTCCTGCCTCCTGACAGTTGCTGGCAGCATGCTGTAAAAATATGATTAATTAAAGTGTGACTGTGAATCCACTCAGAGGCTTCAGACTTTGCCTCCTCTAACATTAAATGGAGAAAGGGCCATTTAAAAAGTTCAGACCTTGAAGCAGATTTCAAAGTACACTGCAGCTCCGCTCAGCAGACCAGGTTCAACCTTCAACATTTAAAGCCATGATTCCTCGGAGAGAAGAGACTTCAGCTCCTGGCCCAATCCCAAATATAGAAATAAATAAATAAGAGACAAATAAGGAGGCCATGCTCAGACAGGACTTCAGCAGAAGCACACTGGTCACCTGAGGGGCTCCTCTGTAGCCTACGTGACATTTGTACCTTTGTAGACAGCTCAACCCCATAATACAGCCCTGTTGCGCTGAGATTTGAGATTAAAACAACACATTCTGGCTCAGTGAGAAGGCCCTGGAAATCCTGGAAGACCTTCAAAAAGGAGCAGTGTAGGACTTGTAAAAGAGACACAACTTGATAAATTGGAGGATGTGAGTTTGCTAGCAGGGATTTAAAAGGTACTTTAACTGATGTGCAATGGCTGCAGCACAGGCACGGCTCAATCTGAGCGGGGCCCAAGGTCTGCTTTTGAAGAAGTCAAACTTGAAATAAAATAAGAAGAAAAATGTCTGCTACATTCCAAGGTCACAAAGGGTTCCCTGAAGCTCCGCATCCCTCCCGACTCTGCCTTCCTAAATGATAGTCACTTGTTAGTGCAGAGCACCTACTTGAAACGGAGCGTAATTAACAGGAGAAAGGAAAAGCATGTCAGACTGAGAGAGGATGTCTGTACCAAGAGGTTGTGAGGAGCAATGTGCTGCACATTCAGAGGCAAAATGAGCTATTTATTTGTTTCAAGAGTATTACTTTTAAGCTTGACATGTTTTAAGCAGTTTGGTATTCTACAGCTTTCTAAGTGACTGATAGCTTGGAGGAAAGGATCAAGAATGGGAAGCTCAGGCTTGTTACTCAATGGTAGCTGTGGTAGCCCACTTTTCCAAGCTGACTCCCTTACTACCTCCAAAGTTCAGTATCATGTTCAATCCCCACAGGCAGTCCCTTTGCCTAACTCCCTATTTGGAATCACCACCCAGATACTCCAGTTTCTCTGAAGAGCCTTCCTGACCCGAGCAAACCCCTGCTTTGAATGGTGAGCACTGTAGGAGATGACCTGCGGGACAAAATGTCCCATTTTAACACATCCAGGCCACGAGGAGTTTCCAGCACACACAAGGTTTTAAACCCAATGACTTGTACAACAGCCCGGAGCCGGTGTTACCAATACAAAGCTGCTGCCCGAGCACCAGAGGCCAGCAGCTCACCCCACCGCACATGCACTGCCCAGCCCTGCTCTTGCCAAGGCTACAAGCAAAGGTAGCATGAAAGAAATAGGCATTTGCTTCTGAAAAGAGAAAGAAACAATAATTCTCTGTTGTTAGGCAAGAGCACAGGCTACAGTGAAGTCCCTGAACAGGTAAACTTTGGCACAGCCATACATACAGATGGTGCAAGACTAGGAATGGAAATCTAAAATGAAACATTTGAAGTTGGGGTGAGGGTAAAAAAATACATAAACTCTTTGAAAAGACAGTGATTATTTGGGATTATAAATCTGCATATTAATGTATGTGATTCCCAGTGACATTTCCTTTCTAATTCATTTTGTTGCACACAGATAAGTTCTAGATAAGAGCATTGTGGTGTGCAGAAGGCTTAATCCAACAGAAACCCCCTAACATGCAATTTAAGGATCTCAGGTTCATTAATCCTAAAAGCAGCTTGTTTAATCTAGTTTATTTGCATGGGACTGAGTGAGACAGGGTACAGCAGACACTGCCTTCCCTTCAGAGACACCCTTTGGGGTCTCCATGCCAGGCACAGAGCTTCTTTCTCCATCCTCTGTCCATTGAGTGGGCAGGTAAAGACCGGACAACCCCAGACAGGTCTGTTTCCCAGAGATTCCAGCATGATCTCTCCTCTCTGCAGGCCTTCTGTAATACCCAAACACTCTCCTTCTCATGAATCCATCTATGAGAACTGGACTAAACCCTGAGAACTGCTTTTCCTCTGTGAAACAAACACTTTTCCCCTTAGCCCTGTGCCCTGTAGAACTGCTTCCTTTGCCATAAACCAACTGTAAGAAAGCCTCGAACTTCCTCCAACTCTGTATCTTTCAACTGGGACAAGTCCCTGTTTTGGAGCCATGTCCCATCTCTAGTTTTGCCCATCAAAGACAACATCTGAGGCTTATACAAGAGAATCAAAAGGAAAAAACAAAGATCTCCTCCAGCCAATATTTGCTGGAGAACAAACACTGCACCCAGGCTATGACGTTTAAACAATGCACCCTAACCCATTCTCCCCCTCTTCCCCCCAGACCCTCCTTTCCCCCATAAATCTCCTTACTCAGCCCCTGGTTGGCATCCTCAGGTGCTAATGGAAAGCAGAAGAGACCTGTTGGGTGGTTGACTCCTCCAGCACATCCTCAAGGACCATGCCAGTAACTGGAGAGCTTTCACTCCTCCAGGCAGCCAGCTCCAGCCTGACATATGCTGCATGCGGGTGATTTCCCGATGCCTGGATGCCTGCATCTTCCCACCTTGTTCCATGTCTATCTGTCAATTATCCACCCTAAATTCTTTCACCTCCCCACTGTTGACACCTTTTAAATACATGGTTATGAAATCCATCCTCTGTTACCCCGCAGCCGACCTACATAACAGACCAGGCTCTGCTCTGCACTCCCGTCAGCTGCTCGAGGGCTGATGCAGACAGAGATGTTCCCAAACTCCCAATCTGATCCCACCAAGGGGCTATGTTTAGATCACACACCAGGGCCTCGTCAGACAGCATCCCAAAGAGCATCCATCATGGCTCGATTCTACTTTGCTGCCTCCGATGCAGCTTGTTAACTGTTCCCAAAAACGAGTGTGTTTTAATGACTGTTTGCTGAGAATTGGGATTATTTTCCTTCTAAATGTTTTCCTCTGATTATCTCCAGGATGAAATTCATTTGGTTAATTACCATCCTTTTAATTTGTTTAAGACTGTGTTTCTGTTTCCTGTGCTGTAACACCTCCCTGCCAGCTCTGCCTGCATTTATTCAGTGTCTGACAGACTCTCAGTTTGGGGAACAAACAGAAGATTTCCATAAAACACACACCAAACAGGCAGCCCTGCAGGGAAAGCCTGAGATCCACCTAAAACCCAAGGCAGGAGAGAAACCTCATTCAAATGGGCACATTTATTGCTGGTGTTTATTACTGGAAGTCCTGTCTCGGTGCCCAGCCTCCTGTACCATCTCTGGACACGCAGTCCAAGCTGTCCTCCTGTCAGACACAATCTTTTATAACATCTCCTTCATTTGCCAAAACCCGGCAGTTTTGTACCTAATGCCTTGGCTTATTCCATCATCATCCTATTACTACCCCGAAACAGAGGTAGATGAATTCCAATTTCATTATCAAGCTCTCAGTTCCAGTCAGTGATGCACATACTGGAAGAGCCCTCCTCTAATTTCATTAGTTTTCTAAACTCCCCTAATAATAACAAAAAAATATCTTCCATGGATAATGCAAATGAGACCAATGGAGCCATTAGGAACCATTTCAAGTATTCTTAAGCCAACGGCAGAGCCACCCAAAAGGAAAGGTCGTGGCACCCAATTGAATTACATGCAGCAGCACTGAAGAGCATCCAACGGCTTGGGAAGAAATTCAGGGCTGTACACATTTACCATCACATGTACAACACCACAGCCCCTGCTTCCTGGACATGGACTTTGCCCTCTGTTACCTCAGGAAGGGTAATTCCCCTTTCACCTTACAGGAATTGTATCCAGCAGCTCAGGATGTTCTCCCATGGCTGCCCCTTGAGCCCATGCCCGTGTCCCAGCACAGCCCCTGGTGCCACCCCAGCCTCAGCTGCACCCACAGCTCTTTTCCATGCCAACATGTTTCTATCTCATGCAGAAAGCTGCTTGTCCCTTAATAGGGCACATTTTCCAGAGAGCTCTGTTGTTCTGGAAATTATGGGCTATAAAGAATTAATGGCTGAATATAAATCAATTTAGTTCACCGAGAGAGTATGTGTTTTATGTGGTGGAGGCTTTCAAAGAAAAGTAATTAGTTGATTTGGCATTTTAATCTTCAGAAAAATAAAGAAGCTATTTTTCTGCTGAGAGGATGTGTTTGAACACAGAAACATATGCTGTGCTTTCTGAAACTATAGTAAGAAATCCTTATCGGCTGGAGGTGGCAGAGCTGATAGTCACTTCTATTGTCTCAGGAAGATCCTTGCGATAAAGACTTCAGCACACAGACTGCATTTCACTTCCCAAAGTGCCCAACTAAAGGCTTTTCAGAAGGTAGGTCTGCTTCTCTGCCAGGTAGGTCGCTTCTAGGGACTGCTACAAGGAGATAAATGAGATCAAGCTGGAGAAGAGAAGGCTCTCGGGAGACCTTAGAACAATCTTCTAGTACCTAAAGGGGGCCTGCAAGAGAGGGATAATTGACAAGGGCCTGTAGGGGCAGGCCAAGGGGAATGGCTTGAACCTGCCAGAGGGGAGACTAAGATGAGCTCTTAGGCAGAAGCTCTTCCCTGGGAGGGTGGATGGGCTTGGAGCAAGCTGCTCTAGTGGAAGGTGTCCCTGCCCATGACAGGATATTGGAACTGGCTGAGCTTTAAGGTCCCTTTAACCCAAACCAGTCTGGGATTCTATGATTCCAAGGATGATTCAGAGCGACTGACCCATCTCCCAGGAATATTGCATAAGATACTGCCCTCTCTATGTCAGTGTCATACCAAAACAAATCCCTCCTTATTCCATTTGCTGTATTTCTCCCATTAACACCCTTGGTGTGTTTAGCAGAGACCAACCCAAGCTAGTCTGCAACACATTTGAGTTGCTTCCCCCCTGCTCCCCACTAACAACTCATTTAACAGCAGCCCAGCAATTAGAAAATCAATATTCCATTCAGATGTGCACACTTCATCTGGAGCATCACTTAAGGAATGTCTCTTGCAGCCTTATCTCTGCTGGACAAAGGCAGGGCAGAAAGGACACTCTGGAGGTAGGGTATCTGACTGATTTAAGATGATTCCTCTTAAGGCCCATGCAGTGTTTGCCAAATGTCTGAGGCTGGGTACAGCCAGTGTGGATATGACATTGTGCTAATAGGCATCTCCGTGCCAGGGAGTGTGTGTCTGAATACAGTTGCAGGGAAATGCAAGCTTGCTTTATTGTTTAATATCGTACCACCCACCTGAATAAAACAGAGCCTGACACATGTCATAAGGAATTACTCCAGGAATGCAGGGCCCTGAGGCACCAAAGCCCCGTTTGTTACCCAAAAATAAAATACATAACTAACAATCACATCTTCTTTCCTATGAAAGGGTTTCCAGCCATTCAAGCACTTACTACATTGCTGTTACAAGCTCCCTTACTGGAAGTGCAGGGGCAGCAAAGGGGAAGAAAAGCAGAGACAAAGCAAAGAGGAGGAATCACGATGGAGAAATGAGTTTGTTGCATGTGAGGCCCTGATGTATTCCCCCAACTCCAGAATTAGCAGCATTGGCTGTTGAAGCAGGCTTTAAACCACTGCCCATCTGCAGAGACCAGGCTGGGAACAGTCTGCTTCATTCTCATGCTATTTAAAACAAGAGCTGGAATTGCCAATTGTTGTGGAAAACCACTCCCTTGCATGCAGGCGAGCAAGGATGTGAGGCACTGGATCCAGGGAAAGTCACCTCCTTTCTGAGCCGTTAGAGAGTGGCAACAGCAGAAATCCCCTGAGCTCAGAGCAAACCTCTCCACCTTCCTTCCCACCTTCTCCAGAGAAGCGAAACCCCCATCTCTGTGTTACTAAATCAAGTAGCAGGGATTCCCTTTGCAGGGAATGCTGGTGGTGAAAGCTGAACAGCTCAGACTTCCCTAGTCCAGCCTACACGTAATTCCCTGCTCTGTTTGGATGTGTTGTGTAAGCCATAATTATGCAATCTCCCAGTTTACCACGGAGCACACTCTCAGTGGGTGACAGCTCAGCAGCAGCCTGCGACCACCACGGAAAGGACACATCTTCCTGCAAATGCATTGACATGGAATAATGTGACCTGCTGTAGAAGGAAAAGGGCAGTGCAGAGATGAGCTCCAGGAAAAGGGGCTGCTGCTGACATGAATTCCAAGCAATGTACTTGGTTCTCTTTGTAGTTAATGCAAAGTCAAGCTGACCATGGGAAGGACATGCAGAACCTTTACAATAGGTGCGTGGGGAGGCTGCTGTGAATTGGATGCTGTGACACATTAAAACTGGAGCTCTGTGACCTCAGAAGCAGCACAACAAACAGCTACACAAAGCAGGACACTTGCCTGAGATGGAACCTTTCCCAGAGCACTTTCGGATACAAATGGTGGCTAAAATCACTGGATGAAACAGCCCATCCAAAGAGATCCTCACAAAAGGCCCCATTTGACTATTTTGGGGGTTGCAGTTTGGTTTGGGGTTGGGTTTTTTGGTAATCTGCCACTCACATCATTTTTCAACACAAAAATAATGAAGAATCCTCAGTCAATTTTTCAGGTGAGATAAAATCTGGATCGTTTTTAAGGTTTACAAATCGTTGTAAACAGTGAGGAGATTACAGGAACATCTGCAATGTCACATCACAACATTTACTAGAGAGTCTCCTAATCGCTATTCCAAACAGTGCCCTAATACACAGAGGTGCATGAGGGGTTTAACTCCGTAAGGATGAGCACAGTTTGGAGGGGCCAGTTACTCCAGTATACTTCACTGACACCAAACGGGTTATTCTTTCTGTACCAAACACCGATAGCACCAATCCAATTTAATTCTGCATCCTTTATGCACTGACATTTCAAGCAAGAGAAAAAATAATGTAAGAGGAAGAAAAGTGTCCAGAAAAACTACTCAGAGGTGATTGATGCTTCTTCAGGTTATTGGTGACAAGGTCTGTGGTTTTAATACATCACACAGAGCAAATAAAAATGCCAGAGATGCAGGTGATACAGCACTCATCCAACTCGGAAAATACTGACACACTGCTCTATTCTGTAAGCTGCTGGAGTCGGGAGCAAGAATGCCTTGTGCTGATTTGGAACAAATTAGGATAATGTAGGAGAATAAACCTGGAGAGGGGCTCTGGACAAGGGATGTAGGGATAGGCCAAGGGGAATGGCTTGGACCTGCCCGAGGGGAGACTGAGCTGAGCTCTGAGGCAGAAGCTGTTCCCTGTGAGGGTGCTGAGGCGCTGGCACAGGGTGCCCAGAGCAGCTGTGGCTGCCCCATCCCTGGCAGTGCTCAAGGCCAGGTTGGACACAGGGGCTTGGAGCAGCTGCTCCAGTGGAAGGGGTCCCTGCCTGTGGCAGGGGTTGGAGCTGGAGGAGCTTTAAGGTCCTTTCAACACAAACCAGTCTGGACTCTATGGGCTGTGTGAAATCAGGGACTACGGAATTACCTTAAATGTTGAAGGGAATTTGGTACTCCCAAACCATTCACACTTGTGATGGTGTTGGTGGAATTATTTATGTTAAGTCTGGTTTTCTATTTTCATTTTACAAAATCAATCAAACCTGACTTCCAGAGCACCAAGGCCAGGACAGTTACCCCAGGAAATTAGTGATGAGTGCTCCAGCCACAGCTAGTGGTGTAGGACTAAAGCAATCCAGAGTTACCATCTGGGTGCCTGAACTCAGCCTGGTGATCTCAGTCCAATTCTCTCAGCTGCTGCCCCACCTCACAGTAATCACAGAACCCCAGACTGGTTTGGGCTGGAAGGGACCTTAAAGCTCACGGGGGACAGGAACACCTTCCACTAGAGCAGGTTGCTCCATGTCCTCTCCATTGACAGTCTCCCTGGGGCACGTGTAGCCTGAAGGAGCAGTGAGGGACAAAGCTGCTGTCTGGGAGGCACAGGGAAAGCAGCCATGCCCACACAAGCTGTGGCTGTTGTGAGGGCAGAGCCAGGAGCTCCCCAGGCTGTCAGTCAGAGCTACATTCATCCAGAGGAGTTTCTTCATTTCTAAAAGTTGTTATTGGAAAATGTCACTATTCATTGCCAAGAGGTGCCGTGACGCAGTAACTCTCATTACACCTAAGCCCTCTCAGCACAGAATAGCCACACACTGATAACCTGAATATATCTGCTGCAGCTGCTGTTCCATAGACTGCACTCTTGCACAGTCAGGCTATTTTACATGCCTATTAGCCCCATTATTTTATAACTCATTCCTCTGTGTAATGCTGACTCTCTATCACTTCATTTTAACAAAAGGATGTGCTCCTCTGAGACAAGAGGGGATGACGAGATGGAAAGGGAGGCTGAGTGAAGGCAGCAGGTTGTGTTATGCCTGGGCTGAGGAAGCGCCTGGCAGAGCAGGGAGCCTGGAGCCTCTGTTCCCATGGGAGCTCTGGAGCCTCTGCCTCTGCTGCTGCTGCTCTTCCTGCTCTGGGCGAGTGCTCCAGGGGAACAGAGGTGAGAAGGATGCAGAAGGGAGGCAGCCTGCACCCTCCCGGTGCTAGCAAGGAGCTCACAGCAGCACATCCTCCATCTCCAGAGGTGTGGGGTTTGCTTGGGCCACACCACTTCAACCTGTCTGACACAGCACAGGGCGGTGGTATCCGACACAGACTGTTAGAGCCACGGCACTATCAGCCTGACCACCCTGGATGGATGCTGACAGTCCACAGCCTTTGTACTGCTGCGCACATTGCTCCAAGCAGGTCTCCTTGTAGTGCTCAGTCAGTAACAGCACCTGCTGAGTGTCCCTGTTGTCTCCCTCCTCCTCCAGCCCAGAATTTCTCATCAGGTCCCACGAGTGCTGGATGCTACCAAACCACCATCTTCATGTTCCTCATGTTTCCCAGCTGCAGCACCCCTCAGACACCTATCCTGCAGATGCACACCACATACATGCCAGTGCTTTCAAGAAAGACAGCAGCAGAAAAGGTGTTTCTTCCAATGGTGTGCTAGTGTACACAGGTGATGTATTTGTTAGGGAAAGCCTCAAGAAGCGATATAAACCACAGAAAACAGTCTACGGGAGGCTCTTCGGCTGGAAAAGGAGGGAGGACATGACAAATGTCCCCTTAGCAAATTATCAGCAAATAAGCATGGTAAAATAAGAATAAACTGTCTGTTTTTAGTTACTGTCTTTTACTAAAATGCCAAGAAATGGATATTAAAGATGAAAGATACCTAACAATAGATTAAAAAATGCTGGTGGTACACGTTATGTATCACACATCTCACTGCCTCTGTGGGACTCACTGATACAAGATGTAATTGTGAACAAAGGCTTCACACGCCTCGAACAGGACTATTGTTATTTTTTAAGGCAATGAAACCTTTTATACCATGCATCAGAGATAACCAAGCTCTCGAGCAGGGAATAAGCCAACCATGAACTGGTGAGGGCCTCAACATGAGTGACTCTATCTGAGCAGGGCAAGACACCCTGCCTTGCTTTATACAAAGAGAGAGCTTTCGCTATAAAGGCATCAAGTCGGAAACTTCTCTCCAGTGCATGTCAGAATGGATACAAGAGGGCCTTGATAATGAAAAAAAAGACAAATAATTCTTTGCCCTTTTCTTGCAGGTTTCACTCAAGGACCTGGAATTGCTTTATGAATACATATCACAGAGCTGCCAGCAGCCTTGGGAAGCGGCAATGCTACACAAAGCTCATAAGCCACACTTAAGAGATGACAGTTAAAGCCAATGCAGATGATTTCTCCTAAGTTACACATTCTGTGAGAACATGAAAATAGAGTCAGAATTATTACCCACTCGGTAGGGCTCAAATGTCTGCGTAAATGAAGCCAGGAGTAACTGGTTATAGGAAGAAGGATCGAGGAGATTAATATTAGCTACATTCACTTCTCTAGATGGCTCATAGGGTTTCTAATAGAATAGAGATGCAAGAAAGCAATTAAAGGCACTAACTTAAAAAGATCTCTAAGTGCTGAAGGTCTGCCAGCATTTACCTCTAAATCCTGCAACACAACTGGGCCCCTTCCTCCGGGGACCTTCCAACAACCTCTCAGACATCAGGGTAATTATTGCAAAGTGTGACCCAGACTGTGGTTACTGGTAGGATCTAGAAAACCCCTGGAGGGTTCAACATCAGACACATTCTCACCAGAAATGGATCAGACTTTCAGCTGTGGGCTGGCAATTCTGTAATGACTGAACTCAATATCCCATTCTCTGTGGCTGCTGATGCTCTGGTGGGTTGGGGTTGAGGCTGTCTGCTCAGGGGTGCTTCCAGACAGGGTTTGGTATCCAGCATGGATCCACCACAGCCATAATCCCTGAAGGACTCCTGGCAAGGAGCACACTCATGGAGTTAGAAAGAAGACAAGGGAGATAATGGATGGAGAGAGACAATATCTAAAGAGCTTTGGGTGACATGGTCTAATGTGTGGTGTCCCTGCCCATGGCAGGGGTTGGAACTCGATGATCTTAAGGTCCTTTCCAACCCAAACCATTCTATGATTCTATCATCATAAGGGTAGGACATAACCAGTGAAGTGCCCTTGCTCTGCCAGGGCACTGCTGCTCCCCTGCAACAGTCTCTGAGCAAAACTTGCACTGCTGATGTTTCAAGTCCTTCAATGAACCAGGTGTTCTATCTCTTTGGGGAGATTAAAGACTATGGTGGATTTGCGAGTTTCTGGTGCACAGGGAACTTCCACTGCTGGGGTATAAATCCACGCTTGGTTCTCACATGTAATCTCCAATTTAAGCAAACTGGGAGTAAGGAAAGAAATGAAATACTAATTGCAATCCAAATTGTTCCATCTTCTATCCACCCCCTGCCAGCTTCTCTCCCTGCTCCCTAATCCATAAGGTCTGAGTGATGATCAGTGAATAATTAATTCTGGGTGAGCTGGAGAGGTTCCATGCAGAGCCTCTGCAGATGGAGCCAGCTCAGGAAAGGCATGGCCAGTGTTTGTTGCTTCCCTGTTGGTTCTGCTGGGCACCAGCATCCACCAAGGCACTCCCATGGGTGCTAATGGTGCCATGTTGGCCCTCTCTGCTCACCAGCACAGACACTGCACAGACACATCTTTCCATGTTTACTTAGGAAGAAGTTACAGTGAAAATGGAGCAATACAGAGTAATAGTGAGCAGTGCCATGTCAGTGACTAAAGTATGAAGGTAAAGCATTAAAGTAACCAATTCAGAATGTACCAAATGAAATGGAAGATGCTGCAGTGTTGTTTTTTAAAGCATGTAAACCTGATCTTCTGAAAGCACCTGGGTTAAAATGAAAGAGATCCAAATAGCACCAAAATCAAGCAAATGGCAACTGGAATTCGAATTCGCTTCTCACTGGTTTTTAGCAATAGTCAGGACTAAAATTGTTGCTATGTCCTAAGGCAGTAAGAAACACTTTGTATTCTGATTGAAAATGCCAAAAATCTCTCACACACACACAGGTCAATTCTCTTTTGACAGGAAAAAAATGATATAGAAATTCTTCTCTCTTTGTATATATATATATCCATATAATTTAAAGTGTTTTTTCTGTATAGGAACAAACACATCCATAATGGAACAAATCTTCCCACACAGCAAGAACAGCAAAATATTAATTATTCAAGGTACATACAACTGAGTTATCTAAATCATTTGGTAAGTACTTTGCAGAGGGACTCCTATGGGGAAGAAGCTTGGAATGGTTCGAGCAAGGGACGTGTGTAATCTCTCATGTCCCAGCCATGGCTATTGCACAGGGCCAGCACAGCCCCAGAGACATCTGTACCTGTGAGCAAAGGGCAAGGGCTGATAGAATACCTGTGGCTTGAATAATTACTAATACACTGATATCATTTTGTGAATGAATGCCACCCTCCTGCACACCATCAATCATGTGCAATGCATGCCACATCCCTTTCTCATCGAATTACTTATATAACACACATGGATTAAAGTTAAATTCATATTTTTGGCTTCAGTTCAAATCAGTTAAGTGTTTTAGAACAAACTGTATTTTAATTCAATTGAAAATGAAGTGCTTTCATTCAATTAAAATCAGTTCTTGCTTCTTTTCATCACACCTGACCTGAATCTTGCCAGGGAAAATGAGATATTCTGTAGTTGTACTGAAAGTTAAAATGATGAACACTGCCAACCAGATAAACAAGATCATAACATCAGAGCCTGAGAAGACATCCATATGTGAATGAACTAAATGATACCTCCCTAATCATCATGTAAGACAGGGCTCCACATCAGAAGGCATTATTAAAGACTGTGGTAAGGAGGAAGGACAGAGGAGCGTATTCTTTCTCCCGTCTGTTTTTCCCCTTCCCTCCCAGCTGATGGATGAACTTGACAGAGTTATTTTATATTCACAAGTCTTGAACATCATTACACCCAGTGCTCTGTACAAGGAGCTGCCAGCAGTGAGCTCAGCGCACACGCTGCCTCCAGCTACAATCGGCGCATTTCTGTGCACGACCACTGCAATATGAAATTGGATAACAAGATACCCACGTCAAACAGCCGCGTCTTCCAGCTCCCGAACAAAGGATGGCAAACCCTGCCCAACATCAGTTGTTATGTGCTCACTTACAACTCTTTGCCCTTCACATGGATTTTCCAATCAAGGTTTTGCAGAGTTTCAATGGAATGCAGCGAAACTTGGTTTTAAACATTTCCTCCTTCCAAGAGAGAGACGTTTATTGCTAATACTGATTGCCAATAGAAATGACAGAGTAGAGGACAGAGAAATTGAATCCATCAAGCAATGTACTTCTCCTATGAGAAGGGAAATTCCATTCTGGAAGACGGAACACGAGGCAGATGCCAAGTGGATATCTCTCCCCCATGGCTACACACCGAGAGTTTGACATTGCACCTCATTAAATGCAACTGCACATGCCATTGAAAGGAAAAGTCCTTTCCTGCCGTCTCCCTGTTCCTCTGCACTTAAATGAGTTGGTTCAGTGCCCTGGTCAATCAGAAAATCATCACCTAAATAATAATCTGCCATGGAATCAACTTGCTGACCTTCCTGCGACTGCGTGATGACTGGACCTGCTGCACAGGGAACACATGGCCAGGGGACAGAGGCCTGTGGAAAGCAAGACTGCTCCTCCCAGATTAAGGTCATGTCTTCATCATGAGCAGTTTTCACTGTGTGCCAGAGTGTTTCAGCCTGGGATAGAAGTATCTTAGTTCTTATTGTCAACAAATAATAATTAAACTAGCAAACAGAAGGGTCAAGAACTCACAGGAAGCGTCTCCTGGTCTAAAGGCTGTAGTGATGGCATTTTCCTTCTCTTTTTCCCCCCCCCTGAAGTTTATTGACATGAAGAGTAATGCTAATGTAATTGCACTGAAATTCATGCACATGAAAATCTCACCGCAGCGAAGCCAGAATAAATGATCTGTTTGGAAACAAAATGTTAATGGAGTAGCAGAATCTGTCTTTGAGCTGAGGAATAGCAAGACGCCATCAGCCACAATGCAACTGAACTGTCACCCTGGCTCTAAGTCTTTGCTGGAAGGGTAGGAACAGAACTATCTGCTTGTAACCCTGAGGTGTACACTGATGCACCACAACATCGTGTCTGCTAGGCAATGGCCAAATGAGTCAATAATGTGTATTCAGCCTGTGAGAAGGGGAAAATGAAAGACAGCATCCTTCCATCCATTAATCAACCTGCTCTCCCGCTGCCGACACAAAGCCTTCCGATTGTCAGCAGTTACCAAACATTCTTCAAACACTAACCATCTGCAGCTGGAATACAATGCTTTGATTACAAACGTCAAAAAGATAGAGCATAAAATTCACTTCTCCTTATTTAGGTTTGGAGCACTGTGGCTTCACGCTACACTAATTCAGTGCCCTCAGTATGAAAACTCCCCATTATGATGTCTCGTCAAATTAGAGGCAACGCTACAACGATGCCATCTCTCCCCTCACACAACACTATATTTTGTAATTAAGCAGGACAGTGAAACAATGGCCTTGCTTAGAGAGAAAAGGTCAGGAATGCAAAACATATTTTTGCAAGCTAATTGTAAGATGCATGAAGCCAATTATCCCAATAGTGCTGCATATGCCGAAGCAGGGAGGATTGTATCAGTTTGCTCCATGACTCCAAGTGGAGTCAAAGCGGTAGCTGCACCACATGGGGCACAGCACCCTTTGGACTGTTAGGGACCTGGGAAAAGGAGGAACATGAGGAAGGCTGTTAAAATAATTCCAGCCTCTTAGCCCTTCCCTTGACATTTTCCTATGGCTTGAAAAATGTCTAGGAATTAATACAGTTGGTTACTGAAAGATATCAGACATGACCTCCCTATTTAGTCAGCAAGTTAGTTTGGATATGTAGGATAAGGGGAAGTGCTTATGTATTTATTTGAGAATACTGAATACCTCAGCCTCAGATATGAATAACGGACTCTCATCCACGTGCAAAAACCAATTTAACAGGAAGAATAGTTGAAACCTTGCTGTTGCCTTGGGAGAAGCTAAAGGCATCAGGTTGTTCTCAGTCCCTCTCAGGGCTGGAGCAGCTGAACAGGGCTTTAGAACAACTATTTCTGTACCCATGGGCTGGTGAGATGGATCTGCAACCTCCCCGATCTACCTGGAGTTCTACTTTCCTTCCTCAAGCGCATGTAATGCAAGGAGCACTGACCAGGGAAGAGCCTGAGCTTTGCCAAGGCTCTGCTGTATGAATATTGGTCTTTCTTCCATATCAAGGACTGTATTTGTTGTTTCAGTGCCTCCCCAATTCCTCCTCCAAAACTCCCTCTTTCCATTAAGAGTATCATCCTTTTAAAATATATGAATACCAGCTTCTAAACTTGCTAATACCATAAGAAAATGAGGAACAGAAGAGTTTCTGGGGATAACTGGTAATTTCCTCCTGCATCTCTCCTTCAAAGCAGTTCTCTGCCTTTGCTCCAGCCTCCTTACATAGCCATTAATTAGAGATCAGTAATTAACTTTCTGGTTCAAGAAATATTTTGCAAAGGAACCCCATTAACAGACTGATTTACATATTCCAGGACAAAGTAGCCTTGATAGAAATGAAGGTGCTCTGCAAGGCCAGGCTCAGTTGTGGGTCTGTGCTTGAATCCTTCAGCTACTGATGCTCGTGCCCTGGCCAGGGGTGGGAGCAGACACTGCCCATGGTACCAGACCTCCAGGTATTCCTGATCCTGACCTTGCGAGATGCTTCATTCTGCATTTCAGTTACTGACACTGACAGTGCTGAATGGATTCCAATACAAACTGAGCAGTGTTTCCTCACAGTATTTTGATTATCATTAAAACCAGAGGCCGCTGCACCGTACTGAACATGCTGTGAGTGTCACCCTTCACTATCCACACTTAATACTGTAAGTCTTCCTACTTAGAAAGCTTTGCTACGAACACCATTAGAGTAAGGAGGCAGAAGAGAACACAAGCTCTCCAGCACCATATCCACATCAAACTTAACCACTTTCATCATGCCTAAAAATACTTGGTGTATCAAGTTTGCTGGGAATAAACAAATGATAATGAGACCTGGAAAGAACTCACACACTAAGTTGACTGTATGAGCACAGACGTTCATGAGTTATTGATGCTCTCCTATTGCATACAGAAAACCCACAAGGCGGCCTGCAGGAGCACCACATGAGGAGTTAAATGCACTGCAGGACATGACTTGTTCACTTCCTCTTCCTTCTGTGGATTCTTAGCAGAGATTTTTGATGGGATAAAGAAACAAAGCGGTTGGAAGAGGAAGTCGCAGGAGTGCAGGTCGCTGCTGTTACTATGGCATGGCTGTACCCCTTCCAAGGCTGAGGCTCATTTAACAATCAACCATATGCTCAGACTTTTGTAGTGCCAAGAAAAGCTGAAATAGAATGTTATCTTCTGAAATAGGAAAAAAACCTCACAAAACTATCACAAACGTTAGTAGCAGAGTCCCTCAGCACTGAATGAATTTGAGGAATAGCATCCCTAGGAATGATCTACACTGGGATCCCATCAGAACACGGAGCTCTACAGAGCACCCATCTTCCACCAGATCAAAGCAGTCTGAAGGTATTTGTCCTGTGAAGTGATGCTGTGTCCCTGCCCTCTCAGTGCTAGTGTAGCCTTTGCCTGTTGCAGGGGAGATGGGACCAAGTTCATGTACTTCGATTTAAAAACCATTCCAAACCCCATCCAAGACCCCACTCGTTAAATTCCTGACAAACTGTCAGAAATGAGGTTTAAAAAGATTATTGTAAGAAAGTGGCAGCAGGGCCTCAGAAGGTCACTACAACAAGAGAACAACCAGAAACGCACTGACCACCATCATTAGCAACCGCAGCAGAACAACCTTCTCTCAGTTCTCCCTGTGCCCAAAGCCCAACCCAGCAACTTTCTCCATCATGAGTTTTGTAGGAGAAATGTGGGTCCAATTAAGGAAAATCCATCTGCCAAATGCTTGATTTGTGGCTGTTTCCAGAGAGGCTGCTACAAAGAGAAACATTCAGGCTCCATGATAAAAACTTGGTTAGCTGCGGTAATAAATCAGGCTGCAGCACACATTGTTAGCAAAAGGCCACTTTTACTGAACCCTTTTTAGGTTTAATGAGCAATCCAAGCAGCCAACAAACGGGAAGGAGCACTTGGTCTGCAATCCTCCTGGAAACCTCACACTTACATAAACTGATTGTACCCGATTAATGCACCTCTCACATAGAATTCTTGGTACACTTGATCTGATTTTACTTCTTGTGTTCACAATCAGTAAATTTATCACTGTTACAGTAACAGGACTCCCAGGATGCAAGAGACTCGAAATCTGGCAAACCACATCATATGAACCCCATAATCATTTATTGAAGTTACTGCAAACCCTTTGGTCTGCAAAAGGTCTCTTCTCGATCACTGTAAAATCCAATTCCATGAGAAACAAGCATGTTTCTTCTGCAAACATAAGCTCTGCTTGGCTGTAATCAGTGTATTTTTCTAACACATCACTTTGGGCAATCCCCCAGATGTTCTCTATAGCGAAAAAAATGGTTATCCAAGGTTTTCCAAACCTGGAATTCTTTCAGTTTTCACAGTTGCTCTGAACACACACACACATACACACAGGGAACCCATGACAACCACAAACATCTGCCTGGCCATGGCCAGGGGAACACTGGTGGATAGCACATCAACCCGAGATGGAACCCCCATTTCCAAGCTGTCAGCTCCCCGCAGCACACAATAACCCCACTTTAGAAGAGCAGCTTTGTGAGACCCCACTGGAAACCTGGCTGCTCGCTTTGTGCCATGGCAAGGTATGAAACCAGCCCAAATGGGCACAAAATCAACAAGGTGATTCCCAACAGTGAAACATTCCGTGACTTTTCCCACATTTCACATTATTTCCCTGTTTTCCTTTGTCATAAAACTCACACTGTAAAATTTCTCACTATTGTAGGAGATCATAATTTTCCGCTTTAAATTTCCATGATGTATTTAAGTGCATGCAATACTCAAACACAGGGTAAAAAGCACAGATTTGTTTCTTTATATCCTATTCTCTACCCATTCCCCCAGTCAGCTGCCTGTACATGTACATGCACATTATCCATACGCATCTGCTGTACATAGCAGGTTAACCACGACATGCAAGAGAAGGAAAAATAAAGAAACCAAGAAGCATGACACAGTACCACTTTAGATGCACAAAAGCCAAGTCACAGAACCATTTATGATCTCCTGTAGGTCAGTATTTCAACCTGGAGTGTTCTGACTGCATTTATTGCACTATTTATTTCTGCTATGGCATCTCCTGCAGAAATCCTACACAGCTCCAGACCAGAGCACTGCTACAATGGGAATATCCATGAGCAAAGGAGCGGTCTGTGAACAGTCAGCTTGGATACAAGATGGAGTCAAGAATCAAATATTTAAGAGGCAAATATTCCAATACCAGATGCTTCCTTGAAACAGTTCTTGGATTGCAGGAAAGACAAGGGAGGACAGCAGAAAATGCAGGTGAGGGATCGAAAGGACTCCAGCTCTTTCACACAGGGAAGTGAGTGCATTGTGCATTTTAGCAGGCATGGATGGGAATGTTCAGGAAGATAAAATTATCTCCTGTAACCCAAACCCTCACTGCATGGCTGAGAAGCCCAGCTGCTGTTTTTCTTTCACCTCTCCGAGAGCAACAGGACCTAAGGCCAAGGTCTTCTGCAGAAGGACACTTGCCTACAATTACAGACCTGACACTACTGTGAAAGCCAAAGGTCTAAATCTTGCTGTCAAAAGCCATCACGTGTCAGATGGTTTCCTCCACATCAGGGCATGTCAAGGTATCACAGATACAGCATTTCTGACTGACACTGCCTGATGGAAGCCTTTCATTTTCAGTTTCTAAAAACTGATATAAGCAAATCTTTGGGGTTTATTCAAGGCTGCCAAATGCTACCTCTCCTTTAACCCACCCTTTCAGCTCTACACTGGAAATGCTCTACAGCCATTCACGGAATCCCTTTAAAGAAAAGTTGCAGTAAATGTGGCTTTCCCTGAAGGACCCTGCTCAGCAAGCTCCAGGCTCTTGTGCTGGGAGGACAGGGAAATAACAAGGCTTAATTTGGGAAAATGATTCTGGCTGCAGGGCTGGCCAAAACAGTTAATTCCCATGCTCGGTGCTGCCAATGCACAGAAAGAAACAAAATCCATCTAGATAGAACACAGCAGTGTCTGATGTGCCTGTGCTTTGAGGGAAGCAGCAGCACTAGAGGCACATCCCCGGTTCCACTGGCTTGTCTTCCATACGGAACACAGTGCCCTACTTTGAGCATTTGTGAAAACTGCAGCACACAAATCAAATCAACTCTGTCTTCCTAGATAGCAACCCCTGAAATATTACTCTGCACTGACCAGCACACTCCTTCTACTTGCAGAATCCAGAAGGAAAAAGCTTAGGAGGCTGGAATAGGGCAGGTAAGGAAAAATCCAGATTAACTCTTGTCATCTGAGGGCTTCAGAAATTCACAGCCCCTCCGGTGAATAAGTACAACTAAACCAAAGTAAAAGTTGTCATTGCTTTTTAAAGTGAAACATTTACTTAATGGATTCTGAAGTACCCTTTTGATATATGAAAATGCCACTACTACAAACGGTTACATCAGCCTATGTCCAATTTGGCATCCTTTTCAGACACACACTTTCCTTGGCACTTCAGTACTTCTGTGTCATTCCCCAAAATGATTCATGTAGGGTTGAAAGCAAGCCACTAGTTTGTTTCTTTGTAATGGAGTCTCCCTTACCCAAGCATGACCTTGATCTGCATGTGAATTTACACATAAATTTACCTGGAACGTGTGCCTGTCTCACGCACACACTGACATAAACCTGCACGGACATAAATAGATACAAATCCACTACAGAGCCTCTGTACTTTCTAACTGAGCTGAGGAATAAAACCAAGGTCTCATTTCTCCTTTATATCACTTGCATTTGCTCCAGCACTGACCATCCCATGTCAAATGCTTCATGCGATCCATCTGCACATTCCCTGCAACACATCCCTCCTGGACTGAAAGATCCTGTCATGGCTCAGACAGAAAAAGCAGCTTCGGCCACATGCCGAGAATCCATCTCAGTGTAGTGATGGCAGTGAAGGGCTGTGCTGAAGATGTGTGTGTGTGTGTAGAAGGAGGAGAGAGGGATTTGGGATACTACGGTTGCTATTGTTCTGTTATTGTTCACACAATGTCTAATGCGATGTTCACAGTGTAGTCCAGTGTGTGAGCATCCTTCCCCTCCCTCCCTCACCTGCAGCAGGCGGCTCTGGCTGCTGCATCTGTGTGCTATTTATATGCTGGTGCATCAACTTAGGATTTACTGGGGAAAAGAAAGCAGAGCAGCCGGGCTTCTCTGTACATGTTATCTAGCCTGAAAAGGCAGGGCTTGCACGGTGTACTCGCCAACAGATTAAAACTACCCCTCTTGGAAATTAAGCAAGTCTACTTCTATCACAGATGTGGCCCTTGCTCGGAATAACATAAGCAGGATATTAACAAGACCTGGAAAAATCAATATGCTCATTCTCTTCCACACCCCCTCCTCCCCACCCCCTGAGAAACGTCCCCTTACCTTTCATTGTCCACACTCCTGAAGCCAGGTAAAATGTGCCGGAAGCTGCTGTTCCTATCGAGCTTCGGTTGGCTCTTTGTCCTTTTGATGGAGCCTTTGAGCCGCCGGCTGAGGAACCCCTGTGGGGTGAGACAAGAATACTAAATTACAACCCAAAAAGGGAGAAAGGGAGCGCGAGCCCTGGCCCTGCTCTCCTGCAGCGGGTGCAGCCAGGCAAATGGTTCTCTCCAGCCGCCTTCATGTGCGGCCGCCAGCAGCGCAGCTCCTCGCAGCCAACATCTGCTCCCAGCGCTTGCCGGGGCCGGGCGCTGCGTCGGCGTGAGACTCCCCGAAGCCTCCGTTTCCCTGGCAACCATCAGCTCCCATAAAAATACTGTCTGAAAGACAAGACTCGCACATTGCAACTCCTGACGGGAGCAGAGGCTGACGCCGGGTTCCGCCGGCCCAGCCCGGCCGCTCCAGCTCGCAGGCTCGGGAGTGAGATGCTGTTCGCTGGGAGACAGGCAAGAACTTCATTACCTGCTCGAAAGCCTCCAGGTTGTCAGCCATGGTGGCAGGGCTGCATTCAGGTGTTTGAGCTGCACGTAAAACTATTCCATAGAGGCTAAGCACAGCGCCCGGCTGGGCAGCTATAGGCACTATCTTTACGGAGGAAGGAACTGAACGCAGAGCGCCTTCTTCTCCGCTGCGCCTCCTCCCTCATGGAACATAAGTCACGGATCCCGTAGTGCTCCTCAGCAAAGCCAGCATTAAACGTTTTAATAGCAAAGCTTCTAATGTCTTATTTGCTTATTGTTAGGAGTTAATGTTCTACATAATCTGAACATTACATTTAATCTCTTCCCTAAATAAGGCAATAAAAGTAGAACACTACTGTAGTGTCCAGTGTTTAGAGTGCCTGAGAACAGTAGCTGGAAAAAGGGGCAGCACTTTGAAGAGAAACCAGGATTTGGGGTGAAGCCTAAAGAAGTGTTCCTTTTATGCACCATCATACCAAAGAAATAACTCAGCTGGATACAAACAACTTGGCAAATCCCTGCACAACCTGAGGTTCTGCATGCACCACTTCCCTTCCCAATCCCCATGAACAGGGATAAGATATCCCCTGGATCAAGCACAGATTTTGACACGTATAAGGACAGAAATATGAGAAGAATGGGTATCTTTCCACTGGGTACTATGCCAGCATCCCAGATGTACCCACAGAGCACTCCTCCGCTCCAGGTGGAGTCTCAGTAGCTTCTCCAGTCAACACTAAGGAATGGATACAGGTCATGTAGCCTTTAGGAGCTCCCTTTTACAAATTAATACCCTTTATATGTCTTGTAGGAAGATAATCACAGTCTAAGTTACATCCAGCCTGTCATTTGTTCATGCTATTTAAACACTCCTTCCCCACCTAGGACATTCATGGGTCACATTCTGTTTTTCTCGGGTTGCACAATTCCCTCGGGCAGTGTGCACAGCTCTCGTTATGGAAGTGACTTTCCTGTTTGTTAGCACACCAAGAATTCAAAACATCTAACCCAAGGTGTTTCACAGTTATTAAGTGCCACCTTCCTTACAAATGAAGTATGCAACACACATCCATGTGAACTGAATATTTCTCCAGGAGCTGTTTGCATGATTGAAACAGCATGATGTATGTAACACAAGCCATCAGGTGACACACACTGCACCTTACACAAAGCCAGTGCCTAAGATAACAAAGGCCTTTTCAGAAGGCTTTTGTCCATGAGAAATTCCTTTAGAGAATTTTTATACAATAGAGAAACATGACAATGAAACAGCAGATTTGAGGATTTGCATTGTCTGGAACATTGCTAAGATATTTCCCTCGGTACTCAGACCTTAGCCAGCCTTGTACTCATAATACCAACATGATATCAGCCTCATACTCATGTTATCGACATGATATAACCCTCATACTATGGTATTGGCCTCATACTGGTGTTATTGACATGATATCAGCCTTACACTATGATATGAACTCTTCATGCTCTTGTTCCTCTGGCTGGATCAGGTCTCTGGTTGCTCTGGAGATTATCCAGTATTTGCTGGGAAGGAAAAGATCTAAAATATGCAACTGGCCAATCATGCAGGAGCAAGAGTGGACTTCCTCCATCACTGCAGCACAGTCACAAATGTGTCATTGTGTTACCAAGCCATCTCCTCACATCCAGTCACAGCTTTGAACTCTGGACTGGGAACTGACAAGGGAAAAACCAAATACCTTCTGCAGCAGATGATGATCTCAGCTTTCTCTCATTACCTTGTATTTCACATCTCGACAACTGTTAGATGATTCGTGCAGGATTCAGAAATGAGAATTTAGGGCTGCAGTAAGACATTACTTGCCTTCTGTTTCCCATTGTTTTTACATTCCCTGCTACCAGAAGAAGATCACACTGGGCAATTTTCAGCTTTCTTTGCTAGCTTCCTTGGGAGAATGAGATGTCAGAGATTTTAATGCTGATAAATGATGCTGCTATAGCAATACTTTGCACCTCCATAGTGCATGCCAGGGATCAGAAAGTCTAATGTGTGAATTACAATCTCCTGTAATTTTTAGAGGGGTAAGAAAAAAACAGAAGAGTTGGTCTCCACAAAAACAAGAGAGAGACAACCTGACCTGGGGTGTGACTGCCATGCTTTCCTGCTGAGATCATAAGAACATCATCATCATCCATTGCTTCTTCATTTATGACTTTAAAGCACATTTGACTCTGATCTCCAGACAAATGAGGCTAGTCCTACACGATGAACATCGCCTGCTTCTCTAGCCTAGCTGCATTCTTGTGGGTTCCAGTAATTAAAGTAGTGGCTTTTCTATTGTATGTTCTTTAAATGCTTTTAAGTTTACACTGAGAGCTGTCTAGGGCAGAATTGTGTCTTCCTATGTGTGGGCAGCATATACCAACAGTAAAAATATCTTAGGAAAGATTAAACTACAGACTCAGGGAGGTTCCATTCAGAACAAGTTAATAGACTCTGTGAAATGACAATAAATAGAAACCTGTAGAGCCCAAGCATCCCTTCAGAATCTGCCACAGCAGAAAACCATGAGACATCCCATCCAAAGTCCACAGAGGAGTGTGGCACAGAACTTAAATAGCCCAGCAAGAAAAAGACATACAGAGCTTGCCCTGTGCAGTGATTTCACTTGTTGAAGTCAAGGGCATTGCTTTTCTTGTTGCGTTCCTGCAGTTTTGATTCTGACATCCTCAAGTCTGGAACACAATAGCTCTAATCAGAAGAGCTGACTGAAGTTATATTAAGATACAAGGAATGAAAGCAAAAAAAACCCAAAACAAATCCTTTTGAGGAATGGCTTAATAACAATCACTGCTACTTCAGCTAAAGAGGGAAGCACAATTCAAACCAGGGCAATTCAGTCTGCTGGGATCTGGGTTGTTGTTTCCTATCTTGCTTGCCATCATCTTGCTGCAGATGGAGGAAGGCAGGACTCTCACTAAAAATTTTCCTGCTTATCAATTGTGTCATTTCCAATTACTCAAGAACCTGGAAATGATATTTTATTAAATTATAATCTTTTATTATTATATTTGAACATTTTTAATATTCCTTCCAAAGCATATGCGCAAGCCCATCAGAGTCGTATGCCTCTGAGGTGCAGGAGCTATGTACCTTCACACAGCCTGGGCCAATGATGAGCACACTAGAAGGAAGAGAGTGAAGAGAGGGGTACAGAACTGAGCATTCATGACAGCAAAATCCTCAGCTCTTGTTTTCTGAAAAATAAAGTACTGATGCAAGTCTTGTATCTGGCACTGACTCCCACACCATTAATGCTCATTTGCAGTGAACCCACGTGATAAAGTTTGGAAGATAACAAGTCAGCACCATGGAAACATAATATATATGAAATTTAAACATAATATATCAGTAAATCAAGGTGGATGCATCACAAGCAGCTTCCTTTGGAAACGGCCTGGCAGCTCTCAGCATGTCCTGAGCAAGGAGAACAGGGGCTGGCCAAGCCCACATGGGAAAGGGTGAGGGTTGGAACCGCGAGTTAGAGTGCTCTAACGGGAGCATTGAAGAAGCAGACACAGGTCCTGCTTTATGCTCTCATCCAAAGAGCACACAATAAACAGGGTATCACAAGAACTAGTGAACAGATGGGGTTATTTTCATAGTTCTTCCATAGCTTTTTGTTTCAGTTCAAGTAAATCAGAGGACTTGAGAGGATGTCAGGGAGTTTTTCACTACTCATAATAATGAAACTGCCACAAATAATTACTTGCTGTGAGTCTCAATGTGTAAAGCAGTATTTTGTATCTGATGTCAGGGATTTTTGTAGTATATAAGGGATAAGATTATGAGTGTAAAATTTGGAGTAAATCTTTTCTCCTAGACCCATCCTTATTTCAGGCTTTAGATGCTTAATTTCTGTTTTTATATTAAACTTAATTCTGGAATCAGGTCTTTTCCTGCTTTTGCTCTTCCACAGCACACGGGAATAGCCTTTTACTGAGGTTCCACTGAATGGATAATTAATAGTTCTATCTGTGACCCAAGTAGAGGCTTGCCAATGCTAAGCATCCTATTATAGCCATGAGTGTACAAGGTGAGTTTACCTGTCTCTACAATTACCAGTGTTAGTCTTGGCTTTCAAATTAAAATAGGAACCTCTTTGGGGCAGCATTTGATACTGTTTGTTACCAGGTAAAGACACCAAAGTGCCCACCTCTACTATTCCCTGCGTAGAACATGACTGCATTGAGCTACAACAAGTGCCCAAACCAGAAACCACCGAGTTTAGGAATCAAATGTCTCTCAAAGCCTAAGAATAGCAGTAATCCAGCGAGTGGTCTCCTGGCACTGATACAAGGAAGGAATGGAATTGCATGTATAGTGCTGACCTTTACGGATCGAATAGTTTTTATTTGCTCAGTGTATAGAGGCATGTGCATGTAAGTATATGTATCCCTTCAAAGACTTCATATATCATTTATTACTGTCAGCTATTTTGAGTTGAACTTCCAAGCTATAAGTTGTTTGCCCACCATCCAGTTCTCCTCCTGTCAGATGTGATCAAGGGCTCTATTCAGCAGGTGACCGAATGGACATCCCTGGTGAAGTCTCCTGCCCCAAAGAGTGCACTTCTAGCACATGCAATACCCAGTTCTACCCCCTGCCATGGGCAGGGACACCTTCCACTACACCAGGTTGCTCCAGGCCCCGTCCTGCCTGGCCCTGAAATGCACACACAGACTAACATTGCCCCTTCTGTTCAGGTGAGGCCAAACACATGACTTGGTTCAAGTGGGTGAAAAGTAGGTCCCTTGGTTTCTCTTTCTCAGTCTCATTTCAACATCTCAGGACCCTCCCCAGCCACCTTTTGAGCCCCTGAAGAAACACACAGATGAGGTGAAGTAAGGAACTCTCACGTGTGAGAGTGAGAGCAAGTGACATCCATCCATGAACCACCACTTCCTCTGACTGATGTTACATTAAAACACTATTCTGTATGGATAAGGAAAGCCCCTCTGAGACACGAGTGTCTTGGAGTTAGGATAAACCCCAAAAGAACAAAAACCAGCTGCAAAAACATTGCGTGTCCAGTGAGAGATGGCAACAAAACCTCAAATCCTCCTGCTCCACACGCAGGGCTCAGACTTGTGCTCTGGCACCCGGAGTTAGAGAGTAAACACAGAGATACAGGACTTAAGTGCATGAGAGGGTATGTGTGTGAGCCAGGCCATAAAGCAGTCCTGGAATGTGAGAAACAGCTCGTGTTGGTAAGTGCTGCTTAGCAACACTGCCCTTCTACGGCAAAGAGATTAATCAAATTTGCAGTGTCGCTGGAAACACTCAGTTCAGTCCATTTGTAAAATCAGATGGAGATGCACTGAGGCCCACAGGTCACCAAAGGGACAGTGTGGGTCTCTCTAGGTCATGAAACCTGGAATTACGTCGAATGAGAGGCACTGAGGGTTAATTATGAATACGGCAAATCTAATACATGGAAGTATCAGCAAATCACAGACAGAAGAAGCAATAGCTTTAGCACATAACATCTCATCCTTTTTCCATCTCAGGCCAAAAGAGGATTGCTGCTTATGGTCTATTTTTGTGAAGATTTTACCTATCCTGTTGAAAATGTCCCCATCACAGGTTCTTCTCCCACTGCACACAATGGCAGCCCTCAGTGCTGGAGAGCTCAGGACATTTCCCTATGTCCCGGTCACAGGTCCTTCTCCCACTGCACACAATGGCAGCCCTCAGTGAAGGGGAGCTCAGGACATTTCCTATGTCCCAGTCACAGGTCCTTCTACCACTGCACACAATGGCAGCCCTCAGTGCTGGAGAGCTCAGGACATTTCCATCATACTCAGCTAAATGTTTCTTGGCAGAATTTCCCTCTGTTCCTTTTCTGCTCTTTTCTAGCAGGGAAAGACTCTTATCCAGGCTCTGAAGAAGTCACCCCCAGCCAGCACACAGCCCTTAGTCCCTGACCAAGAGAACTACCAGGAACATTCAGGCAAGCCAAGGCCTTACAGTAAAGTAACAGAAAACTCGGGAATCCTCCATCTGCAATTCCCAGCTAGCACATGGAACAGGCAGGATGAAGGAATGCAACTACCAGGAAGGCTCCAGAACATGACTGCAGTTCAACAGCAGTTGTTATCCAGGGATCAGCTAATTCTTCAATTCAGATTCCTTTGTTCACCTATTAAAACACAACCACACGGCTCTGGAGTATTTGTTCACAGTTCCATAATCATCACACTGTCAACATCTCCCATCTGAACAAGACAGATAAATATTCCTTAGGAAGACAAGAGAAGGGTAATTGAGCAACCAGGGATGAATGATGCAGAAACAGAGATACAGGTAGAATGCAAGTAACTTTGAAGAGCAAAACCAGTTGTTTACCCAGAGAGAGGAGTGACTGGGAAAAACCTGCCTAGATGAAGCCAAGTGAGGATGTCACCTGGATAAGGATGTCAATGGAGTGAAACAAGTTTCCTATTTAACCATCCCAGAGGACAAGCTGTTTATATACAGAACTTCTTTGCCTTTAGTGAGAACAATCCTGATGGAAGCAGAGCACCTCCTGTGCAGTGCTGGGCAGCCCAGCTCCCCAGTGCTTCACTGAAGTTAGACCAGGTAACACCTTGCAGGAGCTGCTTGCCAGCTCCTGGAACCAGACTTGCTGTGGCCATCCCCAGACTCTGCTTCTCCTTGGAATGCTGGAAAAGGGACTCCAAGCTTTGCTTTCCTCTGTTCTTTCTCTCCTTAGAGAATGGTGCTCAAATTATGTTCCTGGCCATCTTTTGTCCCCTAGAACAAAGCTGTCACTGCTGAGCAGAAGTTGAAACCAAGTGCTGGCAACCACCATGGCAGGTTGTAATTGCAGCAGAGGAAAAACTGTGTCCTGACAGCCTCAGGACTAAGCAAAGTGTCTGATAGTCCCTGAAGATCCCAGCAGTGTGTGGATGAGAATGGTTCACACTGCTCATGAAGCCTGCTTTCTGCTGCAGTTGTGCCAGTCATTTAGAGAGCAAACAGAATGCTTCACTTTATCCATATTCTGGGACTTGTTACTGCAAAGAGGAAAACTGAGTAACATAAAACCAGAGACAATTCTCTATGTAAGGTTTTAAGAAACAAACTAATCCAGCCACAGTGAGGGTCATCAAGAAAAACTCAAGGGAACATCCCAACATCTATGACCTCTAGGAGAGAGTCAATTTTACTGGTACTTCAGAAAAAAGTAAGGCATTTAACCTTAATAGTTAAAGCAGGATGATCTTATATGGATCAATTTGGAGATTGAATTTCATACAGCCAGCAAGGAGAGGAGAATACCAACATTTAACAGTATGCCAGGGGTTGTCATGACTCCATTTCCCTTTATCATGTAACATGGGGAAGCCCAGAATCCTTCTGGTAGAGATGAATTGTCCCTCCTCAAAGCATCACAACCAACATGTGTTCATTTCCCCACTTTAGGCTTAGAGAAGGGTTTATTTTCCTACAAAGCTTATTATTTGTTTTACTGCAGGGAATTGCCTGCCTGTTAAACCAAGCCTCTGGAAAGGATGGCTGTCACATACATCCCATGCTCCATTCAGGTCATTTCCACGACAGTATTTTAATGGCTTCTCTCTGATGCACACCCTTGCTCATGCAGTTCAGATGCTGGAGCTCTGAAAGGAAGCCTGCAGGCAGTGTGCATCTGCACAACCTTCCCCAGGAGCCTGGAGGAGCTCTGCTCATGCCTTGTTTGCACCCGGAAAATGCCCATTCTCACTTGAGGGATGGCAGAGATGCCTGCAGTGATTCCAGATGCAGCTTCTCAAACAGCACAGCTATTACAGACCCACAGCCATCCTCCTGCTGGGGCAACCACCCACTTTTGCAGCAAATCCCCACTGCAGGATAGAAGGGCAGAAGCAGAAAAGGAATGTCCACATTTCTAAGAAAGACCACAGCAATTTTCCATGCACTTTTGAAGAGAACCATACTCACTGCATTAGACTCATGGGAGTTTAAGTGACTTCAAACACAATCTCCACACCCAGAACATACGCATCTGAAGCGTTACTCCACACTTTGAAAGCACATCCTATGGGTACAGAGACTCCGGTTGCTTATGATGTAGTTTTCAGCATTTGACTTTCAATAAATACAGGAAGTTTCACATTTACAGTCTCCCACATGCTGTACATGCAGGAGATTGATTTTACAACAGAGAGCAACAGATTCCAATGTTTCTGACACCTCAGGTATGGGACAAGGAGTGACTCTGAGATTAAAAGGGATAATCCCCAGTTGACAGAAAATTATTCACACTTCTATCAAGCTTTTTGTAGCATAATAATGACTTAAACACTCAATAGCAGCCGTGATTATTACATTCATCCTGCTTTTCAAATATAATTGTGATTTAGCTGAAGATAAAGAATTAAGGGGACACGGTAGCAATGTATATTTGGATGCTTGGTGATCCCATTCAGGCATGGAAACCAACCAAACTCTGCAAAGATTGATAGTCTCTATCACTCAGACTTTTTATAGGAGGCATCCAAGGGAAAACACCTGCAGGTTCTTAAGACTTCAAGCCTGTGCACAAAATACTGGCATATAACTACATAAAGGGACCTGCTTGCTGTGATAAAGTAATGCAGTGCAAGGCACATGGCCATAAACATCCGGATCCACAGTCCCTTGGTGCTTCTGCCATGGTCTAAGAAGCCCAGGAGGCTTCAAAAGCTGCACTTTGGAACCTTTACTGCAGGTAGAACTTAGCCCAACACCTTTATACCAGGTACAGAATCTGTGCATGAATAGTTGGGATAAATGAAGCTGCTCTTTGATTTCAGGAAAAGAGAGTATCTTTTCATATAATTCTTTTACAATACCAGAAATAAGAAAGTGCCTTTTAAAAGACAATCCATAGGAAGATCCAAGCTTCAACAAGCTTGCTGTCCAAGAAGGGACAGAGAACTGAGGGAATGCAGGTAGAGGTGGAATAGCAGGTAGGGAATACTGTCAAAACAGATTCTTTTGGCAGGTCCCAGAGGACAGGGAAGGCAGAGGTGTCTAAGTGACTTGCTACACTGACTATACAGCAGATAAACTGCAAAGCCAGGATTACTTCTCCAGAATGCTTCGTTCCTATGCCAGCACTCTAACCAGTCAAATATATTGCCATGCCAGCAGCCTAACCAGTCAAATGCATTGCCTCATGTAAGAACAGGTATCAAAGATGAGCAATAAACACACAGGGGAGATGAGAAAGCCATCTCCATAAATCTGTTTGCATTAATGTTCTCTTTTAAAGTCCACTTTTCCTATATGATAAACTGTTTCATGAGCGTGTTTCATATGTGCTTTCCCTGCTTTGATTGATGGCCCTGGAGCAGCACACGGATGTCATGCTGTATCCAGTCATCAGGCATCTCCCTCCTCATTTCCATCTGAAATCTTCAGAGCAGAGCAAACACTGGAGGAGATAACCCCATTTTGCACAATATTGATGACCAACTCGAAGTCTACAGAAAGGCATCGACATCAAGTCACTGCATTTTCATTGACAAATCTTGTGTGCTTTTAATAACACATTTCCCAGCAAACCAGCTGCTAGGCCAATAAATCTGCAGAAAGCAGTTGGTAGATGATATGTTTAGAATAAAAAATTATTATTATCCTTTGAATGCAGGGATTTGTCGTGTAATTTTGCAGTAAGAGTTACTCATTCAAATATGAAACTCATGTTTCAGGCAGATGCTCTTGGCTCCAAAGCCTTTCACCACATTTCTGAAGCTTAAATTGGAACATTTGTATTCAGCCATAATTACAGCTGCAATCAAACAAAAATGTTAGCTTTGGTAAAGGTATGGGGGATACCAACTGTAACACATCAGTCGTGCTTCTCTCCCTATCTACCTTTCTAGACAACTTCAATTCCAGACAATGGGGAAATACTGAAGATGAAGCTCATTTGTCCTAACCTCACAATTTATGATATGAGTACTTCACTTTGATTCACTTGCTTGCAGCTTTGGGAAAAGGCAGAAAAATTGCAGGGAAGGAATACATGGAACACACGCATGGCACGTACAGGGGTTACACCAGCCTTGCTCTCAGGAGCCTTTCTATCCTTCATGGCACACAGATCAGAGAGTATTCCAATTAAGAAAGCTGAGGACTGTAACAGACAATAATCCTTAGGAAGGGGTAGAAAGAATCTTTCTACTTGAAATGATACCACCAAAACTTGGAGAACTTTAGGGTGGTTTTATAAACCTGTAAAGGAGTTCTCAAAATGCCAAAGTCCCTCCTAATTCAAACAGAAACCAGAGGTTGGAAATGCTCACCCTGCCCTTTGAGACCGGAAGCTTCTCCCTGCCCCTCTATGCAAAATAAAGCTGCAAAGCACCCAGCAGCTTTTCCTGCTCCGATGGAATCACAAATATCCAACCATCAATTTAAATAGAACTCAAGAACACTCCCTGGTGCTTTTCTCCACCTTTATTCCTTTCCTTCTCCTCCTAACCTTGTACCTTGTGTCTGATCTTTGGGTTAAGGTGGTGAAGAGTGTGATGTGGGGTAGCACTGAACTACCCAGCTGACAATGAGGTTGCCTGGGTTGCTCACATTGAAAGCTTGCCAGGGATATAAACCCAAAAGAATAGCCTGCAAGGACTGGAGGCAAGTGAAGTTCATTGCTGCTTATCCCTCAAAATAACAAGACAGACACTGTAAGTAGCAGACCCTATTTTGGGTCTTAGCAGTGATTATTTCTTCCCTAATTATTAGCAGTGGATTTACTATCTTTAAAGCGGAATATTGTCAACCAGCAGGAAACTTCAATTCTATCAGGCAGCTTTAAGGCTTGTTCATTTATTCCTTAACTGGTTTGGACTCATTGCTAATTATCAAGGAAAGCTTCACCCGGAGCAGGTCTGAAACCAGGAGGTGAGCGTGGCCTGTGTGCTGTCCCTGGGTTAGAGCAGCTCTGTGCCAGTCATGCAGTGCTCTGAGTGCCATTTCCTCCTCTACCTCCTAATATTAGCAAAGCTTCCATTACTATTTGTAAATCTTTTTAAAGTCTAGACTTGACAGGCAGGTGCAGAACACCAAGCAAGGTGCATATATAGGGAAGTATAGGGGTGCATTTCTGACCCTGCTCTTCTGAAAGGGGCCTGCAGTGCTCACAAGTTAATGGCTGCAGGGATATGGGGCAGCATTACTTGGACACACTGATCTTTCATCCCATCTTATTCCATACCACATGGCTGTTCCCCAAGTATGTCTAAAACCATGGTCATGTCTGCTCCCAGTATTAAAGCAGATAATCAACTACTAAGTAAGGTCAGTACAGAAAGGAAACTAACCCCAGATTCCACCCACTCCTGTATAAGGCAGATGAGCACAGAGCTGGGCTGCACCTTTCCTTACACTACCTGCATGCCCGGGACAGCGGCTGCGGAGGTCAGTGCAGCTCAGGCAGACACTGCTGTGGTCCTGGCAGGAGGCAGAGTGACAGTGCAACTCCTCAGGGTCCAGCTGCTCCCTGAGCATGACAGAGTCAACAGAGCCCAGCACGTCACAGCCTGGAGCACACAACTGGGCAAAGCTCCCACCAGTTGCAGAGGTGCGATGGGAACCTGATCCTTTATGGCAACTGGGCCAGGCTGTCACATCATGGGAAGTGTGTGGATATGATCCTGTGAGTGGCAGGAAGGGAGGGAGGAGACCCGGGCGAGCAGAGGCAGGTCCTGCTGATCCCTGGGAATCCCGTTCTGCAGAGCTCCATACATGACTACACAGAGCGATGTAGGAAATGAAGAGGTGATGAGTTCTGCAGCTGATTTCCTTGTGCTTTGAAGAATGTTGCAGGTAAGATATGATTCCCTGTAATTATGTGGGAAGATAAAGACAGGAAAGTTGCTGGCAGAGCACCAGGCTCAGGAACACCTGAATACCTCAGGAAAGGCTTTACAGCTTGTATCATCCCTCTCCCAAATGATCCTCGATGCCTGAGCCATGACTATCACTGTTCACAAGGAATAAAAGAGTGTGGGGAGGACAAGTACAGTCTGCTTATCAGTGTACAGTGCTAAGGAGAAGTGACAGCATGAAGGAGAAAGTGAGGCTGTTCCCATGGTAACTAAGTTTGGGAAAAGTATATAGAGATCAATGTTATCCCAACATGTATGTTTACACACAGACCCACAGCAGGAGCCAGTTATTCACCTGCAAGTATCACGAAACCATGTAATTAATCACCATGAGACCACCCCCGACCTGCAGTCTGAAGAAGCTGCATTTGGTTTGGAACAACAGTGTCCCCACCTGGAGAAACACTCTCACATGAGGCAGCACCAGTTTGGGATGGGGACGGAAGGAAGAAAACCACAAAACAGCTTCTAAATGATGTAATTTAGCAGCAAGTGCCATAAGGTTTTCCATACCTGTGGAAGTTCAGTCAGACACTTCCAGAGCATGAACAAGGCAGACAAGATCACTTCCAAATGGACCAGAGCATCTCCTACACAGTCTCCTGTCACAGCAGCCTGAGTTCTTACCAGAGTACACAGCCATCAATCACACTGCAAGCCCAACACATTATAGCTCAAAAGATGGTATATTATATATATAGTATACATATATTACTAAGGTAATAGTCGTGGCTATTAAAGAGAAGGGCTTAGCCTAAGTGAGAAAAACCTACCTCAGAAACTAGGTTAAAACTTGGTAGAACACTCAGTGTTAACTGTGGCAATAACACACGTTTCTATTCATTCCACTGCAATCAACTTCATATCTAAGTTACTACCTCACCATCCATGAGCTAAAGCAATACAGATTCCCCAATGGAAAAAGTTCAGAGATGAAGGTCCTGATTGAACGGACACTCGTGTTCTACAGGAGCTCTCTAAGAGATTCTAAGCACACTGTACATATTGGGCTTGTTTTCTGAAAGCACAGTATCACTGCTATTGAAAGCAGGAGAAGGGAACGTGTTTATTATCCTCCCTTTTGTAGCTACAGTACAATTCTCTATCTGTGACCCAGAAACAAATTAAAGGCAGACTGTCAAGTTGTATATTTTAATGGGCTTTTCTGTGGGCTCGCAGCAATCTGAGAGCTCTGCAGTGCCTGGAGCTTGCAATAAATTAAAGCCTCTGTTTGTTTACTTTCTGCCTTTCATTCTTCCCCCAGAAATGAAACTGGGCACATCCACTTGTGTCCCTGCAGCCTGTTACTTAATAAAGGATCTTTGCATTTAGACTTCCTGGGAAGGGTTGGAAATAGCACCACATCTGGTGGTGTAGCAGTTTGGAGATGAGCAAGAGGTAACCACTGCTGTTCAACTTGTCCTTTGGAAATGGGAGGCTCTAAAGAACTGGTAACAAACCATTCTGCTGGGAAAAGCAGTGAAAACCTGAGGCTGTTTGTCTGTTGTTGCAGGGGGAATCCAGACAATTGCAACGTAAAATACAACAGAGCACCTGAACATGTATTAAATGGTGAAATTGCCACAGAAAATGCCAAACAAATGTGTTTCAGAGAGTTAAGGACAGTCATGTGGACAGTTTGAAGCACCGTCACCATTTTAAATGATGCCTTGAGCTGTTTCTGTTCCTTACCAGATGACCAGCAGCACTACTATGCAGTCACAACCCTTTTAGGCAGATTCTGAAAGGTGGGGAAAGTCATCTCATCTTTCCATGCCTCAGTTTCCCCATTTACTTGAAGGCATTATGATGAGTTGCAACCCCACAGTGAGTGCAAGGTTGTCTTCATTCCGATTGACAGAACAATTTAACAGCCTCAGATGAGAGGTGCTATGGAAGTGTCAAGTACTGTCACTGTAATTATCATCCAGCACACACTGATCAGAAGAATGAAATGGGAATCAGCATTTCCTATTAGCCCCACTTACAGCCTAAAATATCCTTCCTGTGGGCTCTCTACAGAGCTGCTTCCACAGCAGTGGAGGAATGGAGGGAAGCAAAGAGTAGAAACATCCTGAGAACAACACAGGTTTCTCCCACAAAAGCTTCCCCAGGCTTTCCAGGAAGAGGCACTTGGAGCTCACTCTCACTCCTTCCCTGTCTCCAGTCTCCTTCCTGGTACAAGGATTTCTGTCACAGCTCCAAGGGTGTTTCCAAGGATGTTCTGCCATCAGCCTCCTTTTCACCCTGAACAATGCTCCGCTAAAGCCATTGGTTTTCATAGCCCCAGTGGGGTGAGGAAGTGTAAACATTTGGAATAGCTACACAGAATCAATGAATTGGGTTAATTTACACTCACTGCAGAGCCAGACAACCTGCTGAAATGTTGTTTTCCCCTTCCTCACCTGGGAACAATGCACTACTTGACTTGGTTTTCCCTAGAAACACAAGCTCCCCTCTTAACCCACTGCCCAACAGTGGAGGCAAAAAGGTGACTTTCTCCCTGCTTTAGTGGTGGCTGGGGCACAGCAATTCAGTGCTTCATGGCTATTTCCCTCTTGGTGGAAGCTGCATCCTGCAGATTAAAGAGGTTCTGACTGCAGACTGTCTGGATCCTCATCCTTTAGGAGCCAACCAAGCTCTATTAGTTCTTCTCATACAAAGCATCTAACAGATGCTAACAGTACCAGGTCATCTCCCATCCCCTTCTTCCTGCCCTGTCCCAGCGCCAGCCTTGCTGCTGTCTGGGCAGCCCCTGCAGAGCCCTGCAGCCTTTGCTGCCCAACCATGTCAGTCTGACAGCAATCAAAAGCAGCCCAACACCATGCTCCACCCCACAAGAACTAAAGCAGGATTACTAATACTCTTAGAGTGGCCTCAGTGTGTGAATGAAGCTGCTGTGAATGAGCCCTGATGCCTCTTCCATTCTGTAGACGTGTCCTTCAGACAGCTACAGGCTCTGAAGAGGAGACCTCCCTGGAACACATTCCGTTCAGAATGGGGAAAAAATCCATACCCGCCTTGCTGAGCCCTTTTCAGTGAAGCAGGTCATAGCACCATGTCTTTTATCCTGTCATTCCTGTCTCCTGCTTGATGCACATAATAAATCCACAGTGGTTTGAACTGCAGCTCTCTGCTGAAATCTGACAACCCCACACAGCTTTAACTGTGCTGCCTTCCAGTACTCCCCCAAGTGGAACCTCCAAGTTTCCTTGGGAAGTTTTCAATCTACAAGGTCAGACTCAAAGAGCTACACATTTTGTATTTACAACCAGCCTCATTTTCCAATTCCTGTGCTAGGCAGCAGTGAGGATGGAAGAAAAGATGACCTTTTATCTCTCTTTCATGCTTTAACTACAGTTTATCCCATGTCTCAGAAGGTACAGGCAAAAAACTCAAGAGCAAAACCACCAAGAGATTTACATGGAGAGGATGACTTGGAAGAGTAAGACAGAGAGCTCTAATTTTAATAACAAGCGATTGGAAATCTGACATGGGGTTCTGGCAGAGCCAGTAAAGAGCCAGGCACGTCTGACCTGGGAGCAGTGACTTGGGAGGCCAGAAAACCACTTACTCATTTTCACATGACAGGATCAAGCTTGCGAAGAACATTCAATTCTCTTGAAACTGAAGGAGGATTTCAGAGCAGTAATTAGGAGCAGCTTAGCTCATGGTTAACACCAGGGCTGGGAATTAGAAACCAAGAAATTCAGCTCAGGACATATTTCCTGGCTTTGCTGCATGAGCAAATTGCAGTTACTTAACTTTTCCCTACCTCTGTTTTCCCAGCTGTAAAACAAGGGTGCTAATAAAGAGATACCTTTGTGGAGAGCCTGGAAATCCATCAACACAAGATGCTTTAGGAGTACAAAGTCTGCATGACATTGTTGTACCTGACACCACAGAATCTGAGGGTCAGGTTAGAGCTCCTCATTGAACACAGTGAGATAGAAATAACTCAAAAATGAGCTTGTTTTTCTTCCAACCCAACACTTCCAAGTGTGTCCTGGTCCAGAAACAGTGGCTGAGTTGAGAGATACATTCTCAAAGTAATTTACATCTTTCTTACTGCCACTAACACTGGTTACCCAAATTCAGTTGACAGTTTAATGATAATAGCTTTATGTTTGTATATCATCTGTGATAATGTTCCTGCACTGTTTAAAATCACTCCCTGGAAAAGGGGTATTTTAATGTATGCAGCCACAGAGCAAAATGACAGTAATCTTCCCTTCTAGTTGGAATGGTTTAGTAAACAATTACACTTCAATTAAAGATGGGGTGATCACACTGAGGGAAGCACCACTCAGCTCTTCACATAACACAGGAAGACAAATTCTCTAAAGGAAAACCATTATAATACAATTTATAGGACTGCTTTTGGGGAATAAAAGAGGGAAATGGTGTGGATTATGTGCAGGCAGAATCTTGGGGAAAAATCCTTCACTATCTTGTCCACAGCAGCTTGAACCAGGATCCCATTATTTGGGATTATATTCAGTGGAGAGGAGTGCTAAAGGGTGCTAAAGGGTCATTCACTTTCATCTCTTCAGCAGTTTCCATTTGCTGGGATGTCATTAGTATTTAATACTTCATCTATCAAGGATTAAAAACAGGAGAGATGGAGGAATGCCTTCAGAGTAGCTTACAATGTATCACTGTAAATTCTGCTGTGTACCCAACGCAAACAAGCAGAAAAGCTGCTGGAAAACAAGTTCACATTCCAAGCAGAAGAACTAAAACCTAAAATGATTTCCTATTTCTTTGCCGCTATAAAACCCCGTTATTGAAGGGCTTGAAAGCAGTTTAAGGACTGAGCCACAAAGGGAAGCTCCTGCTGCAGGACATCACACTGAGGTGCATGACAACAGACAAGAAGCAGATAATGGAGGAACATGAGAGAATGAGGAGATGATATTCCTTGTCATGACTGACGATAAGCCAGTGAAGAGGGTTTATACCATTGGGTTTGGCTTTTGCATCTTCTCTGACAACTGTTGCCCTTCCAGTCCAGCTTGCACCACCCACCAATGGACAGCCTGAGCACGTAGCTTTATACCTGCAGAGTGTCTGGGTTTTGTTTTGCTGGTGGGTGTTTGTAGCCAATGTGGCTACCAAAACCACAGAAGTGTTTCCTGAGATCCTGGAAAGCAAATGATTGATACTAGAATTGAGGATTAAAGGTCTGGAGAGAAGGAAATCCTAAACTCCATCCAGCATTTCAGGGTAAGAGAGAGTACACAGATGCTTCTTCAGGCACAGATCTGTAAGAAAGGCAGAGAACCATTCAAGCTGTTTAAAAACATTCAGACTACACATGTTAATGTTCTCTTTTTGGAAGGATGCTCCTTGCACAGTCAGTGAGGTAGACTAGCGGCAAGAATTCATTCTGGTTCCGGGATCCAATCCCTCACTCCAACTCTTCTGCACAAGTTCTTTGGCAATCTGGACTCCTGCTTGGCCAGGGATATTTGCACAGAGAAGTAAATAAATCAGGCTTTAAAGAAAGCAGTCAATAGATGGCAGTACTCTAATGAGATGGGAGAGAAGTTATCCCACAGCAAGTCTCAGCAATCCCACCCTTGCTCTGATTCCCCTGCAAGGTGGGCAGAGCAAGAGGATTTAATTAATACCCAGCAGAGCTTCTCATCTTCTGGTCCCTGTGTTTGATAAAACACAACACATGCTTCAGGATTAACCCAGCTCACACCTTAAGCTATTTGGATTCAATGCAGAGAGGCTAAAAGCTTCTCTGTATTCTCCTGAAAGGTAAACACCAGTCAGCAATGAGGCTTTACTACTGTCCCTTGGGTGTAGAGGAGAGTCCAGCATTTGCCCTTGGTTCCACTGATGTCTACAGCTCTTGAGCATTACCAGCTCCTGCCAATTACCCATTCTCAGGGCACACAACTCTGGATGACTATGTAAGAAGACAATATTTAACTGACATCTCTTGTTAAGTCAAGCCTCTGTCTTCCTTTTTCTGTCCTTAGATACTGACTTCTACTGAAACACTTGTTAATTAGGTCTCTTCCTTCAAGAGGTGGAATCATTGACAAGGACAAGTCCCAACAACACCATTTAACTCTGAAGATTTCTCCTGCAAACATGTGCATCTCTTCCATATGAGATACAATAATAAATTCATTAGAACCAGAAGTTCCTGCTTATATGAAGTTTTATATGGACAGGCACGAAATCTACTGATTTAGGCACTAATGCGGCAGTCAGGAAGGTTTCTTATAGTCCACACAAAGCAACTGGGAGTGCAACACTGTCAAAATAGCTGAATCTGATGGCTCCTGAGCTTACGGGTCCCTTGGAGGCTCAGAGGCAGAAGGATGGAGATGTCAGGGAAGAACAATCAGCTGTAAAATATGAAAAGCTTACGACATCAAAACCTACAACAGCAGGCTCCAAAGTAATAATCCCATTACCACTAAACTAAAGCACTAATTACTATTCCCAGTGGCTGGAGTGGACTGACTGCTAATGTTCCTCTGGTTAATGAAGGAAGGTGAGGGAGAATATATTTCTTAAGTCAGACATCTGCTGAAATCTGGGCAGCCATAAAAACTGTATGTAATGAAGCCATTCATATTAATGGCAATAACATTCAGAGGGCTGAGCAGGAACAGAAATGAGATGATAGTGGATTGTAACTCACAGAAGACAAATGCTATGTATTATCCATGTGAATAACATTATCCATACTGAATAACAGAGCCAGTCAAAGCAAGCAACCACATTCCACATAGGCTGTTTCACTATTCAGAGCTAACCTGCTTAAAGACAGGACTAAAGTCTCTAAAAGCACAAAGCAGGATATATGCCATTGGGAAAGGAATAAACAGCATTTTTTTTCACTGACTACAAGTACACTAAGAAAAATACTCCCAAATCCTCTGTCTTGTGAAGAATCCAGATTTTCCCTCTATTCTTTGCCTCTTTCTTCAACAAGTAGTACATTGTTTAAGGTTCAATGATATACATTGACTAACATGGACAGGTTGTGATAAATGCAAAGCATGCAGCAGAAGCCTGTCCAGGTAGCTTTACTGTGTGTCTGCCTGTTATGTTGAGTTTTGGAGCATATGTAACTGATGATCAATTCAGAGAGAGGGTGTATGGCTTGTGGACCAAGGGGGTTAGGGAAAAAGATCATTTTCCTTCTTGGCATTGAAAAAGAGGCACTCTGCTTAGCAAAAAAGGTGATGCCACAAGAGGCATCAAACCAAAAGATGATCCCTCTCTGCTTTGACCTCATTGAACAGGGATCTCTTAGGAGAATACCTTTCATCCACTCCAGGAGAAGAAAAGCAAACACAACCCTGCAACAAATGCTTAAACACATCTCATACCCCATTGTTTTTCTATTTCATTGTCTTCTGTCATTGCCACATGGTGTACCCACACCAACACAGAGCTCGGCTCCTGCCATCCACTCACTTCTTTCATTACTTCACTATTCAAATAAGACAGCACCAAAACCCACACTCTCATATTTTTGGTAGGTGTTTGCATATCATGGCTACAGAGTTCACCTCCACAGAGAGTGTGAAGCATGCACGAGCTTCAGAGCTTACAGAACTAAAGTAAACTCCTTGAACAAACTGCTGTTGATGATTCATTCACCCGTGCAAACGCTCTCAGGTGAACTGGGTGTGCTCAGGTTTATTTTAGATTGCACCATTGTCTTGCCTTGGAAATTCTGGTTCTACCTATCCAGGTTTGTTATGGAGTGCCTGAGCCAGGAGAGCAGGTGTGGCCTGCAGAGAAAACCTCCAAGGCTTCTTCTCTGAACAAAAACACCTCTGTGCAACCTTATTGTACACATATAGCAGACACTTTCTTCTTGACAACATGAGCTTCTGATTGCCATGGCTGTCGCTCAGACTGGGTAGAGCCATCTCCAGCTGGGTGTACTTTATGCTCGGACTTATGTTTTTAAACCTCTAACTAGATTTCTCTCTTACTGTTACTGGAGGTTACCTGAAATGTTACACAACTTCAGCTGATTACAAAGCATCCCAAGACTCTATTGCATTAACTGTAAATGTGTCCAGGCTCATGATACATTAGAAAATACTCTGTAGGAGTATGAAGACATCCTGTACAGTTACAGACCAGTAAATATATCCAGGAATACACTGCATTACCCTAGGATTCACAAAGGAAACCTCACCAGGAAAGTCTTCCAAGTGAACAACTTACCAAAACCTGTTCCAGATTCACATCCAGATCTTGTTGCTTTACCAAGAAATACTTTACGGTTGCTTGTTGCTGGCAGCATCTACCACCACCACATTTACTGTGGAGTAAGTTACCAAGTAGTTTCACACACACCACCTCTCTCTTCCCTTCCAGCAACCCCCCCTCCCACACCTCTGGGATGGGGATAGACACGTACCGTGACGCGGAAGGGTGTTGTGGCAGCAGGCTCCATGGTGGGGTTCTTCTCGGGGACCCCGCTGGGCATGCTGCGCCTCTGCCCGCACCTCTCCGGGGGGGACTCTGCGGGTGGAACACAAACCAAAGGACAGTTACAAACACGGGAGCACAGGAAGAGCCCAGGAACACCAGCAGGCCATGCAGAACGGGGCTTCCTCCTTGGAGATGCTCTTGCAAATGAGCCAACACAACAACCCCACTGTTTCCCACAGAACGGTGTTCAATCAGCAAGACTCTCACCTTCTACAATTAGCATTTTTTACACAACTGTAAGCTCCAGATAATGCCTGACAGGTTGGCATTATCATTACTTCCAGTCTGCAGATAGGTAAACAGAAAATGGATTGAGCTGAGTGGGAATTATATGCAAAGTACAGATCCGTGCACTTGTGGACTTGGTACTCCTAAGGGAAGCTGCTAATGGGGTTACAGGCACAGGATGCTGAAGCTGCCTCTCTAATTCCTCCAGCAATTTGCTTTGTAACTAGGAAAAATTGTTAAACCCTGCATTTATGAAAGTATAAAATGTGGATACTTACCTCCTTCCCTGCAGGTGAGGAAGGGAGGGAGCTCGAAAGGCTAAATTAGCAAATACGCCTAACACTGAGAAGATTTAGAGCAGTATTAGCTAAGGTCAGCAGCTATTATGAGCTGGTGTTCCCTTGGTTCACAAACCCTCTTTGAAAGCACCATAGATCTCATAAAAATAGATGGATTTCCAAGCTGCCATTCAGTGGTGCTCAGACCTGGTAACAAGCTTCTTGCTCAAACCATGCCAGTCCTGAGCCTCTGCAATCTGCAGTTTGCTGTCATCAGGTCTTGGCAAGGAGGGCTGTCCCCTTAGTGAGGTTCTCCCCTTGCCAAATCTGCCATCACTCAGGATCCATAAGGAACAACTGATACCTGCAATTCCACTCAGCAGGTCCTGAAACATATCTTAAACTATTCCACAAGGACAGACAGTGAGAGTCCACCCATGGACTGGGCAAAGTGTTCAGTGACATCTTCCTTGGTTGCAAATCCTGCCCATAATCCCTCACCAGCAGCCACGCAGCCTGTGTGAAAGCCAAACCCAGCAGTTCACAATGGCTTTCACAACTTCCAGCCAAGCCTTCTAATGTCTTGGCCACTTTCTTTGCAGAATGCTGCTCTTTGAACCTCAAGGAGGCAATAAATCCTTCACACGTCAGCTCCTTTCACACTTGGGCTCCTTTGAACAGTGGCCACTTTTATATTTGGACTGTCATAAACCCCTACTTGATTACAGCGTTTTGAAAGTGAGTTGGAGATGACAAAACCACTGAAGAAGCTGCTTTGCATTTTCCTAATGACTAGAAAAATAAACACATTTCTCATATACATGGCTGGAAAACAGGAAGCATGGGGTGAGGTGAAAAGCAGCTGCAAGAAATGCCTTTCCCAGGGGCCTGCAGCACAGTCCTAGAGCTTTCTTCCTCAACCCAACGCACCTTTTACCTTCGGCACAGAGGGCAGGTACACACTGCTCCGTGTAGGTGTTACAGCACTATGGGTTTGCACCACTGTGGTTTGTCGGAGCAAAGTGCACAATGGTCTCACTTTCAGTGATCTCCCAATCTGCTTCCTCTTCCCACCACACAGGTCAGGGAAAGGGAGAGTGTGTTATGGCCCAGAGCTGATCAGTATCTGGGTCTGACTGCACCAAAGTCACAAACCATACTCTTCAATTCTTACTTCATTGTTAATATATACCCAAAACAGAGCAGCAAACACATCAGTGTGAGCCAGACCAAAACAAATGATGGGCTAGAACCTAAAGCTCTCTATCAGCCTTAAGTTTATGGTTCACCAAGTGGAGTCAAACCTCCATTTAGTTTAACTCAAGTCGTGTGGGTATTGCTGGAGAGGGGAATCTCTGCAGGAGAGACACATTACAAAACCCTTTAGAAGGAACCAGGAATATCTCACAGGAGGGTTGGGTGTGGGTGTTTGGGGCGGGGAGGGGGGAGATGTTTGTTTTAAAGGGAAGTAAAAATAGCTTACAGGTAAATGAGTAACTCCTAACTACCAGAAGGGTACAGCAGAACAGTTTTACATAGCGAATAGTATGAATACATGAAGGATTGAACTGCCCTGTTTACTTCCTTGGGATTAGAGGAGAAGTCTTAGGCTGGGTTACTCTGCCTTGAGATGGGCATTAGCCATGTCTGCTATATAGCAAGCGCACACACAACAGGTCACTGTAAGGCAACAACTAAGTCTCTATAGCCACTAGAGGCTGATAAAGAATGGCTAACCATTTACAGCAAAAGACATTTAGGTTGGCCATTGGGAGAAGTCTTCTCTTGACACATTATACACTGGAATTGATCTTCTGCAGAGAGTAATGTGTGCTCAAGCCTATCTCAAAGGTTCCTGTGGCAGAGCTCTGCCTGCCAGGACAGGTTCAGGTACAATGAGCTTCCTCCCTCCTCTCTTCTGGGGCAGATGGGACCAGATGATCTGATATCAGATTCAGTATCTGACTTCAGCCTTTTCCTCACAGCCTCTGATGCTCCTTCCTCCTGTCCTGTCTACTTCTGGACAGACTCTACAGCAGCCCATCATACCCTCAATAGCACAGAGAGTCCAGGGTGCTACCTACAGTGTGACCTACAGGTTCCACACTACAGTGTGACCCTTTGCCATTTTAATGCTCTTCGTGAGATTCACAATTGATAAAAACCTGGCAAACCCCATGGGAACACTGCAAGGTTTCATTAATGAATATCTGCAATCCACTTTGTATCCCAAGATAAAGGATTCCAGAACGAGGAACAGAATTACCACAGGCAGCTAACCACAGAATGACATTTCCAGAAGCACTTAGTATTATCAGATAACATCCTCACTAGACAGTGAGTTTCTCTGTTAGCTTAATATCATCCCTCAGCTCATAGAAATTCCAGGATTATACCTTCATTTGTCCATTTATTTGCTCTGTATCAGATTTGATCTGAGGACTTAGACACACAGTATCTAAGGCCGCTATTTGCTCTCCCAAAGTCCTCAACTTGTTATGAACTTAAACCCTCCAAATCTTTCTTTTATGACACAGAGGCCTGAAAATCACTGAAGTAACAGTCTATTAAATGAGGATTATAGTGCAGGAATACCAGGTCTGAAAACGGATTCCTTGGGTGTAGTGTGGAAAGCCACAGCACCCACAGCAGAGATGCCAGCATGCAGGAACAAATACCCACAGACAGGGATGGCTTCTTGATTCCCTGCCACTTGCAACACAACACCCAGATAAAGGACAGGCTATATACAGATGAGCAATAAGAAGCTGATGGACAGTTGAATCAGGCAGACACACATAAATATATTACCTGGCCCTTTAGGAGCTCTGAAAAAAGCTCAGATTTGGGCTGGAAAAGGTTCATGTGAACAGTGAGGAGCATCATGGCCACTCGGACTGAAATCCCTTGTTTAATTTTCTCCTGACAGCATCTTCCCTGTACTTCTCTCAGCCTGCCCAGTGCTATCCAGGCATTTCCACTCAGCCTCCCTTTGGCTTTCCCCAGTGCAGAACCATGCCCCTGAGGAGCCTCCCAGTTCTCATTCATGAACACCTTCTGAACCTCTGCACAAGAAGCACTGTTCAGTGTCTGCCCCAGACCCATGCTGGGCTGGGGCTCATCTACCTCACACAGACCCAGAAGCAAGAACAAACCAACCCAAGGGCTTCCTGCTCTTCCAAATATTTACAGAAGGCTTCAGTGTTTTGGCTTTCCCCCAGTGCAGGATAAGATCTTCAGACAGAAACTTCCTTGAAGTTATGAACCCCCCGAAACCTCTCCCCAGTCACCACACAGAGCTGGGTCCAAAAGCTGCTTGGGGTGTAATGCACCAGGATGGCTTTTTAAGCCACCAGAACACACAGCACTGTAAACACGGCACCTTAATGCAGCATTTGGTAGGGCTTGCGAGCAGTTCTGAATCTGTTTCTGTACAGTGAGAAACACATTTTATTTGTTAACTAAGTGATGGCACCCGATCTGACAGAACAATTCGTCTTCGCTACACTCCTCCATGCCTGTTCTTCATGCTGTGGAATAGCTACAGAGCAGCCCCAAGGCTCCCAGGCCATTGGCAGCAGAACAGCCTGTGAGGAGCTCCTGGCACCAAAGCTCTTGTTTAACCCACTCAGCATCACTGCCTTCCTTGCTGCAACTTCTCCAACACTGCCACAGAGCAGGTCATTGTGTGTAACAAACACACAAACAAGTATTACTACTGTTTACTTTGCACTTAGCAAGTGAGATGCTTTACATTTGCATTACCTGCTCTTGTGAATCACAGCTAGTCCAAAAGATCATCAGGATTATGCATTCATTAGTGGGAATGAATTACATTAACTCCTGTTTGTTCATCTTACTTCACACTCTTCCCCCTCTCCTGCTCTCCTCTCACACACAATTCCAGGGATCACCATGTGGAAGAGACAGGATGAACAAAAGCAAAGAGAACCAGCTGGAAGGAATAACTAACAAGCAAGCACTTCCCACCAAGTTGATTTGCTGCTATGTAACTGTTCCAACTCCAGCCAAGAAAAGGAGGTACAAATCTGAACGAGAGAAGTTAGCAACGAGAAAGCATCTCCCTCAACTCACCAAAAGGAAGCCGTGTTTGTCAGCAACACACATGCCATGGCACTCCGAGCCAGCCAGGAATAAGAGAAGTAGAGATGGTGACTTCATCAGAGGCAGCAAGAAAGAGAAGTATGACTGGAATGCTGCACAGGCCGGCAGCAGGAGGCCAGGTCCCTGCCCCGTGGCACAAGGACGTGCTTTAAGGAAAGGAGACTTTAGAGGACAAGACTTCCCCAGGACATCTGGAGTAATGCAGAACACTAAGAGCTCATCACAACCCACAGCTGGTGGAGAGGATCCTGCGGGAGCCCTGGGAGAGGTGAGGCTGGCTCCGGAGCTCAGCAGTGAGCTGCCAATGGGGTTGTGCTCCTCCCTGTCCTGCCCCGTGCACCGGGTTAGTGCTTGACATCTCCGAGCCTGCCAGGGTGGAGTTTCTGTGAAACCAGAGGGAACAGGAATTACCGGTCTCCTGCTCACACAATTACACTCTGCGCATTAATTTTATTGCTTAATGAATTTAGGTGTTATTCCTCTAATTTCTGCATTATCTAAGAACTCCTTACCACAAACCCAACAGAGGAGAGGAGGAGGCACACAGTGACAGCAGTGATTTAACACGGCTCACGGTAGCACTTATGAATTAAAAGCAGTCCCTGGAGAGCAGGTATTTATAATGTCTGTGTGATTCCAAACACTCAAGAGAGGCTGCAGGAAAACTACATTTCAGACGGCTTTAGGTGGCCACCTGAGACCAGGAGGAAAGATGGATCTTTAATCTGAATCCAAAGAGGTATTTAGAAGCTGCTGTTAGAATAATGGTGCTGTTTAAAAATGGAATATTACCCTGGGAATAAATGATGACAGAACATAACAAATACTGAGTTGAGCCAACTTTCCCCCTTCATGAGGCGTTGAGAGGGGGAGAGAAGAGATGCCAAAATGCCTGATTTCCAATGGACAAAGGTGCATTATGAGCCTGGTGGGTTATGAAGCCCTCACTAACCTCTCCTGCTCCTGTCAGCTGGGCTGGAAATCCAGTTTCAATCGAACAGTTTCAATGTTCAATTACCTGGAGAACTGTTGATGAGAACATATCACCCAATGCCCTGGTGATCCCTGAGTGAATTCCAGTTGATCCCCTACAGCAATATTAGAACCATTACTCCACGTGAAAATAGTTAAAAGTCAAACCTTTATTAGGCCATAAAATCGACTTTTAAATGAAACTGGTCATGAAGCAGAGGTTTAGGGCAGGTAATGGTGGCCTCGGAAAAAACACTCATCTCAAAGCACAGCTAATGAAGGCTCAGAGGGGTGTTGTGGAGGCTATAACAGTTTGTATCACCACTTTTTGTGTTAGAATACAATTATTGTGCATCTTGGCTTAAATACACTTCTAGAGAGCACAGCAATCCCACCGGCTGTCCCCACAGCTCGGCTGCAGCAGGATCAGTGATTTACTCCCCAGTCATTTAAAGCTCTAAGTAGAAATAATGCCACAGTTTCTCATGCTCTCACCATGCTTTCAGACAACTGAGGATGCTGGTTACAGAACTATAGCTTGTTAAAATAAAATACTCTCACTTATCTGAGCATTTACATACAAGCCAAACTGGGAGCATTACTTGCCTTTTGTGCTACACTCCGGCACAAAACATTTAGAATTAAACAATACGAGGCTGGTTGAATGCCACAGTGACTACTCCAAACAGCTCCAGCTTCTTGCCATTACCTTTGGTGCCCTCACAAATGTCTGAAGTGTGTTACAAAACCACTATATTCAGCTGAGCAGTGGGAATGAAACCTTTGAGTCAACTGTGTCCCTGCCTGAAAGCATAGAAGGCTCCTGAAGCACCACTCAGAGCCATACAATCCTCTGCAGCCACAAGGATGGTGGCTGGGACAGTCATATGAACTGAAGAGCCTTATTTGAAATGGCTGGAAAACAGGAAACAATTCAACTCTCAGGCACATCATCCCATCAGCTAAAAATGATGACATCTGCTCTCAAAAAGGGACTAAGATCTGCTGGAAGAAGAGCTTTTCCTTTGTTAAAGAATGATCTGAAGTGACATTGACCTTTGCCATAGCACACTGTGCACTTTAATGGATCTCATCTCATCTCATCTCTGTGTCAGGTTCCTGGACATCGTGGGCTCTGTAGTATTTAATATTCCTCAAAGTGCTCCTGTGCAAGTGCTATTAATGGCTCTTGAATCTAGTACTGAAAAAAGCTGTGCTATTTTTCAGTGTACTTGATATGTATCTATTCCTCTATCTTCTCCAATATTACCTAGGAAGATAATCCTTTCACCAGCAGCACACTGAGGCGCTCTCTGATCCATGCAAAGGGACTTCAGCCCTTTGCTCTTGTCCTTCCGTGGGCTTTGGCTGCCCAGTGCTGCAGCCCCATCTCTTCTGGACAGCTCGGGCAGACTTCCCAACCTTCGAAGCTGGAATAAGCTGTTTGTATTTTCACCCAGGAGCCGGGTGAAGCGAATGTTGTCAGCACAAATCCAGCTGCCTCACTAGAGGGAGCTGAAGCCCCTTTGCTGGCCACCCTACCCCAAAGCACTGACCCAGCAGGATAAATGAGATGCGCAGACCTGCAGTGCCTGAAGGCAACCTGCCTCTGGGACAGAGCAGAGGGGTGGGATCTCTCTCTGGTGCTGTTCATCCGCTTGTTTAGTTGACCTTCAGTATCGCTGGTACCTAAGAGGACCTTCCCTGTTCTCTCCACTGCTCCTCACCTTTCACTGCTGTGGAGTTCACATCTCCACTGGGATGCTGCCCTGTCTGGACACGGCATTTGTTCTGTGGCTTGGGGAGAGGTATCTATGGCAATTCTACCCTCAGAGAGACTGATGGGGAACATATTCTTTACCTGAGGAGACAGACGAGATGTATTTGTCAAGAAAAAAACTACTCTGAGGGCAAAAAGGAAAGGAGAGAAGAAAACAGCACAAACAGGAAAGGAAAGCTTAGCTAATTCTCAACATGAGGAGGATGAGTATGGACACACTGACTCCTCAATCCTGAAAAGCTGAAGAAATGGATCAGATCCGTGTCCAAAAGGAAGGCAGAGTTGCAGGTACCCAGACCTGGTGCCAGGGAGAGAATATCAGGCACTCAGAAAATCACCCCCCTTTCTAACAATACATAGCAAATCCTGCTGATTGAGCAGCCTTTACTACAAAGTCCGTTTTATTGCCTGGTATTTTTTAATTATCTATGTATATACTTGGTATTTTTAGCCTTTATTTATCAGTCTCTGAAAAAAAATGTATGATATTTATCTTTCTTTGGATGCTGTCTAGAGAACGGATTCATTTTTGCTAATGGCATAGCATTAGGAGCCTTTTCTCCAGGGGGAAGCTGAAATCAAGCACAGGCTTAAAAAATACATCAGAAGAAGCTGAAATTCCAGCCTGGTTGGGGACCAGATCATGGAGACTGCTAATACCCTGGTTAAACTGGAAAGGGTGATGAAGTGAAGTGGAACATCAGCTTCTTCCTATGTGATGATAAAGACAAGCAACAAGGAGTCTGGAGAACAAGAAGTGAGCTCTGGGGAGATTTAAATTAGGTTCATCCATCATGCTTAACATTTCTGCAAAGATTCAACGCTGTTACTGGGCTGCTCTCTTGCAGCACTTCATCAGCTCACAGGGGCAGGGCAAGGCAAGGGACAAACTGCTCCCTTCTCTGTCACCTCTGTCACTGCAGGGATGGGGCATGGACAATATAACCCTCTCCCACTGGAGGCTGTCAGGAGCTGCTGCATCCACACAACGTGGCCATCAGCATGCAGTGGTGGAGCCCACAGGTATCACACAGCCTTCGGCTAAGCTCACAGGGTCCCTGCAGCAGGATGGCTGGAGCACGGATGGGTCCCTCGGCAGCTGGGTCTCTCCCAGGGATCCCAGCACCTGAGGCACTGGTCCTGCCAGGCCTCCTGAGGAGCTGCAAAGGGAGCTGGAAATCTCACAAGAACAGCAGCACGTTGGCTATCTTTGCTTCCAATTGCAGAGAGAACTAAACAGTAGAGTGGCCCATAGTGCCACCGTGGCAACCCCTGAGACAGGAGCTTCACCCAGACTGCAGCAGTGTTGGTGTCTCCCATCAGTGAGGTTTGTTTCATTGTGAACACATTCTCTTTGGTTTGGGGCTTCCTTCACAGCTGACATGGGCACGTGAACTACAACCCCTTCACAACAGTTTACTCTGGGGGTGAAGTAGCAGCACAGTGTAAGTGAATACTGTGTGCAGTTTAATACCAGGCCATGTCTCCATTCATGTGTGGTGCTGGCTGCTCTAACAGGTCTGTACTGGCAGAATGCAAATGAAATAAATAAATACTTCATTTATAAGCATGATTCATCAGAGGTTTCATCTTCTACAGCAAAGAAACAGATGTTCTATTGATGGCACTTCATTAGAGAGATAAATGGGGTCACATACATATCTCCATTCACATCCATCTGCATAATAGACCAAACATTAAGAGTTGAAATTCACATAGTACATGCAGCTTTTGCAGCAGCCTGAAAGAGTCTTAATGCCCAGAGCCAATTAATCCAAGTTAGATTGCCTTAACACTGAAGGAACTTTAATACTATTCGAGTAAGCAGAAGGCTGGGATTTAACACTGGATGTTTAGGATTCAGTTTCTTTGGAAACAGTTCCAGAAGAGTACTGGATTTTAACCAACTGGATAGCAGCAAGTGTTGGTACCTACTGGACAAAACACAGGATCTCTCCTGATGAAGCAATTCAAAGGCTGTATTAAAAAGCAGCAGTGATAGATAGGGAGAACACGCACAGGCAGGTATGTGAGGACACAGCACATCTGCAATGCATCAGCCATCTCCCTATGTGCCTACGTGCCCAGAGTGCTGCTGACATCGCACCCTGTCCTCCTCACTGCTGCTCCTCACACATCTCCCTGCCAGCCAGACTCTCCCAGCAATCGTTTCACATTCCATGATTTCTAATTGTGAAACAGAAATCCTCATTTATCGTGACTCAGACTTCTCCTTCCTTTGGGGGTGGGTGGGTATCTGCTTCTCTCACACATACACACTCTGAGAATACTTGCAGGTATCAGCTTTTAGCTTTCAAGCAAACATCCTCAGTGCCAATGAAAGAGATGGTAGAGAAAATACTAAGAGCAGCTATGGTTCCTTATTTCATATAAATAACAGTATGCCACAGATGGACATACAGAAACCACATTCAAACTGTTACATTGCTTTGTGCAACCAACCCACAGCAATTGTGTTGGCTTGCAATGGTGCTGCCATGCTTTATTCAGTTTATCTACATGTGTGGTAGATCAAGGGATCCACCAGGGCTACAGCATTCGTACATCTTCCACCCTATTTTTGAAGTGGGAGGAAACAAGAGGATGTTCTTATCTACACTAACCCCTACACTTGTGGTTTCCATCCTAAAAAGACCCAGAGTATGGGTCAGGATTCTTTCCTGTGCTACTGAACCAGTCCCTCAAGGAGCTATATGCTCTGTAGCTGCTCAGCAGCACGCTCAATGCTGCAGGACAATTCAATACACGTTGTGAACCACACTGGCTCTTCCTGGGGAGATCAGTGAATTGCACCCCTCTCAGAAACTCGATTCTGGTGTTCACCCCAGTTTCAGCTGGTTTTAGAAGTAAAGTTATGTAAATGAACACCAAATGTTCTCACTTTAACTGTGGCAGCCAGATCAAAATCTGTTCCCATCTAAAGGTATGAAGGTAATAACTGTTAACCTTTGACGGCTAAAAATGTAAAGGGAAAATATCTTTCATTTAGAACTTGCTCGTTTGGTTACCATGGACACTGCTTAATCATGAAGGATGACTATTACTCGTTACCATGGTAACCAAGAAGCTTAAGAAGCATCCTGTAATTTAACTCCAGATGCCAAATTTTACAGCAGTCCACCTATTACCACATTTGGATACTTCAGAACAAGCCCAGGCTTGATCTTTGACTCCACAAGAAATTCACTGATGCAGAAGTACTGCAAGAAATCAGAAATGTGAGCACATAATGTACAAAGGAAACTTGCACTTCAAATAAATTGGCTGCTTCAAAAAGAAACATCAAGTGCTCAGCATCTGAGGATTCCTCTTTCAGTGTAAATGTTAATGAAGCAAAACTTTGGCTGTCTTTATCTTGTCAATGTTTCTCAAAGCCTGTACAATTGCAGGGCATGTTTTTACCCAACGTGAACATTTTAATGCTCAGCTGAAAGTGAACTTCTGAAGTAATGCGAGCAGCCTCCGAGAGCAGGTCAGGAATCCCAGCCTGGCTCTCAAGAACAACCTACAATAAATCCACATGTCCCTTATGCAGGCAAGAAGCAACGGTCAGGACACACCTTCCAAATTCAGACAACCCATGTGCTGCTCCAGACAGCCTTTTGTAGTCTTTCTGCTCATTAAAACCAACCCTAGCACTTGCCAGGAGTTACTCATCACCACAAAGCTTTACCTTCAGCACTGCCAGAGACACTTTAGTGAGGAGCTTTGTCTCCTGCAGGTCTGGGACATGAGGCTAGGGAGAAATCCCCTGTGGCTGATGCTGTTTCCTGACCCTCATCTGCTCCATACGGTACCTGAATTCCCAGCTTTCAAAAAGCCATCAAGTTTTATGTTTGCTGATTTCCAAAGGGGCCTGAGGAAACCTTGGCAAGCCGGACCCCAAGGCTGCACTAACAGTGAAAGGGGTGAGTGCTGGGGTTTGTGAGCCATTTTTAAGATGCACATACACAAACACACAAGCAATTCATATCTGCATTTAAAATACTCTCTGCAGGGTTTAAAAGGAAAGCAAACTACCCCCAGCCAGTGCAAAAAAGCAAAACTGATAATGCCCAAGTATGGGAAGTGACCCAGCTCATTCCTGACTCCATTGAGAGCAGAGTAAATTAAAGGATTATAGAGCGCCTTCAGTGCAATAACTTAAGGGATTAGTGGCACACTGGAAGACCTTCAAGGGAAATATAGGTTTAAAAGCTTTAAAAGGCAGCTCTGTGTCTAAATTGTTTGGATTGCCATAGCTGTAAGGAGACAAACTTACTCTAATACATAAGCGATCATGAACAGGCTGCTGGAACCCCTCTAAGCATGCTTTTGGAAGCAATTCCATGTTGGACTCAGACCAGGCTTTTTAACCTCTTTCTCATTTTATTACCTATGGCTTTTAGATAAAAACTCACACTGCATTACTTGGGAGCAGCTCTGCTACTTACTTCCTTTCAGAGCAATCAGCCCCTCTTAGCAACACCGGCAAGGGAATGTGAGGTTACTACTAGAAGAAAAGGCCTTAAAATAGAGCTAAAATGAAAGGTGAGCACAGAGAGACACGAGTCAATCTTCAAGTTGCCTGAAAGCTGCTGGTACAATTTCCAAATTTCTGTCACAGCATTAAATAAGCTCTTCCTTAGATAGTGATTTCCCCGACTTACTCTTAGGCAGCATTGACAAATCTCACAGTGCCATCAAGACCGATGCTATATTTAGTTATCTCCAAAGGATGCATCTGCTGGAATCATGGACGTTGAGGCATGGGGTTATGGTCATGGTTTCAAAGAACATGGGAGTCCAAACTTCTCCTCTTACCTTGGGGCAAAAGGAAAGCCTTAGGGAAAAACAGAAAGTGAGCTGCTGGAGCTTGTGCCATGACTGTGTCATTGAGCACCCCAGGACCTCCTGCAGGTTATCTCTGGCCACCACACTAAACAAGAATGGATCAACCTTACAACTCCACCAAGTATTTGCAGCTCTTAGAAACATGCTAAAGAAAATACAAGAATTGTTGCCATGTTGGACAGGGCTCGGAGCAAGCTGCTCTAGTGGAAGGTGTCCCTGCCCATGGCAGGGGATGGAACTGGATGAGCTTTAAAGTCCCTTCCAAGCCAAACCATTCCATGATCCTATGATTCCAAGAATTCCTCCATCATGCAAGCTAAAAGAGCTAGTGGAGATTTTTATTAGACAATTAAGCACTGAACAAATGTGGCACATTCTCAGCTGGAGCACTGGTGCTAAGAATAGCACGGCTGCCACTGAACAGTTCCTGCAAAGAGCACAGCTTAAAACATTTTGCATATCTTTTCTATGGGCATCTGTCAGCCACACTGGTAAAATTTCAATGAAAAACTGCACGAGTTCAAATAGAAATCGAGTGCAAAGAGAAAATGCCACTAAAGAGACTGGAAAAACAAAGGGATGGTCATTAAACACTGTGAAGCAGGAAGCTTTCCTTTTCCTGGCATTTAAAAGACACCACCCTTGGAAAAAACCCCTATCACTCACATTTATTATTGGACTCTTCACTTGCTGCTCTCAGTCCTTAAAGGAAAAAACACTCTTATGCAATATTTTTAATAACTATTATAGGTATTCTAAGGCACAAGATTTGGATTCTTCGAGAAATCTCACATGCAGGTACCCCTTTGGTTATGCAGAACATAAGGCCTTATAACGTAACGCTATATAATTGTACTATTGATTGGCTACTAAAGTGAGTAACTTAAAACTTGCAACTTAAACCCAAGTGAATGATAAATGAAGAATGGGAAGTGTGATTCTCAGTTTGAAATGACCCCAGTGCTGCCTGCAGTGGCTTGTGACCAGAAGATGGCCAAGCAGGGCAGCCCATGGTGGGGCTGTCAGATAGACAAAGGCACTGTAAGTGTGGGGACGTGTTCTGTTGGGACAGCATATGATAAATTACTTATGCATTATACTTATGATAAATGCTTATTTATTCATTAGTTAATTACGTTTCTGTTCTTCTGAGACACAGACCTGGTCACTGCTGAGCTATCAGGTTTGGGGATGATGCAGGGATTCTAACACCCAGGCCCTACCATGGCTAGAGATACCTAAGCTAAACCTCATTTGCACCTGAGTGCAAACAGAAGACACACACTGAAACATCTATGTTTTCCATGATCTGAAAGGCATGGAGCTATGTGCAATTCAAGGGAAAGTTAACTGTGGGTCATGAAAGAACAAAGTATTGTTTCAACATTTCATGGGAATGAATGAATTACTTAACCCTGAATCTTACTTAACAATAAAATGGGAATTTTCAGTAAGGGAAAAACTTCTAATCAGAATGAGAGATCCTTCCCTCATAACATCCGGTTCAATCGCGCCTCCAGGACAAAGCCCTGCAGAGGTGGAAAGGGAGAAGTTCCATGTGGCATTCCTTGTTGAACATCACGTTTGTTAACATGCTACAAAACAGATTTTCAGCTGGGAAAGATTAGAGCAAAACATGTGAAATTTGAGTTAACTTTAAATCTAATAAAACCTCCTTTGTTGTGATGACATTCTGGTACATGCTGGGGCAATTTTCAAGTCTCTGCATCCTTCATCCCAAGCGAGTACACCTCTAAGGTATTGGCTATTTGGGTATATGCTGATCTCTCATTTAAGCACTTTAAAGGTTTTGATTTCATCAGATAGAGAGAGAGAATGACAAAATTCCAGCCGTTTTCAAGAGATGTGTATCTGAATAGCCTGAGCTGAGAGAAAACCAGTCTGACCTTCGCCTCCGAGCTCTCAGTGTTTGGTGTGCTAAAATACTGAGCTTTGCTGAAGATCAGTCACTTTTCTCTTCACAGCAGCCATCAAAGGAAAAGAAGAAAGCTTGTTTAATAAAAATCCTTTTTATAGAACACCTTGAAAAGCATCTGGGATAAACAGAACTTAGAGCAAGACATTTCTGTCCGAGGAGCTGACAGAGCCAAAAGTATTGGGAACACTAAACCTTCAAGATCAGGAACTCCAAATGCTCTCCAATTCTCAGAGCTTTGATGACAACTGATTACCTGCAGAGTTTCACAGAAGAAAGACCTGAAGCCAAAGCTGCATCTGCTCAGATATGAACCTGTGAATGAAGCATCCATGAGTAGTTTCTATGAGCAAACTGAACATGTGCTGCTGATCCCCGTTCCTGCATTAAGCCCATAATAAAGTAGCAGCAGAGATACCATGAAGAAAGCCACAGAGTACTGTAGGCAGGAGCAGGTGTTGCTTTTACTGACAATTCTCCTACCCTCTCTGCCTCTCAAGTACCTTCCAGTACATTAGATGGATCACCTGGTAGTAATCATAATTACTGCCATGATTCCTCATATCGTTACACACGTCTCTGAGCTGAACAGATGGTCCATGGAGGAGATGGGGTTTCTGCAGTTAGGGTTTTTAACTAACTAGTGTATACCTGCAGCGTGTCCTGAATCCCTGTGGAGAGCAGAGCCAGGAGATTTCAGACATTATCATCACTCTAACAAAGATGAACAGTGGGGCTAAATGTCTGTTGTTTATCCACTGTCAAACAGCACACTGGAGGCATGACCCCATGAGGCTCCTGAGAGCAAGCTGTCCTCTTCTGGTCCAGTTCACCCTCCCCATCACTTCCACTGGTCTTCCACTATTCTACCCCTGGTCCTCCCATGGGGACAGGCTGGCAAACATACTGACACAAGTAATGCATGTTAAAAGCACCAGGGCTAACCAGAGAGCCCTGGAATAGAGAGTAACACCACATGAACCATCAAGTAAACTGGCTGTCATTGTGAAGAGCTCAGTCCTATACATTTTTCTGCATGCCACAGCAGACTGCCTGCATTTGGAGTCCCAGCAGAAAGCCTTGGATACTTGCATAGAAAATGCACATTCTGTCCACGTTGTCTATCTGATGTGCTCAGCAGAGCTCTCCTGAGGGAGCAGCTGTTTCTACAGCCTCCCTACCTCAGGAAGCAAGCCCTGTTTCCCAAAGTCAGTCTCAGCTGCAGCAGCCTGTGACTGTGCCATGGCTGTGCAAGCTGTAACCCAGCCTGAGGTGGGATGTTGGTCCTGGGCAGGCTGCGCTCCACAGCGGGCCCTCAAGGAGCAAGGCTGGTCAGTAGGGTGAGTGTGATCGGTGGCATTGCCCCCTCAGGGAGGGATAGGGGGAAATATCAATGTATAAAGGTAGGCTTTTAAACCCAACCTCTTCTGTATGCAAAGAGACTGACACAAGCTAGAGAGGGCGGAAAGCAGCTCTGTGACCCGGAGCCTGCTGGCAGCAGATGGCAGCACCTGCAGCTCCGGGGTGCTCCACTGACAGCGCCGGCATCAGGGATTTATCATCCAGGACTGATGCAGAGCAGTGAATGATTCCAGATGGGGAGAGGGGGTTTCGTGCCAGCAGAGACCTCCTCCAGCCTGGTAAATGGGTAACATCTCCTTGTCCAAAAGCATGCTGATAACGGGCTGAAGTGATACACCGTGGAAAAGCTCAACTTCCAGGTACCGCTGCTCCTCCAGCAAGGGTCATGGGCTACCTGGGCTGTCTGGGGATCCTGGCAAAGGGTCTGGAGTCTGCAGAGAGCAAAAAGCTGCCAAGAGGATGCCTGGGAACACACATGTGGCAAGCAGACCATGGCCAGTTCCTGTGAAATAACTCCAATGCATTTATGGTGACCTCCTGCTGAGGATTTCCGATGTCTGAGTATTGAGGATCACGCTGCACATCACCATTTGTGGGACCCTCAGCTCCTTCCTTCATCCGGATTTGTAGGTTTTGGAAATTAACATTACATCAAAAACCCCTCAAACCTCATTTTGATTCCTGCGTTCTCCATAGCTCCCACACCTCTAAGCTTCAGTGGGACCAAAGCTGCTAAGGAAGCATTTCCTTTGATGTACCCTGGCACTCCCTTCCCACTGGCCAGACTGGCAGCCAAGGCACAGGAGCCAAGGAAAGGACTCCAGGTTCTGAACCAAGCCCCACCACAGCCCCAGTGCTTGGCCTTGCTGTGTAACATCACTGCATCTCTTACCAAAACATGTCAAAAATAAGGAGAAAACTCTTATCCAGATTTACCAATCCCTGTAAGATCTACAGACAAGAAGAGTTCAACTAGTGCTGGGTATTCCAGCAGGCAGGAATCCAAGGGACAACGTAGGACAAACACCAAATACCCAGGGAGAGATCAACAGCAAGAAGATTTCCGTTGGTTCAAATCCAATTCCTTACAGACATTAGGGCTGAATTCCACTTCCATCAAACCGCCTGTATATTCCTTGTGTTCATAACACATCACGCCATTAAGTTCATAATGGGTTACCTAAACGAAACTCACACAGTTTGTCACAGTAACTGAAATGACAGCAAACTATTTGGGTTTGAGCAGCACCAAGGAGGAAGAGGAACTGTTACATGCTGTGGAGTTTACAAACACTCCTCCCTGACAGGCAAAACAAAACCAAACCATGGAAAGAAAACCAGTGTGTGCTCAAAGGAAAAGGGACTGATTCAGCTTCCTATTGTTTTCTCAGTGATGATTCAAAACCCTTTAAAAAGTCCTGAATGTCAGGAAAAGCAGAAGAGGACATTGCACTGAGCTGAATCTTGTAGTGCTAGAGTCTACTTCAGAATCTGCTTCATAAATCAGGATTAACTCCAGTGATTAACTGCATCTGCACAAACACCTGATGCGGTGCTGCTTTTTATTATGGCTTTTTACTCACACACTAACAGTAAAAGGCCCTTTTCAGTTAATGACTTTGATTAAGCTCCAGACATTCTAAATGTGACCGGATTGTCCCACTAGAGGCCAAACACAAACCTCTCCCCTGCTTTCTGAAAGACAGTTCAGCAGCAAAGTGACCTGCAGCCTCCCTCCTCTTTGCCTGCTCTGAGGACAGGCATAAGCATCAGTAAACATTTCTTTCACACTAGAAAAGAAAGGCAGAAAAGCTGATTTTTAAAATGCAACTGGGTCAGTAGCTGCCTCAAGAAGAATAAATGGGCTGCATGAGTGAGTATGCCCTAAAGAAACATTACTCCCTGGACCTCACTCCTGCTGATGAGGACAAATAGGCCCTTTTAGAGCAGGGGTTTTAAAAGCGCAAAGTGATTTGGGAACACAAGTCCCACAGGTTTCTGCAGTGCCTCTGGAGCACAATCTTCAGGCTCCTTTGAAAATCCCACCCCTAAACTGCACTCAGCTTTGTCATTTCAAAACCCCTGGTGATGCTCAGCCCAGGAGGAACAAGAAGTTCCAGCAACACATCTTTGCACCTAGACACCATCTCTTAATGAAGGATTTTCACACCTCTATCACCATCAGCTAGGCCTCCAAACAGCCCAGGAAAGTAGTTACCATCATTATACACATGGAGAAACAAGAAGAACCATGAATAAGTGAAAGGACTGGGTTAGTCACAGCCACACAAGGTGTTAGAGCCATAAGGAACACCCCAAGCCTGACTCCCCAAGCCCTTTAAATCAACCAGTTCTCCCTCCCCTGCAGCAGACACGAGCACTGTCCTGTGAAGCTGAACACAGCACACAGGTACACTTACACATCCTCACACCGGTCACTCTTATCTACAGTAATGAAGCAACAGCACCTATGTCTTGCAGTGGCAATGGAAGAGAACGGGTGTTGCAATTACCCCTACTAAGCGGCCTGTTCCGGCTCCGGGATCTGCTTCGCTGTCTCTGTAGTCGTGACCTCCGGAGCAGTCGATAGTAGTAAGATGGTCTCCCAGAACTTTTCCTGCTGTTCATTGACATTTTGGTATCTATTTTACACATAAACACATGCAGGCACAGGTTCACTCTCCCCTCTGGCACAGCAGCAACAGCTCCAGCGGTTAATTCACTGGAGGCTGGTTCTTTGGCGTGGGAAGGGAGAGGGGGGAAGAGGAACTCTTCACTTTACACATTTAAAAAGAAAAACAACAACAAGAAAACATAAAAAAGAGAGAGAGAGGGGAAAAAAAAGACCCCGGCACCAGAGAACATGTCTCAGCTGAGGGAGGACTTGCAGCAAGCAAGATAAACTGTACTAACAATTCCTGCCCCAAAAAAGATAAGCCTGCTGGAGTTGGAATAGGAAGCCAGAGTTAGCCTGGGCTCTTGAAACGTGAAGAATAGGCTGGAAGAAATCCTGGACTGGATCCTCTCTGCCAGACAGCAACATCTGATCCCACTGCACTGGAAAAGCTCAAGAGCTTGCTGCAGGAAAGCGCTGGGGAGCCTCAGGGTGCTGTTGGTTTCTACCTGCCCCGGCCATCAGATCATTTCGGAGATGAAGTTTCAGGCGACTTGGTCTGCAGCAGGAGGGATCTCCAAAAGACTGGCTTGGGGAAGGGTATAATGATTTCCTGGCCATGGGACACATGTTAATAATCATCATGGAGCAAAAGCCCCGGAAAATAAAGTGAAACTTGAGAGGGGAAAACTTTAATTAGAAGTTGAATGAACAGAGCTCCAGACTCCCCTGGAGGCCCATTTCCTTTCAACATTCAAACTGAGTTATAGCACATCCCACAAATTAGAGAAAGAGCCTATTTACCATTTGGGCTCTGGTGGCAGCGAAGATTCCGCCTCCGGCTCATGTTGCTCAATAAAATCACATTTCAATGGGCAGAATTAACACTTTAAGCCATGGAGGAAAAGAAAAGGCAAATAAAATAAAAGAGACTAACCAGATAAAAATATATGACTCCATACTGAGAGTTTAAAAAGGTCAGAAGTGAATTATCCAGAACCCTTCACAGAAAGTGCTCTGAAGGAAGAGCCACAGACATCTGTGAAGGCCAAGAGCTTCATGTGCTGCCACTTCTTCACACGAGTGGGCAGGCAACAGAAACAGCTCATCAGAGTGGGACGAAGCGCAGAAGGACACTTGCACAATCCCTCTCTGCTCTCTGTCCTAGTTCTGGTGGCAGTTTCTCCTTGTGGTGTCTGGTGAAGCTGCAGCATGAGGCAGGTTTGGCTGAGGACAGGCTGCGTTCCCCAGTTAGAAGGAGCATCTTCAGAAGCTTGACAGCTTCCCTGGATTACACTGTGTGGTACCTCCAATAACAAGAGGCAGAAATGATCAGACTTCAGCCCCCTCAGCATAACAAGTCTCTTCCCTACCACCAACCATCCGCCTTAATTTTAGCATTTCATAACCTTGTGCCATCATGGAAAACATCAGAATTCCACAAACCCTGGATTTCCTTATTCTCATACTGAGTAGTAAACCCATGATGTTTACCAGCTGAGAAAGGCCCTTCCAGGAGGAAGAAAGCAGGTCTCAATCTTCGGGGAAGTCCATGCCTGGTTTTGAGGCCACACATCAGGAATTCAGCGCCAGCTTTTAGGCAGAGCAGGAACAGCCAATCAAGAGGGCAACACCAAGTTCAGGTCAAGGAGGCAGATCCCAGCTGGACAGCAGAGGCTCCCTCTGCCCCTGGGAGGGGGATGCTGCACAGGGACATTGCTCTGTGCTTCTATGTCATGCACCGTTTCCTACAGCCCCACATTAGATTCCAGCATAAAGGTAAAGGCTTCTGTTACTGCACATCTGCCCTCTTCTTGTTATCGAGGGTCATTGTATTTTATTCCATATTTAGATTAAAAAAAGAAACTAAAAAGCACAGGAACAACTATAACCACTTTCCAGATGAGCGGAGACTCATCCCGTGCAGGGGATTCAACTCACAAACAGAGCTGAGAACATCTGGAAGCCAGTGATGGGGAAGTCTGAAAATACCGAGGGTCAGTTAGAGATTTACTGTAGACAAGAAGCCAAGAATTCAGGTTCGTCTCCGCATTTTTGTGTCTTAATAACAGAGCTGGTAGCTCTCAAAAGAATCTTTTACAATTACGCTTTTATCACTGGGAATGAATTTAAAGCAGCCGATCCAATTTCATTTTCCTTTTGTCATTCCCAGCAGTACAAAAGGCACTGATGGAAATGAGAGTTTAAACAAAACTATTCCAAAAGCTCCTCCAAGCGCAGACAAGCTGAAAGGGAAGGTTCATGTGTGTTGGTAGGTGACTTATCCTCGCACTACCTGGGACGTGGCAGACCGGGCGCATCCTCTACAAGCAGGTAGAAGCACAGAGGATGTGCCTATGGCCACGTGCCTGCACCCGCTTGTGCTTCAGCTGCTGGACCATGTTGAGGGATTTTCATTTTAATCAAGCTGGCACCTTCAGAAACGCTCACACAGGTGACCATGACCCAGGAGAAGTTAATGAGGGGCTAAAAACTCTCCTGGCAAGAGAAAGCAGCTTTGCTATAAGAGCAGAAATGGTTGGAGTTCTGTTCGTTTTCACCAGCTTGCCTCTGTCTTTCTCACCTCAACAATGTTTTTGAAGACTTGAAGTTCAGCTGCTACATAGCAGCAGGCAACAAAATGAATGACCCATCTGGGAGGGAATGTGACTGGTCTGGACCTTTCCAATTAATCCAGCTCTTGATTTTCTTTCTTTTCTTTTTTCTTTTTCTCTTTTGCCTTTTTGCAAGCCCCATCCTGACACCAGAGCTCTTTTGTACAGCAGAACCTATAACTTGCCAACGTCAGACACATTAACTGCTCTGGAGAAAAGCTGACAACATTAAAACCTCTGTCTCTAAAATAACACATCACAGTCAGGCTGTTCCCTCCCCAGGCAGGAGGATGAGCTCTGTCACGGGGCTCTGCTGAAGCACTCAGGGAGGGCAGCAAATGGAGCCAAACCTCGCAGTGATTCTGGGGGTGTTAACTCCTCGTCCCCAACATCAAACACGAACCTAACCTACCAAATTAAGCATCTACCAAACTGTAATGCCTCAGTAAAAACCCATCTTGATGTATTGTTGGGCTTCAGAGGGAAATCAGAGCACCCAGCACTGACCTGGCATTCCCATCCTCTACTGCTGTTACCTGGCCACCGAGGCTCTGCAAAAGGGATTTCTTTCATTCCTTTACCAAAACTAACAGCATGGGAATAAATTCTGCATCAGCACCAGACTAAGTTCTGGATACACAAACATGGGTTTGTTTGCTTTGACAGCAAAAAGAGCAGGCTGCTCAGCTGCAGCGGGGCTGTGGGGCCAGGGGGATGGTTGATAGAAGCCATGCATCATGACAGGAGCCACATGTCACGACAGGAGCCGTGCCTGTGACAGGAGCCTCCCCAGTGGCTGACACTCGCCTGTTTTAGCATTTGTTTATTGCTTTGTGCCTGGAAAATAATGACTGTACTTGAGATCACACGTTCCTGAGGCAGCCCCTAAGACCTCTTGCTTTCCTGCTTTCCCAAAGGGCTTTAAAGGGAAACAGTCATTCCTCCTAACTCCCTCAGATCCTATGGGGAATTCCTTCTTCTGAAAGTGAAAGTTCCCGTGTTCTGTCTGTGGGGCCCAGTGTGGCCCCAAAAGCTCTGTGTGTACAGGTATGAGGTACAGTGATGTGTCCGCACACATACTAATGGCCTGAGTTCAGCCCTCTGTCTGGAAACAACAGCTTCCATGATTTCATTTCTGTCTCCCAAAGAAGTGAAGTGAGGCTTTCAGAAGTGCAAGCAAATAAGCAAGGAAAGGTTTTGCGTGGGCAGCAGGGAGGAGTGGTGGGTATCAGCTGAACTTCTGATTTGCATTAGGTCCATGAACTACAGAAGGATCATATAGAGAAGCTGAAAAACAAATTGCAGCCCAGATTTCCCTGTCAATGTAACTGCTCTACCTCTGAAAAGTGATTATATTCCTTTCACAGTCTGAGGCAGAAGGAATAAGGGAATAATCTCTACAAAATACCTGTCTTTTAAAAAGTAAAAGAAACATAAGAGTGTTCTTGTCAGTGATCCCAGACACTCTCAAGATGCGCCTGCTTGAATTTGCTCACAAGTCCTCAGCAGTCTGCAGTTCAGCACACTGGAAGCTGGAAGAATTCCAAGCTTATTGCCTTAAGGCTACCAGGGATACATAAACTCATACGCAGAGCCAGAGGAAGGCAATTTCCGCTGTGTAAGGATAACTTAACTTTCAATTCAGCTGCACCCATAGCAAAATCTTCAGTGACATATTTGTTTGAAGACCTAAAAAGGAAAGTTTCATACACACAATTAAAAATAAACTACATCTTATTAATATTTTAATGGAAAACTATTATTATTTTATGACTATGCAAAGGGAAATTAATTTCCTTACCACTTCAGCTAGAATGCAGCAGGTTTTTGACAGCCTTGCACCAAGGTGGTACAAAGATTAAGGACCAAATGAGAAATCAGAGATTCACAGAGTGGTTTGGGCTGGAAGGAACTCAAAGCCTCATTCAACCTGGCCTTGAGCACTGGCAGGGATGGGGCAGCCATAGCTTCTCTGGGCACCCTGTGCCAGCGCCTCAGCACCCTCATAGTAAATAAACATTTACATTACATTTAAGCATCAAATTCATTGCTCTCCAAGCAAGAGAAATAAAACTAAAGCCTAAAGATTCTACTTCCCAGCAAGTCTATCAACACACTGAGCTTCAGCCCACATTTGCTTTCTGTGTACAGACGGTGGCTTCTGGATAGTGGGAACACAGTACAACATTGCAGCTCCAAATCAGTGTGGAACAGGCAAACAGGAGGGGACAAACATGTTATTCCCTGCGCTGGAAGGACGTGTAGTGCTTTGTGAATAGCACATGCAGTGATTCCCATCGGAAGGGCTGCTGGGTCCCGGGCAGGTTACGGTAACGCTGAGGAGAGTCAGTGTGTCTGAGAACCCGACCGGCGCCGCTTCCTGAGCCACGCAATGAGCTCCGGACTGCGGGGAAACAGGGAAGAAACACACGGACCAGCCTCAAAGCAGGACACGTTTCCTGACTACTTCCCAGTAGAACAATAGAGCTAAAGAACAGAAACGTTTTCAAACCAGCTTTCAGCTAGCTGGGGAACCCAAAATAAACCCCAGTAACTCACTCTAAACTTACTGACGTGTACCCTAACAATAAAGAAATGCTACATGGGTAAGTTGGTTTATAACCTGACTGGAAACGATGCTAATAAAATTTAGAATGTTAAAATCTATCTGAAGATTTGTGCTATGATTTCCACACACCTAATGAAGTAATTAAACACACAGAGTCCCAACACAAACTGAAGAAGAAACTCTTACCAGAATCCAGCATCCTATGCCTCAAACCAGCCTGTGCTGCTTCCAATAACCCAGGAGAAACAACCCCATGAGTGGCAAAGTCTGCACTGTATAGCAACAATTCCTGTATCAAAAAGAAGTATCTTGTACAGACCCGCACACCAACCAAAGCTGCTCCTACAGCAATGGGAACTGTACAACACTGCTAGCACTATGCATGGGCAGCTGCTGGGAGGAAACATTTGTTTAAGCCTGATTATTCTTTAGAAAAGCTTTATTACTAAAATCAAATGTTAAGAAAGATTCACTGAGTGATTAACAGAGTAACTGCAGCTCTGGGCTTCCAAAGATCTCCCATTTCTTTCTTCAAGACAAAGCGAAACCAATTCTGTGCATGGCCTCTGTGAGCTGACCCATGGGGCTCTCTGGGAACTCAACCTACAGCCAATTCAAGTGTGCTCATTGAAATGCTTTTACTCCTCTGAGTAGCTGAACTAACGCTGCTATTTACAGGGGTCACCTCAGCAGCCAGCCTGAACCAAACACACTTCCTCTTGGCAGAAGGACCCCCTTATAAAGAATTTCCTTGGACAACGCTGGCATCAGCTCCTGCTCAGTGCCAGAGCAGCAACACAGCAGGCACTGGCTGCACCACAGGCCAAGGCTGCTCCAGGGATTTCTCTCAATGGGAGAATGAATGGGGAAAGTTGTATGGATTGCTCAGAGGTGATTCACTTCAGTCTTGTAATGCCACTGTCTGGAAATTTGTTATTTATAGTAATACACTATGATGGGAATTTTTCCCCAGATCTGGGCTAATATTAATCCTGACATTTACCACATGGAGTGCAAGTTTTCTCCTTGCCCTGACAGAGGGGAGACTGAGATTAGACATCAGGAAAAGTTCTTCCTCTGAGGGCAGTGAGACATTGGCACAGGGTGCCCAGAGAAGCTGTGGCTGCCCCATCACTGAAAGACACGCATCCATCCTGACCAGATGCAGTCTCTGTTCCTCACAGTAAATAGCAGAGACGTGCAACTTGTTTGGTACAGGAATCATCAATCAGAGTCACAGACCAGACCAGCCCAGGTTGGAAGGGACCTCAAAAGATCATCTGGAAAGGGAGCTTAGCTGATAAACTGCTATGACCAAAGAAGGCTTAAACATTGCAACCGGTAGCACAGAAGACAAATGGTCAAAGACAAGTGCTGCCAGTCAAGTCTTGCAGAAAGCAGCAGCCAGCAGAGTGCTCTGTGCCAGTGAGGAGGAAAGTGCAGAAACAACGAGGGAAGTCTATGACCTAATGAAGGGCTGCATATGGGGCTCTGATGCTCAGTTATCACTAGTTCTTGATGTTAATACAGTAACACATTCACACGTTGCTCCCTACCCACATGGACATGAATTAGACACTGATCTTCCCTATCTGCAAATTTAAATTAAAAAACCAACCCCTTTAGGTTAGGAATGTAATTATTAGAGGTAATAATAAGTTATTGTAATAAACGGTGTATTCTGCATGAACTTGCATCCAAATATTCATATAACAAAATAAATTAACTCCTAAAAATATTTACTCTGTAATTCAGTAGTGAACTTGCTGCAGGGAACAAGCTGATAAAAGTTTGGCATCACTGGCTTCCTATGCCAAATTTCTTAGTTATTATTAGCAAAAGTCTCAGCTATTTATTAAGTGTTCTAATACACCAGCTTGCCAATGTGGTGTGCTCGAAGGCCAGAAAAACCAGCTGAACCTTTCTGAATGTTGCTGCAGGGCATCACAATCCGTGCTCACATGAAGTCTGGTCTGGTTTAACTCCAGGTGGGAGAAGAAACGGGTTTTACAGGTGTTAGTGACTCACTCTGTGCACAAACATGTACCTAACCCAAGGAACCCAGTTTGCTCCAAGGGAAGCAGGCATTTTCCTTCTCACCTCCTGAGGCAGAGCTGCTTCCAAAGGACACATGAGAGCTACACAGCTGTATGAATCAGCACTTGGGGTGCTTAATCTCATGATAACATCACACTGAAAGCAGCATCTATGTTGACAAATGAAATGAAAGCTGAACTTGATTCCACATGCTGTGTAAAACTTACTTGCTGATTAATTAATAGATTAGACACTTCCAGTTCATGTTTAAATGCCTGATAAGGATCTTACCCTCCTAGAACAAATTGCTGATTTATATACATACAATCCAAACTCCATTTTTCATATGACAGATTATTTTCTTCCTTTCCTTGCCACATAATTTGCAAACTACACTACATATAGAGTTGCTTGTTTTATTTGCTTTTTGGCATCAGATTACTCTTCCAAGAAATATATTGGCAAGTATGTTCTTCAGCCATCTTCCTTATCAGGTTTCCATGACAGTTATCACAGAAACACTGTGTATTTTAAAAGAAGACCCTCTTTGCAAGTTAAAACATGAAAATGTAACTATTGTTTTTAAAGACCAGTTCACAAAACCAACTGGAAACCAGTTTTTAAAGACCATTGTGAGGGTAGTTTCTGTTATTTTACATTCTTCCTTCTGGCACCACACCACAGTGCTGGTGTGAAAGAAGCTATTGTCCAAGTGCAGCTGATTGCAAAGAGTGAAGAACCTCCTTGAAATAACAGAAATACAAAAGACAATGTGAGGGCAATGCCAGGGACGGGATGTTCTGTGTGGGAACTTGGTGGAAACAACTCACATGTCTGGTCTTCCCCTCTGTGACTATCTGTAACAAGAGTAACAATCTGGTCTACATATACCCATTCCACTATATACCCATCATGGTTTTAGAGGGAAAAAGCTGCAGCAAAAGCTCTTCCTACTGAATTTCTACTCTTTATTCTTCTAATACTCTCTCTTTTACTTGGTTAACAGCTCTTGACTCTTTCCTTGAGCACCTGCAAAGGGCGTTCCAGTGACAGCTTGTCTTCATGGTCCTCATATACCCATGTGGCAGCAGTCTTGAATGGCCTGGTTTGTAGGGTTTGTACAAGTTCCTAGTCAAAATGACACACTAAAGCAAAGAAAGCAAAGGTTTCTGATGGCTGTTTGGTGTTCTATTTAAAATAGTTGGGTGGCCTCAAAACAATCTTTGTAGCAGAGACAAATAATAGCTCCCAGGTGACAGAGCACGTGCTTGCTTATGAACAGCAATGCAGGAACCATCACACCATTTCCTTCTTCTCTACCCTAAAAAAAGAACTTGCTGTTGACTTCTGTGCTTAACCTCCCAGCAGGGACTTCTGAAGTAAACACAGAACTCTTTAAACAGAAAGCTAACACCCAAACAGGGCAAAGGACTGAGCCATACTGTGACTGTGCATGAGCACTCTACATACATTCATTAGGTTTTCATTATAGAGAAGAAAATGGGAACACCTGCAATGATGCAAGATTGCAAACCAGATTCTACAAAGAATGAAATGTTCAGTGTGATTTTGATAAAAACCACAACTGGGTCTGTAACACCTAAAAAGTGCATATGTATATATGTAACATATATTATATATATATATCTCACAGCAGAAGGAGACCCTCCCACCCTCCCAAAGCCCTACCAGATGCTACTTCCCAGCTCAAGCTTTGCAGCCAGTCTTTGCTAGTCTCAGTCTAAGTCAAAACGCTACTTATCTTTTTCTTTCTAAATCATCCCCAGGATAAGAGGAGAATCTCTTTTGAAATGTAAAGGCTCTGTAATAAAATTTAGGAACAACATATGGTACAAATATCAAGCGTGAACATCTCTTCCCATCTTGTACGTTTCAAAGACTGTGCAAACAGCACTTTTCCCTCGTTTTGATCCTGCAGCCAAAATGAGTCATCTGTGAACAATTATGGCTCTGGCAGGGGCCTGACTGTTTGAGAATGAAAGGAAACACTTTATTATTGAAATGAACAGTATGCCAAGCCAAGAGGCAACTGCAGAGCAATGTTAGAAGTCTTTTGTCCTCCTTCAGCCAGCAAAATCGAAAGCACTGGATGCAGCACTCTCCTCTCAGGAGCCTGGTAACACCTCATTTCACCATGGGCACTGTGAGCATAAGGAAGTGTGAGCTGTGGAGATGAGCAAGTACAGCTACAGCAGGGAAAGAAACGCGGAGCACCTTAAAGCAGGAGGCCTGGCTTGAGAAAGTGTTGGTTATTCTTGGCTTAGTTCTCCCAGAGGAGCTGTGAACATATTAAAGGAACTTACAGTCAGAGGCCATGGAGCTGAAACCTGAAACTATGAAAGGATGTTTGTTGGGATTTGGTACTGGCTGAGTTTAACAGGCTCTTCTGAGTGAGGTGAAGGGAATTCCCCTTGATGAGAGAAAAATAACATCATAATAATTTAGTAGGAACACTGATCTTCCCATGTGCAGCCCATTTCCAGCATTGATACTGCTGCATCTGGTGTTCATGCCTACTGTCAGGAGGCGAGAGACACCTCTGAAACTGAGGGTAGCTGTGAGCAGGCTGTGCACTAAGAGGTGGACAGGGCAGGTAATGGGGAAGGTCATTGGTTTGATGGACTTGGAAATAATACAAGCAGGAGGTGATTTAAAAATTGGACTACGAACTACGTATGAGCAAATAATTTCCAATCCATCCTTGTCTTTTCTTCCATGAGCAGCTTGCAGAGGGAAGAGGAACAATATGGTAACCATCACCCTGAGCCTACAGCGTATTTAAAGGCTGTTAAGGTGGTTGGGATGCCAAGGGAGAGCAAGGTACACACAACTGCCAGGGAAGAATCTGGGAAGAGTGCATTTTGCATTCTGAAATTCAGTTCCAACCCCCAACAAAAGAGATGTTTGAGGAAGAGCTTAAGATTCCCATTCTGATAGCAGGACCTCTCAGGTCAGGCCATGAGCTGAAAAATACTCCTTACTGTGTCTGAAAGTCTGAGCTTTGAACATCAGATTACATGGCCATGACCACAGCCTGGGCTGCACTGATCCCCAGATCTAAGCAGAGGATGCTGTATTGCACATGGAGAAAGCTGCTGAGCGTGCTCCTGGAATTGAAGGGATTTTGGAAGGTCCCGTTTCACTCGTTACACAAATGTGCTTTTGCTCCTTACAGAACTCACGAGGGCCAGGGGCACAGATTTCCTTCATCCAACATCCAAACAAGCCAGTCTGGCAAACGCTGTCAAACCTGCAGTGGTAAAACACTTAAGAGCAATGCTGAAAACAGACATCAGGAGCAGGAATTTCCCAAAATGCTCATTCCTTGCAACTCCACAGAGCAGCCTCTACCTTTACTCTGTATGTGGTAATACTACACGGCAGGCATCTTGTTACAACCCCAGTCATCTGGAATCTAACCTTGGCAGCAACTGGAGTGCTCTTTTGGGTAGGTCATGTCAGTCATAAACTCCATCCCATCACACACATAGCTGTATATAAATCAACACAATGCAGGGTATTGTGCAGCTTTTGCCAGCGGTGCCTGGGCTTTGCTCTGCATACATTAACTGCACACCTCTATTCACTTTGTCTCAACTCTTCTGAGCATTCCTAAGGAACAAACAAGCCCTGAGAGTCCAACAATACTTTCACTATTCCAACGGAAATCAGACAGTTTCAAATTAAGCCATATAAAACAAAGACAACTACAATGTCTCAGCTCTGGGCACACAGAAAAGACATTTGTATGCACCAAGCACAGGGCATGGAAGAGGAGGGGAAGCCTGTTCAGCTGAAAACGCCAGAAACCCGGAGTGCCATGTCAGCACTTTTAAGCCTAATGGAATACTGTTATGTTCCGAAGACAGACCTGAATTCTAACACAGCTTAAAGGGATGTTTTCCTTATCACACCAGACTCTTTTGTAACACATCGACACTTTGAGAAGAGCCTAATGCGCTATCTTTAACCTTGTCAAAGCCGCCCTTCCAGGTAAATTCCTCCATTACCACCGTGCTCTAACCCGGCAAATGAACACTCGGGTTTTCCTTCACAGCAGTTCCCCAAGGTCTTTTGTCTCTCCATCGGAAGCCCTTGGTGCAGGCAAGGGACCGCAGCGGCGTCGGGCCGGAGGTCTGCAGCGGGGCCGGGGCCGCTCCGCACGGCTCTGCTGCCGCCCGCAGGCAGCACGGCGCCGGCTCCACTGAACCTGGGGACTCGTGGGTGTACCCGGAAAGTCCAGCCCTTGCCATGGGGATCGGTCCCAAGAGCCCACATTAACCAAGTACACAAGTGGTTACGCTTCCTCCCGAGAGCTGTTCTCCCCTCAAATCCTTTCTGCGGAGTGCAGAGAACACACACACATACCCCCAACCGGGAACTGAACCACCATGGCCAGGCCTTTTATACTTGTTATTTTAGCTGAATAAACTTTGCCTTTGGCATTAGAAATAGCCTAGGAAAAGACATACAAGGTCACACTCTGCAGTTGCTGTGTACAGGCGTGTTCATGCACAGATGCCAAAGAACATTTAAAAAACCCAAACAAACAAAAAACCCCACATCCATTTTACTCAGCCACAAAACACCAGTGAAGTATTGGAGTGAGTTCCTCAAGGCTTCAACACCAGCCAGGAAAAGAGAAGGCTCTGAGGAGACCTTAGAGCAGTTTCCAGTGCTTAAAGGGGCTACAAGAAACCTGGAGAGGGGCTTTTGACAAGGGTTTGTAGGGACAGGGCACAACCCAAACCACAAATCCTTCTGCTTCAGACTCATATTTCAATGAGACATATGAAAGGCAAAGAACTAGTCCAGGTGAAGTGGCTGCAGTGCAGCTCAGCAGTAAAGGTAGTGGCAAACCAGCAGATTTAAATATGTGTGTGCTTTACTGTGGTTGCTGTTAGTGATAACAGCACTTGGGGTGCTATATCTGAGAGGAGGGGATCCAGACCTCACATACAAAGAGGTAAAGACAGGGTTTTTTTGGCTTGTGCTGCATTTCTATTGCATGAAAAAGGGAGTCGATTGGGTAGGACGCTGAGCAGCCTGAGGTCAAACCAGCACAACTCCCTCACACGTGCTTACTTCCAACAATATGACTAAATGAAATCTAAACACTGTAGGTTTCATTACTTCCATCTGTAGCAGCACACAGGCCCAGGTACACTCACATTCTTTCACCCGAGCCAGTTCCTGGCAGGATGAAGGTTTTACAGCACTGCCTGGTAATGTTCCCAGCTTTCCCAAGCTGCCTTTTTCCATGGCATGCTAAAAAGCACATGTGAACCTAATAATTGCTAATCCAGTGACTGTATTACTTTACTGCACAGAGCTGACTTAAACGTGCCAGCAGCAAACAATCCAGAGATAGAACTAAATGCCTGAAATACACCTCTGCTGTCCAAAATACATCGGATGCAACTGGTACCCTGACATGAAACATGCCCTGTGCCCGAGGCAGACTTCTGACAAGGAGCAGCGTGTGACTGAGATAAGAGCAGAGGGTGACAGATCTGAGTTACAGCATCCCTGCCTTGTCAGAGTCACTGCAGCACTCGGAGCAGACCTCAGGTTATCTGTTTTCCCTGCTAAAAGGGGATCAGAAGTGTATTCAAGCCCACTTGGAGTTCGTTACGTGGCTTATTGCTGCACTGTAAGAGCCTTGGTGTGAATAAGAACCAAGGTCTTGCTTCCGCTTTCTGAGTTACTTCTCAAACCCACTGCGACCTTATGCCCTTTCCCAGCCAATATTCCTGTTGTTCAGTGGATGTGGCACCAAGTGGTGCCAATACAGTCAAACGGGGTCGCACAGAGCGTGGGGTTTGCCACAGCTGCCGTACCTTGAGGGCTGTTTTACAGCTCCTGACCCAGGGGCACAGCCTCCCGCGCTGAACACACGGAGCACTTCCACAGCGTGGCAAAGATGACTAAGAAGCCTCACCAGGAGGAGAGGAGAAGGTGGTGGGAGCTGTGGGCTATCTGCCAAGCCTCTCCACTCTGCTTTCTCATTTTTAGGTTCTGCTCTGTGCTGGAAAGTTTCTACTTCTGCTCCAGTTTCCGTGGCAACCGCATTTCTTGCCTTTCTTCTCCAGCATTACATTTTTTATTTGATTTCCCTCCTTCCCAAGACACGACTTTCTTTTCCTTTTGAAAAACAGAATTAAGTGTTGGCTTCCCTTTGGTTGGGGGTATTCTTAAAGGAGGTGAGACTTGACTCTCAGTCTGATGGAGAATCTGTGTATATGAAGAACAGAGAGGCAGATAGTCCAGGTAGGAATGTCAGGGGATTCCCTTGCAAAAACTCCATTTTCCATTACTGTCTTCCATGTAGTGAGGTTACAACATGTAAGAGTTCCAGATGCTGTGGGACCCAGGCTGGTTGTTTCTATGAAACCAGCTCTGGCCATTTTCTCTACGAACTAAACATTCTGTATTTGATGCTTTAAAGCATTACTTGCAATTGCTGAGCAGTGCCCGGGGAATACCTACTGGTGGAGTGGTTGTAACTGCACCAGGAATGCGCTCTTCAGTCCAAACTGTAGGAACATTTTCACACATGAGCTCCTCACATGGCCGGGAGCAGTATGAGGGTGGGTGTCACGGTGGAGGGCCTCTGCCCATCCTCACACAGAGCACACAAACCCCTCAGAACTCATGGAGCAGAAGGTAATGAATTTGTCTTGCCCGTACGCTGTCCGGACTGGATTAACCTGACAACCTGAATTCATTTGAGAATGAAACAAAACTCGTGAGGACAGCAAAGCTGGATTTGATCCGGTCATTTGGGTTCTCCCAGCTTTAGGTTCGTCATGGACAGAACTGGTTTACATACTGCAAAGCACTAAAATAACACAGGTCTTCATCCCATTTCACTAGGAAGGATTCTCTCCCCATCTAAATTATCCAGCACGTTCATGCCATAAACTGACCCTCCTGTAGGGTTGTAGATTACAAGGTTTTAGTCTTATCTCTGCCTGGTGGGATTTCACAGCAAATTCTTTCAGGACTGAATAATTAAAAGCAGCAAACCCATGGCATTTGGCTCACTTGGCAACACAAACAAATCTGTCCATGGGTGCTATCTTGTTTGCAGCACATGTGCACAGATTTACATGTGGGATTGAGGCTCAGTGCTCTGTTTGTTCAGATTTCTCATTATTCACTACCCCAAACATCAGGTAAATTACGTAAAGACAGAAACTGGAACAACTTTAAGAGTGATCATCCCAAATGAGTTTATTAACCTCATTTTGCATGTTTTAGATTCTTACTACTCAGAAGACGTAAAGAAAATGGGCAAGACGTGCCAGTCCAGTCTTCCATGCTTGGTTCATGCTTCCCTCCTCGCAAATTCCCTCCCTCAATGAGTATCTAGGTCAGGAATTGACAGGATCTTATATAAATCTGGCAATGTTCAGTGTGTTTGGCAGCCAAGCTATTTTAATTGTCAAATATTAAATATAAGTGCCAAGATTTGTGTTGTAAAATCCCATTACAACCTACACTGTGCATAAACTCCCCATGCATTGCTTTAACTGCAGGCTGGATCCCCCAGTTTGAGAAGAAGTTGGGAGGAAAGTTTTACATTCTTCAGTATGGTCTCCTCAATTTCTATTCTTTGAGCTGACAGGATTTGGGATTCAAAGAACTGCTTTAAGTGTAGCCCCCTAAATTACAGCCATAATGTGTCTTTTATGTGGCTACGGACAGGCTCCGTGTCTCCACTGTTTCAATTCCCAGAACAGGGATTGATTTAGACAGACAGCAGCTTACTCAGCTGCTGTGCTGAGGCAAGAACATCCAGGCAGCCCTTGCTCATCTTTGCTTGATTTAATGGCTTGCTGGCCAGACTACAGAGAGCAGCTCAGTAACTTACACACCAGCATGGCATGATTTGTTGCTTGCTGTTCCTCATCTGTAATTGCAACAAGAAATGCTCATCAATCATTACAGCCTTCCAATATAATATTTTGAGATACAGCAATGAAGAGGCTTCAACCTGGCATGTCTTGTTGAAAACACGCTAATCTTGCAAATCAGGATCTGAAAGCTACTGTCCAAAAGAGGAGCCTTAGGAAGGCTGAGAACCACTCACCACACATGCTCTCTGTCCCTAAGATGCATCACCACTCTCCTTGGAAAGAACCAATATTTCTCCACTTAGTGCAGAGGAATGAAGAGGCTGCAAGTAAAATCTGCTGATGTCCATTGCTGTGGTTATTAACACCCAATGCAAGTCACAGAATCAAAATGGTTCTGGTGATGGTGCTGGTCTGATTAATTTACTGGTGTCAGAGGATGCTCCATACATCCTACTGCACTTCCCATTAAATATAATCCTTCTCCTTTATCACTTTTTAACTACATGACAGTACAATCATAGCCAGCAAAGACCCTTTCTAAGGAAGAAAGTGTCAACTTCAGTGGCTGCAGTTCCTGGTTTTGTCTTAAATGATGCAGAACTATAGTTTGACAAGAAAATGTCCTTTTCACAGTCTCTGTATCTGTAGAGCCACGTGATCACCATTACAAATGATTCGTCACCTCTGTGAAGCACAACCTGAAAAGCATCATCACTTTGTTCTGTGGGCCATGGTACCCCCTCTCAGTACAGAGCAGGGCTGGGAGGGGATGGAGCTGCACTGTGTCCCTCTGCAATCCCTATCACCTTCAGCCAAAATTCAGAACTTTTCTCTACCTGTGCTGTTAGCATCACACCTTCCCCATAACATCCACATTGGAATTGCTCTCTTTAATTTCCTGCAGTCTAATGGAACACAACTTAACACAATTTATTGAGACTATTAAAATTCAGAAAACAAGCTTCTCTGTGCTCCATAAAGCACAGCAAATTCATCTGCTGCACTCAGTAAAACTGCTGCCTGAAGTCATGCAGTAACTCAGCAGAGCCTGAGCAGTAACTGCAGCCCCCAAAAGCTGCACGCTGCAGATAATCCATTAGTGCTATGTTTGCAGCCGTGGGGCCCAGCTGCACACACACACCACAGCCCGAGGTGGCTGCTACACCTGGAGAAGCAGGAAAACACATGCACAGTCTAAAAATGTAGCAAGAGTTTGGAGAGTTTAGGCTCTTGCATTCAGTTGGTAGTCATCACCTTGCTCTACTGAAGACTGGTTGCCAGGAGCGGCTTGCTGAGGTCAGCAATGCAGCCCTCAATGTTCTTGTAGGAAAGTCAAGGAAAACTGTAGCTTCCAGATCTGTATAAAGTTGCATACTCCACACTCAAGCCTTAATGCATATATTTATTCAATAAAATCACTTTATTCAAAACAAATCACCAAAAAGCAGCTTGCATTTAGACTGCCTTGAAGAAGAGATGTCACACTAGAGGTTCTTCCAGTTACTTGTAAAACACTGAGTTGTTTAAAGTCATCTGTCTTTGAGAGATAATTATTAAGTGAATGTAGAATATAATTGGTCTGAATACCAATAAACTTGTGCTAGACACTGAGTAAGCACTACAGGCAGGTGATGAATTGCAAACGTAATGCTACAGCAGAGTGCAGCTTTCTGCTGAGCCACCGTTTCCTGCTCCAGCATTGCACAAAATAACCTGCTCATTTCTAATACACCCCAGAATTAATTACTCAAAATAAAAGAGGCCTTGAAAGTGTTCCCAGACCTTGCACCGTGCTGGCATTCACTTGGCTTTTGTCCCCTTTCTTTCACCTAAAAGGGAACCTCAAACCCATTGCTAGTTACTTCTTTAAAGTCAGCTGCACTACACAGGGATTTCTTCTCTTCCTAAGGGTATCCATGACCTGTGGACTGCAGCAAACTCTAGTCACGCTACTGCTATGAAAACATTCAACTGATGGCCAACAGCACTTTATATTTCACGTCTCTGAGTGGATTATGATAAAAAACTAGTTCAGTTTTGGAGATTCAGTCAAGCAATGGAAATATTTGAGACCAGGATCCAAATCTTTCAAACATGCAGTGCTGGGATGGAATTCTCCAGGGACTTCCAGGCAATTCTGCTCCAGCTCCAACAAGACAAATCCTCGGCTTGTTATTATTAACAGCTGGAAATCTTTATTTCCCTATTCTACAGTAAGGAGGATTCCAGCTCCTTCCCAAATCTTGTCTTTATGGAGCACGTCCCTGCCCATGGCAGGGGGGCTGGAACTAGATGATCTTAAGCTTCTTTCCAACCCTATTCGATGATTCTCTGCTGGTTTTGCCCATGGGACAGCTGTGCACTGTCCACGTTTCACTTGACAGCTCTCCACAGATTTCCATCAAGGCATACAGAAATCACACCAAGTTTCTAGAGAAGTTTAGCTCATGTCACGTTTTCATCACTCCCCCGACCAGCTCTGACAGCAGGTACCTGCCTCCTCCTCTGCTTTCAAAATAACCTTGTCATGAGCAGGACTAGCAACAAGCACAAACCTCCTCTAGAGAAGAACCAACACAACTGACAAAGTTTGCACCAAATCATGACCAGAGTATTTTAAGCCTTCTGAGCACAGCTACAGCCCCATTGGCAGCCCTGCATTCACATAGAAAGAAAACATGGGAGAAAGAGGCAGGTCCAAGAAGCACAGGAACCATTCAGCAGCCAAACAGCTGCATGCTGAGAGCAGGACTCTCACAGCACAATTCATTTCCAGTCAGACCATTGGCACTGCACAGCCCTGGACCTCAGACAGGCCCTAGTATCACACAGAGACCCTTGAAACCTCGCTGTGCCTTTGACAGATAATCTGTGTGGCCATGGGCAACCCCCATTAATCTCACTGACCTTTAGTTACCACTTTGTCTGCTATGAGAGTAGCTCTTTATCACTTATGGAGCGCTTTGCCAGCTGTGGATAAAAACAATTATGCAAAGAGGAGGGTTTGGATGGCTTTTCTAATTGTCAGAGACAGTCTGAAAGGTGCTTCATCTCCCTACCACTGGGTAAGAACATATTTGGTCTGCAGTGCTACTGCAAAGTCGGTTTCCCAGTTCTCTGAGGCAGAGTACGACAGGTAATGAAGGCAGGATTCAGAGCGTGGGATGAACAGTCTCATCTGAGAAGGATCCAGCTGCAGAGGTGAAACATTGCCTAATTTTTATCCTCATGGAGTTAATTTTAGAATGCCATTGCAGAGGTAAAGCACTGGCTATATCTTATCATCCTGCAGTTAAGTTTTTAGCTAAGAAAAGCCAAGCTGAGGATTGGCTCCAAGGATCACACAGTGTGTGGTCTCCCCATGTGAAGAGCTCTGCGCAGCTCTCACTCATGTTACATGAATTACTGTAACAAAATTAGATTCAGAATAATATTTATAAAGCCGAGATCTGCAGAAGGTTTTGCCATCACCTGGGTACAATCCCCTCATTCACAAGAACGAGCTCTCACTTCTGCAGCTCAGTGACACATTCAGAGGATGAAGAGGGGTTTATTGTGGGATTTTAAATGGATTCCCCACAAAGAAAAAATTGGGGAGACAGAAAATGGCAGAGTTTCAGTGAACATTCCTTTTAAATCTTACTTCTCTGTTCTTGCCTGTCAGGGCTACAAAGGTTAAAGCGCTGTGATCGGGACATTTAAACCATGTCAGTTTTATTGTGGGACCCCTTTCACCTCGCCACAGTGACTGAATGTATTGCTGAAAGGCTTTGCTGAACACAAATGTCATCCTCAGCACTCACATGAAGCCTAAACACAGGGGCTTGAATTTTGCTCTCGAGATGACAGCTCTATCTCTGAACCAGTCCCTCTGTCTATGTTACCACTGCTCTGTCTTCAAAATAAACCTTCTATTGTTCTGTGGTTTTAATGAAATATAAAGGTAATCAACACAAGGAGATACAGGTTTTGGTTTCTGCCCTTTGGGGGTAATTTAAACAAGTATTTAGCTTTAGCCTACTTCTAAGGTATATTTCAAACAGTGGCAAACTCCTGTGTGTTACTCATGTAAAACAGTACCTGCTGAGCACTTGGTACTCCTAGCAAGCAAGAGGCAGTAGACAGAGCAGTGATAAAAGACCATTATTTGTTAAGTTTGTGGTTTTCCTTCAACACCTGGCATGTAAGAGCAGAACATCTGACTAACCCTCACAAATGAAGATCTTGCACCTCAGGTACGTTACCTCTTTTTACAGGGAGCTGACACACATTTAACTTCAGAAGCTCTTTTTCCACCTACCCAACATGGGACCTTCCCTGACCACTGCTCTCACTACCCCAAGGAGCCAAAAGAAGTCAGGAGAGCAGAGCAGGGGAGCAATATTACCCATATTTCAACTCAGGTTCTGTACTGAAGTACAAGAGCAGCACAGGAAGGCAAGATCCCATGTGGTTTTAAACAAATCACAGGATTTGAAGTGCAGGAAATCCCATATTAGGTGTGACATCTGGCAACTTTTATTTAGGATGGATGATGAGGAATAAATACCTTCTCTAAAGGCACAGAACAAAGCATGGTACAGACAGGGTGAAGTTGTAGGACACAGACCACCCCATTATCCATGTGATTGTGTTTTCCATCTGTCCTTGCATAGTCCTGTCTTTTCTAGAATCAAAGCACAGTGTCATGGGTTTGTATAAACACTGACTGACCTTTCTTGCCCAGGTTTCTCTTTAATCAAATCAGATTTTGTCACTCCTGCAGTTCAGAGCATGCACTGCACTCTGCTGTTGACAGCACTTGACCAGGTGTGCTATGAGAACTACTTGGAGGCTCTTTACTCAACCTCTTTGTTCAGGCGATGACAAGTTCAGACTCCATGAAATGAAAATCTGCTAACCAGAGGCTCTAACACTGAATGTCCAGACTTTTATACGATTCCAACATTTACAGCCCACTCCTTCTATCCATAACACAGTCTTAAGGGCTCTAAATCATTAGGAATCTACTGGTGTGTCGATTCTCTCTCGTTTCCATGAGATTATTTGCACAGATATTGCACATTGATGATTCTTGGGGCACAAAACTCCATTAACAGGAGTGATGTGCTGTCTAAATTTAACTCTGTGTTTGTTTTCTCTTCAGTTTCTATAGAACAGGAGGAGTGATGCAGATGGCTGACAGCAGCGAGATTATAGCGATAGCTGTAAAATTTGATGACTGTTATCAAAAGCATCGTGTGGCTCATGGGAGCAAGTGGCAATTAAAAGAAAGGAAAAGGAAAAAGCATTTCCAAGCTTATCTTAGGCAGGAGAGTTTGCAAAAGCGTTTTGTCACCACACTCCAAGATTATCATTACCAAAAGTATGTTTTAAGCCAAACATGAAGCACTGATGCCCACTTCACGTCAGAAATAAATACCTTAAAGGAATATATCTCAGGACACTCCCTGTGCACTAAGGAATAGCAATAGTAAAGGGGAGTTTAAAGCCAGTTTCATACTAAAGGATTTATTAAAATAAGAAGATCAGTACTTCAAACCTTAACTGATACTGGTTATGTGAAGCAATACCAGGAATAAATCTGTGAATGGAATCAATGTGCTGTGCACTAGCCTGAATCAATGACTAAAGCTGCTAACCCCTTCTTCTTGAATCTTCTCATTCCACTCATTAATAAATCTTATTCACTGTCCTGAAAATCTGGCTGCTGGAACATCCTCTTATTCCACGTTTTCCACAGCTACAGTGTTACTCAGCACTCGCAGGAGAAAGTTGGTGTCATCTTCTGAGAGCGGCAGTTCATCTGAGCAGGGTAGGGGCTGGGGGGGACTTTGCTTTTAGAGATAAAGCCATATTGATAAAATGATAAGAAATTTGAGGAAACCACATGCACTAAGATAGGAATCTTTCTAAAGGAATTTCTTTTTTTATAATAGACTTATTCTGTCTTACTCCCCCCCTCAATTCACCCACACAGACTGTATGAAAAGCACAAGCATGCATATGTTACAAGTAGTTTCCATTTCTTTGTAATCCTATCAATAATTATTTCCCATTTCCCCATTTAATACTAGGAGGACATTCTTCTCTATAAACTAGAGACATCCCCAGCAGCCATTTCATACACTGCAACTGGGAAAACACAGTCTTCATTTAAACCACATCCTCTTTTTTCAGTGAGAGGTATTATGCACATTAAAATATTAATCTCCTCAACCACTTCTCTGCTCAAAACACCTATTTTTAAACCTTGTCTTCACTCCACAGATTCACTGTCCATAAACCATTTAATCTGGGTTCTCATGCAGCTGCAGACTGAAGTTATGCACAAGCTACCTCCGGCTGACAATATTCTTTGCCTTCATTTCTGGGTTACTTAAAAACAATCTCAAAACAGAAAGGACGTTCTTGTCCTGCTGGGGTCAGGATCAGAAGCGAAGGGCGCTCCATGGAACTGCAGCAAGACTGGAAATGTACAGTTTGGAATATTATGGTTGGCCACCCCTATTAGATTTCCTTTGGTATATAGGGATAATATAGTCTAATACACTGTATATTACACACAATATCTACAAATATTTATTGCTTTAAATGTTAAGGAATCTTATCCTTAAACAAGACCTTTAAAAAGTAACAGCTTTATATTCCACACTGCACTTGGAGTTTAACCTATAGCCTTTACTTGAAGTCATGGAGTTCTGTGGTTATTCTGTAGTTACTCTTGAAGGAAAACACCCACACACATTCCAGTCTAGAGAGCAGCCTTCTGCTTCACCATGCCAACCACAGCCAGATAAGTGCAGGAGGCCAGCAGGTAGCATGGGGCATGTTTTGGAGCTGATTTGCAGCCCACAGTTCAATGTGATGATACTTCTGCAAATCACCAAGGAAAACATGCAAAACCCCACAAGTGTTGACCAAGTTTCATTTCTATGGAGCAGTTAACCACGTTAAAGCATTCATTCTATGGGTTAAATGCTGAACTCATAAATTCAAAGGAACATCACTACGGTCTGATACTCTTTAAGCAGTAGAAAATACTGGTTTATTTTTATTCAACATAGCAGGAATTGTTTTAGAAACTATGAAAGTCAGAGTAAGACATTGTAACTTTGTGAAGAAATACTATCTAAAAAGAAAAATGTGGAAGATGGAGACATGGAAAGATGAAATTAGCTCCATTTTCTTTGGGAAATCATCTATTCTGTATAAAATCTGATTTTGATCATTCTAAAGCTTTCCATGTAACAGCCATACAGCTCTGGCTACAGCTTTCCAAGACTAAATTCTCAGGACTTAAGAAACAGAATATGTTCATTTTCAGTCCCTGTGCCAGTCATTACACATAAGATGTTTGGGATCCTGCGTCAGGGGAACTAAAGAGAATCCACTCCAGAGCAAGGTACTTAGCATGATCTCCTGTGAGAAAAGGGCAGATGGAGGCTGAAATACCCGGAGGGAAAGAAGGACTTCCAAATTTTCCATGAGGAAATGAGAAGCCAAACCTACTTTTGCCGATTTCCACTTCCAGAGTTGCTCTGCAAAATGGTCTCCAAGTGTCTGAAACAGAAACCAGGAATTCTCCAGTCTACTGTGCTTGCCACTAGACTGTCCTGGTTCCTCTGAAGTCCTTTTCTCCCCATTAATGCTTCTCTTCTGTTCAAAGCACTGGCTTCAAACCTTCATCTGACCAAAACAGAGGCAAGAGAGCCATTCCCCATCTTGATTTTGTTGTCTTGATTTTGCCTTGATGGTTTAGTCTACTGGCAAGCACCAGGAGCGATGAGATCATTGCAGGAGGCGGCATCTATTCAGAGGAGCTCAGAGCTCCCAAGAACACAAAAATAGTTCCTATTACATTTTACTCCTTGGCAAAGCATTATTAGATTATATAAAAGGCAACAGAAATAGCTGGCACAGATGCATGTAAAGTACTTTAATGTTAATGGCAGTGCTGCATCACTCTGGTTCTTGTCTGGAAACCTGTATTCTAGGTAGGTCACATTTGTCTTAAGCTGAAGTTCACTACAAATATATTTATATAGGCTCCAGGCAGCAAGTGTGGCAGAGGAAGCCACATTCTTTGTAAATTAAGTGAGATGGAAGTGCCAGAAGAAGTCTGGCAACTAAGTCAGGCAAGAGGAGAAGAAAAATCCATGTGGATTCCTGAAACTCAGCTGTAAATACATAACAGTGTGCTTGCACGGTCAGAGTTGCCACCGTACCAAGACTGTTCTCTTTCCTATAGTGAAAATGACAACAATTCATCTTCAAGGAAACAAATACTCTGGTCTGCTGAAAATAACCCAGCACTGAGATTTTCCAGATGCCTACAGACATGGCAGGTGGATAATGGGATAATGCTCCCCATAGCAAAGTGACAACTGTCCTCCAGCTAATTAGTCTTCTTTTCTGGGGGTTGGAGAGGGCATGGAGGGAAGAAGAAAGGAGGAAGAAATGGAAAAATGGGTAAGGAAGACAACTGGGGAGCAAGCAGAATGGCTGAGGAGCTATCTGGGAACACAGAAGATGCAATGCAATTACAATACAATGATAAATCCTTCCTGTGCATCACCCTGGAAAAGTGACTTTCAAGTCAGCTCCCCTTTCTAAGAGCACGGCAATAGCAACACATGTCCGGCTGGTATGAAGATACCTGGATTAGACTGTTAAAAACACTTTGGCATTGCAGGATTGATGGTCATACTGGCATATTAGTCACAGACAGGCAAACAAGTGCTTTGCAGACACACAGATCACATTAAAAGGAAATATTAACCAGCAGTAGCTGTGGAGCGCTTTCTGGAGGGATCTAGCAGCCAGCCCCTACAGAAAGGTTCCATGTTAAGGTCCTAAACAAGAAACTCTACCCATGCAAAATCATCTACCGCAGTTAGACCATGAGCCAAGTGACTACTTTAGATGAAGAGGAGGTGTAAAAAGCTCGTCCACTCCGGTCGAAAAATAAACCCACTTTTACAGGCAGCTGGTGTTTGATTTGAATGTGCACGTGTACATACCACTGGATTAAGAAGCTCTGATCTCACTGCAGCAACACTATCTGTTACTACTGCCAATGGCTAAAAACCTTTCTGCTATGTCTGGAATGGAAGTGATCTTCACCTCTGGAGTTCAAAGGTCAGAAGTTTACTCCTCATTATGTCTGGCCCAATGACAGATCAATAAAGGCACCTGGGAAATCCACCACTGACAATATAATTCCACCAAAAAACACCCAAGTGACCATTTACTCTTATTATCGGTAACAATGAATAAGAAATACTTTTTCCATCCCCAGAAATTATGATGATGACTGGAAAACACATTTGTACTGGAAAATGCATGACCCTTCAAGGTTTTTTAACATACATAAAGTGAGAGATAGACACTGGGTTTGGACCAGGCACAGTGAGAGTTCAATCCCTGTACCCTACATTCTAAGCAAGTACAGTGACCACCAGCCAGTGGACTGGGCTGCACCTCTGGGCCATTCAGGCATTCCTGTGCTGGCTTGCCACTGCTCTCCTCATTCAGGCATCAGCAAAGTAAGTTTTGTTCTCATTAAGAGGCACTTCTGGTGACCTGGCATTTTGCCGTGGAAGTGACTAAGAGAAAAGATGCCCAACTGTTAACCTTTCTTCTTTTAAAAGTGAAGCTGCAGACAGCAACAGCTCTTTTCTGTGTCACCAGAGCACCAGCTCCAGAGGCCTGAGTGTAAGCAGGCTAGATGTCACATCTTCCCTTATTTAAAATGGATTCAACATGAAAAGTTTAGGTGAGATCAAGTATCAGTTACATAAATCTACCATTCCCTAGCTTACAGCTGCCGTACATTTCTCGTAGCATACATGTAAGTACACACAACTTACACACTTACTATATAGTTACAGTTAACACACAAGGGAAAGCTAAAAACCAGGTATTTGTCAAATTACAGTGAAGCCTTCAGCAAAGTCCAAGGAATCTGCTTTGCAGATTTCTCCTTAGAACAGACAACAGCAATTTGAATAATGTGAGTCACTGGAAGGAAGGCTGAGATTTTGCAAACCATCAGTATTCCATGTCCTCCCTCAGCTAACTTTGCCGTGTGCACATAAAGTGCCTGACTGAACTGAAATATAACTACGTTTTAAAACAGCAACATCAGAAAGTTAAGTATGTGCTAACAGTAATGGGGGAGAGTGGTGGCCATCAATCCTGTTGCTGTCAGGCCTGTTCTGAGGAATGGCTCCAGTTTTCTCTCTAGTGACTGAGGCTGCACCAGCAGGTCATTAGTGAGCAGGAATTAAGGGGCTCACAAACTACATCTTCTCTTCCTGAAGTGGAATGTACCATTTGACTGCAAATCCAGCCTGCTGAAAAATAGCTGTGTTTCATCTGAGATAACAGGCTGGAAAAGGGATTCCATAATCAGGGAAACCAGAGTTGAAAGAGTTCTCTTCCTAAAGATGCAAACTGAAAAACACATGCTGTCTTGAATTACAGCTCCACTTCCACTGCAGAAAGTTTGTATTAAGACCCATTACAAAACAATTTCTATATAAAAGAGCAGAGAGAAATCATTGTTCCAACTGTGCTCATTTTTTCAGGCTCATTAAAGAAATTCTGAGACAAAACAGTCTTTGATCTCAGGGATTGCTACAAAGCAATTGCACGTTTCAAAAGAGACATAACCATTCCTAAGGAAACAAAACCTTTGTGCAAGGAGAAAGTCCCTGAAATGGAGAAGCCTCAGTGCTTACCTCTTTCCGAGCAGGTCAAATTTTGGGAAGTAGTTTCTCAGAGCACCTCAGACATTCCATGTGAACTGTTGTGCTGCAGGAAACTGCTGCAAAACTTGCTGATTTGTTCCCCCAGTTGGTGTGCATGCTGAACCCCAGCAGAAATCCCATGCAGGCACAAAAAGAATATAAAGGACAAACAAGCCCAAAAGCCACAGGAGAAGCACCTCAGCCCTTGAGCAAAGCACAAAAAAAGTTCAATGGGGTAATACAAAGGAAATCCAGCGACAACTAAAAGTTTGGATAAGAAACAGGAAAAGCAAGCTTGCTCCCTGCCTGTAGTCCTGGCTAAAGGTGCCTCTCCAAGCAGAATTCACGGCGAGCCCCAGCTCCTCGGAGCAGATGGTATTCACACATTATTCCCGAGCAGCAGCATTCCCCAGTCCAATCAGGAGGCAGCACTCAAAAGCCAAGCGCTTCCCAGACTCAGTTACAGTTTTCAATAGCTATAGCACAAGATGAATGACTCAGAAAATGAATAAGCAGGGAAAATAAAACATGCCTCTCTCCTAGGCAGAGGCACAGGCAGCAGCCCCGAGTGTGCTGAGCACTGGCTTCATGCTGAAGGCACCTGCTTTTTATCCCTAAATCCTGAATGCTGATTACATTTTCCATATCTTTAATTTGGGGGATCTAGTTCACCTTGGGTTTGAAGGCACAATAAGAATGAAATCTTTGCTTTATTTTTTATTCAGTCTTAAAAGAAACAAACATTTGTAAGAGCCATAAAGAGGATGAACTGCACGTGTGCTCTTCCAAACAAAATAATTCCTGGTAACTCAGTGACACTTCTCATGCCATCTCTTACTGGATACATACGCATGCATCTAAAATGAAGGCCTAACTTTAGAGATCCTGTTGCAAATTACATGAAAAAAAGAAAGGTTGATTTTAAACCAGTGTCTCCTGGACAGATTAATGCATCCTCTGGCTTTGACTAAAGTTTACCAGGAAACTTTAAATTACAATAAACAAATACAACTAAGAAGCAAATGAATGAACATCTACCAACTTTAAGGTAAAGTATAACCATTACCTGCAAACTGGCTAAACAGAACCAGTAAACTACTCCCACGTGCTTTGCTTGGCTTATAGACCATTGTGAGCAGCTCTCCCAGAGAGCACTGCTAAATACAACCCCCCTGCTCACTGCCTGGCTCCTTCTGACAGCTGCAGCCCAGGTTAAAGGATGATCTGCAAAACAAAGCAAGGTCCTCATGGACATGGAGCTGCACAGCACCAGCAGATTTCCCCCTGGAAGTGCACTCAGAAGCCTTCCAAAACATACTGAAATTCCCTTTAGTTTTCTAACAGAAGAGGCTGCAAGGAGGTGACACAATGTTTAACGTTCCTATACCAGCTCTTGCTGCTGTATACATGCAATGCTTTTACTGCTGCCACTCAGAAATTAACTCTGGGTTGGTGTAAAACACGCTGCAGTCAGACAAGTGGAAGCAGTTAGATCAGCAAAGCTATTTGGGGTGAGCAGCATTCTCCCAGGTCCCCCCGGACATTTTCAGATCTTTGTCTGTGGCTGTAAATTGATCCTTTGCATTCCTGTCTGACACATGAACTGTGAAAAACTCTTCAGGGATATTCCCTCTGCCATGAGTAATGCTCTGACAGCGTTCCTGCAGAACAGACAAGCAGTTGTAGACACAATAAAATATCATGAACTTGGGTCTAACTTTTATTAAGTCATTTTTTTTCTTCATTCTACAGCACAGAAGAGAACTCTATTAGCATCTTACTTTCCTGCTTTCAAAGCACGAAGGATCAGGCCATTGGCAGGACCTACACTCAGAGCCATGCCATGCCCACCCAGTGGTTAAGCAAACAAACCCACACACACAGCTAGAGCACAGAGCACACTGCCTTGTGTTACTACATCTGCCACAGCTGCCCACCAACTTCCCAGCTACAGCTAGAGAAGTATTTAGAGGTGTCAAACCAAACTAGAAGCGTATCTAGATCTGGGAAGAAAACAAACATTTCTTGAAACTTCACTTTGGCAGACATTTTCTGATCACTGCATTAAGCTCAGCAGCCAAAATCATTGACTACTGACTCACTTAGCAAGGCATATGGTCGGCCCCTGAGCCTGCACCAGCAGGAGCAACGCTTTGCAATTACATCTTTCCATGTTCCTTGGAGATGCTCAGAGGAGAAGCACTTCTAAATGTACACATGGTTACCGTCATGCTCTAAATGACATGATAACCACATGTAATCACTGAGAAACCTCCTGGGCAAACATCCTGATCGGGCATAAGAAAACATTCCAGTGAAGTGGCTGGAGGTAAGCAGTTTATTCTTTCTCTCCCTGGTGTGCAGTGCATTTGTGAGACACGGATGTGAAGCGGCTCTGCCGGTCCTTCTGAGCATCACCAGAAGAGGAGGCTGCTGCGCAACATCTTCCTTGTTACATGTGTGTGACCACAGGAACCCTTGATTAAAGCTCTGAGAAAAACCCACTTGCCCTACTCCTTGTCACGATGTGGGGCCTCAGCTCTCTGTAAGGACTGACAATTCCTTCTGTGGCTTCTCCAGTTTCTGTTACTTACCACCAAAATCTTCTGAATGTAAAGGCTTCTGATGCATTAGAGGTACTCTTTTAATTCCTCTTCATCTCTACTCCCATGAAATCCCTTGTCCCCTATTTTCCAAATCAGACACATGAACAAAACATTAAAAACGTTTGGGTTGGCTCTTTCCATTGTTTTTTGTAAATTCTACTGAAGTCACCAGATTAGGGTTTTGCCAAAGAGTTTTGGTGACAATAGAGAAGCCCACTGAAATTTAGAACTTCTTTCCCCATAAAATATTATTAGCTGGCTCAGACTTGCCTTTCACTACAACACATCTTTCCTGTGAGTTATACTTAGTACCTCAATACCATGGAGGTAAAATGGAGAAAAACATAAAGGAAAGGGTTGCCACCAAGAACATGCCTACCACTGTTACCCACAAACCACCAGGAATTCAGTATTTGTCTTCTCTAGGTAATACACTGCCTTTTGGTTTCAATTTTTCCTACTATCAAGCACATCTTTCTTTATCTCTCTTTAGTCAGGAGCCACAAAATAAACGTGGGGTAAGAAGTATAACAAAGTAAAGAATGAAGCATCATTGTCCCAACATTCTATGGCATCTTCAGTACACAAGCTATAGTACATGTTTCAATTTAGAAGGCAGTGCCTCAGAGCACTCCACAGAAATTAGTGTCATCATCCTATTTTCCTTCTTTTTCTCATTCCTAGATGGCTAAAATGCACTTCTGAAGCAGCAATGCCACAGAATTTCCTCTTGCAGGGGGATTTCCTGGATCACAGCCTTCTCTGGGCAACTTTCAGAAAGACATGTCAAAATATTTTACTATTTTTCACCTTATTTTTAGTCTTATCTTCATTCTCTCAGAGATCATTGTATTATCCTTAAAAGAATGTGAGGTTAAGAATACGTATCTATTGTCCACTGGATGAGGTGTCCCAAACTACATCATCTGCCAAACCCAGCTCAGTAGCAATATTTGTGGCATTTCCCATTCTATAGCTGATCTATCCTATCTCTTTGAATAAAAGATCAGACATAAGTCTAAATCATCAAGTGAAGACATCAGTCTTCACCTGCAGCAGCATCATTTGCTGGTCTCATGCTCCTGCACAACTCTGTTAACAAACCATGTCTAATGTACAAAAAATTCAGTTCCTTGCTTCTCTTCTCTCTACCAAGGGTGATTTTTAATGCACAAGTCATAGATAGTTTGTACTCAAAAGTGTACACAAATACAACATCTTCTAAACCTTCACTGGCTTGCAGAAAGCTGCTGAGTTGTCATTTATTCTTGTAGCTGCAAGTGGCTATAGCACAAAAGTCTGTAGCTCTGATATGTCATCCCTCTGAAATGGGTAATTTAGGGTTATGGTTTCAGAATCAGCACATTCTTCAGCACTTTTCTTCCAAGAAAATGATTTTATGTAAAGAGTCAAGTAAAACCACGCAAGTGCATTCAAAAGAACACATCAACACTCCGAACTGGGAGCCATGGTGAACTGACAGTCATTTGCCTTTATATTCCTGCATTCCAGGAGGGAAAACAGCAGGGAGGGAAGGAAGAAAGAGAGTGGTTTAAGGATTTTTAAACTCCTTACAAGAACCTCCACCTTTATGTGAGCCTTTCTCCTAAGCACAGATGGAGAAAAGTTACAGAACTTCTATCTCCTTTCCCAAACATCAACAGCATCCTAGCAAGCTGGTGTCAAGATAGGTGCGAGCACTACAGCTCAGGGAAGAATAGAAAGAAAAACCTCAATAGACCTTTCACCCATAGGTTATGATTTAATTCCAGGCTCTATTAGTCAAGGCAACAGTTTAAATGTCACTTCAAGCCCCCAGATAAGTGAGTGGTCCTTCTCTGCTGCAGTTACAAGCAGTAATAAACATATGAGGTATCTCCATAAAAAGCTGGCAATTTGATTTGATGAGAAAAAAAATCTGGGCTGAGAAATGAGACACCTTCTCAGCCTTGAATATTCCCCTACCATCCTTCCAGCTGGTTTCATACATCTCTGTAAGCAAATGAAAGGGCTGCAGGAGGCAAAAGAGCAACTCTGCAACTCTAAAGTATATTATTGGCACATACCCTTCAGAACAGCTTTTACCATCATTAAGGATCTATTGATTAGGCTGCCAATAAGCTACTAAGAATGAAGTGAGACTGAATTTTAAGGGAGATGGTTACCCAATGCAGACCATCAGGTACAGCAAAAATTAAGTAACAGTTCCCATTCTGCTGACAGAAAAAAAGGACTTGGATTTGGCATTCTTGAAGGTAAAAAGCACTTCCACAGTCAGCACAGATGTTTCAAGTTCTGGTCACTTCCCAAGGCATTAATATTTGTCACATGAGCAATACAGTAAGAAAAACACAACAGTTACCAGTGTGTTCACAGCAGTTCATGAGCTGTCTGATAACCAAAGGGGCTGCTTTAAGAATGACAGCTACAAGACTAGGATTTACAGAGTTACAAAGGGGAGCTATGAAAGGTTTTGAAATACCCAGTACCACGAGTGATCACTTATCTCTCATTTCCCAATTTATGACCATTTCCAGAGTCTGCCTATTTATTCAAGTATTTTGTAGGAAAACAAGTTTCTACACAACATGACAGAATATACTTTATACGTCTAAAGAGAAGAATGGGAAACCTGTGTATATTAGATATGCATTCTAAGCTCAATGAAACTGTATTTCCCACAGAACCACAACACTCTCTCACTCCTAAAGTCCAGATTCTAATGTTGTGACAGGCAAGAATACTTGCTTATATGTTTATTATCATCAGCCCAAACTATGATAAACCTGTAACCTGTAAACCCCTGTAACTATGATAAACCCCATAAAGAATAAAATCAGATTTAGTTCTCCGTTCTAGTGGTCTATGAGGGGAATAGGACATGAGAAGTAGATGCTGTTCTTCTAGAGAGAAATTAATATAACTACATTTGACAGAGAGCAGAGAAGTGAAACAGGAAGTGTGATCCTCCCCACTTCATCTTTCCATGTAAATATTATCATTTGAACAACACTGAAATCTGTCCTTGATTGTTTTATACAATTCAACTTCAGCATGGCACACAGCCCAAAGTAAAGCACTGCTGCCTACTTATATCTGCCCAGTCAACTGTCCACATAGTTTACATGTTACTTCATTCCCTTAAGCACATTCTTTCCATACAGTTTTAGGTCTGCTGTGATATTAACACTGCAGTTATGCTATACTTGAAGCTCCAGGTTATCAGCAGAGCCTATGCTGTGAGAAATACGTAAGTAGTTCTTGAAGAATATATACGTAGGAAGTAGAATACTTTCCAAACTGTATCCACAATAGTAATAAATACATAATAAAGAGCTGAGAATCATTTACTTTAAAAATCACCGGCTTGAATTGTTTTCATAGACATAGACATTTTGTTGTCCCTAACGCAGCCAATTCCCTCTGCTAACAGAGAAATCAGACTTGCAATTGCAGACAACTTTTTATCCCAATTTATACCTTCTAATCGACTAGATACCAGAACATCAGCATGTGGAATGCTATAAATCCAGGGAATAGCTGCAGTTTTAACCATGGACTTAAATTCCAGGGTGAATTTATGTGGTCCCTAGCTAAATATATCCTTCTAAGTAAATTACTCATGCAACTGCCTGTAGGAAAGCTTTCTGCAGATCAAGAAACTGTTTCCAAATGCGACATTTGACAGCACATACGGCATAAAGTTACATTCTTTTCTTGCTGGCAAAAAAGACCCCAAACTGAATCCTGTAGAATGCACAGGTTCCTCTCCTCTCTGCAGACATTGCCCAGGAGATAGGTTAATGCTGCCTGGTTACTGCTCCTTGCAATACACTGTCTGTATCAGTTTACTCTCTGTTTATCTCCAAACCCTGTAAACAGGATGATTTATAAGCTAATGTGAAGCACATTCCCACATTCATTTCTACTTATCCATGCAGAAGACAGTAAAAACACATGCCTAACCCTGTGCCTTTAGTAGGATGTGTAACTCAAACACTCTTTCACTATCCTTTTTTCCCTCTCTTCTCTATGTTTTCTACTTCTTACCATTGGAGTTGTCCTGGTCCAAAGGATAATCTGGTTCCATTACTTCAAATAAAAGCATCCAACATGCAGTTCTCCATGCAGCAGAGGCATAAAAACACAGCAGTTGCCTAAGCTGATTCACCTGATTTATGAATTAGTGCTGCATCCATAAGAGGCTGTGTTTCTTCTTTTGTATTACATCTGGCTCCTTTTCCAACTAGATGGCTGGGTATTACAGCATGCAGGCCTTTTTCCAGCATCCTCCTAATGCATTATATTTAAAGTAGCAGCAACCTTTTTCTCCCATCCCCCAGAGTAAGTTACAGCAGTAACTAGGCTGAGCTGGCAGAGAGCGGAGCTCATTCAGAACAGGACCTGCAAAGCGTCCTCCGATTCGTGTTGCTGCGTAAAGAGAGTGATTGATACAATCAAAAGTAAGTGGGGTTTGACACAGTGCAGTGTGCACTGAAGTGAATGCCACCAGACCCAGCACAGGTCTGGAGGGCTTGGGGGAATATGGTGCTGAGGCCACCAGCATGCACCCCCTCACACACAAACACAAATTATGTCCTGTTCCCTCCGCCTCCTTCCCCCCCTCCACTACAATCTTTTATAACCCTGGATCTCCTCCAGCAATAGGCTGTTCCTTTACTCAGTTTATAATAAACTCTGCCATTCCCTTGTGTCCCCAGGGCTCTCTTGGAAAGGAAAAAGGCTGTTTGCAGAATGAATAGACCAGCTAGCGCCTAACAGGGAGGCAGCTCAGTGACTCCACACTGGGCAGTTGTAACCTGCTCTAGCAACAGCCTTCTGCTGGAGATGGAGACCTTGTCCTGCATCCACCTCCTCTGCCATGCTAGGAGCTGCTGCTAAGTTGGAGTTTCAAAAAGCCTTTGGCAAATGAGCTGGAGGAGCAAGCACCAGCCTTGCTAGGCTCAGATGGGAAATGAACCAGAGTCTGCAAC